>NC_054063.1:18811375-19506735 GCF_017639655.2 Falco naumanni
ACGAGTGGACGATGGCGTCCTATCATCCCTTGAGATTACAGAGGTCAAAGGTCCTCCTTGGGTCTCTCTTTCTCAACAAACAATGACAAATCTACTCTCCCTGTGAGGTCCCCAGCTCCCAGTCCTTCCCAGCACACTCCAGTTAGCCTGCCTTGCTGTTAGCACCATGCCCAGGCTGGGCAGCGTGTGGCTGAGGCCTCTCACACCAGTGCTCGCGCGCTCTTCCCATCCACCCTGGCCAATGTTCACCTCTTTCGCAACGACACAACTTTGTTGACTCACGTCCCAGCCACGGCCACACCAGTTCCTCTCCTCTACCGGGGATCAGCTCACCCACAGCTCCCGGAAAACCTCTACTGGTGCAATGCCTCCCACCAACCCCAGAGCAGACGGACCCACCGGCCACGGCCCTCCTGCCAGCTGCCACCAGAGCCCAGACATCCCGCAGCCAGCCCTTGTCCCTGCTCCCACTTGGGCCCCTGGCCCACCGTGCCGGGAACTGGATCGCTCTGACCGATTTCACCACAGGCTGAAGCCACACCGGCAGCCGCCCTCCCTGCTCTGCCCCACACTCATGCCCGCACCGACTGCTCCCAGAACTTTCCAGGTGTGTGGCTGGCTCCTCTGCACCTGCTTCATGAAGATAGGGGCCAAACCCCTCGCACAGCTAATGACTGCCCCAGAAACACTCCCAGCCACCTCGTGAGCCCTGTTCAATCTCCCAAGCCAGGCAGCCATCCTACGTATCTTGAAGCCCTCCACAGATTTCCCTCGCATGAAGTTGCCCTGTGCGCCCCTGAACCCAGGTGAGCTTTGAGCATCTACCACTGTTGGCAAGAGCTGAGCCATCACCTTGCGTCGTCTGCTCCAAATCTGGCTCCTCCCAGCCCTGTCTGGTGCTCCCTATTCTTGAACTGGAAAAGAGCAGGAGCAGTCTCTCCCCGTCCACTTTCTCCACCTTGCTCTTTGGACCCCACAGGCTTCACCACCACCCTGTCAGCCTGGAGTCCTCCTTACACAGCCATTCCCTGCCCAGGGCTCTCTCTTGCACTTTCCATTTAGCAGCTTCCCCATCACCCATTCTGGGTGGTTTCATTTCACCACTATTACACAAAGCTTCTGACACAGAGGTACCGCTCTCGTGTCTTCTGCTGCGGCTTCCGAACCCACACTGTCAGCATCCCAACATCTCCTCACCCCTAGAGACCTCACCCAAGAACAGGAAGGCAGCTTTTCCCTCGCCGCTGCCCAACTTCCCTCGCTGGGGATGCTCGCCCCACCCCGTCCCTCTGCCTTCCCCCTCCGGCACGTTCCCCACAACCAGATCTCAAAACACTTCCTCTGCTGCATCGCTCCTGGCACGAGCATCCCCCTCCCACCCAACACCCCTCGGCACAGCCGGGAAGATGCCGGTCCTATGTTAAGGCGCTGCCCTGCCAGCGGCCATGGGAGACACAACGGCGTGGGCTGGGTGCTTCCCCCTCTCTGGTACCTGGTAGTAATAATCATCCAGGTAGGGGTCAGTGCTCTGCAGCTGCATCATCTGGATCTTGGACACCCAGTCCTTTTCCCGCTGCAGCATGAGGTTGGCGTAGGGGTCTTTGCGTATCTGCTCCTGGTGGCTGCTCCGGTGGCCCCCTCGGTCCCCTACTGAGCCGTTGAGGCTGCGGTGCTGGCTGGCAGGAGGCAAGAAGGGCACCCGTGAGCACACAGGAGCTACAGGAAGGGACAGAGAGCGGTGCACAGGCTAGCCCCGGCAGCACAACCCCGCCGTGGTGAGGGGGGGGCAATGCAACCCACCCCGTGCCAGGCAGCCCCTCTCCCGGCACCGGGCCAGCACTCACTTTCGGTTCTGCTGCTGCCGCTGGTGCAGGAGCCGGCGGTGCTGGGGGTGCAGGTGGGTCGTGTCCGGTCGGAACATCTGAGGCTGCGGCCTGGGGAGAGCAGGGAAGGCTCAGAGGCAGCTGCAGAGAGCGGGCAAGTGGCCAGGAGAGGGACGGCACCTACCTCAGGCCCTGCAGGTGGGATCCGGGGCCCGGCGGGTGCTGCGGCTGAGAGGGAGGTGGAGCGGGGGGAGCCCCGAAGAAGGCACGAAACCCGCTGGCTGGAGACATCATCTGCCCAACTCTGCCCTGGAGCAGCTTGGGATTGACGGAGGGGAGGGGGCTCCCAACCAGGCCAGAGACGCGGGCAAACTGGCTGGGAGACATTCGGCCAGCCTGGCAGGGCAGAGAGGGTGCCCCACGTCAGCCGGGGGGAGGTTTGGGGGCAAAGGGAAAGGCCCGGGCAGGGCAGCCGCGTCTGCGACGGCCAGAAAGAGCCATGCAGAGCCAGCTCCTGCAGCCAGGCAGAGAAAACTGCAGGACCCTGCCGGTGGTGGGGCCAGGAAAGTGCAGGAAGGGAGCAAAGGGGGCTTTACCTGGGCTCCTCCGAGCAGCTGTGCTCTCTGCAGGTGCGTGAGAACTGGAGAGACACTGTGGGGGAACGGGTGGCCCAGGAGGGAGGAATTCTAGGGAAAGAAGGGAAAAAGGACCTCAGTCACAGCCCTGGCACAGCTGATGGTGGACAGACAGGGAGTGGGTGACGGCACAAGACAAAGCCCCAGCAAGGTGCCCCTGGTGGGCTGGGGGCCAGGCCAGGCTCCAGGGAATGGGGCTGAGCTAGCAGGATGAGGCAGCTGGGCCAAGAGAACTAGAGACATCTCTGTAACCGAGACGAGCAGCTGGCTGGCTGTGCGTGACAGCAATCGGTCCACGGCCACCAGGGCTCGGAGCTGCAGGAGGGAGGAAGGGAGGGGGCACTGGGGAGGCTGGAAGACCTCCCAGTAACAGGGAGCTCGAAATCAGCACCCAGAAGGAGAGGTGGAGAGGGGGCTGCATACCGGTACATTGCAGAGCTGGTTGGGAGACATCCTTTCGCCGTAGGGAGCAGGGTAGCGCTGCTGCATGGTAGCTCGGATGTGGACAGGCTTCGGACACAGGATCTAGGAGGAGGGAACGAGCACAGTCACTCTGTCAGCTTGCTGGGAACGAGCCTGCACCCTCCGAGCCATGAGCAGGGCCGGGGAGAGGTACCTGCTGGTTGAAGTTGGGCATGGCAGCCTGCTTGGGGGGGGGTACCAATGGGGACAGCCCGGACAGGGGGACTCCCGATGACAGGGGATGATGAACGCCGGGGCAGTGCCCGCTCGGAAGGGTCCCGGTCTTCCTCTCGAACCTGGGGAGGTCTCTGAGGCAGAGCATAGTCCAGCACAGACACCGATGGCATCTCCTACAAGTGGAAGGGGAGAGAAAGCTCCCCCCAGGATAACAGTCACTGACCGGCACGGGGAGGACCGGCACCGTGTCCCCCACGGACGTTCCCAGCATCCCATCCTTCCTTCCGCCAATTCTCCTCTGCAACCCACTGTGCTTCCCCAGGAGACCCACACCACGGCGGGGGGTCCTGGGGACCCCCAGGGCCTGCCCTGCAGCACCCACATCCCTGCCAAGACGCCTGTTTGCGATGACAGCTCTGCCCAAGCATGGGAACCCTGTGTCACCACCGCACAGGCTGCACGCACACGGTCGGTTCCCAGCCCTCAGCAGCCCTGCGGAGCCAGGAGAGGGCTGGCTGTGGCACTTAAAAGCCTGACTCTTTAATTAAAACTGAAAAAAAAAAAAAAAATCTTCCGCCTTGAGGCACTGACAATCCCAAAACCCTGAAGGGAGTGGCTGACATCTCTCAGACATCACCAAGGACCATGGATCAGCAGTAACCCCCGCAGCCCAGCTCTCCAGCCTCTGAGGGGACGACGAAGGGTGATGTCTAAGAGGGTCCACAAATGAGCCAAACCACGGCCACCCAGACCCAGCCAGGGGCAAGGAGAGCACTCCACCATCACAGGCCGATCTGGAGGGGCTGCCCAGCGCGGACGAGCCTGTGGCAGTACAGCACCTATTGCCCTTCAGCACCCAGCCTGCTGCCCCAGGGGTTTGGGGAGGGCGTTAGCGAAGCCACCGCAGCTGCCACCCTACCTGAGTGAGAAGCGGCCCCCGCATGCGCCGCAGGACAGCTGAGCTGTCCCAGATGCTGGAGTTCAGCCCTCCAGGCTGCTGGAAAGCAAGACAGAGAGTCAGCACGGTGCTGCAGGACCCTCACCCACCCCAGGCTTGCACCCTCCCCAGCCCCACGCCCACCTGCACGGGGGCCCTGGTCTGCACAGCCTGCATGATAGCAGGGTCCTCCAGCTCGCTGTCAATAACCAGCCGGGTCAAGCGTTCCGCCAGCATGTCCTCGGGCTCGCCCAGCAGGTCTGCCTCTGCATCCTCACCACTGGGCCCATCCTGCTCCCGGGCTGCCACCGGTTTGTCTTCCAGCTCTGCCAGCCGCTCATGTGCCTCCTGCCAGTCGTCATCTGCAGGGGAGCCCCGGTGAGGGAAATGCTCGCAAGGGCAGAAGAGGCGGTGAGGTGGGGGGGGGCTCAGCCCTGAGGCTAAGACCCCCTGAGGGTAATGGGAAGGGGATCTGAGGGTAACAGGGGGCGTCTGAAGGTAATGGGGGGGTGTCCTGAAGGTAACAGGGAGAGAGATCTGAGAGTAATGGGGGGGGGTCCTGAGGGTAAAGGGGGAGGGGGGTCTGAGGGTAATGTGGGGGGTCTGAGGGTGACGGGAGGGGGATCTGTGGGTGACGGGAGGGGGATCTGAGGGTAATAGGGAGGGGGATCTGAGGGTAATAGGGAGGGGGATCTGAGGGTAATGGGGGGGGGTATGGGGGTCTCGAAGTGGCGCTCTCACCCACAGCCCCAGCTCCAAACGTATCGTCGTTGAACTGGTCGATATCTTCATCCTCCTCCCCCAGGGCCTGGAAGGCGTCTTCATCCTCATCCAGCGGGCAGTCCTCCAGGGACTGGGGACAGCGGGGCGGGGGGTCAGCACCGGGGTCTCCCACAGGCCTAGGCCCACTCAGCACTCCCCAGGGGCCCACCGGACCGCGGGGGGGGAACCGCGGGGTGCGGTGGGGAGGGGGTGCACCGGAGCGGGTACCCGGTCCGGTGCACCCCACCCCTCAGCCCCGCCATCCCGCCACCCCGGTGGCCACCCTGGCTGTCCGTTAACCCGCTACTCCCCGTCCCCGCTGACCTGGTACCGGAACATGGCGGCGGCGGCGGCGCCCACCGCCCGCAGGCTCCGCGCGGCCCGCTCCGGCCCCGGGCCCCGCCGCGCATGCGCCGCCGCGGGCGCACGCGCATGACGTCACCCACGCCCCCCACCTCCGCCAGCGGGGCGGATGCAGGCGCATGAGCGGATGAGGGGGCGTGGCCTTCGCTAACCACGCCTCTCTCGACAATGTTAGCTTCGCCCCGCCCCTTGGGTTACTCTTAAAGGGGCAGCGGGCCCTTTTTTTTTCCTGCCCCGCGGGTGGAATTTTTCGCGGACGCGTGTGCGGCATTAAGAGGGTCGGCATGGGCTGTCGGGCACAGCCACGTGTCCCCAGCCCGTCCCCTCTCCCCAGATGTGTCCCCAGCCCATCCATGTTCCCTCTCCCCAGCCTTGTCCCATCTTCCCCAGACGTGTCCCCAGCCCCGTCCCCTCTCCCCAGACATGTCCCCAGATGTGTCCCTATCCTGTCCATGTCCCCTCTCCCCAGACATGTCCTCAGCTCTGTCCCATCTCCCCAGACGTCGCCAGCCCCAGCCCCTCTCCCCAGCCATACCCCCCTCCCCAGCCATGTCCCGGTTACAGCCACTCGTGGCAGGGCAGGACACATCGTCAGCGCGTGACCCCGGTGGGGACCCGCTTCCCCTTCGCCTCCCAGCGGGGCCACCCACACCAGCCCCACCTCACCGTCACCTCCTGGGGTGACCAGGGCCACCCCCAGCCGTCGCCTTTAACGGGGGCCGTGTCCCCGCGTGTCCCAGGTGAAGGGTGGCTCCACCTCGTCCCTCCCCTCGGCGCCTTCCTTGTGCCTGTCACTGGGGATTAGCGCAGGGACAGCCCCCGACTTGGGGACAGGGCCAGGGCCAGGGCCACCCGCCACCTCGCCTGGATGTAGGAGGCCCAGGCGGCCAAGGAGGACCGAGGGTGGCATCCCACATCACTGCAGTGGGTGAGGACGGGGACCCCCCCACGCCACACCAGCCCTCGGGGGCACCATGAAGGACCGGCTGGAGCAGCTCAAGGCGGTGAGAGACCCCCGGGGTGGGGAGGGGATGGGGGGCACACCCTAGGGGGGAGTCCCTGGGGCTTGCTGGGCCCCAGTGCCTGGGGAGCTGCGTGGCATGGGGACAGGGGGGCTGGAGAGCCAGCCTCATGCTGCACAGGGGTGGCATGGGGATGGATGTCACCGAGACCCCATTCCATGGGGCAAGGGGATGTCACAGGGATGGGGGTCCTGAGAGGCAGCCCCATAGTGCACAGGAATGTCACAGGGATGGGGGGTCCTGAGAGCCAGTGGGGTGGCACGGGGACGGGGGTCCTGGGAGCCAGCCCCATGATGCACAGGGGTGGCATGAGGACAGGGGTCCTGAGAGCCAGCCCCATTCCATGGTGCATGGGGGTGGCACAGGGACAGGGGTCGTGAGAGCCAGCCCCATGGTTCACGGGGGTGGCATGGGGATAGATGTCACCGAGACCCCATTCCATGGGGCAAGCGGGTGTCACAGGGATGGGGAGCTCAGAGAGCCAGTGCCATGGTGCACGGGGGTGTCACGGGGATAGGGGGCACAGAGACCCAGCCCCACAGCAATGGGGGGGGTCAGGCAGAAGGGACCAGGGGTCAACCCACTGTGCCATCCAGAGGTGGGGAGGATATTTTGGGGGGACATCACCCTCCCCAGACTGACGGCTGTTCCCCCCATGCTGTGTGGTGCAGTGGGGAGACACCAGCCCCCCCCGGGATGTTTGGGGCAGGGGGTCCAGCCCTTGGGGGGGCAGGGAGCGGCTGTGGGGTGCCCATGGGGGCCAGCACCCCATCCTGTGCCGCAACCTCTCTGCACTCCCCGCTGCCAACACTGCTTCCTCCTCCCGCCTTTGCCTGCCTTGCCATGGGGCCCCGCTGCCCCCATGCCCCGGTGCGGGCTCCCCCCCGGCGGTGGGGGTCCCAGCAGCCACTCAGCCCGCGCCTGGGCCCCGGCGTGGGGCAGGCAGCCACGGCACGGAGGCTTGGCAGGGATTTAGTGGGGATTACGAAGCCATCAGATAAAACCCTTGGGAGGGAGACAAGGGATTAATTTTATTTTTACTCTGGTGGGAGGAGGTGGGGGGGTGGGGGTCCCCAGCCAGGGCCTTCCCCCTCCCCAGGGACACTGCAGCTGGGTACCCCCGGCGTGCTGGGGGGGGGGGGGGGGGGGGGGGTTGCGGCAAGGGGAGGCGGAGGGGATGGGGCTGACACCCTGGGAGGGGACGGGGTGGGAGCCAGTGGGTGGGTGGTGAGGCATGACGCCAGGGTGATGGGCGACAGTCGCCTTTGTGCCCCCTGCCAAGGGCCAGTGCTCAGACCCGCCACGGGACTAAGGTCGGGACCATAAACCCCTGTCCCGTCCCCATCCCTGTCCCCTCCCTCCGACCAAGCCCAGCAATCCCTTAATTCCCCAGCCAGATGTGTGATGAGCTCGCCCCCCCCTCCCCGCTGCAGATGTCCCCCCCTGGGCCGCCACGTCCCCATGGCTGCTCCCACCGCATCCCCCCCACCCCTGGGCTGCCTGGTGGCTGCTCTGGCTCCTTGGGGCAGCTGCCACCCGGTGGGGGGGGGAGTCCCTAGGGTCCCCTGGTGCAGGCAGGGGGGAACCAGCCCTGAGCACTGCACGCCGGCCCCTGCAGAAGCAGGATGCAGACGATGACACCGATGAGCTGGAGATCGCTGTCGACAACACAGCATTCATGGATGAGTTCTTCGCAGAGGTGAGGGGGGGTTGGCGCAGGCGGGGGGCTCGGGGCTGTCACCTAACCGTCCCCCCCCCCTCAATCCTCCCTGCCTTCTCCAGATTGAGGAGACCCGGCAAAACATCGATAAGATCTCGGAGAACGTGGAGGAAGCCAAAAAGCTCTACAGCATCATCCTCTCAGCCCCCATCCCTGAGCAGAGTGAGTGTGGCTGCTGTGTCACCCCCTCGCCGGGTCACAGGTCCCCTTCCTGGGGACATTCCCATGGTGGCTCCATCGGCTCACGTGCCATGACCCCACAGAGACCAAAGACGACCTGGAGCAGCTGACGGCAGAGATCAAGAAAATGGCCAACAGCGTCCGCAACAAGCTGAAGAGTGAGTGGCCGTGTCCCCACCGCAGTGGCAGCCAGCCCTACTGGTCCCTCTATCCCCACGGGAAGGGCAGGGGCTGCTGGGGACACTGTGGCCATGGGGGCCATGGGAAGGTCCCAGATGGGCTGAGGTCCTCTCTTGCCAGGCATGGAGAGGAACATCGAGCAGGACGAGGCACGCTCCTCCGCTGACCTCCGGATACGCAAGTCCCAGGTGAGCTCTAGTCCCCGGGACCCGCTGCCAGGGTTGTCCCCACCCAGCACCCCCAGGTCCTGAGCACCCCATCCCACTCTGTCCCCCACGGGCTTGGAGATGTGGCATGTCCTTGGTGTCCTTCCCCAGCCCTCTCCTGTCCCCCGTGGGCTGGGACATGCCATTCCCTGGGTCCCATGTCCCCAGCCCCAGGACTTCATCCTGTCCTAGCTCCTTAGTCTGGGGACACGCCATACCCAGAGTGTCACTGCTTTGCCTCCTCATCCCCACCCCCAGCACCCCGTCTTGTCCCCAGGGCTGGGGGTGTCCCCAGTGCCACACCTTGCTCCTGTCCCCTGGGGCTGGGATGTGCCATGCCTGGGATGTCCCCAGCGTCACACTCCTGTCCCCTGGGAAAGCAGTCCATGGGGACATGCCATGCCGGGGGTGTCCCATATCCCCGTCCCCAGCAGTGGGTCCTGTTCCCCAGGGACTGTGGGGGTGCCATGCCTGAGGTGTCCCCAGTGCCATGTCCCTGTCCCCAGCACCGGGTCCCGCTGGGGGGGTGCCATGCCTGGGGTGTGCCCAGCGCCGTGTCCCTGTCCCCAGCACTCGGTCCTGTCCCGCAAGTTCGTTGATGTCATGACCAAGTACAACGAGGCGCAGGTTGACTTCCGGGAGCGCAGCAAGGGCCGGATCCAGCGCCAGCTTGAGATCAGTGCGTGCCCGGCCCCGCCCCTAGGGGGAGTGGGCGGGGCCTGCTCCTGCAGCCCCCGCCCCTTTTATGAAGCAGGCGGGGCCAGGCCCCAAACACCCCCCTTATTTGGAAAAGGGGGCGGGCCTGACCCCACAGACCCCATCCCATTGGCAAAGTGGGTGGAGCCAGTCGTTACAGGCCCCACCCCTTTGGCAAAGGGGATGTGGCCTGTCCCCACTGCTGACCCCACGTGCCTGCAGCCGGCAAGAACACGACTGATGAGGAGCTGGAGGAGATGCTGGAGAGCGGGAACCCCTCCATCTTCACCTCGGGGGTGAGCACCCGGGGGCTGGGGGCTGCGGGGGGCCAGGGCCCCCCTGCTGACAGCCCCGCCGCCCCGCTCCGTTGCAGATCATGGACTCGCAGATCTCGAAGCAGGCGCTGAGCGAGATCGAGGGGCGGCACAAGGACATCGTGCGGCTGGAGAGCAGCATCAAGGAGCTCCATGACATGTTCGTTGACATCGCCATGCTGGTGGAGAACCAGGTACAGGCTGCAGGGGGGCGGCCGGGGACCGGTGCACAGGGCTGCACGAGGACTGGTGGGGATCGGTGCACGGGGCTGCACGAGGACTGGTGGGGATCGGTGCACGGGGCTGCACGAGGACTGGTGGGGACCGGTGCACGGGGCTGCATGAGGACTGGTGGGGATCGGTGCATGGGGACAGGCAGAGATCGGTGCACAAGGCTGCACGGGGACCGGTGGAGACCTGTGCATGGGGACAAGCAGGGGTAAGCCAGGATCAGTGCAAGGGGCTGCATGGGATGAGCAGGGATTTGTGCATGGGGACAGGCAGGGATCGGTGCACGGGGCTGCGTGGAGACGAGCAGGGACCTGTGCATGGGCTGCACAGGGACGAGCAGGGACCTGTGCATGGGGACAAGCAGGGACTGGTGCAAGGGGCTGCACAAGAATGAGCAAGAATCAGTGCAAAGGCTGCATGGCGATGAGCAGGGATTGGTGCAAGGGCTGCATTGGGACAGCAAGGCACCTGTGCATGGGGATGCGCTGGGACAGTGAGGGACCTGTGCATGGGGCTGCATGGGATGAGCAGGGATCAGTGCAAGGGCTGCACAGGGATGAGCAGGGACCTGTGCATGAAGACAAGGGACCGGCACACAGGGCTGCACAGGGCTCCATGGGGACACAGGGTGGCATGAAGACACATGGACACCTGCACGGGGCCGTGCAGGGCAGCACAGGGACCCATGCAGGGGGACCCAGGCATGGAGCCATGCAGGGCTGAGTGCTGACCGGCACGCAGGTCCCCGTGGGGCCACCCCGCACCCAAGGCCGTGGGAGCATGTGGGAAGCAGGGCCAGGCAGGGGTGCTCCCCACACCACAGTGGTCCCAGCCCCTCTCTCAGCCCCTCTTTGTCCCCCCCATGCAATGCGAGGAGCCGCTGTGTGCACCGGGGAAGGGTGAGTACCTGCTTCATGGGGCTGTGCCATGTGCCGTGGGGCCATGCAACGTGCCGTGGGGCTGTGCCACAGGGTCCCCGCTGAGCCTGCCCCCTCTCCTGTCCCTGCAGGGTGGGCTGCTGGATAACATGGAGCAGCACGTGATGCACACGGCTGAGCACGTGGAGCAGGCAAACCAGCAGACCAAGAAGGCGCTCCATTACCAGGGCCAGGCGCGCAAGGTGGGTGGGTGGGTGCCAGCACACCTGGGTGCTCTCAGCGCCCCCCGCTTTCTCTCCGTCTCTCTTTGCTTCTGCCCCGCTGCCCCCGTGCCCTGTAGGGAGCCATGATCGACCGCATAGAGAACAACATGGACCAGTCCGTCGGCTTCGTGGAGCGGGCCGTGGCCGACACCAAAAAGGCCGTGAAGTACCAAAGTGAGGCCAGGAGGGTGAGATGGCCCGACGGCTCCAGTGTGCCCCCCCCCCCCCCAGCATCCCAAAGGCACCCCTGGTGTCCCCCTCCATCCCTTACATCTCCCAATGCCCCCTATTGTCCAGTGGCCCTGAGACTCCCATGTCACCCTGGCCACCTCTTGTGTCCCCCACCTGCACCCAGTGACCCCCAGCCACCCCAGCTGGTCCCTACTCCTCCTCCCTTGTGACCCCCATGGGGTGGCAGCTTGGTCCCTCTCTGTCCCCCCCACCCAGCCCCAGCCCTTGAGCCCCCTCCTACCTTCAGGTATCATGAGCTGGTGAGGGCTCAGCCCCTCCTGTCCCATCCCCGGGTCTGCAGCATCTCTGACTCTTCTGCACTCCTCTGTGCCCACCTCTGCTTTCTGTCTGCCTCCCCAGCACGGGGCAAACGTAACTGGCCCCTCTCTCCTCTCCCACCCCTCCAGAAGATGCTGATTTTGGCAGTGATAGTGCTGCTCTTGCTGGGGATAGTTGCCCTCATCATCGGACTTTCTGTGGGGCTAAACAATAGCCCCTGAGGTGGGGGCTGTGTCTGTAAGTGTCGGGGGCATGGGACTCACCGTGGGGACATGGAGGGCTTGGGGATGGCAAGTGGGCACGGCCAGTGGCCCCACCGCTGTGCCCTGCCCGGGCTGCTCTGCCTGCGGCGGGCTCTCGCTCTGCACTGCTTCAGTTCCTGCTGCTGTCTTTGGGGCTGGGGGTGCTGGCTGGCCGGCAGCCTTGGCTCTACGGTGCTCAGGGTTTGCGGTGCTTGGGGCTCCATGTTGCTTGGTTGTCTGCAGTGTTCGGGGCTCCATGGTGCTCAAGGGTCTGGATTTCAGCTCTGTGCTTGGCTGTGTGTTCCCTGTGTCGGTCCCTGTCATCTCCCCTCCCTCCAGACCCTGCTGCAGCAACTCTCCCCCTTCCCTGCCAGCCTCTCTGGCTTGGGGCTGACATCTCCCCCTTTCCCTCCACCAGACTCTTCCAAACATCCCAGCAGTGACGTCTCCCAGCTGGACCCTCCCTGGCACCACAGCCTGGCCCCCTCCTCTCCCTGCTTCTCCCGGACCTGCTGCCCTCAGCCCCTGTGTGCTGGCTCCTGCCCTGGGCTCCGGCTCAGCACCACCACCCATCCCTCCACGGAGGGGTCCTGTCACCGGAGTGCTCTCCCCTGCCAGACCATGCCCTGCTGGTCCTTGGGGTCTGCCCGCGCTTGTCCTCATGTCCCCTGTGGGAAAGGGACAGGACTCAACTATTTATTTTCCCTTTGCTGATAAACCAACATGTCCTGGTCCCCCATCTCTTGCCGGGGGAAGCGAGGGGGCCAGGGCCCATGCCAGCACCGTGACACTGCAGGGACATGGCAGCCAGTGCTGCAGCTCAAGCAAGGAGCAGAGATGAGGTGCCTTGCTTGGGGCAGACAAGCACCTCATGGCACCCCAGAAGGACAAGGGATGGGAATACGGTCAGGACAGGGGGTTTGGTGGCACCAGCAGGTGTCGGTGGGGCTGGCCATGCTTTGCTGTCTGTTGTGCCATGGCAGACGGAGCTGCAGGGGACCCTGTCCCCTCTTGGCCTTGATGTCTGTGGCTGGCACATGCCCCGGCGGCGACCGCCCCAGTGCTGCGGTGAGCCAGGGCAGGAGGATGTGGCAGTCGTGGTTATCTAATTCCCGTTAAATAAAGATCCCTGCTGATGCCTGCCCTGCACCCCTCCTCTCCATGCACATGATGCTGAGGCACTGCAGGAACAAGCAGGGTGCTGGCACCCCAGACACCCAAAGCAGGGGGGGGCTGCCCCAGGGCTGGTGGCTTTGGCCAAGGGCCTGGGCTCTGGGACCAGCCCCTGTTTTCAGGTGCTGGAGCCAAGCAGCCCCTTGGCAGGGGCTGGCGGAGGAGCAGCCCCTTGCGTTGGGCATGTGATGGGGCAACACGGGGCTGGGGACAATCCCAAGCCCCATGGGCTCTGCCAGACTGGGCCAGATCATCTCCCATGATTCTGGGTAAGACATGGTGACGGGGATGTGCCCTCCCTGTGCCGGTGCTGGGCCGCCTGTCCCAGAGGGACGCTGGCACAGCCCCATCCTGGTGCTGCACACAACCAGCTCACCCCTGCCCTGCTGCCTCCCCTGTCTATTGTCCTCCCTCCCCAACCCCGTGTCACCCACAGCTCTGCCTCACCGCCCCTCTCTCCCCACGCAGAAGAAGATTATGATCATGATATGCTGCATCATCCTCGTCATCATCTTGGCTGCCAGCATTGGGAGCATCTTCGCCTAAGACCCTCACCCGCTGCCCTCCAGGTGACCAGGCACACCACGGGAGGGTGGCAGTTAGGGTCCTTGGTACCACCCCATACCTGGAAAGTGGGTTCAGGCCTCGGCAGGGTTGTGCCAGGCAGGATTCACCCACCCCGGACTTGGCCAGTGCGTCCGTAAGGCACCGGCAGAGACTGGGTGTCCCCAGGCAGCCACACCAGGGAGGGACAGAGACAGCTGCAGTGCTGGGAGCTGCCTCCCCTTCCTCAGCAACACCTCATCTTCCTCCCTGTTGCAGGTGGCCTTTCCCCATCCTGCCTCGCCACCCGGATGATCCCATCTGCGGTTCCAGCTATCGGAGAGACCCCGACAGCTGGCCCTGGGATGCACCTGCCAAGCCCTTGTCCCCGGAGACCCGAGGACATCCCTCTGCCACAGCCCATGCGTCCCCGGAGGAATGCAGACCACCTGCCCTACTCCCCTCTTCCCTCCCACCACCGGGTGGATGCCCCAAGGTCCCCCCTCACTCCCCATCCTCCATCTAGCTGATGGTCAGCGGTCCCTGCGAAAAGCAGCCCCCTCCTCAGTGGCACAGAGCAGCCAGAGGAGCCGCATTCCTCCCCAGGGCAGCGTGCGGGTGACACAGAGGGCTCTGCCTTGCTCCGGGAGGAAGGAGGAACCTCTCTCCTCGCTCGGAGCTCGTCTGCAGCGACTTCTCAGTCTCACCAGCTCTTTGGATGTGCAGCCACCCGCACCACAGCCCTCCTCCTGAATAAAGAGATCACCCATGCCCTGCTCCAGGGTGCTGTGTTGGGGAGAGGGGTCTCAGCAGGGGCAGACAAGCCCTGATGCACACATGACCTCCGGGATGCTCCTGGCCCCACATCTGCGCCTCCAAAAACCACAGCAGCTGACACAGCTTCTTGTGGGAAGGTTTAATTAAGGTGGCCCCCTCCCCAGCCGCTCATTACACCCTGTGTTTCAGAAAGAATTTGCCCCAGTAGCGTCCCTTTAGATGCAGGTCATAGGGGCTGAGGTACTTGCGCATCCCTAGCATGTTGGCAGTGATGACACGCTCAAAGGTCCAGGGATTTTGGTTGTTGAGCCTCTTCTCCTCCTCCTCCTGCTGCATCTGCTGGAGGCTGTCGCGGCTGACAGGGATGGCAGGGAAGGGCAGTTTCCTGGCCACTTGCGTGAGGAAGGGTTTCACCTCCCCGAACTCACAGCGCCCACCGACCTCCACCACCAGGCACCCACTCTTCACTGCCGTCACATAGTGGTCGATGGGACCCTTGCCGCCCCCCATGCGGTGCCCCAGGCTTTTCCGCGTCACTGGCTTGTAGGGGGCTGGCACACGCCAGATGGCAAACATGTTCTTGGGGTCCATGCTGCGGCCGATGGTCAGGCGGATCATCTCGAAGTGGCCCCAGTGGAGGTAGCCACCCCCCAAGGCCTGCGGGGGGAGGACAGGGCACCTAAGGGACCAGGTGCTGGCAAGGCAAGGGGGACAGAGGTTCCCCGATCCTGGCCCTGCACTAGCAGCCATCACCCTTCTCCTCCCCACGTGCTTTTGTGGGGGGGAGCACCCTCCCTGAGGATGTCTCAGAGCTGCCTTTCCAGTTTAAGCTCGGTGTCATGTCCTTTATCCCCTCGCTGGAGAAACTGGGGCCCTTCCTGATGGGGGTAGCTCAGTTACTCCAGCTTTTCGGAGCCAGTCTGGTGCCGGTCCCCTCCGGTTGCTGGCTTGTTTGGTGTTTTCACTGCCCATGGAAGGACTCAGCACCAACCAGACAGGGGTCTCCAGCCTGGGGGTGCCCACTCCTGCACCCTCCCTACCTCCTGCCCAGGCTGCCCAAACGCAGCCCCCGGCCCCCCTGGGCTTCCCCCTCGCCACCCCCATGGCTCCAGCTGGGGGACGCAGGACCCCACCCCGCTCACCAGGATCCCGTACTGCCCCTGGGTGAAGTGGGTGGCCTGCCTGGACGGGCCGCGGATGTCACGTAGCTGCCGAGGCTCCCGTCTGACCTTGGGCACTGCCGGGACCTTGTCCACGAACTTCAGCTTCGTCCTCTCCGGGAAGGTGATACCTGCCGGGGGGCCAGCGCGTGAGGGCCACCGGCCCCAGGACACCCCGGGGCTGGGTGGCAGCCGATTGGGGGTGCCCCCGCCACCGCCGGGGGGTGTGTGTCTCCCCGCCGCACATCCCCCTTACCGCTGTAGTCCGGGGGCAGCACGTACTTCTTGAGGCCCGCCCGGGGGACGGTGACAGCGCCGGGACCTGGGGACAGAGCGGGGACTCACAGCGGGGCCTGATGCACCGGGGGAGGGGGGGGGGGGGGGGGGGGCCGGGGGGCGGCCTCGCTTCCCGGGAGCTGCTCTGGCAGCGTCGGGGTCATTGGGAAGGGTCCCCGGCGGGCCAGATCCCAACACCCCCCCCCTGCCCCTCCAGCCGGCCAGCAGTCCCAGACCTCAGCGCCTCCCCGTTAATGGCAGGGGGCCCGGGCGTCTCGGTGTCAGAGCTGCGCCCCCCGCCCCCGCTCATCCTCGCCGGCACCCGTTCTCCCGCGCCCGCTCCCCCGGCAGCCAGCGGCCCCTGCGGGCACTGCCCGGGCTCCCCTGACCTCCTCGGGCCAGCAACGGCCGCGAGCGCCACCATCGCCACATCGCCCCGCCGCGCCGCCGGCGGCCGGAAGCGCCTGTAGCGCACCGCCCTGCGGCCACCGCGAAACCAGCCGGCGGGGGACACTTCCGGTAGCGCCGTCCGTCCCACTGGGTCCCCCGGGAAATGCGGCGAGGGAACATTAGTTCCGGGAGGTAGGCTCGACGGAATCCCTGCCGTGTCCCTCCACGACGCTTTCCCCCGGTGCCCGCCACCCTCGGGCCGGGCAGGAGCCCCGTTGAGGCTCCCATGCCCCTCCCAGGCCTGCCCCGGCCTCTCCCCATGCCCTGCGACACTCCCCCACCCTGCACCGCCGCCTCAGAGGGAGACACACAGGGGTCTGTGCTGCAAGTGGCTCTTTATTGCCTCCGTGGTGGGTCATGGCGTCCCTCGACGGCTTCAGTAGGTGCTGAAGACAGCCTGGATATGCTCCCCCATGTGCGGCTTGTACGTGCCGACCCCTGCGGCAGAGGAAGGGGCATGAGGCAGGGGCACAGCGGCCCCGGGTGCAGCCCCCAGCGCCCCCCAGCCCGGGCCCACCTTCCTGGAGGGCGTCCTGGCCGCTGAGGAACTGCCAGTATGTCCTGTCGGCCGAGCTGGCGGCCAGCCCGTGGATGGAGACTACCATGGGGCCCCAGGACGTCTGCTCCGTCTTGAAGCTACCAGCGAAGCGGGTGGGCTTGGGGCTGGCCTCGGGGATACCCTGGGACCCCCTGCCCCAGCCCCTCTGGCTCTCACCTGAACTTGTTGGGGTCCTTCGCTGCCGCCTCCTGCAGCACCCTGAGCAGCGTGGAGCCGCGTGGGACCTGCACTGAGATGGTGTAGTTGAAGTGCTTTCCCCGCAGCTTGTTGATGACGGAGTAGTGCACCGTGATGGAGGCTGCAGGGAGGGGAGAGGGGCAGGGTGGGCACCCAGCGCAGTGCCAGGGGGCACAGTGCAGGAGCGTCGTCCCCACAGGGTCTGGGGGGGCTCTGGGCGGCAGCAGCCGTACCTCTGTGAACCCCAGCTGTACCCAGCTTTGGGGACAGGAACAACTGTAAGCTTGGGGACATACCAGCAATGGCGTCGCAATCCACATGAGCCGCTTCCAGGTACGACTTGCCCACGAGGGCAGGCAGGACCTGGGCGATGGCCATGGGCAGGCGGTAGTCATGCTTGTACACCACCGAGAAGGCCTGGGTGCAGTCCCACTCCCGTGGGGCATAAAACTTACTTGTGGCCCCCAGTGCCTGTGGAGGAAGTTGGAGGTGGCGTGAGCAGCCCCTGGAGCAGGACCGGGCGGCCGGGACACCGCAGCCCTCACCCATACCTGCAGGGCCAGCCCCATGCTGTAGATGTTCCCAATCATGCCATTGCCTTTCTCCTGCTCGTCGAGGAATTCATTGGTCACTGTTGACAGTGCCTCCCAGAGCAGATCCTGCTCATCCTGGAGATCCACGTGGCTGTACGTGCATGTCAGTGCCAGCGCCGCCACGGCACGGGTGTCTGCAAGATCCTGGCTTCACTGCCAAGGCCACCGGGGTAGAGCCGCCGGGAGTAGGGCTTTGCCAGTGGAGGGGACATGGCGGGGCCGGAGGGGTCCCTTACCCACGGAGATGTCGCTCTCAGGGCTCAGCACCTGCTTGGCCAGCATCACAGATGGCCCTCGGTAGCCACCCGCCCCTGCCAGGCATAGGGCCAGGGCGTCCAGGCTCACGCTGTACAGGGTGGTTATTGGGACACCCTCCGTGTCTACAGAACAAAGTGCGGCGAGCTGATGGCAGGGCCAGGGTGTGGGGTGGGAGATGCTCCCCAGTCACCCCAGTCCCCCACTCCCACCCCGGCGTACCCAGGCTGCTCATCTCCTCATCCGTTTTCTGCTGCAGGATGCTGAGCAGGTCGACGGTGTGCCCAAGCGCGTGGACTTGCTGGGGGTTCTGGCAGGAGGAGAGGAGGGCGAGCACGTACAGAGCCACCTGTCCCGAGGTCATGTCTGCGGGGACAAGAGAGCAGCGGGGGGGGTGTGGTGGGCTGGGACCCAGCACCCCAGTCCCTGGCCAGGGCGGAGGGAGCCGGCAGTGCCAATCCTGCGGTACCGGCTCCACCAGGACCGGGTGCTGCCGTAGGGGTGCACCCCCTGCCCCTCCCTACCTTTCTGGGCTTTTGTCACGGCTTCCTTCTGTATCTGCTGGAGCAGCCACTGGCGGGCAGAACTGTCGGTGGCCCCGGCCAGGTTCATGGCCAGCAGGATGCTGGGGTCTGGTGGCTCATCTGTCTTGACAGAGTCCTCCAGCTGGTGCAGCAGCTTGGAGACCAGGTGGTGCGGGGCAACTGGAAGGAGAGGGGCCGGGCACACCGCTGGCATTCAGTGGCAGGAGGTCACTGGGGACCCCATGTCCCCTCCACGCAGCCCCTCGCAAGGTCACAAGCCTCTCTCCGCCACCTCCGTGGGAGGGCTGGCACTCACCGCAGCCGTGCACGGCCGTGCTGCCTGCCAGCACCAGCAGGACCCCGATGCCAAAAGCCACGCTGAGCAACATCTCGTCCTCAAGGCAAGCAGGTCCACTCAGGCCAGCAGAGTCCCGTGGGCACTCGTCTCTCTGGGCGTCCTCTCTGCTTTTAGCTGCTCCTGGTGCCCTTCCCCAGTCATCTGCCCTCCCACTGCTGTGGCAGCACTGCCAAGCACCGCCAGCTTATCTGTGTGCCCAAGGGTGTCCAACAGAGTTGGAGGGTCATGGCTGCGGGGACAGTGATTTTCCGTTTGCGGTCACTGAAATCACCCGTGGAATGTCCGTGAGCCTGTGGGCCTGGGTGGGATTCATCCCAGGGCATGGAAGAGTGTCACAGCAGGACCTCCCCCCCTCAGTCATCAGCCCAAGGTCCTGGGAGCCTTGCTGGAAGCTCACCAACCATATCCCAACATACAAGAAGGCTTTGTACTTTCCAGGAAGCTACAGCCCTGTTAGTCTAACCTCAATACCCGGAAAAATGACAGAGCAGGTCATCCTGGGTGCTACTGAAAGCATTCAAAGAACAATGCCACCACTGAGTGCCACCAGCTGGGGCTGACCAAGGGAAAGTCCCGTCTTATCTGATGTGATATCCTGCTATGATAAGGTCACCCACCGCACGGATGACAGGAACGCGGGGGATGCTGTTTTTCTGGGTTTTGCAGTTTTGATCCTGTCCCTCACAGTGTCCCTGTGGACAAGGTGTCCAGCTGCCGTGCCGGGTGACAATGGGGCTCAAAGGGGTGCAGGAAGGTCTACAGCTGGCTGGAGACCAGTCGCTGTGGTTGATAGCAGACTGGGAGCTGCTGGTGACTCTCTGGAGGGCCAAGAGCCCTGCAGAGGGGGCTGACTGGGGGCAGCGTTGGTGGCGTGGTGTAACCCCAGCTGGCAGCTACGTGCTGTACAGCTGCTCGCTCACGCTGCCCTGCTCCCTGCAGAGGGGTGGGGGCGAGAATCGGGGCAAAAGATGAAACTCAAGGGTTGAGAGAAGAACAATTTAATAATTGAGGTAAAATAAAACCCAGTAATAATAATAAAAGTATAACAATTGTAATAAAAAGGAAGGGGAAAAGAATAAAATCCAAAGGGAAGAAGGGAAAAACCCCAAGCAATGTGCTCACCTCCCGCTGACCGATGCCCAGCCAGTCCCTGAGCAGCAATCACCAGCTTCCAGCCAGCCCCCCCGCCCCAGTTTTTATACTGGGCATGACATTCTATGGTATGGAATGTTCCTTCGGCTAGTTGGGGCCAGCTGTCCGGGCTGTGTCCCCTCCCAATTTCTTGTGCCCCTCCAGCCCTCTCGCTGGCAGGGCCTGAGGAGCTGCAAAGTCCTTGGCTTGGTACGAACATCACTTAGCGATGACTAAACACTTCAGTGCGTTATCAGCGTTATTCTCATACTAAATCCAAACCACAGCACCGCAGCAGGTACTGCGAGGGAAAAGTAACTCTTATCCCTGCCAAAACCAGGACAACTGGGCAATTGTCAAGGGTGGGGAATTTAACAGGAACAAATACCAGATTCTGCACCTGAGGGTGCGCTGGTGGGGACGTTCCTTACTGGTGTCAGTGACCATAGCGGCTGCGGTCACGCAGCAGGTCTGCCCCCAGCATCGAGCTTGGGGCAGGGGCAGCCATGGGGGGAAGCGGGATGTGGGGGCAGCGCTGGGTCCACCAACCAGGTCACCTGGTGCTGCAGGCTGCTTGCCATGGGGTGCTGGGGGGTGCCCACCCCTGCGGGACCCACCATAGGCTCCCAGGGGAGAGAGGGTCCAGTCAGTGCCAGGACCAGTGCTGCTTGTCTCGGTGCCTCCCCATCGCCCCTTCCCCTGCCTGATGGCCCATGCCAGAGCTGGGGGGCAGCCGGGATGGGGAGGGTAGGCTGAGGGTGCCTGGGTGAGCTGTGTGCCCCCTTGTCCCAGCGCAGCCCAAGGAACAGAGGTTAGTGCCCTACTGTGCCTCAGTTTCCCCAGAGGCTCTGCTCTGCTCCGGGGACATGCCCATCACCCTGCGTGCAGCGACCAGCCTGCTTTTGGGGCAATGAGGGCAGCACATTGACCCCCCAGAGACTGACCCCCACCTTCTCCATCACTCCCCAGGCTGGGACAGGGACTGGGACCAGGGAAAGGACCAGGGACAGGGACCAGGGCCCTCGGTTTGTCCCCCTGGGAGGAGGAGAGCTCTGCAGAGACGAGCCCCAGGTGGGTGCAAGGGGCTGGGGGTGGGGCTGCAGGGACCACCCAGCGCCCCATTGGGAGAGCTGTGGCCCATTGACCTTGGCCCAGGTGTAAAAGCCACCAGCAGGGACTGCTTCTCTCCCTCCTCTCTCACCATGAAGGCTTTTGCAAGGGGCTTTGTGCTCGCTCTTGTGGCTGCAGCCTGGGCGCAGGATGCCCTGGGTAAGGGGCTGCTTGTGGGGAGTCCTGCTGGGTCTGGCTGCCCTCTCTGAGGGCTGTTTGCTGTGGGGTGATGGGCACCAGCGATGCCTGGCTGCTGGGGGAGGAAGGCTGTGGGCTCCTCTCCACCCCAGGCAGGGCAGGTCTGTAGGTCAGGCTGCCTCATGTACCAGCCACGGGGCTGAGGGGCTGGGTCCCAAGCGAGGGAAGCTCTGGGGGGGGGGGGTCCTGTGTCCCCCCACATCCCCCCATGGAGGCCCTTCAGGAGCATCACAGCCACATGGGTGCCCTGGGGGGACAGCCCAAAGCAGCTCAGCCCCTGGGGCCACCTCTTTCCCCATCCTCCCCAAGGCTGTAAGTGGTAAAACAGGGGGGCTTGAGGTCCACCTGTGCCGGGGGCTTGTTCCCCTGGGAGCAGGCAGCCTGGGGGTCCCTAGCAAGCTGGCTCAGCCCCCCTCTCTTTGCCCTACCTAGTCTCTGTTACGTGTGGCCACACGTGGCTCTCCGTGGCGGTGCCGGCTGGGCTCCTGGGGAGCCGTGTGACCGGTGGGGAGCTGACTCTGGGATCTAGCTGTGGGGTGACGGCTGCTGACCAGGACGGGTACCGGCTGCAGCACCCGCTGGAGGGCTGTGGGACCACCCTGCAGGTGAGGAGCCAGGGGTGAGGTGTCCCTGATAGAGCCGCTGCGGCAGCAGGGACCTTCTTGGCGTGGGTGTAGGATGGAAGAAGGGGGCACGGTGTCCCACAGGGGAGGGACAACATCAGGGCATCCTTGGCCGTGACTGCTGAAGCCCCTGTGGCTGGGGAGGAAACCATGAGGGACAGGCATGGTGGGTCCTCCACAACCATCAGGGTGCCTGTGCCGTGGTTGTCACTGCACCCATGTGCTGGGTGAGCACCAAGGCTGTCCCCACGGGGACAACCACCCCTTTATGCAAGGGTGGGAGCGCTAGTTAAACTGAGCGGGGCCATTACCAGTGACCTGAAACCTGGCTCTTGCCATGTGCTGAGGGGCTTTCTGGCTCCTGGGCACACAGCACCCCTCCTGGGGTGCTGGGGACAGGAAGGGGGACCCCTGCTCTGAGCCAGGTGACACCTCCAGCCCTGTGTCTGTTCATTCCCCCAGCTCCTCCCGGACAGCATCCGCTACAGCAATGTCCTCCACTACCACCCCTTGGCTGGGGGGGCCGTGGCTCGAGCCAGACCCTTCTCCCTCCCTGTGGACTGTTACTACCCCAGGTAAGCAGGCAGCCCCATGGAGCCTGGCTCCTGCTGAGCCCTGTGTGCCCACGCTCCCTGGGTGAGCTCCATTGTGGGACCCCTCGGTCCTCTGTCTCCTGGGCAGGGAGGGTGCTGGGGGTGCCTGTGCGCAGGGATGTGCCAGGTAGGGGTGCCCAGGAGCCTGTCACCCCACTTGAGGATGCTCTGCCGTACAGGATGGGCAGTGTTTCATCCAGGGCCATCCAGCCCACCTGGGTCCCCTTTGGCTCCACCATTGCTCACCAGAGACCCCTGCGCTTTGCCCTGGATGTATATGACAGTGAGTAGGGACCCCCAGACCCCCTCATTGCCCTGTGTGTGGTGGACACACCTGCCTGGCCAGGGCCCCGGTGTGATGATGCTTGGGGCAGCCACAGCCACGTGCCTTCCAGGTACCTGGTCTTCCCGCCTGCTCCAGCCCACCTATTCCCTGGGAGATCTGATCAATATTGAGGCCTCGGTGAGAACCGACCCCCGCCTGCCCCTGAGAGTCTTTGTGGATGAGTGTGTGGCCAGCCCCAGCGCGGCAGCACAGCTGAAATACAAGGTCATCGCTGACAACGGGTGGGTGCCAGTGCTGGGCACAGCACGGTGGCTGCTGCCCCCTGAATTGCTGCTCTCCACCGTGCTGGGACCCTGCGGGGGGCGGCAGTACCTGCCTCATCCTGTTTCCCACCCTGGTAGGTGCCTGCGGGATGGGCAGCTTGGTCGCTCTCGCTTCCTACCCCAGCGTGGAGACCGCTTCCTCCGCTTCCAGCTGGATACCTTCCTCTTCCCAAACTCCTCCGGCAGCCAGGTCTGGGCTGGGGGTGTGAGATGCCACCAACCCTCACAGGGAGGGGGTGGCTGGGGGTGATGGGTGGAGAGCCGTGGGGCAGCTCGGGGGTGAACAGGAGGATACTTGTCCCTACAGATCTACCTCCGCTGTCACCTGAAGGCTGTGGCGGAGGGGGCTGCCAGTACTGCTGGCAAAGCCTGTTCCTATGACCGTGTGGCAGCCGCCTGGCATTCCCTGGATGGGGCTGACTGCTCGTGCTGTGGCTCTCCGGCCGGCTGCGGGGGCCGGCGGCGGCGCTGGCTACCTGGCGGCATGGGTAAGAGTGGGGTCCCCACCTCGGTGGGATCTATGTGCCCTATGAGGAGTACCTGTACCCATCGGTGCCTGATGGGTTTCTCCTTGCAGGGCTCCTTGGGGAAGCCAGCATCCGTGTCGGTCCCCTGGGGCTGCTCTCGGCTCTGCCTGGTTCGTCCCCCGTGCCCACGGAGCTCCCGACTGCACCGGAGCCCAGCACGGCTCTGCCTCACCATGCCTCCATCCCTGTGGTGCGGGGGGAGAAGAGGGACTCTGGTGAGTGTGAGCTGGCCCACGGTGCTGGGGGGTGGCTGGGGTGACCCTGCTGCCCTCCTCACCCTGCTGCCTCCCCCCACAGGGCCAGCGCTCCCTGTCCCTGGCACCATGCTGGCCATGGTGGCCATGTGCTCCATCCTTGCCGCCGTGGCCATGGCTGGCTGCTACTGCTCGGTGCGCCGCCGCCAGAGTGGGCACCAGCTGGGGGGGGCCGAGGAAGATGTGGGGGAGCGCTCTGCTGTGGCCATGACCCCTACCACAGCCAGTGGTGCCCAGGCCATACCTGGGGACCCCCCGCTCTTGTGGACCCTGCCATCGCTTCCTTCTTTTTAGAAATAAACCTGTGGCAGAAAGGCTGTGCCAGGTCAGTGTGGGAGGGGGCTGCAGAGCCTGTGTGCTCCCCTAGGGGCTTGGGGTGAGTAGGGGTGCGTGTGATGTGTCCCCAGTGCCTCTGTGTACCCCAGAGGGTCCCTGGGGTGCTGCCAGACAGCCTGTGCCACTCACCATGGGGTGGGCAGGAGGGCTGGGTCCTCAGCAAGCGTGGCTTCTGTGCCGTGGCCACCTGGGAGCCAGCCAGCGTGGGGGGACAGCATGCCAGTACCCCTCTGCCTGGGCGGTGGGCAGAAAGCATCCGTCCCTGATGTAGGGATGCTAGTGCAGTGAGGCAGTGCAGCCCCCTGCCCCGGCATGGCTGCAGCGTCACCTCCCCTGGGGATGCTCTGGTGGGGACTGGGGCAGTTTGCAGGGAAGGAGGGGCAAGAGCGGAGCTCTTGGGTGGGTGGGGGGAAAGTTAGTGAGCTGACAGGCACCTCAGCTCCTGTGCTGGCTGTGAGGCTGTGCAGCCTTAGGCTGCTGGGGGAGAGGGGCTGAGGGGGTCTCACTGTTTCCCCAAAGCTGCTTGGCTATGGGGGTTGGGGCAGGTCCCTGGGCTGGGGCGTGAGCCGTGCCTGTCCTCTGCTGCTGGCGGGCTGTGCCTGGTCACCGCTGAGCCCCCCGGACCCTCGCCGTGTGGGTGCTGGCTGCGTGGGCAGTGCCAGGTGCAGGGTGATGGTGCGCAGGGTGGTACCACGTGCCCCCCTCTGTCTATGGGGCTTTAATTATTTACTGACTCTGTTTTTATTTTTCCTCCCCTACCTGGGGTTCTTGCCTCTTGCTTGTGGCTGGACACCCCGAAGCCACCGCAGTGAGGAGTAGCTGGCTGGTGTGGGGGGGATGCAATGGTGACAGGACCCCCTCCATCACAACCAGGGAGCAGGGACTGGCTGATGGGCAGCCTGGGCGCCCCCCTGCCTGGGAAAGGGGTGCTGAGGGGTCTGGAGCCCACAGCTCGGGGGGGATTCCTGGCAGGGCCGTGCCCAGCCCTACGCCCTGGCTGGGCGATGCTCTCCGCAGCCCCAGCTCCGCAGCGCGGAGGCGTTTCATACCTAATGGCCTTTGATGGATCTTTCTTCCAGGAACTCGGTGCAGAGAGCTTTTTTTTTTTAATTTTATTTTTTATTCTTCTTTCTAATCTCTTTTAAACACAGCCACGGGCTGGGGGGCAGCTCTCAGCAGGGCTTAGATCAGCTCAGGTGGCGGCAGCACTCCTGCTGTCCTCATCTCCCCTTCCCCTGGCCCTGAGTGGGTTGGGGGCTGAGCATCTTCTCGCTGTGGGGCCATGATGGCCTGGACCCCTTCCCTGAACGGGGAGGGGGGGGCACAGTGGCCAGCTGTCCCCTCTCCTGCACCCGGGGTGCCCTGCTTTTTGCTCCCTACTGGAGGTGGGGTGGCTTTGAGTCGCTGCTTGTTTTTCCCCCACCTCACAACCCATCTGTTCTATGGCCCTTTGCCACCGTGGGTGGGTGGGGGTTCCACCCGTGAGCTGCGCAGCCCCCCCGTGGGGCGGGGCACTGGGGTCCTCGCATGGGTTGCAGAGCCATACGGTGGGGGCTCATCCGTGGGTCGTGGGGGTCCGCCAGTGGTCGCGGAATCCCCGCACGAGGCTGGGTGGTGCGGACCGCCTGTGGGTCGGCGGCTCGCGTGGGCTGGGCGGTGCCCAGGGATGCCGCAAGCTGTGACGTCAGCGGCGCTGCGCCAATGGGCTGGGGGCGGGGTGGGGCCGGGGTTGGGGGCGCGGGGGGGCCGGGCTGCTCCGGGGGGACCGAGCTGCTGCGGGCCGGCGCGGGGTGTCCCGCTGCCCCCATGCAGGGGATGGGGAGCCTGCGGCTGGGCAGCCGCGCCGTCATGTACACGGCCGAGACCCTGCCCAAGGGCAAGAACCGGGTGATGGGGGTGAGTCGGGGGGCGAGGTGGGGGGCTGGCACACCTGGACACCCTTCACCCCACCCCCGCCTCCAACCCCCTGGGCTTTCTGCCCCTCCGCTGCCCCACCGAGGGATGCTGTGGCCCCGGAGCGGCTCGGGGACCGGGGCACCCCCGTCTCCGCGGTGTGTGTGCGGGGGGTGTTGACCCCAGCCTCACCCTGCCCCACGGCACAGACCATCCAGATCATGACTGGCTTCATGTACATCGGCTTCGGGATCGTCCTGACCACGCTCACCAGCGTCTACACCTCCGTCTTCGTCATCGGCGAGATCCCCTTCCTGGGCGGCGTGTCCGTGCGTAGCTGGGGCAGGGGACGGGTGCCCACGGGGGAGAGATGCCCATGGGGAAGGGATGCCTGCAGGAGACGGATGCTCACCAAAGAGAGATGCCCACGGGGGGAAGGATGCCCACCAGGGAGAGATGCCCACTGGGGAGGGATTCCCACCAAGGAGGTGCCCGCCAGAGTCCCAGGAATGGGGACAGGGGTTTCTGGTTCAGCAGCTGTAAAGCTCAAGGGCTAACAACAGACAAGGGGGGGTCACTGTGCCCCCGCGAGCTGTGGGGCTGTGCCTGTGGGTAGCTTGTTAGTGCTGGGTGGGTGTTCAGTGCCCTGTGGCTGTGCAGGTTTGGGGGGCTCAGGGTGACCGTGGTGGTGGCTGACTGTCCCCCTCTGTCCCGGTGCAGTTCATCATCTCAGGCTGCCTCTCCATCGGGGCGGAGAAGAGCCCCACGGAGTGTGCGGTGAGTGACCCCAGGGATCCCCACCGCTGCCCTGTTTCCTGGATGAAGGGATCCCGGGAGGCGGGGAGCTGCTCAGCCCCAGGTGAAACCCACTGGGGCAAGGCCACATTTGAAGCTTGTGTCAGGGTTATTTCTGGAAACAAGCAATATGAAGGAGGAAAGGAAAAAAACAACCCAACGACAGCCTGCGCTGTTACCCATGGCCAGTCCCCCAGGGCTCGGCCAGGCAAAGCCAGGGTGGTGGGTGTCCCCACGAGCTTTGGGGTCTGACATCTGCCCCAGAGCTGCCCCCAAAGCCTCTCTGCACCCGCAGGTAAAGGGCAGCCAGACCATGAACATCATCAGCGCCATCTTCGCTCTGCTGGGCATTGTCGCCTTCATCGTAGACCTCAACCTGAACGGGCTGTACCGCTCCAGCTTTGACTACTACAGCTATCTCATCCCGGTAAGCCGGGGCACAACTGGCTCCCCCATCTCTGCCTTAGGAGCAGCGGTGCCCAGGGCTGGCTGAGCCTGCCCGGATGGGGCTAAGCCTTTTGGGACCTTCCCTTGTCCCCCTTTTCCATCCTTTCACCCCCCCAGGGGCTGTTGTGCCTCCTCCCTGGATGCCCCCTGAGCCCCTCCGTGGGAGGGTCTTTGCCAGGCTCCTCTGCGGGGTTCAGCTCCATCACGGTTGGGAGCCCGTGGCTGGCGGCACCCCGACCACGGGGCCGTCTGCCGGCGCGGCGCCGTGCGCCTGACCTATTTTAGGCTGATAACTCGGGAGATGACTCACGCCCTGGATTCTCCCAGCAAGCCGTAGAAGCGGCGAGGCAGAGGGCTGTGAGTGAGACCTTGGCACCTGCGGAGCCACAGCTGCAGTGCTTGGGTTCGGTGGGAGATGGAAGAGGGGAACCCCAAAATCCTTGCCTCAAAATGTGGGGTGGGGTCCACCCTGTGGGGCTGAGCCCGGGTTTCCTCCTCCTGGGCATTGCTGATGGGGCTTTCCCCATCCTGGAGCTCGCAGGGAACGGGATTTCCATTGTGCTGCTCATCTTCACCATCCTGGAGTTCTGCATCGCTGTGGCCACCGCTAATTTCTGGTGCCGGGCCACCCGTCTCAGCTCCAACGAGGTAGTGCAGGGGGGCGAAGGGCAGTGGGGCTGAGCCCTGGCCGGACCCCCAGCATTGTCGTGCCCCCCTCCCTCAGGCCATGCTGATCGTACCCAGCACCACGCGGGTGGACCTGGCAGTGCCACCGGCTGACCTGCCGCAGCCGCCCAGCTACACTGAGGTGATCCACGATCCCAAAGAGCAGCCCAGCTAGAAGTGGAGCCGGGGCTGGGCTGGCTCCCAGGAGCAGCGTCCGACCCCTGCCTGCATGACAGACCTCCTCCCACCACCGACGGTGCCTCCCCTGCGCCGGGAAAGCATGTCACCCGTTCCCGGGAGCACCCAGGCACCTCCACCTCCCGCACTGGGCGCTGCTCCAGGCATGGGCGGGTGTGGGGGGCAGGGGGGAGGCCAGAGCCCCCTCAGACCCCACGGGGTGGTGGGTGCCAGGGGCCATCCAGAGCCCTGTCCCCTCCCAGAAGCAGCAGCTCTTTGGTTTCTTTGCAGCTGGCCGCCCCTGACGTCTAGCGAGGTGCTGGCCCCAAGGACTTCGGTGCAGGGTCCAGCCTCCATGCTCCTGAAACCACCCCCAGCCAGCTCCCCATGCCCAGGGCTATGGCATCCTCTTCCTACTGCGCTGCAGGTGGGGACACACTGGTACCCCCTCCTGAAAGCCAGCAAGCACCCTGGATTTGCCCCCTCCTTGCCCATCTCCTGCCCCCGCGCTAGGTCACAAAGAGAGACTCTTTGCCTGCTGCCTGCTTTGGAGAGCGGGCTTCTCCGGGAGGGGGCGGGGGGGGGGGGGGCGCATCTTGGGGCTTCACGGGGTGTTTCTGCCTATAAATACCTGGCTGGCTGCTGGGGTTCATTCATGTCAGGGATCAGGAGCTCCCCAAGGTCTGGCAGCCATGTAGCAGGCAGCTTACAGAGACCCCAACATGTGCTGGGAGCCGGGTGGGCAGCCGGACCATCTACCTCTGCTCGTACCCAGTTTGCTTTATTTTATCTTTGAAATAAATGCTCTGTCCAATAAATGTGTCTCCTCGTTTTGGGGATTCTCAGCACAGGAGCTGCAAATCCCCCCCGCCCCGCAGAGCCACTGTATGTCGGGCAAAGGATTCATCCTGCCCGGCTTCAGTGGTCTCCTGTCCCCATCACCCTCGCCTGGTCTCTCTGGAGATGGTGGGATGCCACAGTGCCCTGGTACCCACTGCCCCTCGCTAAGGAAATCTGCCACCCTAAATCCCCCCCCCCTCCCGTTACAGACACAGCAGCCCGGCTCGTTGTATTTAGTGCTGCTGGAGCAGCTGGTCTGCCAGCGGCGGTGATGGTGATGGCAGCAGCTCTGGGTTCTCACACCGATGGAGGAGCTGCTCCCACAGCTGGGGCTGCTCCTCGGGGTGACATGAGGATGCTGGTGGCACGTGCTCCCTGTTCCCACAAGGCTGCAAACGTGGCTGGGCGATCCTGTGTGATGGGAATGGAGCAGAGGGACCCGGGGAGCGCTCCCAAACCTTACCTGTGCTGCAGTCCCTCCAAAATGTGTGGGAAGGGAAATTGAGACCAAGGGGCTCCTGGCCCATTTTTAACCAGAAGAGAGATCTGCTTGCTCCTGATTAGCTTGTTACTGACTTCCATCCTTAAGTAGCCCGTGGTGGTGGGGATGCTTGAGAGCCTTACAAGGAGGAAGGGTGGTGCTGAGCATCAGGCACAGTGTGCCGGTAGGTGATTGAAGCTTTATTTATCCTGAGCTCATGGAGAGCCTGGTGGTGGTTTTCAGAGGGGTGGGAGCAACCTGGTGACCTGTCGGTGCCCTAAGGGGAGTTCTCCATCTGTGCTCCCTCCCTGGGGTATCCTCACCACAGTCTGAGGACAGTGTCCCCACAGACCTCACCTCCAGCCCCAGAGCAGGGTCAGAGAGTGCCTGTTTGAACCATTTCTTTAGTTTTGGGTTGAGTTAAATGTTTTCTTTCTTGTTTCAAAAGCCTCCTCCCCATGCCCTGACAGTGCTCGCACTGCTCAGCCAGAGCCTCATGGATTATTCACTTGCTGTCAGTTATTTCTGTTCAAGCTCTGAAAAAATAATGAGCTGGTGGAGTAGGAAAAGCCCCAGAGATTGGGGGAGCGGGATGAACAGGCTGTCTCTGCTCACCCCGTGTTTGCAGCCCATTATGGCTCCAGCTCCTCACCTGTGGCTCCAGAGCCTCCTGCACCTCCTCTCCCATGGCAGCCACGGAGGCTTTCCATCCCCGGGGGGGCCACCACAAAGCTCTGCCACCCCCCCATCCAGGCTGGCAGGTCCCTCTGGCTTTGGCCAGTGTGGTGCTCCCCTCTCCTTTGCCAGCATCAGGCTCTTTTTTTTTTCTCCTGGAGCATCCCACTGCCACACGCTGAGCCACTGCCGGAACAGAGCCAGCCTCTTGCTGCTGCTGCAAAATGCCCCTTCCCGTGAAATCAGGCATTAGTGGGCGATAACCTAGAGCTCCTCAATCTTTAAACCCAGATTATCTTTCCAAAGGCTTCAAAATTTTCTGCCACCTCACTGCATTTAGGTGCAGCTTTCTCTGGAAATGCAGGAATAGGTGTTTTAAGGCTCTGTGGAAATGTGTTCCTTCCCTATATGTGAATTTCTGCACATCTGCAGCCCTGAAACCTCCTGAGGAGAAGTGGGTACCCCCAGGGCTGGGGACAGTGGGTGGTAGGGACCAGAGAAGTTCTGGGCACCCAGCAGGGTGATGGGGAGGGACCTGCTCGGGGAGACATGGTGCTGGTGAGCTGGGAGGGTGGCGATGACCAAAGGGACGTGAAAAGGGTGGCAATGTGGGCAGGAGAAATGCTGGGACAAAGGCTGGCAGCCGCTGTTCCCTGCCAGTGAGGACGGGGCCTGCCGGGAGCCAAGTGTGCCGCCTCCCTTGCAGCATCCCCGGTAAAGCGGAGGGTGGATGGAGGATGCAGCTCTGCCCCATCCATGGGCTCTGTGCCTCGGGAGAGGGTCGGGGTGGGAGGGGGCTCCAGACATGTGCCCACAGCCCCATGTAACCCCACCATCAGCTCGGTCCCATGACGGGCGAAATGATGAGGGGGGCTGTGTCCCAGAGGCTCTGGGGGCTTCGCTGGTGCCTGGTCAGACCCCAGGGAGCCTGGGTTTGGGAACAGCCCCCAGACAGCGGGCAGGAGGGCTCCCAGGCGGTTACCGCTGGGGTTAATCAGCCTCAGAGCCGCAGAGGACAGCGGGCAGAGGAGGCGATGGTCCCTGTTCCCAGCTCGGCCACTGCATGGGGCTCAGGTGGGGATGCAGCCCCCTGGCCTGTGGCATCACTCCTGCATCTCCTCCATGCGTTTGTCCCACCGGGATGGGTCAGGCAGGACTTTCTCAGGGCAGATCTTCCTTGTCCTGGGAAACCCTGCGATGCCTCAGTGAAGTCTTGGAGATACGCTGGAGCTTTTCTGCAGCATCAGGATTTTTACTGGGAGAGAACCGATCAAAGGCTGAAATGTAGCAGGAAGGTGATGGACACATCTGGGACAGGCTTTAGGAGTGCTGCTGCTGCACCCCGAATGGCAGCGTGAGCCCCACCTGATGCACTCCAGCCCACGAGCCCTTAGGGCGGTGCGGTGGGGGCTTCATGGAGAGCCGGCTCTGCATCTGCCACGTCTGCCAGCCCCTGGTTCGAGGGGTTTTCCATGGCACAGTCCCTGCTCCAAAAGATTGTCTCCGGTTGCGTTTTGAGCTCCCTTCTCATAATGCATTGCCCTCCCTGTTCTGTCTCCTTGGGGCAGTTGAACTCCCTAAGGCATCAAAGAGCAGAATCATCCCACCACGGCTCTTCCCACCAGCACTGGAGCAGCCACCTCGATTCGCCCTGTGCAACAAAAAGGGGAAGAACCCCCCCAGCAGGCAGCGATGCTCCCCCAGCCTGCCTCTGCCTGCTCCTGCCTCCCGATTTCCTAAGCCAGGGTGGCTACCTTGGTCTTCAACCTTGGAGGAGGTTCCCTCCACGGGTTTTCAGGACACAGAGCAGGGACACCACAGCTCACGGTCCTGGGGCTACAGACCATCGTGTCTGCAGTGAAAATACAAAGGCTGGCACGGTCACTGGCCGGGGAGTGCTATGCCTCCCAGGGAACACGGCACAGATAAAAGCCAGCTGCTTTTTTTAAAAGAAAACCCTGAAACCTGTCCCAGAAAATGTGGCTTTCTCATTCTGGAACCAGTATCGTAACAGCCCTGTGAGAACCAGAAACATTTGGAGGCAGAGCAAAATGTTGACTTTTGGTATTTTTATGGGGATATAAAGTTTTTCACAGGAAGCAGCAACTTTCTGTGAAAAGCATTTCTCCATCGCAATCTATTTTCTTTGGAAAAAAGCAGGGCTTTTGGGGTTGGAAAAGGACTTTTGGTTCCACCAGGCTCGTAAACTTGTCCTGTGCTGGTGGGAGGGGATGCTGGGGAGGGCTCTCGCTGAACACCCCCAAGCCTGAGCACCCAGCCAGGCTTCCCCCATCCATCCCGTGGCATCCTAAGGGACACAGGACCGTTGTACTGAAACCATCAACGTGGGAGTCCCCAGGCGCTGGACCAGGTGTGTTTGCACTCCTCCGGCCCTGCCAAAAGCCACGCTTGTGGGGCAGACGTCTTGCCCAGCACCAGCACTCAGCCCGTGCGTGAGCGGCTCCTGGAGATTTAAAAGGAAGAATAATCAGCAAAGAAAAGATTTCCAGCTGTCAGGAGAGCAAAACTCAACCTAAAAAAAAACCCACAAAACCACCTAAAATCCAAGGAATGCGTTGTATATATCAGCAAAGCCAGAAATTCCTGCAAATAAAGGGCTGGAAGGCTCCGCTGACTGGGCTTGCCACTTCCCCGCATCTGCTCAGCCAGACGCTTGAAAGCTTCACCTCCTCTGGCATCTGTTTCCAAAATAAATTGTAACATCCTACCTTGGGCTCCTGCCATCCCCAGCTGGATCTGGCTTTATTTAGAAAGGGAAAAGCGCTTTCTCCACGGATACCTCACTTGGAAAGGGGTTTTGCTCAGCCATTTCACCAAGCCCGGCTGCTGGGCCCAGGGCAGTCACGGCTGTTTCTGGCTGAAAGACTGAAACTTCAGGAATGCTTTAGGAATCTGAAAAGGCAGATTTGGGAGGAAATCCACCGTAGCAGGCAGTTTCAGCTGGGAACACAAGCTGTCGCTAATGCTGGAGGACACCCTGCCTGTATAAAGGCTAAAGAGGGGATCCCAGCATTTCCACGGGTGCTAAAGTGTTCCTCACCCCTTGGTGCCGGAGCCAGATCCCAGCCAGCGCCTGGTGGGACTCGTTAGCACTGGGGTGTTGAGAGAGGCTTTCCCCCCAGAGAGGCATGCTGACAAGTTACCAGCAGAAGTTAAAGGCTAAGAGGCATCGGGAGTGCGATGAACAGGCGCGGCCGAATCTCATCCATCCCCGTGTTTTTCCTGGAAAGCCGTGCCGCCAGTTGCAGCCCTTTACAAGGCCAAGTGCTCGCTGTCCCGCCAGGGCTGCAGGAGAGAGGAACGCCATCGGTGGGATGGGGGAACGCCGTCAGCAGCCCCTCCCCAGCGTGCTGGGAGCTCTTTTCCACCTGACATTTTCCACCAGGGGAAATGGGGGATGCAGGTGGGCTGCAGTGCCCGGTGAGCCCCCTGCCCTCCCCTGCTGCTGCCCCTCCCAGAGGCGGTGTGAGCCCAGCCAGGCATCAGGGTGAGATGCTAGCTGCTCCTTGCTGGCTGGGTCTGTCCTACCGGCTTTTTTCTGGGACCTGATTTAGGCTGGTTTGGTGGGAGTAGCCCCCCAGCTATGGGAAAACCTTCTGGGTTCAGTGCTCAGCTGTGCTCTGGATTTACCAGCTGAACAACCCCTGCTGCTGTGCAGAAAATCCTCCCGTTCCCCAGAGCATTGGAGAGGGTACAGACCAACTGTGTTCCCTCTTGCTAGCCAACAGGCAAGGAACTTGGGAAATGGGCTGGCTGTAAGGACCCAAAATGGGACAGGGGAGAGCCGAGACCCCACAGCCGCAGCTCAGCTGCTGAGGCTTGCTTGGCACTCTGCTCCCTCCTCTGCAGCACCATCCTGCTCCCAGGCTCGTGGCCATCACCCCAGTCAACCACCAGTCAGTCCCCCGTTTTCCAGCCTGTGCAGCACGGATGAAGAGAAAGCCTTTGGGAAAAATCCTCAGGGAAACACAGGGTCTGCTGGGATGTGTGGCCAGACAGCTTCACTCCAGTGTCTCTGCAAACTTAAGAGCCAAGGATGTGGCCATGCTGTTGGTCCCTCTGCTCCCCCAAAAGACACCGAGATGTGGCCTCTTTCCATGACCTACAGCCTGTGCCCAGCCCTGGTACCACCGATCCCCTTGTTCCCCCCCCCGGCCAGCCCGGGCTGGGGGGGCTGTGGCTGCTGACCTCTCGCTGGGGGTCGCGCCCCGCTGCTGGCCCCAGCGCTGGAAGCCTCTGCCGAGCTCTGGGAAGTGATGTGCCTCCAAACCAGGCGTCTCAGCTCCCTCTAGGGCCAAAGGAAAGGAAAAGGCGCTTCCAAAAGTTGCTCCACCTGCTCCTAAATCCTCAGCTGGAACGGGGCTGTGGAGGGTCCTGGCCCTTGCTGGGGCTGCGGTGAGAGGTTCGGGCAGAGATGGGGCATTGGGGCCCCTAATGCTGGTGATGCCGGCGGCTGCCAACGCGGGGTGAAGCCAGCCCGAGCTGAGAAATGCCAGAACCCTGTGCTCAAATATTCCTGTTCCACCAAGAAATAGCTTGAGTAAAGCCTCGGGCAGTGCTCAGACATTCGCATCCTCCAAGGGAGGAAAAAGCCCAAGCGGGGTCCCAGGGCCATGTCCACCTGCCCTGCGCCCTCCTGCCTGCTCCCTGAGCCGGACTAGAGCATGTCATGGGTGGAGGTCGAACCAAACCTCATCTTTTTTGTCCCTTGTCCCCTTCCCCTGCACAGCAGGAATGGGAGCCTTTGCTCCCTTGTGTGGTCCCAGAGCCAGAGCTGCCTGCAGCACCCAGCGCTGGGGACTTTGCCAAGCACAGGGGAGAATGAGGATGAGAGGGGATGGGACCAGCAGCCAGCATCCTACCCCACAGCATCCAACCCTGCACCCGCCGAACATCCAGGAAACCTGGGGGGTCCTTGCGGGCCAGTGCGGAGGACTGTGGCCCTCCTGGTGAGCAGATGGGGATGACGGCCACAAAGGAAATAGCTGTTTTCTGGCAGACCTGAGACCAGTGGCCGGCGGAGGGAGGAAGGGGGCCTCCGAACTTGCCCCTTGGGAGCTCCTCGCCATGTGCAGTGGCTCCGTTCCCAGGCTGAGCTCTCATTTCCTATCGTAAACAACTGCATCTCCTTTCCCTTCAGCTCCCACCGGGCCCACACCGGAGCCGTCCGGCACTGCACACCATGCTGCCGCCCCCCGGCTCGCTCCTGTGGGTGGGCTGTCCTCACCGGGGAGCAGACCCACGGGCTCGAGGTGCTCACAGAGGAAGAAAAACCCTAAAGAAAATAAAAAGGCAATAACGGAGCTTCCTCGGGACCTTTATAGACTAACAGGGTTTATGGTGTTTGTGCCATGTCCTGTTTCACTCTTTTTTTTTTTTTTTTTTCTTTTTCCTGTAAGTGGAATTGCCAGGGCTGTCTGTCTCGTAGTGGCTCTAACGAGGGCAGCCAAATGAATGCCCAAGCACCTCGTTAGGACCCTGCCAGGGCTGGCACGTGCCTAACAGAGATAATGTCTGAGCAAAGTGTCCACAGCTGGGGAGGGAAAGGACTGGGCAGAGGAGTCTCCTACTCAGAGCATCCCAAGGGGCAAGTGTCCAATGCCTTCCCCAGGCTGCAGTGAAGCCCTTGGAGGTGATGTGCACCTCGGGGTTGCAGAGCCCCTCTCCCCGCCTCCCTCTCCCCCCACCTTGCATGCACAGGCAGATGCACGTGGGGTTTTTGCCAGCCTCTCTCCCCTCCATTGGCAAAGCTGCCTTGTTGAGCAAGAGAGACCTGACGAGATTTCCATGAACAAACTTCCTGCGGGGAGCAAAGGGCAGAGGGACTGCATCCCTGCCTGACCACCACCTCCCGGGGAGGTTCGGACACCAAACGGACCACTAACAGTGACTGTGGGGAGGAGGAGAAGGGCAAGCCCAGGCTGAAGGAGGTACCTGGGTGGGGGGTGAGGTGTGGGGTGCAGGACAGGGTGTGGGCCATCCTTGTAAGAGGCTGTCACTGCTTCTTGTGTCACTGCTTGTGTGGACACATCTCATGGTCCCTGGGCAGGGTGGGAGCTGGCCTGGTCCTTCAGCTTTCCCGGCTCCCCAGTCCCGCTCTGCCCACAGGCGATGGCAGCCACAACGGTGACCGATTCTGGGGGCATGAGGATCATCACGGAGGTCATCCCGGCCACAGACCCCCGAGCAGCCCAGTTGGCCTCCAGCTCTGGGCCACCCACACCTGCTGTATCATCATTTCAAGTCAAAGGCTTCAGAAGGGCTCAGCCCAAGGCACTGGGGGTGAGACACAGTGTCCCAGGGGGATGGGGCACCTCGGGGACCAAGTATCCCCAGGGACTGTGCTGCTTGAGGTTGTCCTTGGCTGGGGCGGCGGTGACGGTTGGGACCAGCTCCTTTTGCCAGCTCATGCCACTGTGCCAAGCGGCAGCACGCCCAGCTGTGCCCAGTCCCTTCTTGGCACTGTGGGGCACAGCCAGGACGCGGTGTGGCCATGGGATCAGGTTGGGTGTGGCTAACAGCAATGGTGACACCCATCCTTTGCTGGTGCTGGCAGACGGGCAGCACTTTGGGCTCAGAGTGACTGGGGGGATGCCTCTCCCCCATCCTTCCCTAGACCATCCACATCTTCACTGGGATCATCCATGTCTGCTTCGGGATCATCCTGACAGCGTCACAGTACAGCTCCCCTTCCCTCCCTGTGGTTAGCGGGGTCCTCTTCTGGCTCGGGCTCCTGGTAAGCAGGGATATGCCTGGCCTTCCTCACCATCTTATGAGGACAGGGGGATCTTGGTGGATCAGGGCACAGATCCACTCATCACCAGGGCCTCCTCTTATACCCAGATATTCTGGCTGTCCCCTTTGGGGGTGGAGTGGGTCTGCATGCAGCCCCAAACACAGCTGGAGGGGCACTGGGACATGCAGGGCGGGTGCCTTGCTGCTGACACCCTTCTCCTGTTTTCTGAGCAGCTCCTGGTCTCAGGCTCTCTCCTCGTGGAAAGCGAAAAAAGGGATAGCATCTTGCTGGTAAGGGGGTCCCCTGCGGTCAGGCTGGCAGGGACAAATTATTCCCCCCCATTGCTTCTGCAACTCCTGCCCCTTCCAGCGGCTGGCAGGACCCCTCCACAGCCTAGATTCACACCACAGGGTCTACAGCAAGGCACTGAAAGTGTGTCACACCCTCAGGAGGTGCTCAGCAACCTCCCCATCAAGCAGGGGGGGTGGTGGGGCAATCTTTCATGCTTCAGGGCCTCGTGGAGTCAGTCTCGGATGATGGAGACAAAAGGCATCACGGAGGGTGGCTGCCCTGGTTGGCTTGTCCAGGAGTATATTCGATCGGAGCTGAATAATCCAACTTGGAGGCACCCCTGCTCAGACAGCTCAAACAGAAAGCCCCAGGCAGCCTCTCCCTCCACTCTGTGGCACCTCGTGGGGGTCTTGGCAGGAGCAGAAGGGACATAGCTGCTGATGGCTGATGAGAAGTGACCCACACAGGTGAAGACCTGCTGCATCGTCAATATGGGGGTCATCCTGAGCACGCTGGTGGCCACTCTTGTCCACACCACAGCCATCACTCGCAACATCCCTGGCTGCGAGAATAAGCCGTACTATCTGAAACCTGACTGGTGCTTCGATGCTGAGAACAAGGTAGAGCCTCCTGGTCCTGCTCAGGTGGTGGGTCCAAGCCTCCTGTCACTGCATGGGACAAGCAAACAGGGCGACTGCTACACAGGGGAAGGGGACGATGGGTGCTGCCAGGGAACAGGACCTGCAGGACCCTTCTGCTCTCCTCCCTACAGATGGTGAGCAACGGGCTGGATTCCATATTCATCATCTTCAGCCTGCTGGAGTTCTGCGCGGCGGTGGCGGCCCTGGCCTTCGGCTACGATGCCATCAAGCAGCATGACTACACACGCATGGTGAGGGGGCCCTGTTGCCTGCCAGAGCCCTGAGGGCACATGGGACACTGGCTCTGGCTTTTCAGCAGCAGCATAGCAGCGTCATCCACCCCCTTCTTTCCTCTGAGGGGCCGCCCCAGGCTGGTCACCCACAGGGGCGGCTTCTCTGCATGACCCCAAAAGCAGAATTTCCCCCTTTTCCTCTCCCAGGCGCTGTAGCCACGGCCAAGCTGGCAGCCGTCCCCTGTGAAGAACCACTGTGTGCCCCTGCCCTGCTGCAGCCAAGGTGCTGGAGCCGAGGGGGGTCCCCGGTGCCTCACGGTGGGGCTGGCCAGGGCCCTGCGGGGCCTCAGAGCTCTCAGCACCCCAAGCCAGGCCGCTCACCTCCGCGCCTTTGCCCCCCAATAAAGGCCTCTCCCCCCGCCCAGCCCACGCGTCTCTCCGGGGCTCCCTCAGGGGCTGGGGGCCCTCACGCTGCGGCGGGAGCTACAGGGCACCGGGCACGGGCCGCCGCGACGACGAGATAACAGGCACCCCGACACGCCTGCCCGGCACAAATATGGCGGCCTCCGCCCGGCAGCGGCGGGGAGGCGGGAGGCGTTGCCCGGCACCAAGATGGCGGCCGCGGGCTCAGCCTGGCGCTCCTGCCAGGCATGCGTATGGCGGCGGCGCGTCTCTGACGTCATCACCGGGCGCCGCCGGGGAGGGGGCAGCGTGTAGAATGGTGGGGGAGTGCGGGACGGCCCCGGGCCCGGCCCCCGGCCCCGAGGAGCCCAATGAGGCAGTCCCGGCCCCGGCCCCGGCCCGGCGGCGTCGGAAAGCCTCCAAGAAACGAAAGGAGGCAGCGGTGGCGGCCATCCCGCGGGGCAGGCCCAAGTCGGGGCGGGTGTGGAAGGACCCCGGCAAAAAGAGGTGGGCACAGGGTGGGGGGCTCAGGCCTCGGGGCGGGGGGAGACGCTTTGGGGTGGTCTCTGGTGGGAACAGGGGTGTATGGGGGTTCTTGAGCTCGGGGGGAAGCTCTGCGGGTGTTTTGGGGGGACAGGGCCGTTTGGGGGGTGCTTTGGTTGGGGCAACGGGGGTGGTTCGTAGGGGGACTGCGGAAGGACCCGGCGGGGACAGGGCTGTTTTGGGGGAGTCCTGAGCCGAGGGGAAGGTTTGGATGGGATATGGAGGGGCGAGGCTGCTGCAGGAGGCTCTGAGCTGGGAGAGTTTCACAGAGTTCTGGCCCGAGGAGTTTCTGGAGAGGACCCTGAGTGGGCAGGGGGTCTGTGAGCCATGGGGGGTGCAGTTTTCCCTCCTCCAGCTGCTGACCCGGCCCATCTGCCTGCCCAGGTTCTCACACATGATCCAGGACAAGGCCCTTCGCACCTCCTGGGCACGGAAGATGAAGGAGCGGCAGGAGAGGAAGCTTGTCCGGGACCTGGCACGGCAGCTGCAGGAGGGGAAGCAGAGAGAGCGTGAGGTAACAGGGCTTGGGAGCTGGGCCTGGGGCTCAGGACCCTGCAGGCAGCATCACCCAGCCCCTCTGTGCCTGCTGTCTCCATGGGGCAGTGAGCGTGCAGCACTGGCCCTCCATGGGGCGGGTTTGCCGGGGAGACAGGGACTCTGCTGTCCCAGCCCTCGGCCGGAGCTACCCGCTCCCTTTGCTAGGGCGAGCTCAGGGCCACATTGCGGAGCTAGGCCGTGAGCAGAGACTTTTTGCCTCTCTCCATACACAGCCGTGTGTCTCTGCCCACATCCTGGGCTTCTTGGCTGTGGCATTATTGTGGCAGAGCCCTGTGGGCTGAGCACAAACCACACCACTGCCCTTCCCCTGGGCAGTTGGGACAGTGAATTCCTTGTCATCGTGCCAAATCCAGGCTGCGACGGTCACGTGCTGCAAGTCGCTGACTTGGAATAAACCCAGTCGGTCAGTTTGAGCCTTGTGCTGGGGAGAAAAGCGCTGTGGGTTTGGCTTTGTGCAGCAGATTTCATGCTTGGGCAGGTGTTGCTTGTGCTGCCATAGCCATGCAGCTCCCTGACCGGTGTTGGCATCAGCTGGTTTGGGTTTAAGGCCAGAGGGAGGGAGGGATGGACCTGCAGGGAATGTTTTGATGCTGCTTTCACAGGAGAAGAAGCGGCGGCGGGAGGAGAACCTGAAGCGGCGCTTGGAAAACGAGCGGAAGGCGGAGATTGTCCAAGTGGTGAGTCAGGGCCCCGTTCCTAGCAGAGGGCACTGTGGTGGCCCAGCAGACCCAGCAGCCTCCAGACCCTGGGTACTGGCCTCCAGTTTGCTCCAGTTCTTCTCCCTGGCTCCTCCTTTGAAGGATGCTGTGAGCAGCACTGGGAGGACTGGGGAGATCCAACTAAAGCCAGCTTCAGCTGGAGGGTGTCTCTGCCAAGCAGGCAACTGGTGTCCTGCAGGGTGGGCTGGGAGGGACAGCTTCCTTTCCAAGCCTGAGAAAACCAGAACTGAGGCTGCCCCGGGGATGGTCGGCACATGGGGTGATAGAGCGACGGAAACATGGCACTGATGTGGATCCAGGCATACAGTGCTTTGAGGTTATGGCTTTTCCATCTGGAAGAGACCTGGGAGCTCGGGGAGGGTGCAGTGAGGAACTGCACAGCCACATGGTGATGGCGAGAATGTGGTATTGCCTGTCGCCTCTGACATGAGATCTGGGGCAACTGGGAGATGTTTCCAGGGAGGAGTTTTAGGATAAATCTGATCAGGAGCCAGACGGCTTTGTGTACACACTTTGATCCTCGCTACCTCTGCTGCTTCAGCAGTGGGAGGGAGAAGATCCCATCCTGCAGCTCTGTGGAGGGGCTGGGCTCTGGCTGGGGCCGTGCCGCAGGGGTGGGAGGCAGGGAGCTCTGCTGTGCCTGTCCCGCCTGCCTCCCCAGTGCCTGAAAGCCCCCTCTCCCCCACCCCCACCCCCCCCAGATCCGGAACCCACTGAAGCTCAAGCGAGCAAAGAAGAAGCAGCTGCGGCGGGTGGAGAAGAGGGACACGCTGGCCCTGCTCCAGAAGACACCTGTGCAGCGCAAAGCAGCCAAGGAGTGAGACAGGAGATGGGGCACTACAGTGCCTGGGCAGCCGGGGTTTCTGTGTGTCCCGCACCTCTCCAGGTGTGCTTCCTCGGCTCGGTGGGCAGGAATCACTGCCCAGGCCCTCGGTGTTGGACAGACCGCAGGACAGAGCTGGGGTGGGGTACGCAGTGCCGTGACCCACAGGAACCAGCTGCTGGATCCCCGCTGCCTTGGGAAGTTGTGGTGTTGCTGATGGCCACGGGCTGCAAGGAGAACTGCTTCACCTGCCCAGATCTGCTTTTTCTTTATAAAGATGACTAGGAACTGACTCGGGCTTGTCTCCAATGGTTTGGAGGGGCTGATGGCTCCAGCTTGGGGCCTTCCCTCTGCTGAGGCAGATCTCCCTCAGCCTTCCTGGGACTGCAGAGTGCCATAGCCCCTGAGGATTTTCTTCCTCAAAGAGAGGTCTCTTCCCCCCTGTGAATGAGCCCTGGAGCCTGTAATGAAGGGAGGGGGCACATCTCTGCTGCGTGGTGCAGCACAACCTCCTGTCGGCCTTCTCTGGAGGTGCTGGGGTGCCGCAGGGTGGGTTTGAGCGGGGCTGGGAGATGGTGGGGAGGCAGCTGGAAGGCAGGCGCTTGGGGTGGGAAACCCACACAGATCTCTTCACCTTCTTGGTTTTTCTTGTTTTATGAACGCCCTTTTCTGTGTCCAGCCTGCTGTGAGCCAAACCAGTGGGGTGGGGGGCCAAGGGTGGCCCCCAAACACAAGGCTGTGGGGAGCAATAAGCCCTTGCTTGCACTGGGGGGCCCTGGTGTGGGCTGGCAGGGTGGTCCCCGGGCCCAGGAGCTTCATCCTGGGCTGGGGACAAGCTGGCGGCTCCAGGATGAGCAGTGGCTGTGGGGGGAGCTGGCCTTGCGGCCCCCGAGGCAGAGCATAGCAGAGGGGTGGGTTAATCATGGGCTGGGGGCGTCACAGGGGATTCCAGTGGGGCGGTGCAGCGCTTCCCGTTTCACCCACTGAGCAGGAGTTGGGGTGGGGGGTGGCAGCCCCTATGGAGGGGGGCAGGGGGCCTGGCAGGAGCTGTGGGGTGCAGTGGGGTGGCTGCCAGCGTGGCCGGGGTCATCGGGCAGGAGGGTTCTGCACTCGCTGCTCTCTGCGTTAATGAGGTTAATGATTGCTGAGGCAGCCTGGAGCCCTGCCTCTCCCACCCACGCCCTCCCCAGCGCCGCAGCACCAGCCCAGCCTTTGCCCCAGCCCGGTAAGAGGGGCCTTGGAGCCCACCCGCGTGGCTTTGGGGCTTGCAGGCACCCGAGGCTTTGAGGGGGGGCTGCTCTCATGGCAGGGCGTAGGCGGGTGAGCTGGGCACCTCCTCCCTGGGCTGGGGCCAGCGTTGTGCTGGGCGCACCGCCAGCTGCCACGGCCTGCCTGCCTCTCTGCGTGCAGGGAACGTGGGGTCTGCACGGGACCGGGGGGGCCGTAGCCCCTGCCTGCCTGGCCCTGGGATGCGGAGGAGGAGGAGTGTGGGGCGAGGGGACGGTGGGTGCTGAAGGGGTGTCTTTGTGGGTGTTGCTGCTGCTGGGCAAGTTTGGGGGGGGGCTGCTGGTGCTGGGTGTGGTGATGTGTGTTGGTGGTGGCGGGGGGGGGGGGGGGGGGGGGGGGGGGGAGATGGGACCACGGAAGGAGAGATGCTAGTGGGACTGGTTGGGCTACAAAGCGCAACGTGTGATAGCCAAGTCCTGTGGCGCCACGTTAGAATCCCTTGGGACAGTCCCCTACTGCCACCCCATGGTGGCCCCCTCCCTGGGCGAGGTGACCCCGTGGCCCGGGTGTGATGCTTGGGGGTGTGATGCTCATCTCCATCCCCAGGTGCACCATGGTGGAGGTAACGGTGACACCACAATCCTCGCTGGCCGATCGGCCGGTGCAGGTGCTGGTGCGGGGACTGTCCCCCTCACAGCTGGTCACCCTGCGGGCATCGCTGACGGATGAGCATGGCGAGTGCTTCCAGGCGCGCGCCTTCTTCCACGCCGATGGGGCAGGTGAGGTGGACCCAGGGCGCCATGCCGCTCTGGGCGGCAGCTACTCCGGCCTCTGGCCCATGGGGCTCTTCTGGTTCCTGCAGCCCGACACCCTCTTCCGACGGCTCATCAAGCGGGATGTGGCCGGTAGCCCCTTCATCGTCCGCCTGGAGGTCTTCGATGGCCTCCACCTGGTCCCTGTGCCCCAGGACCAGGCGCTGGCCTCCTGCGAGGCCGAGCGGTGGTACGTGGGTCCTGGCACGCAGCGGGTGCCCATCCGGGAGGGCAGGGTCCGTGGAGCCCTCTTCTTGCCACCTGGTGAGCAGGGGGGTGTGGGGACCCCTGGGCTGCCCAGCCAGGCGGGACCCCTGGGGTGTGGGGTGGCACCGGTGGCTCTGCTGCTCTCAGCAGTGATGATCTCTGTCTGGCTTCCCACAGGACCGGGACCTTTCCCGGGGGTGATCGACCTTTTTGGAGGCGCAGGTGGCCTCATTGAGTTCCGCGCAGGGCTGCTGGCCAGCCGGGGCTTCGCCGTGCTGGCGCTGGCCTTCTTCGCCTATGATGACCTGCCCCGCACCCTGGCCCAGCTTGACCTGGAGTATTTTGAGGAGGCGGCTGAGCTGCTCCTCCGGCACCCCAAGGTGAGCCCTGCAGTGTGGTGAGTGGCACCACATGAGCAGGCGTGTCCTGGGGACATCCTGGTGAGTGGGATGTCCTGGTGAGCAGGGGCATCCTGATAAGCAAGGTGTCCTGGTGACCGAGGACGTCCCAGTGACTGGGGACGTCCCAGTGATGTCCCAGCAAGTGGTCCTGCCAGCTGGCTCCATTTCCCCCTCCCTGCAGGTGCGAGGCCCTGGCCTGGGTGTTGTCGGCGTCTCCAAAGGAGCAGAGGTGGCCCTGGCCATGGCCACCTTCCTGCCACAGGTAGTGGCCACGGTGTGGATCAATGGCACAGCCTTCCTTCACGGCAACCCACTGGTCTACAAGGACCTCCGCATCCCCCCTATCCCCTACTATGCCGAGCGCATCATCTTCGCCGAGATGGGGGCCCTGGACAACTCTGCCATCTTCTCTGACCCCCGGGACCCCGCACACAGCGCCTCGGCCATCCCGGTCGAGAGGGTCCGGGGGAAGGTCCTCTTCGTGGTGGGGGAGGCTGACCGCAGCATGAACAGCAAGCTCTTCGCCCAGCTGGCCATGGCACGGATGCCACCAGAGAGCTGCCGCCTCCTCTCCTACCCTGGGGCTGGCCACTTGATCGAGCCCCCCGGCTCGCCCCTCTGCAGTGTGTCCAGCCTGCGGGGCGCCCCCCGGCCAGTAGTGTGGGGGGGCGAAGCCCAGCCCCACGCCAAGGCTCAGGAGCACTCGTGGCAGGAGATTGTCCAGTTCTTGGAGGTCCACCTGGGCCCTGCTGCCACCATGAAGCTGTGATGGCTGCGGGGAAGGTGGGGGGAGAAAGGGGGCTGCCGGGGGCTGCTCCCAGCCTTGTTGCCCCACTCAATAAAGTCCACCCTGCCTGCCAGCGCTGCCTGGTCCTGCCTGTGCTCAGGGCTGGGGGCACCACGTCCTGGCGTCGTCGTGTGGGAGCACCCCAGTGTGTCTATAAGGTACGTCTATAGGCACATCCATGGCTCAGGGGGTCATGCGGGGCTCTCTGTGGCTGATACTGCTTTTTGAGGGGGGTTTTTTGAAGGTTTTAGGGGGGGGCTATGGCTAAACTCTTGGCTGTGCGCACCCTGTCGCCGTGAGCCGGGGTTCTGTGCCATGAGCCGGTGGGAGCTGGCGCAGTCCCTGTTCCTGCACCGAGCTGGGGGTGGGTTTTTCCCTGGGAATGCCAAGGACAGCGGCTCCTTGGAGGCAGGAGGGTTGTAAATCCCCAAAACGTGGAGGCTGGCGGCTTTAACTGGGATGGAGGATGGCAAACGGGTGTCTGGGCGCACGGATGCCTGGCACGTGCTGGGGCAGGGTGTGGGAGCTGGGCATGACCGTCACACTGGCAAGGGGGGGGGAGGGGCAGCAGGGGTGGTGACTCAGTTTAATTTCCAATAATGATAAGACCCAGAAGGGAAACATCTGAAGAGGGAGGCAGAGGGACCCCACAAAGAGCTCAGCAGCCACCCAAGGGGACCAAGGTCCTCCCCGTCCTGGGGTCCTGGCAAATCTCAGCTCTGGCTCCCCACTTGCCGTCCTGTGGGGACCTCTGGGATGAGCACCGGGGGGCTTGGGACCCCCACGGCACAGCTGGCAGCATCACAGCCACACTTGCTCTGGGGTGAGGGCAGCAGCCAGGCAGGCAGGAGAGGGGTGCCGGGGAGCACCCCAGAGCAGAGGAAAGTGATGGCTGGGTAGGGGTGGCCTGGGGACCCCTGGCCCCGCACCACGCTCGGGGCAGCAGTCTCGATTCCCCACTGCAGGAGTAGCTGCTCCGACTCGTCGCCTCCGTGGGACAAATTGTTCTTGGAAGGACTTTTGGTTCCCCTGTGGCACTGCCAGGGAGGCAGAGCCGGGGCGTGCAGCCACCGGGGGGGTGATGTGGGGACACCTGTCCCATTCCCTGGCCCCCAAACCTCACCGAGGCTGTGCTGCCTCGCTCCCTCCGCAGGCTGCCGGCCCCATGGCTGCCCTGGCAGCAACGTATCCATCAGGGAGCCAGATGCCACCGCTTTCCCCACCGGCTTGCGGCAAATGCCAAGGCTGCGTGGCCAGCAGGGAGGTGGGCACACACTAGCCCCCTTCTCCCACCAAGATGGCTCAGTCCGGCGTGTCATCCTGACTGGTGCTGTCCCCACTCCCCATCTGCACAGATAGTTTCTCCTGTGGTGGGACAAACTGTTTCTTTGAACAGCTCTCGGTTCCTCCCCGGTCACCCTGGCACGGCCGCGGGAGGTGACCGTGGGGCCAGGGCAGCGAGGTCGCTGGTGGCACGGGAGCGAGGAGCCCTGGGCAGAGCTCGTACCCCCGCCACGGGGCAGGAGGCACCGGTCATCTGATGTCCCCCACCGCGTCCCAGAGGGCTGGCTATAAATCCACAGCCCCAGCGCCAACCCACGGAGAGCCTGGCGCTCCGGCCTCGCTCACCGCCCCCGCCATGGGACAGAGCTGCTCCTTCCTTCTCCTGCTGCTCCTCCTGCCCCCGGGGCTTGGAGCCACCTTCTCGCTCCTGCGGTACCGCTACGACTGCGGGGACCACGGCATGCAGCTGCTGGCGTACCCCACCCGCGACCGCACCGTCCGCTTCAAGGTCATAGGTAAGTGGGGGGCAGGCGGGTGCAAGCCCCCTCCCTGGCTCATGGGTGCACCCCGTGGTTTCCCCCAAACCCCAGGGCGCTGGTGCCCTGGTGGGGTGAACCCAACGGCTCAAATGAGCTTTTGGCACCGGGAGGGTATCTGTGCACCTGCCTCCCTGGGGAGCATCATGGCACCTGATTGTGCCCCCTCACCCCCTGCGGTGTCCCCTCAGACGAGTTTGGCACTCGCTTTGACGTGGCCAACTGCTCCATCTGCCTCCACTGGCTCAATGCTGGGGCGGACGGTGCTGTCATCTTCTCCTCCGGCTATGAGGGCTGCCACGTCCTGGTGAAGGTGAGGGTGCTGTCCCACTTGTGGTTGTCCCCCGCCCTGGCACCGATGGGCAGGGGGTGACTGTCCCTCCCACTCTGCCGCAGGAGGATCACTACATCCTGAGGGTGCAGCTGGAGGAGACGCTGCTCAGCGGGGTCCTGGCCGCCTCCTACGAAGTCAACATGACATGCCCACAGCCGGGTGACTACGAGAACCTCATGGATGGCAACGGGCACACCAAGCACCAGACTGGTCGGGGCAACAGTGTCCACCAGACCCAGGCTGACATCCTCGTCCCGCTGTCACAGCCTGGCCTCCTGCACCATGTGTCCCAGTCTGCCCTTGCCCTCCCGGGACCGCAGCTCTCTCCCCAAGCCCACTCAGCGCAGGTTCCCCCTGTGGCTCGGACCCAGCCGGTGCTGGCTCGCCCGGGGGTGCAGTCCCAGCCCGGCATGGCTCGCCCTGGCTCCCAGCCCCAGCAGGGCTTAACACGCACGGGTGTGCAGCCCCCAGCCCAGCCAGGGCTCCTGCACCCTGGGGCTCAGCACCAGCCAGGGCTCCTGCACCCGGGGCTTCAGAACCAAAACCAGCCGGGGCTGGTGCACCCTGGGGCTCAGACTCAACCAGGGCTCCTTCGTCCCGGTCTTCAGAACCAAAACCAGCCGGGGCTGGTGCACCCCGGAGCTCAGACTCAACCAGGGCTCCTTCGTCCAGGTCTTCAGACCCAAAACCGGCCTGGCCTGGTGCACCCCGGAGCTCAGACTCAACCAGGGCTCCTTCGTCCAGGTCTTCAGACCCAAAACCAGCCGGGGCTGGTGCACCCTGGAGCTCAGACTCAACCAGGGCTCCTTCGTCCAGGTCTTCAGAACCAAAACCAGCCGGGGCTGGTGCACCCTGGAGCTCAGACTCAACCAGGGCTCCTTCGTCCAGGTCTTCAGAACCAAAACCAGCCGGGGCTGGTGCACCCTGGGGCTCAGACTCAACCAGGGCTCCTTCGTCCAGGTCTTCAGACCCAAAACCAGCCGGGGCTGGTGCACCCTGGGGCTCAGACTCAACCAGGGCTCCTGCACCGAAGGCTTCAGAACCAAAACCAGCCAGGGATGGTGCATTCTGGAGCCTGGCCCCAACCAGGTCTTCTTCATCCAGGGCTTATGCCCCAAAACCAGCCGGGGCTGGTGCACCCTGGTGTCCAGTCTGGCTTAACACATGCTGGTGCTCAGACCCAAGCAGGCTTTGTACGCCTGGGAGCTCAGCCCCAAAGCCGGCCAGGCTTAGCTCATCCCAGACTTCAGACCCAATCCCAAACTGGTCTCCTCCACCCTGGGCTCCAGAGCCAGGCTGGGCTGGTACCTCCAGGCCAGGCACGACCGGGTCCAGCGCGCCCAGGACTGCTGTCCCGACCGGGTTTGGTGCGCCCCGGGCTTCAGGCGCAGCCCCAGCTGGGCTTGGTGCACCCAGGGCTGCAGCCCCAGCCCCAGCCTGGCTTGTTAGGTCCTGGGCTTCAATCCCAGTCTGGTCTGCTGCAGTCCACAGCTCTCTTCTACCCCTCGGCAGGGGCAGGTAAGCCGGTGTGGTGGGATGGAGGTGTGCTGCTGGGGCTGGGTCCCCCGCCTCCCTGGAGCCACAGGTCACAGCCAGGAGGGGATGCGCGGGGCGGGCAGGAGGATGCTTTGGCAGGGGGCTGCTTTGGTGGGCGGCTCAGGGCAGTGTCCCCCCTCTGCCGGCCCAGGCACCCAGCTGACACGGGAGCAGTGCCAGGTGACTGCAGGGAGGATGCCGTGCGTGGCCCCGCAGGGCCGGGAGGCCTGCCTGCAGGCGGGCTGCTGCTATGACGACATGGACCGCATCGCACCCTGCTATTACGGCAACACGGGTAGGCTGCTGGGGGGGTCCCTGGGGAACCCCCATCACTGAGCGCCTTGGCCGGCACCTGCTGGGGTGGAGAGAGGGGTTGCAGGTCCCCACGGCTCAGCCTGATGGAGTCACTCCCCCGTGCTGCAGCCACCGTGCAGTGCCTGCTGGATGGACACTTCGTCCTGGTGGTGCCGCGGGGCCTGGCCACCCAGCCCTACAACCTGGACAGTGTACGCCTCGCCAGCACCCAGGCCGGCTGCGAGCCCATCAGGGTGACAGACACCTTCGTGATGTTCCACTTCCCTGTCACACAGTGTGGCACCACTGTCCAGGTGGGAATGTGACATCCCTCCCCTTCCTGAGACACCCTCCCCAGCCACTCAGAGCGCAGGTGGGGACCCCGACCCTGTGTGCATGTCCACCCCAGGTGATCGAGGACCGGCTAATCTATGAGAACCAGCTGATCTCCACCATTGATGTCCAGGGGTCTCCCCGCGGCTCCATCACACGGGACAGCACCTACATGTAAGGGGAGGGTGGGCAAAGCTGGGCAGAGAGCTGGGACCCCCCCTCAACAAAGCCTGTTCTGCTCCCCCTCTGCCTGCAGCACCCCCGGAGCAGCTCCCCCCATCCTTGCTCCTGCCAGTGCTTGATGCTGGGCCAGGGACCCCTGCAGCAGATGCCCCCGTGATGCCCACCCCTCCTTGGGCTGGGGGCTGGAGGGCATGGGGGGCATCCAGGTCTGCTCTGCTCCCCACAGCCTCCAGGCTCGCTGCATCTACAACGCCAGTGAACTCCTGCCGCTCCGCATGGAGGTGGCCGTGCCCCCCACCTCCACCCCCCTGGCCATGCTGGGGCCGCTTGGGCTCCAGCTGCGCATTGCCACTGGTGAGCAGCCCACCTGTGCCCCCCCAGGCCCACCCCCCTCAGCCTGCTCAGCCTCTCGTCCTTCCCGCAGACGAAAGCTACAGCTCCTACCACCCCGATGGAGACTACCCCCTGGTGAGGGTGCTCCGGGACCCCATCTACGTGGAGGTTCGCCTCCTGCAGAAGACGGACCCTAACCTGGTGCTGGTCCTGCACCATTGCTGGGCATCCCCCAGCACCGACGCCACAGCCGAGCCCCAGTGGCCCATCCTCGTGGACGGGTGAGCAGAGCAGGACAGGAGGATGAAGACAGGAGGGGTCACCCACACCAACCACGGGTCTGTCTTCTGCCCAGGTGCCCCTTCACAGGTGACAACTACAGGACCCAGCTTGTGCCTGTGGGACCGGCCTCACCGCAGCTGCCCTTCCCCAGCCACTACCAGCGCTTTGTCATCTCCACCTTCACCTTTGTGGAGCCACCCTCCATGGCGGTGCTGGAGGGAGAGGTGAGGGGAGCAGGCATGCCCTGCGGTAGCGCCCAGGGGACTGGCCATGGACTTTGGAGGCCCCCAGTGTCGGCAACCCCCCCCCCAAACCCCCTCTCTGGCACTTTTCCTGACCAACCTCCCCCCCGGCTGCCCGTGGTGCTGGCACAGCACCGCTGCCCTGTGCTACTCTGCTCCCAGACCACGGTCTGTAATGGCAGCAGGAACCCACACTGCTCGGGGCTGGAGAGTCAGGTTCCTTCCCCTTCTCTGGGACCCCCAGCACCATCAGGTGCTGATGCTGGCCCACCCGTGGCTTCCAGGTGTACATCTCCTGCAGTGCTTCCGTGTGCCACCTGGCACAGCCCGAGCCCTGCCGGCCCTCCTGCCAGCTGGGGGTGCCCTCACGTAAGTCTCGGTGCCGCCAGCTCCAGCCTCAGCAGCTGGCCGTGGGGGGCCACCTCTGCCTGCCCCAGCTTTCCACACTGACCCCCTGTGTCCCTCCCAGGAGCGCGTCGGTCTCTGGGGGACAGGACAGCTGAAGCCGTGGGCATAGTCACCTCCCAGGGATGCATCATCTTTCCAAAGGTCCCCAAGCTGCGGCCAGGCTGAGCCCAAAGGTGCTGGGTGAGCACCCTTCGCTCCCTGAACTGCTCCTTCATCCCAGCTCTAGCTCACTCTCCTCCTCTTCCTCCTGTGCAGCTCCTGCCTCCAGCCAGACACTGCCTGACATCTCTGGGGCAAGCTGGAAAAATAAACCAGTGCATAGCACAGCTCAAGCCGCAGGCTGCAGTGGTAGTTTGTCTCTGGGGGACGGGAGGCAAGAGTAGGGGCCCCTGTCCCCCCCAGTGCTTCTGCCGGCTCTGTCAGGCCTGCTCTCCTCCCTGCTATACCCCAGCCCTTCACAGGAGCCTTCCTTACCCCTGGGACAGGAGGGGCTGGCACACATGGCTACGGTGAATAGTTCTTTATTTCCGTAATGAAACTAGATAACTGCTTACAAAACCTGCACAGTCCTCCCGCCCTCCCTCCCTCCACACATCCCCACCACAGTCCCGGCCACAAACATCCACCAGCACCAGGGCTGGACCTTTTGTTGCATCAGTTACAACCACAGAATCTAAAGTCAGGAAAAGACACACACAAAACTGGAAAAGAAAACTAAAACAACAAATCCATGAAGCACGGGGAAGGCGACATCTAACTTCCCCTCTGCCAACAGCTACAGCAGGGGAGCCTGGAGAAGTAATGAACTGGCCTGCCTCCCCCCAGCCCCAATACACCCTCCCGCCCTCCCACCCCAACCCCCAGCATGGCAGCAAGACCCTGGCCCCACGTCTGGGGCTACAGGCTATAGAACTTCAGGCTCCGGTCCATGCCCGTCGAGGCAATGAACTTGGCGTGGTGGCCGAAAGCCACTCCTGTGGTGAGGCCACTGTGCTCTGGGGAGGGAAGAGAGCCCGTGGTTACGGCACCGAGCGGAGCTGGCCCCTGCCTCCTCTCTGCTGCGGGTGGCACGGGCAGAGCCCGGCCATCCCCACACCTGCCCATGCTGAGGAGGCCAAGAGCCGGGGCTGGGCAGCTGTGGGAGGGTCGTGCTGCAAGCAGGGGCGCTGATAGGGTGGGTAGTGCTTTGCACCCCACAGCTCGTGCTGCAGACCCAGGAAACACCTCCCCACCTGCCTCAGCCCTCTTGCAGCCGCAACTCCTCACCTGTGAAGTGGAGGATTTCTGTCCACTGCTTGCAGATGTAAATCTGGACATCCGTCCCGCCCAGGGCCAGGTAGGTGCCGCTCTGGTCAAAGATGAGAGACTTCACCTGTGGAAGAGAAGTGAAACGGCACTTCAGGTCTTCAGATCCGGCCCAGGAAGCTGCAAATGGCCCCTTGGGGTGCTGGCGGGGGGCAGCACCTCTGTGTCAGGCTCCCCCAGAGCAGAGGAGCATAGTCAGAAGCAGGTCTGGGACGGTGGGCACCAAGGGGAGCTGCCAGCCTGGCCGGCCAGGCCCATTGCAGGGGAAAAGGGGATGGTCACACACCTCAAAGTTATTGTCCAGCTGCAACGTCTTGAAGTTCTTGAGCTTACGCAAGTCCCACAGCTTGACAGAGGAGTCGTCCGCTGCTGTGGCCAGGTAGTAGCCGTTCTCAGAGAAGGCGATGCTGGTGATGGGGCCCGAGTGCCCCGGGAAGTTGGCCACATTGGTGCGTTCCTGGGGATACGGCAGTTAGAGACAGGCAGGGAACAGCAGCACCCTCACAGCCAGGAGAGCAGATCCTGCCAACCACAGCTGGCCAGGCAGGCAGCTGGTATCAGCCTGCTTCAGAGTTAAAATGCAGGTGGGTGAACGGCGTCTGCGCCGCTTCCACATGCTCTGCGGACCTGCCGACAGCCAGAGCCGCTCCTGCACTGGAACTCCAGCGCGTCGCCAACGCGTGGCTGGCACTGACAAATTTCACAGCTGCGGGACTGAGCAAGGCCCCTGCATCCAGCACAGACTCAACCTGCAGCAGAGCTGCCCGCAAACCCTCCTGTTCCTCACGGATTCTCCTGGGGACACAGCAAACACCTTCTCATCACAAGACAGCCCCCCCCACCAGCTACGATGCCAGAAGTGGACACTCTTGAGCTGAAGCTTTGTATTTTTGGAGAAAACCTCAGAAGAGGTTCCCCAAAGTCCCACTCCAGCAGACACACTCCCTGTCCCCCTCCACACACTCAGGGCCAGCCCTACCTTCAGATCCCAGATCTTGATCTGAGAGTCCATCGTCCCTGTTCCAAAAATGAGCCCGTCCGGGTGGAACTGGGCACAAGTGAGAGCTGCAGAGACACAGGGAGAGATTCGGACAGTTGGGGAGACTTTCTTTGTTACCAGGGTCCCCCCCAGATGAGTTCTTGTGAAATCCAGGAGCCCAGGGGAAAATTCCTTCCCACAGGCTTGCAACAGCCCCCAGGGGTGGGAATAGTCAAGCTATAAGCCTTACCACAGCCAGAGCTCTCATCTGTCACCTTGGTGAGGACACGTCCTGTCTGGATATCAGAGAAAGCCCAGTACTGGAAGACAGGAACAGTGCGTTGAGTACAGAGCTGAGAAGCAGGGTCGGGGTCTGTGGCCCAGGTCTGGGTCTCACCTGGTCATCAGAAGAGCTGAGGAGGTAGTCGCCTGTTGCGTGGAGGCTCAGCCCAGTCACAGAGCCCTCATGGGCACGGACAACCTGCACACACGAGGCGTTGGGCACAGACCAGATCCGGATAGTAGCATCAGGAGAAGCCGAGAACACCAAATCCTAGACAGGGACGAGGCAGGAAAGTTAACATCAAAAGACCTTCACCTCTCTGTTGAAGAGAGCTCCCTCTAGGCAAGAACCAGCCCGTCACCAGTCTGCAGGAAGTGGAGACCCCACCAGAACCGAGCACCAGAAAAGGGCATGGAAAGCCCGACCCAGGGCAGCCTGGCTGCAAGGGAAGAGGCTGAATGTGGGTCTGAGCACACCTGAGACGGGTGGAAGACAACACTGGTAACCTTCTTGGAGTGCCCCTTGAGTGTTGCCAAAATCTGCTCCGAGCTCTTGTCAAAGACAATGACATTTTTATCAGCCCCACCTGGAAAACAAAGCACGGAGTGGTGAGAAACGGGAGTCTACAGCCAGCCAAGTCCAAGCCCATCTTTCCTGGGGACCACCCTCCTGAGAAGCTTTGCCATGAGGCGAGAGAATCCCTCATGCCCCTCACCCCAGCTCTATCCCCCACAAAGCAGAGAAAGGGACCTGGTTCCAGGCAGCCACAGGCTTTTAGTGGACACCACAGTCCCACAGCAGAGGCGACTCCTTACCGGTGAGGATCTTGTTGGTATCGGAAGGACAGAGGTCCAAGGCAAGGATCCCTGGGATGCTGGCACTGTGCAGCCCCTGCAGGAGATAGGATGTCGGATTAATGCCACAAGAGAATGTCCCCAAAGGGAACTGAGACGCCCTTGAGGGAGCCCGGAGTGTTTTACTCTGACAGCAGGAGCCTGTGCCACATGTAACACAGCACAGGTCCTTGCTGGCTGCAGCACGGAGAGTCCCGACCCTCTCCCCACACTGCCCAGCAGCAGATCTGTCTGCTGCTGTATTGATGCTGCAAAGCGGCACAGCAGAGGCCCAGGTGCCCAGCTACGTGGGGGAGTTTTTGAGCCCCCCTGCTCCCCCTCATCACGGCACTCACCACATGCGAGGCGACCTGCCGGTACTTGCTGAGTTCCTCCGGCTTCACCAGCTCCTCTGGAACTGTCTTTCCTCTCTGCAAAAGGAAAGCGGTGTGGAGATAAACATTGGTCTCTTGGGGCACAGCATGTTCTGGCTGCTGTGGCATCTTCAGAGCAGAACGGGGCTGCTTACCTTCTTACGCTCCGTGGTCAGCACCGTAGCCTTGTCTTGAAGCTGCAAAACAAAAGAAGGGTGGTCACAGACTGACCAGGGCTCCCGCGGCGGGAGGCTGGGGAAGAGCTGCTGCTGAAGGCCGTAGCAGTGCAAGTGGAAGACCCCTTACCTTCTGGATGATCTCGGGGGTCATGCCCGCAAGCTCTCCCAGATCCATGGACTCCCCAGCTCCCTGCACAGGACAGAGGAGGGAGCTGGTGACATCCAGAGGAGGAACACAGGGAAAACAAACTGAGATTGGCAGCAGGGACTCACCGCCACATTCGGCTGGGCGGATGGCACCGCCTGGGGCACGATGAGGCCGGCCTGTGGTTTCAGAGTCGCCAAAGCTGCAGAGGCAGAGAAAGGCTGTGAGTTTAACAGGCGCTTGAAAGGGAAAGGAGACTGTGTCCAGCGCAGTGAATGCTACCACGACTATGTGCTACCGGGCCACACGCTGCTCTCCCCTCCACAGCTCCTCCTCCCTGAGGCCCACAGCCCCCACATCACCCCATGTCACCTTCTCTGGCGGCTGTGACCTCCTTGGTGAGCCGAGCAATGACACGGCAAGCGGCATCGTGCTGGTAGAGCGCGTGGGACAGTTCCTGGCGCGTCGTCTGCAGCTGCTGGCGGAGGGTGAAGCTGTGCAGCATGACAGCATCCTAGCAGGATAAGGCAGAGTCAGGCAAGGCAGGGAAACGCATTAGCCCTGGTGCGGGCAGCTGCAGGTGCTCAGCTCCGTTCCAGACATGATCCAGCACTTACCCACTCATCCTGGAGGGCTTTCAGGATGGCTGGGATGCTGGTGGCAGAAGGAGGCTTGGGCCGGATGGGGTGGGCAACTGTCAACAAGACAACGTGAACACATCAACCATGTCCTCAACATTTGGTCCCTTCAGACAGCTGCACCCATATCTCTCCACCCTGCAGCCACCTGATCCCTGCAGCTCAGCTTTCCCGCTGCAGCACGCTGATGGTTTGCCTCCCCCAGCTATCAGGGAGAGCACCACTGACCGATCCCTCGGGAAATCCTTCCTCAAGGTGCCAACACCCCACTGGGGACATACAACTCACCCCAGACCGGACATAGCGGCCAGGTTCGGTGGCTGCCCAAGGTCCTTGGCCCCGCGTCACCGCTTCTCTCCCAACCCTTTGCTTCTGGCCCTAACCTTGCACCGTCACCCACGTTAATAAACCCACCGGCACCCAGAGCTCGTGCATCTCCCGACACAGCAAAGCCCCCGGTGCTTCGCCCAGGAGAACCGGCACAATGTCCCCCCGGCACCGCTCGCCCCACCTTTGATGTCGATGAGCTGTTCCTCGGAGAGCGGCTGGTTGTTGACGGGGTCGGTGCCGTTCTCCGCGATGTACTTCTCGATCAGCCGCCGCTCGTAGACGTGGTTGGAGACGGGGGAGACGCACGGGTGCTCGGGCACCTCGTTGGAAACTGCGGAGGGGAAGGCGGGAGGGAGCGGGGGTTACAGCACCGCCGGGGCCTGGCGGGCCCTGCCGGCCGCCGCCTGCCCGCCGGGCGCCGGGGAACCCCCGGTGCAGGAACCCCCCCCGGCCCGGTAACCGTCCCCCCCGCCCCTCGGGGCCTTCCCCGCTGCCCCCGCACTCACTGGAGCAGATGAGGGCCATGGCGGAGGCCGGGCGCCCGGCGCTCTCCGACTGCGGCCCACTCCGGTGCCGGTCGCGCCTCCGGTTCTTGTTCCGGTTCCGGGCGGCGCGCGCGGCCGCCTCGACGTATCCAACAGCTCACGCGGGCGCCGCCGCCGCCGGAAACGGAAGCGCTCCCGGCCTGCCGCGCGCCAGCGCGCTCCCACCTCCCCGCGGGGGAACGGCGCCTCCCGGCATGCCCCGCGCGCCGCCGCGGAGCCACCCCCCCGCCGCCGGAGGGGGGTGGCTGTTACCATAGCGACCGTGTCCCGGCATGCACTGGGGCGCGGAGGCTCGGGACTACAGCTCCCGGCGTGCCCCGCGGCGGCGGGCGGGCGGCAGCTCTGTTCGCGCGCTCCGGCCCGCCCGGCTCCCCAGCGCCCCCGCGCGGTGGCGGTGAGCGCTGCCCCTCCGGGGGGCCCGGGGAGCGGATGGGGCGGGGGGGGGGGAACCGCGGGGTGTGTGTGTGGGGGTGTCGGAGCCGGGGGAGCCGGAGGGCCAGGCGGGGGGGGAGGGATTCCGTGGGTGTGGGGTCCTGGGGGGTCGTGGGGGTGGGGGAGCCGGGGGGGTTCCCTGGGGATGGGGGGAGCCCGGGGGGAGGGGGGATCCCCGGGGGAGGGGGGATAGAGGGCGTGGAGGATCCCAAGGGGACTGGGGGGGTCCCGGCGGGGGAGATCCCGGGGGTGGGGGACCAGGACCACCGGGGCATCCTGGGGGCTATTGGGGGGATCCCGGAGGGTATTAGGGAGATCCCCCGGGGACGGGGAATAGATGGGCTGGGGGGATCCCGGGGGGATCAGAGGATCCTGGCGGTGGGGGGATACCGGGGGGACGGGGAATAGACGGGCTGGGGGGATCCCGGGGGGATCAGGGGATCCTGGCGGTGGGGGGATACCAGGGGGATGGGGAATAGATGGGCTGGGGGGATCCCCGGGGGGACTGGGGGGATCCCAGGAAGATTGGGACCATCCTGGGGGTGAGTGGATTCCGGGGGTGGGGGAGCCGGGGGGGAATCCTGGGGGGATTGAGGCGATCCTGGGGCTGGGGGATCGGGGCGGTGGGGGTCCTGGGGGCGGGCGGTATAGACGGGGGACTGGGGGCACCCCTGGGGGGGGGAGACCCTGGGGGTAGGGGAGCTGGGAGGATCGGGGCGATCCTGGGGGGACTGGGGGATCCCGGCGGTGGGGGCATTCCGGGGGCCAAGGCGGGAGGGGGGCCCATGGGGGGGGGGGTCGCTGCCCCCCCACGGGTGTGAGGGGTGGGGGTCCCAGGAGCCAGGGTGCTGGGGGGGGCGCCCAGGCCGGGGCAGTGGGGCAGGCTGGCTGTGGGCCCGGGCACGTGGCGGGCAGGGGGGGCAGGGGGTGTGGGGAGGCAGCAATGTCTGCACCCCCCCCAGCACCCCACTGCTGCCACCGGGGCGGGGGGCTGCCGGACCCCCCCGGGCAGGCCCGTGCCCTTGGGCAGGGTAGGCGCCGTGTCCCGCTGACGCCTGTCCTAAAGATAGCGGGGCGGCCGGCCAGCTCGGCAGGGGGGCCGGGGCAGCTGGGGGGGGCCTTTCTGCCCGCTTGGGGGTCCCCAAAACCCATCGGGGGCACCCCGCTGCCTCCAGCCCGTAGTGACGCTGCCAGCGCCGCTGCGGCACGGTGGGGGGCCAGCGGTGGAGACTCGGGGGGTCCCTCACAGCTCCCACCAGCTGCCCCCTCCCCACAGAGACCCCGGGGTTAGAGGCAGGAGCCAAGATGGGGGGCGCCGCGGGGCGCCGGGCCCTGCTGGCCGCGCTGCTGTGGGCCCCGTTCCTCGGCGGGGGGACGGGGGACCGGCTGGAGGACGGGCAGGCTGGTTTTCGGGCCCCCCCCGCCGCCGATGACCTGCTGTCGCGGCTGGGCCGAGCTGCCTGGGGGGGCCTGGAGGGCTGGCTGGGCCCCCAGCCCCTGCAGCTGCTGGCCGAGGTGAGGTCTCGGCAACCTCCCCCGCTGCCCCCCCAGCCCTGGGCGGTGGGGACACGGGGGGGGCTGTGTCCCATCCCCCTGCCGCCAACCCTTTTCCCTGCCGACACCGCTTCCCTCAGCCCTGTCTCTCCCGGCAGAGCCTTGCCGCCACCGCCTGGGTCGTGTCCTCGGGGATCTCGGTGGCCCTGACCACGCTGGGCGCCATCCTGGGGGATCTGCTGGCCGCCTCCGGCCTCGGCGGTGAGTTGGGGGGCTGGGGAGCGGCAACCGGGCTTGTGGGGGGGGAATCCAACCCCGGGGTGGGTTTGGCACCCAGCCCTGATGCCGTGCTGCCGTGACACCCGCTACCCCCGCAGGGGACAGGCTGGTGCGTGCGGCAGCGCTGGGCCCCAGCGAGGTGCAGCGGGTGCTGCTGTGGGGGCTGACTGCCCTGGTGGCTTCCTGGGTGCTGTCACGGCTGCTGCGGCTGCTGCGGCCCGTGCTGCGCTGGGTGAAGCTCTGCTGCTTCCTGGGTGCCTTCCTCCACGTCGCGGCCTCCCCGGAGAGCCCCACGGTGCAGGCGGGGATGCTGCTGGCTCTCTGGGTGCTCTATGCCCTTCTGGGGTGCCTGGAGGGACCCCCCAGCCCCAGCCCCCAGCTGGATGCTGCCGTGCGCAGCCTGGAGTGGAAGGTGGAAGAGTTGCGGCGGCGGCAGAAGTGGGGGGGGTCCCCGTAACCGGGAGGAGTGAGCTCCCCCAACCCTGCCTTGGGGGACAGCCTGTCCTGCTGCGCTGTCCCCAGCGTGCCTGTTGGCTTGGCTCTGTGCCCCCAAGCATGTGTCCTCCCTGCTGAACCCCCGCGCCCCTTCCTCTGCCCCCCACCGCTGCACCAGTTCTCCTTGGGGGCCCTGCTCCCATTAGCCCCCCAGCTTGGGAGCCCCCCGTCCCACTGCAGGCACAGGACCCCGCCCCCGCCCAGCGCAGCACCCCAATACTGGGGACGTGCTCCCCGCGCACACACCACGGTGCCTTCACACAAGCCAAGAGTGCCTTCCCCCAGCGAGGGCGTCCTCCTGTGGCCCCGGCAGCCCCCTGTGTCCCCCCCAGCCCCAAATCCAGGCCCACTATGGAGGGAGGAGAGCACCCCAGTCCCCACTCGCCTGGCCCAGTGGCTGTTGTGCCCGGCCAGCCGGCTCCGGCAGCGGCTCGACACGCAGATGGGAACCTGCTCCCTGCTCCGGGCATCTCCCCAGCGCAAAACGGGGGCTGCGCTTGCATGGGGGGGCTGCAGCCCCCCTTGGGGCCAGCAGCCGGGCCCTGTCGGTCCTTGGGTTTTAAGCTGCTTTTTAAACTGTTTTGATATATTGTTCTGAATAAACACGGTTATATCCTAGCCTGGCTCAGCTGCTCTCCCCGCAGGGAAGGGGCACCGGGAGCATGGGGAGCTCCCCGTGGGAGCTGCCTGGCCCCCCATACCCCACTCGGGGTGGACAGGTGTGGGGGGCTCATTTCTGGGGCGCAGGGGTGGTGCCACACATGTCCATCTCTCTGTTTGCTGAGGCCGGCACTGACCACGGAGCAGGACAGGGGGTTTATCCGTGCCAGGATCCGTCCCCATCTGTCCCCATCGCCCCCCAGCCATCCCTGCTGCCCTGTGCTGGCTGCCGTGCCTCCCGCTCGTGCCGTGCCCCCGGCTACGTCTGCCCTCCAGTCCCTCCTATGTCCCCAGTGCCCCCCAGTTGCCCTGATGTGGACGGGACAGGGAAGGATGGGCATGAACCGGGCTGAGAGTCCCTGCTGGGGTGTCTCTCCCTGTGGGCTGTTCTGTCCGGCGCTGTGCCTGGGCATGGGGATGGGGAGTGGGATAGGAATGAGGATGGGGATGGGGAGCAGGAATGGAGAGCGGGGTGAGGATGGGGAGTGGGATGAGAATAGGGATGGGGAGCAGAATGGAGATGGGGATGGGGACTGAGATGGGAATGGGGATGGGGATGAGGATGGTGAGTGGGATAGGGAGTGGGATGGAGATGGGGATTGGGGGTAGGACAGGATGGGGAGTGAGCCAGGGAGCAGGGATGGGGATGGGGAGCAGGGTGGGAATGGAGATGTGGATGGGGATTGAGATGGAGATGGAGATGGGGATGGGAATGGGGACGGGGATGGGGATTGAGATGGAGATGGGGATGGGAATGGGGACGGGGATGGGGATTGAGATGGAGATGGGGATGGGGATGGGAATGGGGACGGGGATGGGGATTGAGATGGAGATGGGGATGGGGATGGAGAGTGGGGTGGAGATGAGGATGGGGATGGGGACGGTAATGGGGATGAGAATGAGGATAGGGATGGGATGGGGTGGGGAGCGGGAGGGCAGGGCGCGGCGCTCGGCGCGACACAGCCCGGGGCCGGGGCGGCTGTGGGAGCGGGGGGGGAACGGGGCCCGGCGCCGCGCGGGGCGGGCAGGGCCGGGGTTTAGGACCCGGCGGGACGAGGCGGCGCCGGTGCCGGTCCCGCCCCGGCCCCATTGTCTGGGCGCGGAGGCGGAGGGACGGGAGCGGCGGCCGCCGCTCGCACGGACGCGGCCATGGCCCCCGCACCGGCCCCGGGGCCCCGGCTGGCGCTGCTGGCCGCCGCCCTGCTCTGCGCCCCAGGTGAGTGCGGCCGCACCGGCACCGGCACCGGCACCGGCACCGGCACCGCCGGCAGCCCCGAGCCGGGCTCCACGCCCGCACGCGTTCCCCGTCCGAGGCGACCTGCCTCCCATTCCTGCGTTCGGGATCGCCGGGAGCTGCTCCCTCCGTCCCCGCGATCCCGAGGGGATCCGCTCCCCCGGTTCCCTCCGTCCCCGCGATCCCGAGGGGATCCGCTCCCCCGGCTCTCCCTCCACCCCCGCCATCCCGAGGGGATCCACTCCCCCGCGCACTCAGGACCTTCTCCGAGCCGGAGAAGAGCCGCTCGCCCTCCGCCGCATGGGATCCCCCGAGATCAGGAGGGGATCCCCCAAGCACCGTGGGATCCGCTGTGATCTCGGGGGGATTGTGAGGGGATCTCCTCCCCATCCACGCGGGATCCTTGCAGTCCGAGGGGATCCCCTACCCACGGGAACGCGTGATCTGCCTCAGTCCTCTCCCTGCTCACTGGATCCCTGCGATCTGCCCGGGGAGCTGCTCCTTCCCATGCCCGCGGGGAGCTGTAGATCGGGTGGGATCTGTCCCTGACCGGTGGGTAAGCCCTGCCGGGATATCCCGGCGGGATCTGTTCTGTGCGCACGGGGATCCCTGTGATCTGGCTGCCCTGATCCTGGATCCCACCCAGCGGGACCTGGCACCCACTGGGGAAGCGGGTGCCCACGCCGCCGGCACAGCTGGGCAGCCTGATGGGCACCGGGGTGCAGCCAGGCCGGGGGGATCCCCACTGCCCCCCACCGCTCAGCCCTGGGGTGCTGGGGTGACCCTGTCGGGGGGCTGGGGTGCCTGGGGATGCCGTGTCTCCCCCAGCCACCCACGGGGGTGGGCATGGAGACCCCCGCTTGGCACCCCAGAGGTGGCACCCCACGTGGCCCCCGAGGCCGGTGACACAGCTCCTGTCCTGGCAGCGAGGGGTGACGGGGACCCCCCCGAGCCCGTGTACCTGCCGGCAGCCCTGGAGGTGCTCGGCGTGCCCGAGTACTACCGGCTGCAGCGGGCGGACCGGGACCTGCCCGCCAACGCCTCGCTGCGCGCCCGCACCGAGAGCTACCTGCTGCTGCGGCACGGCCCTGCGCAGCCCCTCGTCCAGGCCACCTACCCGCCCTTCAGCACCCGGCAGGTAACACGGCCCCCGCCGCCCCCACACCCCGGGGCAGCATGGCCCCCCGCCACCAGCCTCGTGTCTTTGCAGGAGGTGCCCGCCGAGACCCCCCTGGGAAAGGACGGCTCGGCAGCCTGGGCCATCCGTGCCGTCCCCCTCGAGAGCGCCGTGTCCCCGGCCGAGCCTGTTGCCCGTGTCCTCTTCCACCTGCAAGGTCCTGACTGGCTGCCTGGGGAGCGGGACCACCCTGGGGAGCGGGACCACCCTTGGGTGCGAGACCACCTTGGGGAGCGGGACCACCCGGGGGAGCGGGACCTGCCCTGCGTCACCCTCCATGCACACCACCGTGGCCGGGTGGCCCGTGGGACGTGCCGCCTGCAGGTCAGTGCCACCCACCGGGGCTGGAACCCCCCTGGGGGTCCCCACTGCTCGGCCCCCACCCTGATCCGGGGTTCTGCTGTCCTCTCCAGACACCCCTGGGCGTCTGTGTGGTGGAGCTGGAGATCCCCCCACGCTGGTTCTCCCCGGCATCCCCCACCTCACGCAGCCGCCGCCGGGCAGCTGAGCCCCCCGGGCGCCCCGAGCCCCCCGAGCCGGCCGAGCTGCACTACAGCGTGGTGGGGCCGGGGGAGTGCGGACACGGCGGGGGCCAGGAGCGGAGCCGTGGTGGGGAGGCACCGCGGTACCTGGGCATGCTGGAGCTGCGGGCGGCCGAGCCGGCGCGGCGGCAGGAGGTACGGCTGGACGACAAGGTGCTGCTGCGGGTGCCCGACGCCACGCTGCGCCCGGGGCAGCGCTTCACTGCCACCCTCGCCCTGCGGCACAACTTCACCGCTGACCAGCTGACGCTCCGGTGAGACCCCCGGGTTGGGCAGGGGGCCCCCACGGAGGGTGGCACGTGCCAGGAGAGGGATGGCGTGTGATGGGGATCTGCTGGTAGGATCAAGGCGAAGAAGGGGCTGCAGGTGGTGGCGGCCCGCCCTGGGGACCCCGCTGCCTGGACCGCCCAGCTGGAGCGCAGCCGGGGCCCCAAGCACTCGACGGCCGTGGTGACATGCCGGCAGAGCGGGGATGCTCGCGGCAGCTGGAGGTAGGGAGCGGTATGGCACCCCGGCTCCTAGGGACCCCCAGTATGGGAGGGGGCTTCTGCATGGGGACTCAGTGCAGCCCAGTAGTGCCCAGTCCGAGCAAGGGGGACCAGCATGGCAGTCCCCATCCCAGTGTGGCCCAGCTGGAGCAGGGGGACCTGTGCATTGCACCTCTCCCATCCCAGTATGGCCCAGTCGCAGCAGGGGCACCTGTGCATTGCACCGCTTCCATCCCAGTATGGCCCAGTGGGGGAGCTGGAGGACACAGGGCAGCCCTGACCCCCATGTGGTGGCACAGGGTGGCCGACTCCTCCACATTCCTGTACCTGGACCTGGCGGTGGAGAATGGGACGGGGGGGCTGGCACCGGCGCGGCCCCTCACCTGGCAGGTGGAGTACCCTGGCCAGGACCCCGAGGCCCAGAAGGACAAACTAGTGTGGGAGATCCAGGTGTCGGAGCGGGATGTCCGTGCCCTCGTCCCCCTGGTACAGGTGGGTGCCCCCTACCCTGGCCCCCACCCCTGACCCCATGAGGCCACGTGCTCAGCCCCACTCTGCCCCACAGGAGCTGGAGATCCTGAACACAGCCCCACTGACGGGGGTCCCCCGTGCCGTGCCGGTGAAGCTGGTGGCGGTGGAGGCAGGCGGCGGCGTGACTGAGCTCACCGAGCCCCCGGGCTGCGAGTCGGCCGACAAGCAGGTGCTGCAGGTGAGTGGGGCTCCCAGTGCCCCCCCGGCATCCCCTCCCCTGCCCAGGCACTGCCCGCTCCCCCTGCCCCTCTGCGTGTCCCCCTACCAGGTCTCAGATGCCTGTGACACGGTGTTCGTGGGGGGCAAGGAGAGCCGGGGGGCACGGGGGGCACGGGTGGACTTCTGGTCCCGGCGCTTGCATGCCTCGCTGCGCTTCACCGTCTGGGCACCGCTGCTGCCGCTGCGTGTCCAGCTGGGCGACACCGCGCTGGAGCAAGTGCGGGGCTGGCGCCTGCCTGGTGGCCCCGAGAGGTGAGCCCAGCACCCGGGGGGGACCCTGCCACCACTCCCTGCTGTGCTGAGCCCCATGGGTGTTAGAGGGTACATCCCCACCCCACTGAGCCCTGTGGCACTTGTGACATGTGCTCTTGCCCCACTGAGCCCCATGGCACCCGTGAGATGCACCCTTGTCCCACTGAGCTCCATGGTGCTTGGGGTGGGCACTCCAGCCCCGCTGAGCCCCCCACACACTCGTGGCACATCCCGATGTCCCGGTGTCCCCACTACCCGCAGTGCCACGGCAGAGGCAGAGGAGCCCGGGGAGGAGGCTGAGCGGCGGGCACGGGGCTGCCGGCCCCAGTACCAGCGGACGGCGGTGAAGGTCCTGGCTCACTTTGTGGCCCACCCACTCGATGGTGGCCGTCACCTCACTTACCTGCCCGGTCCTGACTGGCTCCTGGATGTCACCCACCTGGTGGCCAGCCAGACCCGGGTGCAGGACCCCCGCGTGGCTTCACTGGAGGGGGGCACCGTGGTGGTCGGCCGAGAGCCTGGGGTCACTTCTGTGGAGGTAGGCTTGGGGGCTTGTCTTTTGTGGGGGCTGGAGGGGGTCCTGGGGGTGGACAGAGGGAGGTGGGGGCCTGCAGGGGGAGGCTGGCAGTGGAGGGAGGGAGATGGGGTGGTGGAAGGGGTCCTGGCAGTTGAAAGAGGGAGATGGAAGGCTAGAGGGGGTGCTGGGGCTGGAGGGAGGAAGATGGAGTGGTGGAGGGGTTCCTGGGGGAGGAGGGAGGGAAACTGGGGGCTGGAGGGGGTTCTGGGGATGGAGGGAGGGAAATGGGAGGCTGGAGGGGGTCCCAGGGGGAGCTGAGGGATGCAGGGGCTGGGGGACCAGGGCGGGGGTGGCAGAAGATGGGGGCACAGTGGAGGTGAAGCCTGGGTGCTCAGCAGGTACCCCCCATGCCCCCAGGTCCGCTCCCCGCTCTCGGACTCCATCCTGGGGGAGCAGATGCTGGTGGTGTCGGAGGAGAAGGTGACGTTGACAGAGCTGCGTGCCCAGGTGGTGTCGGGGCTGTCCCTGATGCTGCGGGCAGAGCCAGGCCACCCCAGTGTGGTCACCACCACCGTCCAAGGGACGGTCACTCTGCGTGCCCCGAAGCAGGTGAGAGGGGTGGGGGGCTGATGCTGGGTGCCAGGGTGCCCTGTCCCCCCACCCCGGTGCCATCCCACCCGGCATCCCTGGCAGGAGGCGACGCTGTCCGTCTGGCTGTCCTTCTCCGACCGCACGCTGGCCCCTCTGGAGCTGTACGGCTGGCAGGACATGGCCTTGACCGTGACCTCGCTGGACCCTGCCGTGGCCACCGTGGGGGGCTCGCCCGGTGTCCCCGCCGCCCGCCCGTGGGTGGTGGCCGAGGGGCCGGGGCGGGGGTCTCTGCTGCAGCTCAGCCTGCATCCCCCCGACGCCTGCCGCCGGGGCCGGCACCGGGCAGCCGCACTGGCCACCGGCACCGCCTGGCTCGAGGTGGGAGCCAGCCGGCGTGCACCTACCCCCGGTAGCCCCTGGCCCCGCGGTGGCCACCCCCGGCCCAGCTCGCCCTTCCCGCGGGCCGAGGGGGCCATGTCGGGGGAGGCAGTGACGGCGGCCAGCGAGCCGCGGCAGAGGGACCCCGCAGGGGTGGGACCTGCCTCCACCAAGCTCCAGGGGCTGGGGTCTTCCTCAGAGGAGGAGGAGGAAGGCTACGGCCACGACCGCGCGGGCAGGGAGGAAGAGGAGGAGGATGAGATGGTGAAGGCTCCCCAGCGGGTGACGGACCTGGAGATTGGCATGTACGTCCTGCTGGGTGTCTTCTGCCTGGCCATCTTCATCTTCCTCGTCAACTGCATCTTCTTTGTCCTGCGGTACCAGCAGAAGGAGCTGCCGGACTCCGGCACGGCCCCCTCAGCCCCCCAGCCCCACAACTGGGTCTGGCTGGGCACCGACCAGGAGGAGCTGAGCCGGCAGCTGGATCGCCGGCAGCCGGAGCCCCCGGCCCCCGAGGTGGGCACTGAGGCCGGGCGCTGCTGCTGCGGGGTGCCCCCGGGCACTGCACCCGGCTCTGAAGCAGGGGGTCCCCCCCCTGGCACCCCGACACCCGGGGCTCCCCTGCCCCGCAAGGAAGGGGGCACGCTGGGGGGCGGCCGGAGGAAGCGGGTGGAATTTGTCACCTTTGCGCCCGCCCGGGTCCCCGAGGAGCCCCCCCTGCCCGCCCCCAATGTCCAGTCCATCCTGGTGGCCAGCGAGGATGACATCCGCTGGGTGTGTGAGGACATGGGGCTGCGGGACCCCGAGGAGCTCAGGAGCTACATGGAGAGGATCCGGGGCAGCTCCTGACCCCGGGGGGGCAGCCCCTGGCCCCCCAGCCCCGGGCAAACCAGTAAGGGACCGACCTCCTCCCCATGCCGCCCTGGGGGACACACACACATCCATCCCCCCCTTTTCCCTGCCTGGCAGCGGGCTGTGCTGCTCCTGGGGACCACTGCCCATCCCTTCTGGTGGCCTGAACCCCAAGCCCTGGTCACCCAAGGGACCAGCCCCAGGTGCCCGCCGGGGGGGTCTCCCCCTTCCTTGGGGTGCACAGCAGCACCCCTCACCTCAGTGGCCTCGGGGAGGAAGCCGGGGTGCCCTTACTGCTTTGGGTCTCATTGCGACATTGTGTTCATAGTGATGATGATGATGATGATAATGATGAGTCCTGTGGTCTGATCCCGGGGAGGGTCCCATGCCCCCCACCCCACCTGTGCCATGAGGAGGAGGGGGGTACGCGCCTTCCCCCCTCCTTCACCCTGGCCACGCATCCGTTTTGTACGACTGGCATTTTCTACCTGTAACGCCCTGGGAAGGGGCTGCTGTGAGGGGCTGTTATTTATGGAAGATTTTTAATTCTGACATTGTTACAAAAATAAAATATTTAAAAAAGACAGGCAGCCCCTGTGCCGTGCTGTCTGCCCCCGCTGCCGGGTACTGGCAGGTCACATCCTGCCACTGTCCCAGGGCAGGGGCAGCAGGGATGGGGAGGATGGTGCGGTGCTGGGGGCACCACCGTGGTGCTGCCGGCAAGAAGCAGCTCTGCCAGGCACGGCTCAACCCGCTGGGCTCCTGGGAATGGGCTCGTGCCCTTGGCATTGGCTCCACGTGGGAATAAATGTGGGAGATGGTCATGGGAAGGGCTCGGGGGCCAGTTCTGCACTGGCCCAGGTGGGGTGACCTAGGGGCAAGGGACCTCCTTCGTCCCTGTCCTGCCATGGGGAGGGGGCTGCTGCCTTCCTCCTCCTCTGCCTGCCCAGCCCGAGCACCCAGGACCAGCCCATCTCTGCCTGGCAACCCCAAGCTCCAGCAATGTCTCTCCTCCATGGAAAACCACAAGGATTTCCACACCTTCAGCCCCCCAGTCTGTCCCAGTGGTCTGGGGACCGCCCCAAAATGCCCTGGGTGATAGCAGGGGACACCCCCCCTCTGCCACCCTGCTTGTGGCAGGCTGCCCATGCTGAGCTGGCACCCACCAACCTTCCCCTTCCCTCTGCCCCACACTGGGGCTCGAGCCATTCCCCCAGCTCCCCCAAACCCATGGGACCACCAAGATGGGGTGACCGCTCTGGCTGCCTGGGGTCCTGGCCCCCCTGCCCTGCTGGCGCTGGGACCAGCATCCCTGTTCCCAGGGAAGGGGGGGTGGCAGTGCCTGGTGATCCAGGCAAAGAGCAGGCAGGTGACCGACTGGATCCCTGCTGGCAAGAAGTAGTTATCCATGTGGCAGCTGGGGATGCTCCCTGTCAGCGTTAGGGTGGTCAGAGCTGGGGCTAGCCCTCAGGACACCCCCACCCAATCCCCACTGGCCACAAAGGCACCCCAAGCAGGAGGTGACACTCCTGTCCCCATGCCAGCACGCACTGTAGTCCCCTGGGCAGCACATCTCGCAGGCTGGCAGCAAGAGGAGGGTCAAGCAGCCCCAACGCCAGCGGTGAGCCCAGCCTGGAGACAAGAAGAAAGCCATGACAGCTCCTTTCATGCACTCAGGGCCCCCAGTGCAGGCAAACTCCGGGCATGCAGGAAAGCGGAGAGAGCACGGGAAAAACTCGAACCCTTTGGGGTTCCTCCACCAACCCCAACCGCCGCGGCGAGGGGCTGCGGTGGCTGCCCTGGGACCGGGGAGGAGCGGGCACTGCTCACCAGGGATGCTGGCAAGGAGCTCCTGATGCTGATGAGCAGGTACCAGAGGACCTGCCACCAGACGGGCAGTGTGGCAGCCGGGTAGCGGTCCTTGCCAGTGGGCTGTGGCACTGCCTGGTAGCGCTGCACATACTGCAGCCTCTCCCGCTCCAGGACACCTGCGGGATGCGGGCAGGGTGCTGAGTGCCCGCTGAGCTCTTGCTGGTGGCAGCCTCCCACCCCAGCTTGGGTCCTACCTGCCATGAGGATGGAGGTGAGGCCGAAGAACATGCCCAGGGCCATCCGCTAGAGCGCTGAGTGCAGCAGCCTCTGCCTGGCTAGGAAGGGGTCGATGAAGTGGTCCTTCAGGAGCACCAAGGCCACCAAGACTACCACGTTGGCCAGGAGCAGCCAGGCATCTGGGAACTGCGGGGCAGAGGCAGGTCAGGCACCAGCCCTCACCCACAGCAGGCAGCTCAGCATCCCATGGGACACCCTGGCTCCCACCCCAGCCCTCACACATCAAGTCCATGGAGCTGCCAGCCTCATCCCTCCGGACCACCACGGCTCTCAGCCTTGGCTCTCCACCACCACCTCAACCCCTCTCCGGGCTGTCCCTCTTACCGTGTGGGTGCCCCACGTTCCTGTCCCTCCCTGGCTCCCTGTTCTCTGTTCCTGCTGAACAGACATGTATGACAGCCCAGAAGCAAAAATCCCTGTCAGCCTCCGTGGCTTCTTGACAAAGCTTTCTGCACGCACCCCCCCTTACTCAGGAGGCTTTGCTCACCCCCCCAGCACAGCTCTGCTGGGTCCTCGCACCAAAGCCCCTCGCTGAGGCTGGGGTCTCCCCCTGCTATAGGGGTGTCAGAGCTCCAAGTGTGCTGGGGGATGTTGTGCACCCACCATCTCCCACCACAGCCTCCCAGGGCCACCATAAAGCATCCTTCAGTTCTTCCATGTCCTTGCACCCCCTCCTGCACAAACAAGCCCCTCCAGGCTCCCTGGCACAGGGGAAGACCCCAAAGGCAGAGCTCCCCAGCCCATGGCCACAGCTCCTGGTATTCCCACGGCCCCCAGCATCCCCATGGCTCCTGGCATTCCCACGGCCCCCAGCATCCCCATGGCTCCTGGCATCCCCATGGCCCCCTGCATCCCGACGGTCCCCAGCCATCAGGCATCCCCACCTGACAGAGGGATGAGCTCTCCGGGACTGGGGGGCTCTGATGAGCTCTGTGATAACCAGCAGCTGGGCAAGGGAAGAGCCGGGTGGCAGATCTTGGAGTCACCATGAGTTGTCCTCTGCAGCTCCCTTGTGCCACGGAGTGGAGCAGGGTGTGAAGGACCCTCCAGCAGACAGCACCAAAAAGCACCAGCCATGTCACACCTGCCTGTGGTGTCGCAAGCACCCTCCTGCCCACCTCAGCCCCAGAAAACGGAGGAAAAGGAGGGAGCCCCACGCTCTGCTCCATCACCCATGGAGGTCCCGGAGCTTGGGGGAGCCTGAGCCCCACCACGCCACCAGAGATGCTGTACCAAACCGGTGACACAGTGGCACGCCAGGAGCAGAAAATCATGGCTCCTGCAAGACCCATGTCCCCCAGGTGCTGAGTGTGACCCAGGTGGGACCACCGGGTCCCCATGGCTCCCATCACCCCGAGGGATGCCGCAGGTGCGTGGTGTGGTCCCTGAGCGGAACCCACCTCCACCAGATCCCCCGCTTCCTCCCCACAAGTGTGCAGGATGGAGCCACCCCATCACACTCCTCCGCCCCACAGCACTGAGCTGGCTTCCTGCAGCCCTCGACCACAAACCGGGAACAGAAGGCACATGAGTGGCAGGCAGCAGACGGGGCCACAGCCGAACCATGTCCCCAGGCCACTGAGAGAGGACAGGACCACCCGCCCCCTGGCTCCCCAAGTGCCATGGGGCTGCCCCACAGCCGCTGAGCAGGATGGAGGGGCTCTGCCTGCTCTTGGTGACTCTCTCCGCCGCAGCGCCCGGACATGGTACGCCAATATCCCCACCCTGTCCTTCCCTGTTCCTCTTAGTGTGCCGGGACCCCAGGGTGATGGCTCTGCTGATGTCCGAGCCGGGTCCCTGCTGCCTCCCCGGGGCAGGGGGTGTTGGTGGGTGCAGAGGGGTGTTACCAGCGGTGGTTCAGCACCGAGCGAGGATGCTCCGCGGGCAGCTCTGCAAAGTTGAGCTCTTTGCCTTCCTGAGGTGCTTGACACTCCTCAATGTGCCTAGTGGGAGCGAGGGAAGGGTGTCCCTGCTTGGGGGGCGGTGACTCTGGGGACCCTAAAAGGGCTCTCGGGGCCACCCTTCCCACCAGCTCCCACCCCAGCCCTGTGGGAACCGGGTGATGCTCTCCTGGTTTTGGCAAGCAGGAGCCAGAACTCACCCTGTCTGCTGGTGTCACCAGCATTATCGCCCTGGGATGGCTTCTGGGGACGATACTACCTGCTCGCCCCGGCCCGGCAGGGTCTAGAGTGGTTTCACACCTGAAATGGCTGCCAAAAGCCGCCTCGGTGCCTCTACTCAACTGGGGGATGGTCGCCATTGCCTTCATTTCCGCTGACGGCTCCTTCCCGCACCTTTGCCGGTGCCTGCCTTGGGCTCAAGGCACAGTGCCCGGCAGGACTGCGGGGCGGCTCTTCCTTGCTGCACCCCTGCTCCCACACTCATCCCTTACCTTTTCCTTTAACATTTTTAACACCAAGCCAGAGCCCAGCAGTTAGGGCAATGGTTTCCCATGGAGCCCACCGGGACACCCACTCGACACACCCCACCAGTGGGGTTTTGGTGGCAGTGATGGCGAGCGCAGCTCATCTCACTCCGGGGGGCAAATCCTTCTTCCCGGAGGAGCCCAACAGTGGATTTTTCCGGTGATAACGGCGGGGGCTCGGCTACAGCTGTGTGTTGAGGCAAAGGGATGGGAAAGAGGGGACAGGGAGGATGGGATGGAGCCCTGCACCCAAAATGGTGCCGTGCCCTCAGGGTGGCTGGGGAGAGGGAAAAGCCTAAAACGAGACCGCGGTGGCGGCAGCATCCGCTCACCGGAGGCACAGACTCGCAGGGGTCCGGGCTGGGGGTGCAGGCAGGCAGGTACGGGCAGCGGGCAGACCCTCTCTGTCGGCAGGGGCAGTGAGCTGGAAGGCAGCGGTGTCGGCAGCCCAGGCACGTAACGGCACCCCACACTTCGGCATTCCCCCCGGTGAGTGCGCCCCAGTACCGCCATGCTACGGCCACCTTCTGCCTCCCCCAGCCTGCGAGCAGACCCCACGCCAGGACTTGGCCCCGGGGCATGTTGCCCACCCAAGAGGGGCTGACGTAAGGACACAGGGACTGATTTTTAGGGGTGCAAGAGAGATGCGGCCAGGGCTCAAGGGGGCTCCCCACAGTGCCACCCATTTTGTGGCAGCCTGGGGAGCCATTTTGGAAATCCTTCCCCGGAGCAGCATCACTCTTCAGGCAACTGGGACGCACACTCCTGCACCCTCTTCATCTGCCCCCTGCCCTCCCCATGGCTATGCGCGGGGGTGGCGGGAGAGCCATGTCCCTCTGGTTTGCCATCTGTGAGCCACAGAGTGCCCAGCGGCTGGCACAGGAGCGGCGCGGCGCTCCGGCACGCCGGCACAGTCAAACCGTCTGCTCCTCGCTGCGTCCCCATGCTTTGCCAGGAGAGTCAGGGCTGAGCCAAAAAAAAAAGGGGGGGTGTGGGGGGGGTGGCCCCCCGATACCCATTGGCCTCACTCCTGCTTTCGCCTCGGTGTCTGCCAGTTCTCAGCAGGGCTCTGGGTGTGTGTCCGTCTGGTGGCACATCTGTCTGTCCTACAGCCATCAGCCCCACCATGCCACCTCTTTCCCTGCTCAGGGGGGCCAGTCAGCCCCGGAGGAGGGTCCCAGCAGGCTCAGCCCCTCATACCCTCTGCCCCTTCCCCCTTGCAGACCCCACGGAGCCGATGGAACCTCGCAGCACCCCAGCAGGCAGCGCGGCTGGAAACACCTCAGTGGCACCAGGTGAGCACGGAGGGCTCCTTGCACCCATGTTTCGGTGAGGAGTGGGGAACCCGGGGGTGATGGCATGCCATCCTGCTGCTGGTACCCCATGGAGCCAACAGTGGCATGGGGGACAGTGCCAGGGCCACCGCTACCCCTGTCCCCTGTGCCTCGCCAGCTCCTGGCACGCTGCGGCTAGCCGGCGGCCGGAGCCGGTGCGAGGGCCGGGTAGAGATGGAGCAGGCAGGTGCCTGGGGCACGGTGTGCGACGACGCCTGGGACTTGGCTGACGCTGACGTTGTGTGCCGGCAACTGCGCTGCGGCTGGGCTGTGCGCACCCATGGCAGTGCCGCCTTCGGCCGGGGCACCGGACCCATCCTGCGGGACGAGGTGCGCTGCAAGGGGCACGAGGAGCATCTCTGGGACTGCCCGGCTGAGCTGGAGCATGACTGCAGCCACAAGGAAGATGCTGGTGTGGTGTGTTCAGGTGGGTTTGGTGAGTGCTGGGTCCAGCAGCCATCGGGCAGGGTCTGGGCTCTGGTGCAGGCAGGGTGCAGGCAGCGCACCCCCAGCTCTGCTCTCTGCCCACAGAGCACCAGGAGTGGCGGCTCTCCGGGGGCCGGGACGGCTGCGCCGGCCGGGTTGAGGTCTTTTTCCGTGGTACATGGAGCACAGTGTGTGACAGCACGTGGTACGAGCTGGAGGCCAGCGTGCTGTGCCACACGCTGGGCTGCGGGGAGCCCCTCCGGCAGCTCGCCTTTGGCCACACGCTGCCCGGCAGGATGCTCTACCAGTGCGAGAGCCAGCAGCCCTCGCTGGCCCACTGCCAGTGGACCTACAACAAATCGGCTCCATGCCACCAGTCCCAAGCGGCTGGCGTGGTCTGTAATGGTATGAGATCCCCCCTTACCTGGCCCTGTGGTTGTGGGGGGCTGCCTGCTTGCTTGTGGCCACGGGGGTCCCCTGTGGATGAGCTGCAAGCCAGCTTCTTCTGTCCCCTTCCTGCCAGGCTCCCAGGGCTTGCAGCCACCAACCCCAATGGCCACGGTGACACCAACCAATGTCACGCTCCTGCACGGTGAGTGTCCTGCAGACCTGGGTCTGGGGGGGCTGCAGGGAGCACCCAGTTCGCCCTCCTTACCTGGAGGAAGGATGCCTCAGGTGTCACGAGCTGTGTCTGTTCTCTGTCTCAGCTGAGGAAGGCTCCCTGGCTGTGGGGTCACAGTCCCCTCTGCACATGCCCCTCTTCATCCTCTGCCTGGTTCTGGCAGCACTGCTGCTGCTCACCGTGCTGGCCTTCACTGCCACCCTGCTGAGGGTGAGGAAGAGGAGCGGTAAGGCACCCCTGTGGGGGTATGGTGGGCTCTGGCCAGGGAGGGGGTGACACTGCCAGCCCAGCTAGGGCCACCCCACACCCAGAGCTCAGCCCAGCTGCGGGAGCGGGGCTGGCTGTGCCATGGAGCAGCTGAATGGGCCACCCCCCTTGCCCACGCAGCCCACACCATGTCCTCCCACGGGCTAGCCGGTCCGGTCCTGGTGACCCACAGCACCCAGAACCCCAGTGCGCCCTCGGGGACCTCCAATGACTACAGGGACGTGCCTCCCAGCCTTCCCAAAGGACCAGGTAGGTCTGGCAGATGAACTGCCCCCCTGGGGGCTGTAGGGCAGGAGATCATGGCTGTAGATGTCTGCCCCATCCCCATCTCACCCCCAGACCCACCAGTCCCGGCCCCTCCCACTGCCAAGGACTCCGACTCTGACTCTGACTACGAACACTATGACTTCAGCAGCAAGCCGCCCGTGGCCCTTTCCACTTTCTACAGTGAGCATCCCACCCAGCCCCGGGACCCCCGCCGCCCTGCCCTGGGTGCCCCCGCTGATGCCCCTTCCCTGCCCTCCTCGCAGACTCACTGCGCCGGCAGCCCAGCGAGCAGCTGCTCCCGCTGATGCCCAGCCAGAACGGGACGGAGCCGTTCCCTGCGGAGGGTATGGCATGGAGGTGCCTGTCCCTCTGTCCTGCAGCACTGGCTGGCTGTCCCGTGGGTGGGCGAGTGGCTGTCCTGCAGCCCGGGGCTAACGGGAGCCCTGTGCCCCGCAGTGCCGGCCAGGCTGGGCCCCCCATCCTGTGGCAGGGGGAGCAGCTCCTCCACCTCCTCCTCGTCGTCCACCGAGCCCTACTGCAATGACAGTGTGCCCCCCCAGCATGCCTGCGCCTGCCCCCCACCCGCTGCCGGCAGCACCTGCCAGCACGCAACACACACCACCCATGACTGCAGCAACTACCCCAGCACAGGTGGGCACTGCCGTGGGCTCCGTAGTCCCAGCAATTGGAGCAGGGATGGAGACAGTGGCAGGGATGGAGAGACCCCAGGGATGAGGAACAGGGATGGAGAGACCCCAGGAATGGAGAGACCCCAGGGATGGGGAACAGGGATGGAGAGACCTCAGGGATGGAGAGACCCCAGGGATGGGGAACAGGGAAGGGGACAGCCCTAGGGACGGAATGGTACTGAGGGACCCCAAGGGATGGGAGCAGGGGTGGAGGATGCCAGTAAGAGACCCTGTTTCCTCCAGCTCACCAAGCAACAGCCTGTGCGCCCACCCCAGTGCTCTCCCCACCCTGGGTACCTGTGTCTCCAGCAGACCCTGAGCCCACTGACAGCTCCAGTACCTCCTCGGGGGAGTGGTATGAGAATGTGCAGGACACGGAACCACCGGGAGACCTGTCCTCAGACCCCGGTGAGGACCCCACACTGACAGGGCAGGAGTGGGGCGGCGCTGGGGGCTGCAGGGCTCCCCTCCCCCCGCAGCACCCTCCTCCTGCACCCTGCCCGCCTGCCTGATGGGTGCTCTCCTTTGCAGACTGGCCAGCTCCATTTTTGCCCTTAGGGGGACACACGCAGGACCCCAGCTCCTCTGAGGGCAGTGACTACGATGACATCCAGGGCTCTGCCTACTGAGGCTGCCTGAGCGCCACAGACAGAGGGTCATGGCAGGGGACACTTGGCCATGCGGCCATGGACTTGCCATGCCGCTGCCGTCTCCTCCGTGCCAGCACCGGTCCCAGTGGATGCTCGGTGCAGGTGAGATGTACCGGGCTGTATGCTGCAATTAAAAGCTTTTCCCAGTGGGCCACCGTGTCCCTCAGCCATACAGGTTGCTGGTCACCAGCCCCACAGTAGGGGAGCTCCCAAGGGCTCTCCCAGCTGCCCAGCCAGGGATAAGTGACCCAGAGGTGTCCCTTCCTGCAGTCCCCTGACAGGCTGGTCACAGCCGTGGTGAGCAGCATCGTCTGCACCAGCCACAGGTCCCGGCAGCCAGATCTTTTGTCCCCAGCCCACAGCAGTGTCCTGTGGCACTGGGGGTGGTGCTTAGCCCCTAGGGCTGGCCCTGCAGGGGACGTGGGGTGCTGCCCCACAGCCATCCCTGCCACTGCATGGCAACACAGCAATACACACACACCCCCAAGTTTCCCCACACCCCACCGGGCCACGATCCTCCCCATCCCAGGGACACACTGGCCACTGTGCCAGTAATCCCCGGTGTGGGGGCTCGAGGGATGCTCATGGGGGAGGCACTGGGATCCCATCCCAAGTACACTGGCTGGTGCTGTGTGGCAGTGCTGTGTGGTCCTGGTCCCGTCTCACACCAGCCCAGGGTTGTGGGGCAGATACCAAGCCGTGAAGTGGGACATAGCCAGCTTCCAGCCCAGGGTGGATTTGTCCCCCCCACCCAGAGCTCAGGTGGTGGGATACAGCCCCTGAGGGGAGGATACCCCCCTCCAGCATCCCATGGTCCGCCTGAGCGAAGCGACATCACCCTGTGCCAGGCACAGCTTGAGAACAGAGACACTGGTGTGCTTGGGTGCTGCACCCAGCCAGGCACAGCATCCAGCCATCACCCCTGGGGCTGGGACCCCTCCATCCCCCTGTCCTTGGGGCTTTCCCTGCACCCCACATGGCTCCTTCCATCAGTAAACCAAACTGAATGGCACGTCTCCCACCCCAGCACCTGCCAGAGGGTTTCCATCTCCCCAGGCGCCATGAGGTGGAGCCTCGGCAGAGGCTGGGGTTCAGACCCACCCCCGTGGAAAATTTGCCCCCTGCCACATCCTTCAGCTGTTTACCAAGGCGAGAGGCTCCGGTGGCCCCGAACAAAGGGGCCGCACCGCAACAACGGAGGAAGCACCAAAATAGCAACAAAGCCCCAGACAAAGGGGAGAGCAGCAAGGCGAGAGCAAGGAGACGGGTGCTGAGAGCAGAGCTGGGACAGGAGCGGGCATGGGGGTGGGCACAGGGGGTGCCCCCAGCCACACTCGTGGCTCCCTGAGCCAGGGCGGTGGGGCTGGTACCTTTGCAAGGGCAGATGTCGGGGCTGAGCGGACCGTGGCATGGATGGGTAGCGTGCTGATGCCCAGGGGGTACCGCTGCCCCAGGGGAGGGGGATAACCCCCCTCCCATCAGGGCACGGGGCAAAGGGCCTTAAGACAGGTACAGCAGTGCCAGCCGTTTATTGGAGCTGCTGCTGCTCCTGCAGGGGTTGACAGGCGCTGGGAAATGCCACTTCCACCATCGTTAGGATAACAGCGGCGTGCTGACAGCTGACAAGCCCATTCCTGCTCGCACCAAAGGCAGCTCCTGCCTCTTAAAAGGCTTCTCACGGGCAGGCGGCATGTCAGCACGTCCCAGCGCTCCCCCCACTCCCCCCCGACCCCTCCGGAAAGATATTATAATCATCCTTATCTGTCACAGCACGCAGGCGATGCTGAGCTGACTTGCATTGCTGGCAGCAAGCAAGGATGCTCTAACCGAGCCACGGTGCAAACCCCGCCTGCAGCACCTCAGGGCTTCCAGAGCCACCCACGCCTTGGAGGGGAGGTCTGGACCCTGGGCACCCCACATCCATGGGGCTCAGGCACCCTCAGATAACAGGGGGAGGTAGACTTTTCCCAGGGACGAAGAGTCCCAGGACACTAGGGGTGAATCAGCAACCTCAGGTTGATTTGGGGTAAGAGGGGCTCAGCTCCTGCCTGCAGACCCCAGGGCTGAGTCCCATGGGAAGGGTTGGCCCAGGAGCAGGTCTGGGGCATGCACCCTTTCCCAGGGCATTGCCAAAGCTGTGCCAGCGGACCCCCAGCACCCTGTGGGACAGGGCTTGCTCCTATCACAGCCCCAGGCTGGTCTTGGGGGTCAGCAGGACCCCCAGGATGAGTGGGAGGGGACTGGGACAGGCAGGGGCTGCAGGGAGCAGCCCACAGCCTTGCACTGGGGGGGGTCAGCACTGCCCAGCACAGGCAGGGGCAGGCAGCAGCCCCTCTCTGCCTGGCCAAAGGGATGTGGAGGCTGCAAGGAACCAAAGGAGCCGGGAGGGGACTGCCAAGCTGGGTTACCTCCAGGGATGCTGAGGCCTGGCTGGAGATGGGATGCTTGTGCTGCCGGCATCACCTGCATCTCTGTGCAACCTCTTTGAGCACCTCTGCCCGGCCCTGCCTGCGGCTGGCAGCCCACAGCAGCCCGCCACCCATCACACCTCAGTGAGCTTCCTCTTGAGTCATGGAAAATCTTCAACCCAGAGAGTGTTTTGGGGCAGGAAACTCCCAGGGGAGCCAAGCCCCAGCTCCAAAGTTGGGGACCAGAGCATCCTGGGGCTCCGGGCAGCAGCCCAGGGCAGTAGGAGGGGATGGAAGGGCTCCCTAACCTCAGCCAGCTGCCCAGGAAGCTCTATGCCCCCAGCCCCACTCCCCAGGCACTCTCCTTTCAGCAGAAATGTCACCGGGTCAATGGAAAACAGCTGACTTCATTAGCATGCATGACCTGGATTTGGAGGAATTAATTAGGGCACAATCAATTAATGCCTCTCCCTTCCCTGGGCCATCACAGCCTGTGCCCCACGTGCCCTTGCAGGCGTATAGGGTGTCCCTGGTGTGCCAGCAACCGGCAGAAGTGGGGACATGCCTGGATGAAACCTTCCCCCATCGCTATCCTGTGGGACCATCGCAGCGCTCCCATGGCCTGCAGGGCATGCGGTGGCTTGGCATGGCATGGCATGGCATGGCATGGCATGGCACAGCATGGTGTGGCATGGCACAGCGTGGCATGCATCAGCTCCTTTGCAGGAGCTGGTGGCAGGGGCAGCGCCCGGCGCAGCACGTTTCCTGCCCTGGCACGGCGACGCTGCTCGCCTGAGCGGTGACCGCAGGCAGCGGTGAGGGTGGCGGGGCAGCTGGGGCAGAGCCGAAGCAAGGTGGCGAGGAGGAGGCGGGAGGCAGCCGCTGGCGAGGGGAGGCTATTTTTGGCAGGGGCTGGTGTTACGTGAGAGCGGCCGCAGGTCTCCCGGTGGCAGCAAGGGTGAGATCCAGCCCTCGTGGGAGCTTGGGCTGTTGAGTTTAGTGGCCGCCGCCGGTTTTCCCCACTGCAATCCAGTGTGCTGGCTCCCAAAACAGCTCACCGGCACCAGGGAGCTGCTGTGGGGGCTGGGATTTCCCCTGGTGAATGCTGCCAGCTCTGACCCCCCAGAAGCCCCCCACATCCCCCAGCTCGTGCCCCTCAGCTCTCCTTTGGGCACCAGGGAGCTGCTGTGGGGGCTGGGATTTCCCGCGGTGAATGCTGCCAGCTCTGACCCCCCAGAAGCCCCCCACATCCCCCAGCTCGTGCCCCTCAGCTCTCCTTTGGGTGCCAGCTCTGGCTGCCCCGGGCTCTCACTTGGCCACACTGCCTTCCAGCCACCGGCAGCGTTGTGGGGACCCAAGGGAGAGCTGGGGTCCCTCTGAGCCCCCCAGCACCTGGTATTCACCATCCCCCAGGCTCGCACCCTCTGCAGAGATGAGGGACGCCGAGATGGGGGCTGAGCCCCACATTTCTCTCCCCTTTGCTCTCGCACTCAGTGGGACCTGGGGAGGCAGCTGCCAGGTTGAGACTTCAAATGAGCATAGATGTGACGCAGAAAACCACAGAGGGAGGAAAAACAGCCTGTTCCTGCCCGTCCCCCCTCGCTGCCTTCCCCGGGCCTGGTAGCAGAGGTGGCGGTGCCCACGGCTGCCTCCTGCTCAGCCGCCGGTGCCGGGGCGGAGGAGGTGGCCAGCTGTGCCGATGGCAGCCTGGCCGCTCGCCCTGCGCCTGCTGCTCCTGCTGTGGATGTGGGGTGAGTACGGTTGAGGGGCTTGATGCAGCGGAGGGGTGTGGGGGTCCCAGCTGCTTTACCCGAGGGTACCTGCTGTGCCAGCAGCTCTGGAGCCAGGGGTGCCCGGGGGACCCCGCCTTGCGCATGTTGGAGGGCTCAGCCCCGTGGCTGGGGCTCACCGCTGGTCCTGTCTCCGCTCACTCATAGCACCGTGCTGGGTGTCCCACGTGCCACCCCTGGGCAAGCCCCAAGCACGGGGGCTTGGACCAGGCAGGAGGCTGGGTGCTGGCGGCCAGCAGCGGGGCTGCCGAGCCCACACCAAAACGTGGGCAGCGAGGAGAGCGCAGGCGCGCCGTAGCCAGGACCACGAGTGTCCGTTCCCCACCCAGCACCGGCGGTCACCCGGATGATCGCCACATCCCTGGAATGACCCTGCTGGTGCTGTCCCCTCATCCTTGTTCCCTGCTGGCTCCTGCTGGCTCCAGCTGCCCCTGGGTCCCCATGGCACAGGCACCGTGCCGCTCCGGCTCACTGCGGTAATGGCGGCACCATCCACTGCTGCTCGGCTTCAGCCTCCTTGCCAGTAGCAATGCTAGCTAGTTAGGGGTAATTAGCAGGTGCCCTTCTCTGTCTTTTTTCATCCATAATTATCCGCCAGCAGATGGATGGGCGGCCAGGCAGGCAGCGCTATGGCCAGTTGCGTGAAGTCGTTTGTATTTATTTATTTCAATTAAAGGTGTGAGGAGGAGGAGGGAGAGCAAATTCACCGAGAGAAACAGAAAATCCTCTTCTATTGCCAAGGAAAAAGCCCACACGACCCAGCCTCCTCCTCCCGCCCCCGGTGCTGAGGGACAGGCAGCCGGGGGCCTGTCCCCACGGCTGAGCTTTGGGGACAGAGGTGTCCCCCCATCATTACAGCCAGGTTGGCAGGGTATGGCATGGCTGGGGAGCTCCTGGCCACCATTGCCAGCTCCTGCATATTTACCCAGGCATAAAGCTGGGGAAAGGCCCCCCGAATCACCTTTCTGCCCCCAAAATACCCAGCAACAGGCCAAGAGCCAGGAGCTGCTGCCCCAGGCTGGGGGTCCCTCTGGCCCCAGGGTGAGGAGCAGGACTGACACCCCGTTCCCCCTCTCTCTTGCAGCCATTCCCTGCTATGGAGGAGCCACTCTGAGCCCTGGAGGTGAGACTGGGGGGGGGGGGGGCAGCGCCTCGGGGACTGCTCCGCGGCTTCGTTACCAAGCTCCTTGGCCACGGCTTCGTTAGCGTGGCACCTGCCTCGTCTGGGAATCACAGCATCACAGACTCTGTGCGGCTGGGTCTCCCAGCTTAGCCCCATGGCACCCACACTCCCCAAGCCCCCCGCTTGCCCGTGCACCCCCCAACACCCCGTTTCCTTCCTGCTCCATTCTGTGAGAAGCCCTGGCTGCCACGCCGGTGCCCAGCAGCATGCCTGGCTGCAGCGATGAGCCAGCAAGGACTTCTCCAGCCCTGGGTAGAAAACACCCTGCAAAGAGAAGAAACCCCCCCCTAACACCCGTGCTTTGCCCGCAGAGCCCAGCCTGCGGCTCACTGGCAGCAGCTGCCGCTGCACCGGGATACTGGAGGTGATGTGGGAGAGCCGGTGGAGCCGAGTGTGCCAGAGCAGCATGAGCAAAGCCAGCGCAGATGTCATCTGCCACTGGCTGGGCTGCGGTCCCACCATCGCCAACCCCCTGGAGTTCATCCTCGCCAGCGGGAAGGAGCCACACATGTCGCTGTGGTGCCGGGGGCTGGTGGACACCCCGATGGGGTGCCGCTGGGTGCCGGCAAACTGCACGGAGTATGCAATCCTCACCTGCAGCGGTGAGCCTGGACCCCCACCCCAGCCACTCCCCGCCCTGGGAACCAGCTGCCCCAACCTGGCCCCTCTCTTCTCATTTCAGAGCCGGAGATAAACACCCCTGAGCTGCCACCGGCACCACCACCCACCACCCCAGAGCCCACCGGTAAGAGCCCCATCCCTGCCCGGCTCTGGTGGAGGGGAGCAGGTCGGCAAGGGCCAAACCAGGGGGCATGCACAGCCTGCCAGATTGCCTGGTCTCATTAATAATGTCTGCAGCATCAATGGGGCAATTAAGCTTCATATGTGGTGAGCTCAGGGATTTTCTGCTCAATAATGGAAAGAAATGGCGTCCCAGTTGGTAATGACATTTTTTTCCCCCCTGTCCCACATCAGGACCCGCCAGGCTGCGGCTGGTGGACGGAGACGTTGGCTGCTCAGGCTTCGTGGAGCTGCACAGGCAGGGGCTGTGGGGGTCCGTGGCAAGCAGCCAGGGCATCCCACCAGAGCTGGCCACCCGCATCTGCCAAACTCTCCACTGTGGCACCGCCATCAGCAGCCACGGCTACACCAAGCCGGAGCGGGAAAGCCACTTGCCGGTGCGGTGGGAGGTGGTGGAGCCCTGCGAGAGCCGTCTGCTCCTCGACTGCTTCAACAGGACCAGTCCCTGGCGGGGGAAAGCACCTGCCTTCATCATCTGCTCGGGTGAGCGCTTGCCCCAGCACGGCCCCGCTCCTTCCCCAGAGCCCTGGCTTGCCCCGGCCACACGCTGGGCTGCCCTCGGCAGGCTCCGGGACTGCCGGCTGCTCCGAGACGGGACAGCCCCGCAGGGCTCGCTGGGCTGGATGCCCTAAGCAGAGCAACAGCCCCCTGCCTCATACACCCCGTCCCCCAACTCCTACTCATCCTCTCCTGTTTGCAAAGGCAAAACAGGAAATCTCCCCGGTGTGCTGGGTTCCTGGCAGCGGCACCTCCAGCCCCAGGCTTCAAATGCAGCAGCGCTGCAAGTAGGAAAAGCTGGGGAGCCAGAGCAGCTCGCAGCAGGCACGATGTTAGCACCCCAAAATCCAGCACGGGCATGCAGGGTATCTCAGCAGAGCCCAGCACCCTGCTCGTCCACACCTCTTGGGTGCTTGCCACGAGCATCTCCCCGCAGAGCAGCTTGGTGCTGGCACCACAGCACAGAGAGACAAGCTGTGGGGTGAGGAGAGGGCTTGCTCCGGGTTCTGCCATCTGCCCGAGCTTAGCAGCCTGCCTGTGGGATTTGGGGGTTTAAGGGGCCGTGCCGCAGCAGCTGGCAGAGCGGGCTTCCCTGCTGCGCTTTGCATGGGGACAGCTCAAAGCTCAACACGTGGCCCTGGTACGGCGCGCGCATCCCCCTGGCCCTGTGGCACAAGGGGAAGCCGAGATGCCGTGAGCATCTCTGTGCCATGAATTGGTCCTGAGCGCCAGCAGGATGCTGAGCCACGCCAGCCAGCCACGAGCTCCTGCCGTGGGTCTGACCCCTGCCTCTCGCCCCCCAGGCTCCCAGCCCCAGGCCCTGCGGAGGCTGGCGGCCGGCCCCACCCCCTGCGAAGGGGACATCGAAGTCTTTCACAAGGGGCAGTGGCAGGTGCTGTGCGACCACCGGCAGCAGCGAGCTAAGTGGGGCCAGCAGCTGTGCCAGGAGCTGCGCTGTGGGAACCTCTCCTCCAGCACCGAGAGCCGGGACCCCCCCCTCGAAGGGCGTCATCTGCAGGGTCCCCACCCTGCACCTCTGCTCCATCAGCCTTGAGCCCTCCCAGACCTGCTCCCGGACCAGAGTCGTGTGTAAGCCACCGTGCAGGGCTCAAGCCCATGGGGACCATGGGGGATGGGCAGCACCTGCTGCTGGGCATCCTTGGCTGATGCTGGGAGCTGGGATTTCCACATGCTGGACACCTGGGGAATGGGTAGAGGGTGCGAGCTCGGGGCAGGGGATGGGGGAAGCCATGCCAAGGCTCCCTGTAGCCCTCCTGGCAGGCGGTGCGTGCTCAGGCTGCCAGCATCAGCCTCCGCCCAGGCACAAGGGTCTCATCCAGTGACACCCCCCCTCTCCCCAGGCGAGGACTCAAAGCCACGTCCCACCGGCATAGCTGCAGGCACCATCGTGAGCATCTGCCTGGCCCTGCTTCTCTTTGGCATCCTCTCACTCATCTGTGGCCCTCCTGCCTACAGGAGACTGATGAAGAGAAGTAGGTGACAAGCTCTGGATCCCCTCCTCCTCCTCCTCCTCTTTCTCGCTCTGCCATCACCATGCAGCAGCTGAGGGCTGGCTTCTCCCTGCATCCATCCCTGCCGCTCCCCCCCAGCTCCTTGGTAGGGTGGTGCTGGGAGATGGACGTGCTGCTCAGCCTGACAGATCCCCCCCTGCCCCATTGTCCTCGAGCCTGCCCCACAGGTGTGGGCACAGAGAGGGGGTGGCCAGGGAGCGGGGATGCTTTGCAGGCTGTGGCAGGGATTAGGACACAAAAGAGCAGGCGGAGGGTCTCGGGGGGCGGTGGGGGGATTACCAGGCAGGGGAGATTATTTGGGACGGCATATGGGGCCGGCGGGGGGGAGGCAGCCGGAGGAAGCGAAGCCCGGGGCGGGGGCATCAGGCAGCTCCTGGGAGAGATCCCCCCATCACCGCCCACCTCTGCCTTCCAGTCTCCAAAAAGAAGCAGCGCCAGTGGATCGGCCCCACGGGACTCAACCAGACGGGTGAGGTGCAGCGCGGTGGTGCTCCTTCGGCGGGGCTGGGGGTGGCTTTGGGGGTGGCTGGGGGGCTGCTTGCCCCCTGACTGCAGCAGGCACCGGCGGGCGGAGGTGTGAGCAGCGCCCAGCCCTGGCTCCTGCTTCCTGCCGCCGCATTGACTCATCGGCACGATATTAACTCAACTGGGAGAGCCGAGCCCTGACTGGTGGTGTGGGAGTGGGTCCCGCTCTTACTCAGCCCCCTTCCCCTCCCGGGTGCTGAGGCAGGTGTGTTGTCCCAACCCTGTGGCTGCAGCCCTGAACCCCCCATCCCGACCCCTCTCCCACCATCTCTTCCAGTCTCCTTCCACCGCAACAGCACCGTCACCCTGAGGCCTCGGGCGGAGGGGCAGCGGGTGCAACGGGGGGACAATGAGTACGCTCAGCCCCCCCAGAAGAGCTCCCACCTCTCGGCTTACCCAGGTAGGATGCTGGGAATGGTTCCTCTGGCTCCCCTCCCGCACACACCAGTGGGGATGAACCGCCCGGGTAGGGGCATTGTGGCAAGACTTCTGCCAGCACTGGGCGAGGGGCTGTGCTGGGGCTGGGGTGCACCCCCAAAGTGCCGTGACAAGCCGCATCCATTCCCCCACAGCCCTGGAAGGCACACACATAGCTTCCAACCCGCCAGACAATTCCTCCGACAGTGACTACGACCTGCACTCTGCCCGTAGAGTGTGACCCCCTCCGCCAGAGCTGGGACCCCCGTGGGCTGCCCCGGTCCCCAGCCCAGCCATATCCCCCCACCTGCCACCCAGTGCTGTCCCAGGGTGGTCACCCACGTGGCAGCAAAGCTGTGCAACTGCTGAATTAGCGGCTTTTCTGGCATTTTTGGCAAGCTACCTCATTTCCTTCGTCAGCCACCTTCCCGCCCTGCAGGCAGGGGTGGGATGCAGCATAAGAAAGGTAAATTTTGAAGGGCTTGGTCTAGCGAAAGACATCCCCACCTGTGGATGCAGCCGACGGAACAAGATGATCTTTGAAGGTCCTTTCCAACCCAAACCCTTCTGCGATTCTACGCAACAACTAACAGAACAAAGCTGATGGAAGAGATGACAGATACCTACACGGCTCACCTCAGAAGAAAGCCTGCCTGTATCCCCCCTAAATGTGATGGGAGACTTTTGGGAAAGGGTCCCCCCAGGCCCTGCCAGACTTGGAGCCAAATGCGCCCCTGCTCCCCGAAACGTGCCAATACTGCCGATACGGGGCACCAGGCAGACACAGCGCGGCTCCAACCCCGCCTGGCTCGGCTTTGGCTGCACCCCGGTACCCCAGCACCTTTCTGAGAAAGCTGCCTCGCGCTTTTGAGCCTCCCTTGTGGGAGCATGCAAGGTGGGTTTTGTTTTATTTTTATTTTTTAAGCTATTTGTGTGAGTTTAAGAAGCAGCTGGGTTGCTGCAGGCTTCATACCTGCACGGAGAGCAGAGCAGCCACAGCCATTCGGAGGGGGGTTGCCAGCGTCTGTGTCTCTCAAACCCGGGATAACCGCACTCCTCCTGCCACCTGGGCCAGGCTGAAAGCAAAATCGGCTGCTGCCTGCCAGGCGCTCTGGTACCGGGGTGCTGAGCTTCGCAAGAAAGACTGCGAGACCCGCGTCTGCTGGGTTCCTGGGGGAGCTGTGAAGACCCACGCTTGGCTGTTTGTGTGGGATGGTGCGAGATTTGCGCAGATGGATAAAGCAAAAGCATGGACGCGAGGAGCATGGGGAGGGTAGAAATACTGAGAACAAGTCCAAGATATTTAATAAGCAATGACCACTGTAATAAAATTGTTTTTTCTAGTAATTACATCTTGTTCTCTTACTTCTGACACTACCGTGCCATGCCTTAGACTATCAGCCTCCCAGCTGGGGAGGGAAAATGTGGGACAGCGCCAGCCCAGGGGATGAGTGAGAAACGATGCCAGAGGAGGGGAGAGACGGGCTGATGCAGATAAGCCCCATGCAAACGGGCCCCTTAGGAAAGATGAAAACAAGGCAGGGAAGATGAGTTTGAAGATGGTCCTGCGAGAGGGTGAAGGGCTTTATTGACCAGATCAAGAGGAAGTTGGCGTGAGGACGCCAGGAGGGCATAAAAAGATCAATAGCAAGTGTCAGTTGGATGCCCTGTCATTTCCGAAAGCAACCACTGCTGTGACCCCACGTGCAATTAATCAAGTTTTATTACTGTAATTAACCACAGCTATGGAATTGTTTCCATCAAACCCCACAAGCACTTGCCTTGTTCTAGTCCATTAGTAATCTTTCCTTATAAATAACTTACAGGGATACAGGCAGGATTCGTAGGATAAAGTGCTGAGCAAAGCAAATCCCATTTCCATTAACATTAACTTGTCGTTCCCTCCCATACCTAGTGTTTCCTGAGAAGGGGGATATGAGGCAGGCTGGAGCCCGTAGCCCCCCTGAGCACATGCCCCGTGTCCCCGGAGAGGTTGAGGCTACAGGAGGCTGCTGCGCCTGTGTTTTAGAGCTGGGCAGGATGCACTGACTCCTGCTCCTCCTTGTCACCTAAGACACGTCACTCCAGAGCAGCAACAGCCCCGGACACTGTGCCAGCCCTGTTTACTTCAAAAGTACAGATAATATCCGCACACTGAGCATGGGGGAGCTACCAGAGCCGCCTGGCCCTCGGTGAGCCAGCACACAGCTGTCACAGGCTGGGAACGGCTCCTGTGCTGGATAAAAGCAGCAGCGGTAAAGAGGTTTTTGCTCCCCAGTGAGGTGGGAGCACCCAAACCCCCCCGAGCTGGGTGCAGCCTGTTTTGGAGCACGCTGGTACTCACTGCGCAGGCAGAGGCAGCGCTGGGGGAAGCCTGACCTCGCAGCCGGCTAGGAAGGGCTCAAGCAGCACTGGTGTGGAAGCTGTCCCTAGCACCAGCATAAAAACACAGACAAATCTCAAGGCCTGGCACACCAGAGGGGCAAGCTAGCTGCTTCTCCCTGCTACTATTTGTTACAAACCGCCTACGAGCCAGGCTGGCTCTACCTCTCACTTCCAGGAAGGCCCTTGGAAAGCAGTGAGTATTTTGTGTCGGAAATACTGTCAGAGATTCCCACCGTGTCTTTTGAACACCTGTGAAAAGTATTAGAATTATGATACTACACAAGGCAAACGACAGGCACAGGCAGAGCGGTCTCTCGCCCACCCACACACGCTCACACACACACGGAAGAGGAGGGGTACCATCAGTGCACATCGTTCCGTGTACCGCAGCCAAACACCTAGATGACTACCTGGCTTTCACAGCAGAGCCTGGACGAGCCGATTTGGAAGCAGCCACTTCAGCCCACCAGCCATCATCACAAATTGAACCTAAAGAGGGGCAGCGGCAGCCTGTCTGACCCCCCGGAGCTGCTGCTGTCTCTTATCCTGCATAATGCTTTCGCACTGATGGGTCAAAGAGCAATGCTCTGTTTGCTCTTCTTCCTTAGTCCACAAAAAGAGGAGGGAGCAGCAAACGATGCTCCCCAGGAGTCCTGACTTAGTAACCAGGCCAAGCAGGGTGCCGAGGGTTTGGAGGTGGGGGGTACCCAAAGGTGGGGGGCAGTGCAGGAGGATAGGGGGGCTGCGGAGGGATTGGAAAGCTAGGGAGAGGCGGCTGGGTCGGGTAGGGGCACTGCGGTCTCTCAGCCCCAGGGGGAAGGTAGGGAGGGTAGCCGGGTCTGGGTGGTGGCGGAGAGGGGTGAGAGCCAGGGAACGGTGGGGGCTGAGGCGGGCCTCTGGACGGAGACCAGGAATAGCCCGGCGCTGGAGACGAGCCTCCCAAGGCGTGTTTGGGATACCCCGGTGTGGAGCTGGCAACAGCCTGCGCCGGTGGGTATCCGGGACCTGGAGGAGGCTTACAGGGAAACGTGGGCTGGGCGCTCGGCTGAGAGGAAGCAGCGTGTCCCACGGTGACTGGGGAGCCAGAGAAAGGAGCAGGAGCAAGAGCTCCGTGGGCCGTGGGGCCAGCCGGCATGTTTGGGGCTGGACTGTAGGGCAGAGGGAAGGAAGGAGCCCCTGCAGGGAAGGGCTGCGGCTTCGGCAGGTCACCAGGCCCAGGTACGTGAGGAGGTGGCTGCTGCTGAGAGTCCCTGCCGGGTTCCTGCGGTGCTTCCAACTTCCTCACTATCTCCTGCAGTTTTTCAACTCTGACCCGGCGCAAGTGAGCCAACTTTCTCATCACGGAAAACTGCTCGAGAAACGTCTCCAGGGGCACCTCGCCCTCCAAGAACTTCTCAGCCATTTTCTGGAAGAAAAGACAGACCGGGGTTCAGCACTGCACCCCTCCACCCTTCTTCCCCAAGCCCAGTTTAGGACTGAGGAGGACCATCGCATCACACACAGGCAAACAAACGGCAATCCAATTTTTTTGAGGAAGGACACCAAATTACAAAGAGATAATCCTTGATTTAAAAGATTAGGCTTGGGGCGTGTAATTACAAGTCTTTGAGGACTAATCGCTTGAACTGCTAATGGATTTAAACCTTAAGCTCACCTCAGACTCCTCTTCGATTTTCTGGCTTTCCACCTGCAGCAGATCCAGCAAGGTATGAGGATGCATTGCTGCTGAAAATTTCTCTGGGGAAACAAAGAAAGCAGCGGAGCAAAACAGTAAACACAAAGCAGGGGAAAACTGTTAGCATGCAGCCCTGTTGCACTCTCACAGGAGCGCTCTCCTGCCTTAGAAACTGTTGATGCAAGGAGAAAATGTGAAGAGGACAGAAGCTTAGCCACCGCTGCACTAGGAGGTTTTTGTGCCGGGACAGCATCCTTGTTCTGCCCAACCGAGTTTGACCAGGGAACAGGAGAACACAGATTTTATATGCAGCACAGTGCTTTCTGTCACCACCCTAAAGAGTTTGTCTTCTCATAGGGCCAAGGCAGGCAGAAGCAAAAGGGAAGGATGTTGCATTATCTACAGCCCACATGACTCCATCGGAAAGCGTGCAAGGTTTGCAAATGCTCACCCAGTTTCGCCTTTTGGTCTTTACACCGCTCAGCCAGCTTCTGCAGCTCTTCGTATTTTTTAGAGAGGTCGGTACGTCCCGTCTCCAGCGGTGCCTGGAACTTCAGGTTCTGCTCAGCTAAGCTCCGGTTGGCGGCCAGGGACATCTCCCTTTCCAGCTGCAGCTCCTGAACCTGTGGAAGGAGAGGCGACAGTCAGCGCGGGTGAGGTGCTCACGAAGCCCAGGCTGCGTCACGCCATCTGTGCATACCTCCTGGGACTCCAGGGCCAGGCGCTCGATCTCCTCTGCATTTTCCTGCAGCTCCTGGAGCTCCTCCACCGTCCGGTTTCTCAGCGTGTCCATCCTTCCAGAGAAGCTGCAGACTCCTAGGACAGGGAAAGGAAGTCAAATAAAGACAAGGTTTTCTGAAGCCAACTGCAAACAGGCACTAATCCTATCAGGGATTTCAAACCAGCTTTGCTAAACTGCTTGGAACAGCTACGCCAGGGAGGTTCCCCTGTGCTATAAAGAATCAGCAAGACTGAGGGCAGAGTGAGAAGGGAAACAGAACAGATCTACTCGTTCCAGCTTTGGCAACTGACTTTTTTTTCCTTTTCGCAGCATAGTTGGAAGGATTACTTGTGTGTGCCAGACGGTTTTGTCAAGGAAACACCTACTCACTGCCACTCGATAGCAGGGCGACGTCACCCTGACAATCTCCAGCTGGCTCTCACTGCACCATACCATTCCAGATTCCTGTTCTGAGAAAACCTCCCAGATCTGCTCACATCTGACCGTGCCCACAGCCCATAGTCGCTGGTGGGACCCCCATCACTACCCGCGTCTTCCCGTACCTTGCCGCTGGGCTCCAATCTCATTTGATGCGTTTTCCTTTCTAGCTATCTGTTTTCCTTTCTAGCTATGTGGTATCATCACTCCCCTCACTTATTGCTGCTACCCTTAGAAAATGTTAGGTGATAGCATTATTCACACACGGTGAGCTTAATCCAGGACTTCTGACCTTAAAAATCAGTGAAATATTATTAAAATCAGGGAAATAATGAATTTTCTGCACTACGTCCACAGCTCATTCCAAATAACCTGGGTTGTCTGTTAATATTTAGCAGATATCAGATGTTTGTGTCACAGGTTCTAAGAGGTGGGATGCTATAATGTGGAAATACGCTAAAAAACAGGTGAGAAACACCAGAACAGTGCACTCCCAGCGAGGGAAAGGGACATACCAAACGGGCGACAGGGATTTCACTGTCGTCCTAATTGCTCGTGGCTCTTCTACCTTTCACCCAGGTGAAACATCCCAACGATATTGCTCTGGGAATGTTGTGTCAGCCTCTGCATGTAACACAGAACGACAAGGTAAGGCTCAGGGTTACCAAATCTCTTCATCCAAGACCCAGCCAAACCCGTCCGAGTAACAGCTATGTAAAAGCTGGGAAATCAGGTCCCCTACTACGTATGTATGCAACTTCACTGCTCTGCGATCAGATATAAACTTAGGGGGTTTCTTTTTGTTATTGAGGCTCACATAGTGTAAAAAGGAAAAAGTAGGAACAGCGGCAAATGGAAAGCTCAGTCCCTGCAGCCGTGTGGGTGTGGAGCTCATGAACGGTTTGTGGGAAGCGTCCGAACGGCCCCCAGGAAGGTGGAGGCAAAGAGGTGGGCACTGCCCTGGCTCCGGCCTCACAGCTCTCCCCGGTTTTTCACAGCATTCTGGTAAAGACGCAGCCAGTGAGGTGACACTTTGCCCCTCCGAGGGGCAACGTACAGCCCCCCCGTGGCTCTGAAAGGCCGGGGGCACTGATGAGGGGCTGCCATACCCTGGTCCCCGCCTCGGTGCTTTGTCTCGGTTAGGGCAAGCCCCCTCGGCCCCGGGGGTGCCCGCCCAAGGCCTCCTCGTGCCGCACCCCGGGGCAGCGCAGAGCGAGGCCTGCCCGGGGCCGCGCTCCAACCGGGACACGGCGGAGCCTGCTCTTCCAGCGCCGGGCCAGCCCTGGGGCACGAGGGGGAACAACAACCGGCAGGCCGCGGCCCACGGAGCGGGCGGGGCGGGGCGTCCCCCGCGGCCGCGGCTCCCGGTTCGAGGCCCGAGCGAGGCCCCCCCCGCCCGGCTGTCCCGGCGGTTAACGACTGTCATCGCCCATCGGAGAAGCTACGAACGCCGGAGGCAGCGGCGGGCCGGACCCACCTCCTCTCGCAAGACACGAGGGGCCAGCCTCGTTACCGGCTCCGCCGCCCCCGCTCGGGACTCACCGCCGCGCAACCGGAGCCCTCCCTCCGTCGCACTTCCGGCTTCCGGCTCGGGAGCGGAAGTGGGTGGTGCCACGGCGAGGCTCTGGGGCGGGGGGGTGGAGCGGCGCCCCTCCGCGGCGGGGAGGGGGCGGCCAGTGGTACATCCCGCCGCCGCCATCTTGTGGCGATGCAGGCTTGGGGTGCGTCTGGGGGCCAGGTCTGCGTGGAGAGGCCGTATCTTATAACTACCGTGTCTTTTTTAAATAAATGTTTTATATTTTAATAAATATGATGTTTTTTTCCTGCCGGTGTAGCTCTCCTCGAGCTGTGGCCAGCTTCACCCTTTACATCCTACGTGTTTGTGTCATTCAAGGCCTACCCCGACACTGCGGCACCTGCTGCCTCCCTTGTACCCCGCTCTAGTTTTATGCCTTCCTGGAAGAGCTGTCAGCCTGCTAAATTGTTTTGTGTTGTTATTGGTGCGTCCTGACTCTGGTCTTCAGCACCGCAGCAACTGACCTGGGTATGGCCGGCATTTTTGCCCGACTCCAGCCCAGCGTGAGGCTGAGCACTGCAAGCGCCAGGTGTGACAGCTTCTCCTGCCAGCCCAGGGATGGTAAAGTAGGTAAAGTAGGGGCTGCGCCTCCCAGTGAGCACATGTCCCCCCAGTCACCCTGCCTGCCGGCGGGGCCATCACGGTTTGGAGTGGTGAGGGCAGCCCTGCAGCTCTGTCGATGCAAAGTCTCCACGTGAGCCCTGAGCAGCAGCTGCTGCGTGGACACTTTTGTCTTCAGCTCATTCAAAGAAGCAGAAAGCCAGAGAGACACAGACAAAGATCAGGCGAGATTAATCATTATGACAAGAGTTAAAAGGAGAGCATTACAGCAAAGCTTAGCATCACATACCGAGCAGGCAGCTGGTTGAAATTCAGGCATAGCGGGTTTGGGTTGGATTTACGGTGAGGTTTGAAGCAGTTTCTGCCTTGTCATGACCTCATCAGCGCCTTGCAGCCAGGGCCTCCCACGCAGGCAGCCTCCTCCCCGCAGTCCATGTTTTGCGGAGGTCTAATAGCAAGGAGAACCACTGCAAAAATCATGTTGTTCTCTGCAGATCATCTCATGCTGAGTAGCAGCTGGCGTTACAGGCCCTTGAACGCCTGTTGTTTTGGGTGAGTTGGAATTCTGTTGGCTGTGATCCTGGTCAGTCCAGCCCTGTGAGAAATGAAAATTAAATTAAAACTTCCTTGACAAGTAAAGGGATGGAGGCAAAGGGAGCACAAAGAGAGGTAAGTGGCAGAGGTGGAGATGGGGGATAGGAGTTGATGGAAGTGCAGGAGAGAGGACAAGAGAAGCAGAGGAGGTGAGATAATGGATACTAAGTGCTTAGCTGCAGGCTGAGACATCGCTGCAGCAAGGCAGTATGCACAGACCTCAGCAATGTGCCAAAAATTCATAGAACAGCATTTTTTTCAGGTGGCATAACTGGAACCAAGAGATAAAAGCAAATCCCTCTTGAATGCCTGTGTTAGCTCTTCCTTGCCTGAAACAGGAAAGTCCCTGAGCAACATGAGACAGAGGAAGCTCTGATGCTGTCGCCTTCCACATGAAGCGAGCCTTTGCTTTTCCACCCCTATTTCTGCATTCCTGCAGATGTGAGCAAGGCTAAGGATTGCCTTAGGGTGGGGAAAAGCTCTGTGTTGCCAGATGAGGCATGTTGGAGGTGCTGAGGGGAGAGGAACATGAAGGAGACTGCGGACGGCTGGGCAAGGTCACCCAGCTGTTACAGAAGTGCTGTGATCCAGGCACCTCTTGTCCCTGCTGGAGACATACACACACCACGTGAGGCCTGTTGACTGCTGTATAATAAATATAAGTCATATGAATTCTAATAGGTACCCTATGGTTTAATCAAGGACAATTTGTTTGTAGTGCAGCTGATAACCAGGTCAAAACCCAATGTTCTTGCAAGAAAGGGGACTTGACTTTCCAAAGGGAGATCGATATTTTTCAAGGCTTGTTTGAGAAGCGGTCTCTGCAGATGTGGAAGGGCTGGAGCACATCTAGTTAACAATTTACATTAAACTGTAAGGACTGAGTAGAGGATAAACTAAATTGTTTTCAAATTTGTCCATTGCAATGAAGGGAGAAACCAAAAAGTATCCAGTTAAGTGATAAAGTGGTACCCAGCAATCAGAAATGCGATCAATAAGTGTTTTCTGGTTAATGCTGAAGGTTGGGCCCATTATCTGTTCACTAGCATCCTTAATTTGTGTAAGAGATGGTTTCAACTGGTCATTACGATCCATCATGCAGTTACTTTACCAGGTGAAAGACTCAAAAGCCGATATCCGATACACATCATGAGCGAAAGCAACTGAAAACGGGTAAGTGTTCAAATAACAACAAATACCAAGGTTCAAGTGTGCTTACCAGCTGAGCTGTTGTGGATCAACAGAGCACTTCTGGCTTAGGACGAAGCTGGCAGAAAGGAGTAAAACACTTTGGTAAGGAGCGTTGAGCTCAGAGCCAGGTTCTGAAGCAGCTTAGGTCAGTTTAAAGCCTTGACTACCCTGAGGAAATGAAGCTGTAATTCAGAAAGTGTTTTGGAGCGAAATGGAAACTTTCCGGAGTCTGCTATCGACGCAGGACCTCATTAGTGCAGCTGATGTTTGCAGCTCCTTGGGTTCCAAAGTGGAGGGCAGCAGTGTAAGGTTAGGGAGCAAATTAACACACTGTGAAAGGTTAAAAAAACCCCAACCCTCATGTGCAAAGTTGATATCAGCAATCCCTCAGATTTCACCTTTTGTTTATTATCTGGCCAAGTTCATTTGTGGTTTTGGTTGAATGTCCCTGTTGAGCCCAGGAGTCAAATGGAATTTGGAGCGTTTCCCAATAGAAGGGGGAAAAAAAAGGAAAAAGATAGTGCTTTTCTTTTCTTTCTTTTAATGTGATACTGTTTGTTTTCAAGGCAGTGGCTGTGTTCCTCAACGGGGAAGGATTCAGACAGCAGAAGAGCCTTTCTCAGAATCCTGCCCATCTTTTAATTGGCGGTTTGTCAGAAAGCACCACTGCTCACCGCTCTTCTCAGCACCATGTCACAGACATACCTCTGGCCATCCGTTGGCTCACCGCTGCTCGCCTCTCGCACCAGCAAGCCGCAATCAAACCAGTTCCCTTTCTGCACTTGCCCTTGTACAGCTAGGAAGCTTTGTGGTCCATGTGGTCCAACCACTATCTAGGCAGCCCAGTTGGAGAATTAGCGTTCGCTGATTTAGTGACCACAGACCAAAGCCACCAAAGGTGTTAGTCCCTGTCCAGGGTCACCCACAGCAGGTGGCAGGAGCTGGCCTGACCACCCAGAGGTCCTCACCCAGCAAAAGCCCACCCACCACCAGCTCAGCAAGAATCAGCCTACATCTCGGGGGGGGGGCGGTCCTTGGTAGCTTAAATATTCTTACGTCAAAAATCGTAGGGTTTTGATACCTCAGAAGCATCAGACCATGCCTCCCTCCTCTGTGTGCCTTTCATCTGATGGTTCTGATAAAGCACCTGTGTGACGTATGATTATGCCTTTATGGAAGGGACAGGAAAGACCAGAAACAGGGACTGGAAAACAACTTTGCTTCTTTTATCTGCAGTTACTAAGATAAGGTATATCTCAAACGGGATTTTTTTCAGGCTGAGCTTTTCAAGCCTGCACAGATAAAGTTAAGGCAGTTCCTAAGCTTTGTCAGCAAAGTCCTTTGCCATATACAAAGCCTGAAAATTCCAATAGGATCCTGTTTGGCCCAGGGGGCAATGGCAGTTTAAATGCATCCCTGGAGTACTGCATTCAGTTCTGGAGCCCCTAGCACGGACCTGTTGGAGCGGGCCTGTAGGAGGCCACACAGATGGTCAGAGGCTGGAGCACCTCTGCTGTGGGGACAGGCTGAGGGAGCTGGGGCTGGTCACCTGGAGCAGAGAAGGCTCCAGGGAGACCTTCCAGCACCTGCCAGTACATAAAGGGGGGCTACAGGAAAGCTGGGGAGGGGCTTTTGACAAGGACATGTGGTGACAGGACAAAGGGGGATGGTTTTAAGCTGACAGAGGGTGGATTTAGGTTAGATATTGGGAGTAAATTCTTTCCTGTGAGGGTGGCGAGGCGCTGGCACAGGCTGCCCAGAGCAGCTGTGGGTGCCCCATCCCTGGCAGTGCTCAGGGCCAGGCTGGACGGGGCTGGGAGCAGCCTGGGCTGGTAGGAGGTCAGCACCTGACTCTTCTGCCTTTGCATTCACCCACAACCACTTCAGGCACCAGCTGTCCTCCACCCAGCCACCCACCGGCCCATCTGGTGCTGCTGGGTGCTTTATTTTACTGCTCATTACAAATCATTTAACACTTCTGCATAGTCCAAGCTCATCGTGAGCCCAGGTAGAGCCTTTGCACTCAGGGACTCAGATCCTTGGACGTGGAAACAACAGATGTTAACATCTTACATTTCTCTGGACACAAGCGTAACTCTTTGGGGATTTGATTGAGCAGGAATCCTAACCCAGCCACAGCTGCATCAGGAACAGGCAAACCAGAACTAAAAGCCTCCAGCTCCATCCCTCCAGCTGGGCTTGCCTGCTTTTGGAGAACACGGCGGGGATCTCCGCATCGCGTGGTGCCCTCTGCCGCCCAGCGGAGCTGCAACAGAGCGGCCACCCTTGGTCACCCCGCACACCCCGGCACCCATCCTGCGCCCCGCTGTGTGCCGCAGGTGCTGCCTGCTCCCTGCCCTCCCCTCAGCCCAGTGGCGAGGAAGCAGCGTTGTGTTTCCAGCTCTTTGCAGCTTGGTTTTGAGTTTTCTCAGGATTCCCTGCTCCCTTTGGGGACACGGGGCAGACTCTTCCAGCATCCGGCATGTCTCATTCCCTCCATTTCTCTACCAAGGTTGGGAAACGTCCAGGTCAGCAGCCAGACCACTGGCCTGAGCGTGGCTTCTTTTTGTGCTGCACGCTCTTCGGTGGCATCCCTGTCCCCAGCATCACTGCCTCTGGAGCCATCCCAGTCTTCTACAACACTATGAACTGTTCGCGCTGCCGATTTCTCCCTCCCATCTCAGGGCGTGAGGCTGGAAGGGCGTTAAGTGATAGATGGGTCACCCCACATCTACCTCCAAACTCCAGGGGTCTGAGGTTCCCCGGAGGGCTCCGAAAACCACAATAATAAAAACTGAGGAGAGCCTGGGTGGAAAGGGCTCGGAAAAGAGGTGCAGCCATGGAGTCACGCTGTCACCAGCACAGAGGGGCTCGGTGCAACAGGACAGGGATGCAATCCAGCCATCCTGCCAGGCAGCTCCCTTCAGCTGCCTCATTGCGGTGGACCTGCCCTGGGGGATCAAGGACAAGAGCCAGGTCCTGAAGGGAAAGGACCCTCATCCCTGGAGCCATCAGTGTGAGCCACTATCAATTCCAGCCCAGGAACGACTAAGGCTGTATGTTTTCCAGCAAAATCCTTCCCCTAGGAATCAGCCATCAAGACTGATGGGAACGACGATGCCTGGTCCATGTGGTGTGCAGCACCCAGGGCAGGGGCTGGCTGACCCACCATTACGCCTTCCCTCTAGTCACCAAACACACTTCAGGGGTTCTCATCTAAGGAAGCGTTTTTGTAGCCCTAACAGAAAGTCACTTTGCCCCCTAAAAGTGCTCTTTCCCCCCATCCTTCCACATTTCTTTTGTTCTTGACTTTAAAAGTGGAAAGTATTTGCTCTGAGATTTTTCTGGTGTTGAATTCCACAACTTCTTCGTTCTGCATATAATACCATGTTCAAAAATCAATCTTTCTCCAGAAAGAGGGCTGCCCTGAGAGCACAGGTTAGTTCCTGCCTTCTGTGCCCAGGGAGGTTTATGTTATGTCCGAGTGTTTTGTTTGGCAACAAAAAGAATTAAATCAATAAACAGCTCTCGAGCAACTTGTAATTTTCATTTCCTCTAATGCTCTGGCAAAAAAAAGCACAAAACTTTGCAGCCCCAGAAGCAAGGGAGACCAGGTTGCGGTGAGGTATCACAGTGAGCCCCAAAGACTTCAGGCCCCAAAGCCCAAATTGCTCCAGAGGAAGAATTTAGCACTTGAAATGCTACTGCCCTTCAGTTTTCCATTAATTAGAGAAGTTTCTCTGCCCGTTACCAAAACTGATGTGGGACGAGCGGCAGCACAGGACACCTTTGACGCAGGTCACCCCACCCTGAACGGCTGCGTTCTGAACGAGCATCCCAGCTAACCCCTTTCCCATGGATAGAGGAGAGCCCACCCCAGCATCACGAGGACCCCCATCCCTGCCCAAGGAGAGGGGCCCTTACCACCCTGCTCCCCCACCGCCTTGCTCCTCTCCCTGCTGTGGGGCTGGAGCAAGGACCGTTGCCACCTGCCAGCGGGACTTCTCTTTCCATCACAGGCTCTCCGACGTGGGAGCCGCATGCCTGTGGCTACTAGGTTTTTGGAGCTCCAGCCACCACCCCCTACAACCCCCACCAGCTCCCGTGGGCCTCCTACGGTGTCACCTGCCCTGGCATGGAGCATGTGCCGAGCCCAGCAGCTCCTGGGAAGCCTCCCCGGAGCCAACCCCAGGTCTCAGCTCTTGGAGGGCAGATGGGTGGGAAGGCATGAGCTTCAGCAGCTTGCCAAACTGCCCCCCGAAAGCACCACAGGGGCACAGGCTCTGCCTCCTACCAGCACCACGGTGCCAGGAAGCTTGCAAAGGGCTCCTAGCATGAGGCATTCGAGTAAGAGCTGGACAAACCAACCAGCCCCAGCTCTGAATCTCCCGTATATACCAACAGGATTTGCAGCAGCTGTTCCTAATATCTGCAGCAGCCTGGGCTAATCACCCTGAGCCCCCTGCTTGCTGTTCCCGAGCAGTGAAACTCCCTGTGTGCTGTGGAGAAAGAGGCTTTGCCTGGCAGGAGCAGCCTCTTCCCTGCATGCAGATGCCCGGTGTGTTGGGGAAAGAAATGCAACCGAAGAGCCCCTGGGAGCAGTCCCAAGGCAGGGGGCTGCAGCAGCTTTCTTGCCCAGGGATGCATCCTCAAGTGCTTTGCTCTGATAACCTTCTACATATGGATGTTTTCCACATGTAGCACAGCCAGGATGTGTTTGCAGCGAACCAGCCCCTCTGCTAGGGCTGCTCCTTATCTGAGCTTACATTTATCAAAACACGCTGCTGCCTCGCACGGGGTTGGGGGAGCGAAGCACAGAGTAGATGCTCTTGTCTAATCTCTGATTTTCTTTGTGTTTCACAGCTACCTGCAGGCACAGACTGGTTCCCAAAGCCAGTGGGGAACACGATGCCAAGGCTCCATGCAGGGTTTTCAGGCTGTGACCTCCTGCCAGGTCCAGACTTTCCATTTTGGGGGTCAGCCAAGACCTTGTCCTCTCCAAACCCCCATGCCCAAACTGAACGCATCACACCTTCCTTTTTGCTCAGGGAGAATTAGGTATGAACGAGGTTTTCATTCGTTTCATTCTCCTGCTGTAATTTAGCATCTCTCCTCAATTCTTTTACAATTCAGAGCTGGGGTGAAACTGGTGCAGAGGGAGGGAAGCCAGCTCCGGCCTGTATGGTGCCTCTGGGCAGGCTGGTCCCCAGCTCATCGGTGCAGGGTCTGCCTTTGTTTTCCTGCAGCACAAGGTGACCGCGTCAGCAGCCACATCTCAGGCACGTGGTGCTGTGACGGAGACCGGCACGCCTGGTCCAGCAGCGGGCACCTCTGACGCAGCCCAGTGCGGGCGACCTTGGCATTGTTCAACCAACAGCATCCTGATCCTGAACTGGTTTTTTCCCTTAGCTAGTCCCAGTTTCACCCCTGAGCTGGTCCCAGTTCTGCAGGCAGCCTTGGGACACGTGGAGGTGCATGGAGTCCCAGCATAAGGAAAACACGGACCTGTTGGAGCGGGCCTGTAGGAGGCCACACAGATGGTCAGAGCCTGGAGCACCTCTGCTGTGGGGACAGGCTGAGGGAGCTGGGGCTGGTCACCTGGAGCAGAGAAGGCTCCAGGGAGACCTTCCAGCACCTGCCAGTACATAAAGGGGGGCTACAGGAAAGCTGGGGAGGGGCTTTTGACAAGGACATGTGGTGACAGGACAAAGGGGGATGGTTTTAAGCTGAAAGAGGGTGGATTTAGGTTAGATATTGGGAATAAATTCTTTCCTGTGAGGGTGGTGAGGCGCTGGCCCAGGCTGCCCAGAGCAGCTGTGGGTGCCCCATCCCTGGCAGTGCTCAGGGCCAGGCTGGACGGGGCTGGGAGCAGCCTGGGCTGGCGGAAGGTGATTGGAACTAGATGATCCTTAAGGTCCCTTCCAACCCAAACCATTCTGTGATTCTATGATCTGTAACAGATGAAGCTGGTGAGGAACAACTGTGTTTTCCCGTTAGATGTAGGTATAAGATTAAGCAAATTTACCCCGGTGTCGTTACCCAGCCCCTGGCACTGGTGTTTGGTGGAGCCCCTGGTGCAAACCTGTGTCTACCGCAGGGTTACGCCAGCCCAGGCGCATCACGAAGCCGGGGCTCAGCTGCTACCCATGGGTGGGCACCTGAAGGCAGCCTGGGGTGCTCAGGGCAGCAGTGAGGGGCTGAGGAGGACCAGAGGACCCTGAAGAACTGGTGCTCCTGTGCCGGCTCCACCCTGACAAACCCCTGCAGACAGAAACTCTGCTCTATGCAGTGGGGCAAGGGACTGGGGGCTTGTATTGCAGCCCCAGCCAGCCAGAGCCGACTGGAAAATAAATGCTTTTATCTAATGGTACGTGATTTACGCTGCGGTTCCTCAGCCGCAGAGGTGTTGTTGGTGCGTGCAATGCATGAGTGGTTAGATGGGGGGAAATGCCCAGAAATGTCTGCAGCCAGCCCTGCGTCCCCCTCAGCAGCCCCCCTGGCCCCCAGCGCCTCCCAGTCCCAGCGTTTGACCCTAGCAAAGATGGAGAGCCCTCAGCTTGACCTTCCCCCCCCCGCCCCCAGCCCCCCCCAGCCGTCTTGGTTAAGGGCATTGTGATAACAGCCCCCGGAGCCGTTTGCCTTTCTTATCGGGGCGCTGGCCAAACAACCCTGGCTGGGGATATAAGGAGCCAGGCTGGGACCGGTGGCATACTCAGTGCGTCTCTCCACTTCAGCTGCTAGCTGCTAGTGGCCACCATGAAGCTGCTCCTGCTCTTCGCCTTGGTGGCCCTGTCCCAGTGCCATGTCCATAGGTGAGCACCAGGGGCTTGGGATGCCCACGCAGCCACCGCGGTCCCGTGGACTCCTGGCACCCATACCGGGGAAGGTGTGAGGGGCAGTGTGCAGCAGGGATGGGGGGACAGCCGGCAGCACCCCCAGCTATTGCTGTGGCCAAGGCTCCCCACAGCGAAGATGGACCCCTGGTCCCACAGGAGGGGATGAGGGCGAGCACACAGCGGGGGTACCTGCAGCCCCCTGAGGCACATCCCTGCCTGGCTCCTGGTGACGGATTGGCTCCCCTTTCCCCCAGGGTCTCTCTGAAGAAGATGAAGTCCCTGCGGCAGTCCCTGAAGGAACATGGCTTGCTGGACCGCTACCTGAAGCAGCACCCCTACAACCTGGCCACCAAGTACTTCCCCAGCGAAACCTCCACCGAGCCCCTGCAGAACTACATGGACGTGAGCATGGCAGGATGGAGGGGCTGGCACCAGCAGGGCCCCTTCCCCATTTCCCCTAACCCCTTACCCGTCCTGCTAGCCCCTTACCTGTCCCTCTAACCATTCACCAATTCCCCTAGCCCATTACCCAATCTCACTAGCCCCTTACCGATCCTTCCAACACCTTACCCGGTCCCTTAACCCCTCATCCATCCCACTAGCCCCTTACCCAGTCCGCTAACCCATTAACTCATCCCACTAGCCCCTTACCCATTCCCCTAACCTGTTGCCCATCCCATTAACCCCTTACCTGTCCCACTAGCCCATTACCCATCCTGCTAGCCCCTTATCCATCCCACTAATCCCTTACCCATCGCTCTTTGACAGAATGAGTACTACGGCACCATCTCCATCGGTACTCCAGGCCAAGAGTTCACCGTTATCTTTGACACTGGCTCCTCCAACCTGTGGGTGCCCTCGGTGTACTGCTCCAGCATGGCGTGCAGTAGGTGTCCGGCAGCTACTGGGCAAGGGCTGAAGGCAGGGGAAGCCCCAGGCTTGGCCAGCCCCCTGCCCTGCCTGGCTCTGGGATCCCCTGGGAAGACTGGGAGCCAAGGATGGCTCTGCCCTGCCTCTTCCAAAGGATGTTTGGGGGGACACTGGAGCGGCAGCCTTGGTCCCTGAGGGCAGGATGGACTGTGACAGTCTCTCTCCCACACCTACAGGCAACCACAACCGCTTCAACCCAGCGGAGTCCTCCACCTACGTCGGCACCAATGAAAGCGTTGACATCGTCTATGGCACTGGCAGCATGACTGGCGTCCTGGGCTATGACACCGTCACCGTAAGGCGGGGTGCATCCCATGGGAGTGGGGACACTGGTGCGCCACCTGCCCAAACCAAGCCCCTCTCCCTCTCTCCCTGACCAGGTTGCAAGCATTGAGGTCGTCAACCAGATCTTCGGGCTGACTGAGACCGAGCCGGGAGATTTCTTCTACTACAGCCCCTTCGATGGTATCCTGGGTCTGGCTTTCCCAAGCATCGCCTCCTCCGGAGCCACCCCCGTCTTTGACAACATGATGAGCGAAGGCCTGGTGGCCAAGGACCTCTTCTCTGTCTACCTCAGCAGGTAAGCCCTGACTGGAGCTGCCCTTGCCGAGGGTTTTCTCCGATTTCCCTCCCACCGGGGCTGGCTCCGGCACTGTTCCCCAGTAGCATGATACCTTGTGGCTCTCGGGGGACACGGCTCACGGGCACCGATGGAGAAGGGTGGCAGCAAATCCCCCTCAGCGACGGTGCTGCTAGTGGGATGGGACCCCCACCTGACAGCTCCCCCCTTGCAGGGATGGGCAGAGCGGCAGCTTCGTCCTCTTTGGCGCCATTGACCCCTACTACACCACCAACGGCATCAGCTGGATCCCCCTCTCCGCTGAAACCTACTGGCAGATCACCATGGACAGGTAGTCCCGCCACAGCTCCCCGGCTTGGTAGCTCCCTTTGCCCCCTTATCCTGCAGCCGGGAGGCTCACCCTGTACCCCTCCCTCCAGTGTCTCCATCGGCGGGGAGATCGCTGCCTGCCCCTCTGGCTGCCAGGCCATCGTGGACACGGGCACCTCGCTGCTGGCCGTGCCCCCCACAGCCCTCAACAACATCCTTAGCGTCCTCGGCGCCGGCTCCAATGGCGAGGTGAGGACCCAGGGGAGCGTGCAGGGCTCTGGGGACCTTTGGGGCTCTGCGGGGTGCCCAGCCGGATCCTGGGGCTGCTGCATGGTGCACTGTCGCTCCCCGGCCCTGGGGTGGCCGCTGATCCCCACCTGTCACTGTGTCCCCCTCCAGGTCAGCTGCAGCGCTGCCAGCAGTCTGCCCGACATCATCTTCAACATCAACGGCGAAGCCTTCCCTGTGCCAGCCAGCGCCTACGTGATACAGGTGAGCATCCCACTGGGGAGGGGACTGGAGGGGCTCGGGGGAAGTCCGGCAGCTGGTAACCACTGTCCACCGTGTCTTTGGTCACAGAGCGAGGGGACCTGCATCCTCGGTTTACAAAGCATAAATCTTCCCTCCCAATCGGGTGAGCTCTGGATCCTGGGGGATGTCTTCATCCGCGAGTACTACGTCATCTTCAACAGGGCCAACAACATGGTGGGGCTGTCCCCCCTGTCCTGAGCACGCCTCCGTCTTGGGGACAGGGACAGGCTGCCCTAGCGTCCCCAGCTTGGTGGCTGGCAGGGCTGACCTTTGCCCCGCGCTCGCATCCCCTTTTGCTGTGACCACTGAGTCCAATAAAACCGTAGAAAAGCCCCGCTGTGCCGTGTCTCTCTGGGGAGGGCTGGCTGGGCTACCCCGGTGCTGCCACCGCGTCTTTGGGCACGCACACCGGTGGGTGGGTGGGTGGGTGGGCAGGTGGGGTGCCAGCCTCACCCCACAGGCAGAGTCACCCCCTGCCTGCACCCTGGTGATGCCCTGGGCCTCATGGCTGCGCAGACACCCCCGATGCCTGGGCAGACCTGGGGCTGGAGGTGGCCATGGCCACTAAGAGCCACAGCTGCCCAGGGCAGAGCCGTGCCACCAACCAGACACCTGGGCAGGCTTTACTGGGGTGCCCAGCGCTCCTCATCGTGGCTGGGGCACGGCTCCATGCGGCCCCACGGAAAGGCGGGCGCCCAGGGGCACTGCCTTCCCTCCCCACCACACCAGGGGCATGCCATGAGGTGGCTGTGGCTGCTGGGGCTGGTGGTGGCTGAGCGGGATGGGGAAGGTGGGGGGGACCACAAGGGACTAGGGGGGGCGCACAGCTGCGGCTCTGCCCCTCCCAGCATCTGATACCCGCTTTTGGGGCCGGGGGACAGTGCCTGCTGCGGTGCCAGGTCCCATCCTGGTGCTGGGAGTGCTTTGTGCCGCTAAGCACCATCTCTCCTTGCAGGACACCACCTGGCTAAACCTGTGTGATACCCCTGGGAGCCACAGACCTCTCTTTTCAGCATCTCCCCGCACAGAGCCCTTTTGCAGGGGCAGCACCAGCCTCAGCACCTCGGAAACGTTCCCCAGGACCAAGCACTTTGCTCGGGTCAAGCCCCTGGAAAGTCTCAGCAAACCCCTCACCCCAGCCATGCTCCTGTCACTGGGGCAGGACATGTCCCTCCCATACCCAAACCCTGCTCAGGGGGGCTGAACACCTCTGGCATTGCCCTTGTCATCCTGGGGGGCTACTCACCCCAAAGCCCCCCCAAGGGAAAGCCCCGTGGCTGGGTTCAGTGTGTGGGTGGGTGCAAACAGGAGTATTGAGACAGGTCATAAATACCAGGGTGACTTTATTGGTGGCAGGGAGGGCAGCTCGCCCCCTCCCCATGCCAGGAGTAGCACCCACCCCAGGGTGGTGCAGCTGGGGGCTGGCTCGGGGCACCCCAGCCCGGCCAGGAGCAGCTCCCAGCCCCACATCCTGCAGCCAGAGAGCCAGGGAGGTGGGGGACGGGGGGGAGCAACTGATTGTGCCCCATAGTCCTACCTCAGTGGGGTGGTGAGGGGCTTGGGAACCCCCCCATCCTGGGGCAGATGGGGATTGTGCAGCCTCTGCCCGAGAGAGGCAGCACCCGTGGGAGTGGGGATGCATCCATGGGAGCAGGGATGCTGTTGCCCACCCTGTCTGCTTGGCACCCCCTCCCCAGCCACCCACCATCCCGGGGGCCTGGTGGGCCAGGCCTGCTGGTCCTGCAGACCCCCTCCTCCTCTATCCTACTCCTCCTCTTCATCCTCCTCCTGCTCATACCATGCCGGGCACACATGGCACCTGGGCCCTAAGGAGCCACATGGCCACCGGGGCTGTCCCCACTGGCTGGTGGTGCGGCAGAGGGGTCTGTGTCCCCAGGGAGCCCCCGAGCTTTGGAGCTCAAGCTGGGGCTGCCTGTGGGAGCTGGGGGGGGTGCAGTCTCAGAGGGGGTGGTGGGCGGCAGAGTGACTGCCGATGGGTTCCCAGAGGGGCTCAGTGTGCTTGGAGGGGGCTCGCCAGCCCCCGTGCTCCCCAGAGAGGGGCCGTAAGGGGCTGTGTTGCGGAGCAGGAGCTGGGCCAGGCGGTGGCGGGGGGGCTGGGTTGATGCAGGGGGGCTGGGTTGATGTGGGGTGCCAGCGGGCGAGTCCTGGTGGGTTGGGGACAGGGATGGGGACGGGTCGCTGCTCTGCAGTGGGAGCCGAGCATCTGTGGCTAACAGAGAGATACCTGTGGTTAGCACCTGCCTCTCCCTCCGGGGCCCTCCAGCCTGTGCGGGGGGCACCCAACCACCCTGGGGTGCCGCAGCACGGCCATGTCCAACAGGACTGGGGGGTCCCAAGCCAGATCCTGCCACCGGCATCTCGGAGCCCGGGCATCCCCATTACCTTGGCAGGGCGGGCAGCAGGCGGCGGGCAGCGCGGCGGGCTCTGCGCAGGAGCGGGGACACAGCCTCTTCTCACAGCTCACCTCCCCGAGCTGGCAGCGAGGGGCGAAGGTGGGGGTCAGCCATCCCCACCCTCCCCTCTGCTACCAGCGTGGGCACCCCACAGCATGGGCACCCCATGGGCACCCTGTGGGCATGGGCACCACATGGACACCCTGTGGGCACCCTGTGGGGCACCCCATGGACGTGGGGCACCCCATGGGCAGGGGCACCACGTGGACACAGGCACCTCACAGCCATGGGCACCCCATCGACACCCTGTGGGCACCCCATGGACACGGGCACCCCATGGACACGGGCACCCTGTGGGCACGGGCACCCCACAGACACCCCGCTCACCTGGCAGGTACAGCGGGTGCAGGGCTGTCCCTCGGGGGTGAAGGTCTGGCCGTTCACCACCTTTCTACCCTGGTAGTTGCAGTCTGGGGGGAGTGAGGCAGTGCTCAGCGCATGGTGGGGGGCTCACCAGGCGGGGGGATGGGGACCCCTGCTCCCCGCCCCACCCTGTTCCAGGCTCCTACCATTACAGACGGGGCAGCACTCGCCCTCGGGGTGGAAGGGGTAGGTGCAGAAGATGGCACAGTCCATGGGCGAGCAGGCCACCGAGCCCAGCTGCGAGAGACGGGAGAGATGCACGAGGGCTGGGTGTTAGCGCCCGCTGGGCTGGGCTGGGCTGGGCTGGGGGAAAAGGGGCAGCCCCGAAATGCCCGGGAGCTTTTTCCTGCAACGGAGGAAAAAACTGGGGCTCAGCCCACGGGGCAGGAGCCAAAAACGTCTCGCGGTCCCCGGCACAGCCCTCACCAGGCAAATACAGCTGAGACAGGGATCCAGGACGGAGGGGAAGGTCTCATTGTTGTAGAAGATCCTTCCCATGTAGGTACAGCCTGCAGAGAGGAGAGGGGCACTTGTGGTGCCCAGGTGGCTCTGGGACCCCCGGGAGACCTCTCTGCTTAAGCCCAGCCTTGCTGGGTCTGGTCCTGCCTCAGGCTGTGGGCAGGGGACACAGAGGGGCCGCGGTGGAGCCAGCACCCCTCCAACAAGCACCCACGGCCCCCCTCACCTGCCGAGCAGTCGGGGCAGCACTGCCCAGGGATGCGGATGGGGTAGGGACAGGTCTCCACGCAGTCCGTCCGCTTGCAGCTGACCGAGCCGTCTGCCTGCAGGGGAGAAGCACTTGCCAGAGACCGTGGGCTGCCCAGCACCGCAGGGTTTAAAGCCCACGAAGCCGGGGAGCTGCTGGGGACCACGGCCGCGAGCAGCCTGGCATCCCAAGGGAAGGAGGGGAACAGGAGCCGTGCGCCGGGGCAGGGGCAGGTAGGAGGAGTGAAGCAGAGCAGGTTCTCATTCACCTGGCAGATGCATAACTCACAGGGATCGCCCGGAGACCAGATCTGTCCGATGGGAAATTCCACCCCGTTGTCATCCACGAAGCAACCTGGGGGAGTACATGGCGGGGGACGTGGGCACCCCCAGCCCATCTGCCTCCCGGTGCGTGTGCGCTGCTGGACGCTTGTGCAGTGCCCATCCTCTGCCCACTCCCCACCTCCAAACCCCGTGGCTGTGTAGCCCCCCGTGCCCTGCCAGGCCCTGTGCACCCCCACATCCACCTCCCCCACTTTCTTCTGCCCTCCCTGTCCCTGGCTGTCCCCCACATCCCACCCTCCCTGTGCACAGACATTCCCAACCTCCCACCCTCCCTGTCACCAAGTGCCCCCCACATCCCACCCTCCCTACATGTCCCCTACATCCTGTCCTCACTGTCCCCCCCCACCCCACTCCTCCTGTCCCCAGGCATCCCCCACATCCCACCCTCCCCATCAACAAGTGTTCCCCACATCCCATCTCCCCTGTCCCTAGCTATCCCGCCGCAATCCCACCCTGCCTGTCCCCAGGTGCCCCTCAGCGAGGGCTCACCGGCGGGGGCCGGGGGGTCCCGGCAGGTGAAGCAGCACTGCCCAGGGCCCAGGTGCCGCTGGTGCTGTGGGCAGTCCAGCACGGGGCAGGGGGCAAAGGAGCACTCCACCTCGCCGCCCTGGGGACATGGGGACAAGTCATCCAGCTGGGCCCAGCCCTGTGCTTACCCATCCCGCCTCAGCCCCGAGCAAAGGCTGGATCCCCCCAGCAGGATGGTGTGGGGAATCCTCGGGGACCTCCAGCCCCAGGGTCCCCCCAGCCCCGCCGGGACCCACCCGGCAGACGCAGGTGGTGCAGTCATCCCCATCCAGGCTGAACCGGGCACCGTGAGCATACGTGCGGCCCCGAAAACTGCACTTTGCTGGGGAGGAGAGAGGCAGCAGGGCCAGGACTGGGGTCAGGGAGTGAAGCATGGCTTCTGCTGAACCTCCACCCCAAACCTCCATCCCCAGGAGAGCCCTGGGCTCCCGCTGCCCCACGCGCCTCAAGGGTTGGGGGTCCTGGGGGGACCCACCGGGCTGGCAGGAGCAGCAGTCGGCTGGTGAGGTGCTGGGGCAGGAGCCCGGGGGGCACTCGGGGGAGATACAGGAGATGTTGCCAGCCTGCAGAGGAGAGTGTGAGGCTGTCACGGGGCAGCCAAGGGGCAACGTGCCCCTTCCCCGCCATGGGGGGACAGCGCCAGGACATCACCTGCCACAGCGCATCCCTCTCCATTGCCCTGGAGGCACACGGCTGAGGGGGGATGCCAGGGGATGCTCCCATCCCCATCCCAGCCGTCCAGGGCTTACCAGGCAGACGCAGACAGTGCAGTTCCCATCGGATGGGGAGAAGACGTCGCCCTCGGCCCGGGCCACCCCCTCGTGCAGGCAGCCTGCAAGGCAGGCGGGTCAGGGGGGGCCGCCCCAGGCAGTGGGCTGGAGGGGCCAGGGCTCACCTGTGCAGCTGGGGCAGCAGCCCCCCGCTGGAGCGGGCAGCGGGTGGGAGCAGGTCACAGGGCAGCTCACAGCCTCACAGAGCACTTGTCCCCCCTGCAAGGGACATGCCAGCTCAGCCCAGCAGCTGGTGTGGTGGGGAGAGGGGTGGGGAGGAGGGGGGGCTTACCTGGCAGGCACAGCTCCGACACCCCGGCTCTGTCCAGCGAGCGCCAAGCTCCCAGGTGGCCCCACGGTACCAACAGCGAGGAGCTGATGGGGAGGAGGTACCGGGGGCTCCCATGGCACGCGGGGATGCCTCGGTGGCCAGGGATGCTGGGGCAGGAGAAGGTGAAGGGAGTTGGGTCCCAGGAGCTGCGGCAGGGAGGTGAGGCGAGGGGGAGCCCCTGGGGACCAGGAGCGATCCCCCTGAGCCAGGAGGGAGCAGGACAAGGGTGGGTGGATGCTGCAGGGACTGCAGGATGGGCGATGGGGCCAGGATGGATTTGGGATAGCCTAGGAAGAAAGCAACAGACATGACTTAGGGTAGCAGGGAGCTGGGAGCATCCTGCTCTGCTCCCCTGCCCTGGTCCAGAGGAGAGGGATACCTTCACAGGAGACCCTGTCACCACTGAGCCGGTACCCAGGGCGGCAGGAGCAGAGATAGCTGCCCAGGGTGTTGTGGCAGGTGTGCTGGCAGGCTCGGCGCTCTCCTGGCCACCGGCATTCGTTGACATCTGGGGGACAAGGGGACTTGCCAGTGCCCAGGCAGGAGGTGCTGCGCCCTGGGAAATGGCTCAGGAGGGAGCTCGGAGCACCGAGCTGTCCCCTGCATCGTGGCCCTTGTAAGGATGAGGACAAGGTGACAGCACCGTGCCAATGGGCTCAATGGCCACCTCGGTCCCCTGGGCTTCGCGGCACAGGAAGAGGGGGCCGGTGTGGCGCTCACCAACGCAGGAGTGCCGGTTCCCGTGGAGGTGGTAGCCAGGCCGGCAGGAGCAGCGGTAGCTGCCGATGCTGTTCTTGCAGCGGTGCTGGCACGGTGTGGCCAGGCACTCGTCCGTATCTGGGGGGCAGAGGCTGAGGGTCAGCAGCCCCGGCTGACCCCCGCGTGCCCCCTGGCCCCCACGCACCCTGGCAGCTGTGGCGGTCGGCGGAGAGCTGCATGCCAGGGCCACACTCGCAGACGAAGCCACCCTCGGTGTTGACGCAGAGACCCTCGCAAGCGGCACTCAGGCACTCATTGATGTCTGGAAACAAGAGGGCAGAGCTGGAGATGGGGCGCCGCCACCACCGGCACCCCTTGTCCCTCCGGGACCTCCCCATCCCGGCTCACCGGTGCAGCGGACGCCGTTAGCCGTCTCCACCATGGAGAAGCCGAGGGGGCAGACACGGGCCACCTCCTGGCACCCGCCATGGTTACAGGAGAGGTCACAGCCGTACTCCCCACACGTCCCCGTTGGCTCTGAAACAGGGACAGGGAGACCACAGGGCACCAATGCCACCCCAGCCCAGCACTGTGGCACCCACTCCCCAGATCCCGCAGGGACTGCCCTGGGAGCAACCCTACCCCTGCCAGACACAGGGACTGCACTGGGGGATGCTGCAGGGAAAGGTGACAAGGAACAATGTGCCCTGCCAGGAGAACGCAGGGATGCGGGGCTTTGGCACGACTGGGAGCAGACGGGTACCTGGGCAGGTGATGCCCTGTTCTCCATCCGGACATGAGCAGAGGTTGGGGGCAATGCACAAGCCGCTGCCACAGCCGAAGGAGCAGAGCGCTGCGGGGAGCAGGGACAGGCAGCAGTCAGGAAGGCAGGGACCCCCATCCGACCCCGTGCCCCCACAGCCCATACTCACGCAGGGTGCACTGCCCGCTGCCCGGGGACAGCATCCACCCGGGACAACATCCGCTGCCGAAGCCCGAGAAGCAGACGTGGGGCCCCACGCGGCGCCTGCAGGATGGTGGACAGACCAGAGGCTGAGGCCACCCTGCCCCGAGCCCCCAGGGCAGAGAGCAAAGGTCCCGGGGGAGCTCCTCCAGCCAGCGGGGAGCCCTCTGCCCCGGGAACGCGGGGCCAGAGGACACACAGGAGCAGTCACTGCGTGCCCATGGCCACCCTGTCCCAGGCAGCAAAGCATGGCATGGAGCAGGGGTGGGGGAGTGAACTGGGGGGCAAACCAGGGTGCAGTAGGACCCCAGTGCCAGGTGGGACAGAGGAAGGGGACCGTGCCCTGGCCAGCCCCAACACCCCAGCACGTGGTGACAGGGAGAAACGTCCCCCAGCAGGACACAGGGAGCAGGATACAGGGAGAAGGTTAGGGATGCGGGGAGCAGGACCCCTGCGAGGGTCACGTTCCCCTGGTCCCAGCCACCCCCAGGCAGAGGGAGGGGTGCATGGGGTGCCAGCCCCTCTGGCTGGAACTGGAGGCATGGCCGGAGCCCCGAAGGCAGCCGAGAGGATGGATGGCTGGAGCTGGGCACGGCACGCTGCCATCCCCAGGTGTAGCTGAGAGAGGGAGAAGGAAAAGAGGGGGGACCCGGCTACCTCTCCACGGCAAAGCTGGCTGGCTTCTTCCTCCCGGGGTACACCCTGCCCTGGCTGCCCGGGAAGAACAGGGACACACAGGCAGCCTGGAAGAACAGCTCGACCAACATGACAGGCGGCTGCGGCCGGCGGCACGCTCCCAGTGCCTGCCTTCCTGCCTGCCTTCCTCCTGCCTCGGCGGCACGGGCGCCTACCGCATGCTGGCCCTTGGCCCTGCTCCTCCTCCCGCCCGCCGGGCCGGGAACAATGCGGGGGGTGGGGGGAGGCGAGAGCGGGGAGCGCTGCAGGGGGGAAAGCCATCGGCACCCAGCCCTCCACCCACCCACCCACCCACCCCGGCAAGGGGGGACGCGTGGGCCTGGGGATGCTCGCCCCAAGGCTGGCTTGCTTGGCCAGGGTGTGCGGCTCCATCCCGGCCGTCAGCGTGGTGGCGACAGGGCAGGGAAGGGGGTCCCCAAGGCGGTGGGAAGCAGCAGCGAAAGCGTCCCCCCTTCTTTCCTTTCCCACATCTGGCAAAGCTCCGGCATGGCCTCTCCCCACCCCTCCTCCTCCTCCTGGCGGCACTGGGCTGCCTTCCCAGCCCTGCACAGGGACCCACCAAAGAGGAGCACGCAGCAGATAAAGGGGCCAAAGTGGAGCCGGGGCAGTGGGGTGCGCCCAGCCGGGAGAGGGGTGCAGGATGCTGCGGGACACCCATGCAGCGGTGTCACCCCGCTCTGAGGCTCAGGGTCACCCCCCAGCCAAACCCCCCGCCCAGCCCCTCAGCGCTGCCCGGGCGAGGGGCTGAAGCGAAGGTCGCAGGCAGGTAAATGATTTATAGCAGGGAGCAAAGGGCTCCGGCCGCCGCTTTGCGCAGAGGCACGGTCAATACCCGCAGCCTCGCCGCAGGGGGACAGACCTGCAGCCTCCAGCTCCCCAGCCAGTGTGGATTTCCCCCAAAACTCCGTTCCTGCCCAAGGGTTGGGGTCACCCAGCCCAGCCCCAGCACCACCCTCCCCCTACATGCTTAGAAATTACAATTACAGGGTGCTGGGTGCGGGGCGCACACCAGTTCTAGGGGTGCAGGACCCCCAGTGCAGCCGCAGCTCAAGGGGAGCAAGGAAACCCCTGCCCTTGGGGGATGCAACCCCAGCCCCCGGCTCGGGCAGGCGGCTGCGCAAACATGGCTGGAGCGTGGCCAGCAGCACGGGATCAACACCCGGCCCTGCCCCGGCCAGCAGCGCTTCTAACCCGGCCGCGGAGGCTTGTTTGCAACAGGAAAAAAAACCCCAAAACTGGCCGAGAAAGGGGAGGCTGCCAGCATCGCATCAGCACCAGCATCCCCAGTTTGGGTGGGGAAGGATGGTGCGTGCAGGAGCGGCACGGAGCCAGGCCTGCCAGCCTCCACAGGCTGGTGTGCACCCCAGGACCCCCCAGTTTAGTGAGGGGGCCGAGGAAGCAAGGGGTGCCAGGCAGGCAAGGGCAGAGCCCAACCACCCCAGCTCATACAAACGCCGCCTGCTCGAGCACATGCTCCAGACCCTTCGCCGAGGGTCACAGCCGGCTTCCCCCCGTCCTGCACCTCTGGGCAGGGACATGCCCAAAGAGCTTCCTCCCGGTGACCTCCTCAAGAACACCAGGGCTGCCTAGCTGTTCAGAGATGTCCACGGGAGCCCAAGGATGCTTTCGGCACCAACTTTCTTTCGGGATGCTGCCCACATCTTGCTGCTGCAGGGAGGGAAGAATTTGGGGAAAACCTGCACAGGATGGGATCAGTGGGATCTGAACTGGGTGGCTTACGGACAGGGCTCGCACGCCAGGGGAGATCCAGCCTGGCACAGGGCGGGAGAGTGGACACAGAGCTGGGGAGAGGCCCGGGGTAACACCCAATGCCAGGAGGAGGAGAGGGCAGCAGGGAGCCGGGGCAGCTGCAGCCAGGGCAGCCCCTGGCTTTGGACAATTTACAGCACAGACAAATAGAGAGCAGGAGGGGAATTGTTAAGCTGAATGCTACGCACAGAGAACCGCAGCCCTGCGGGCGGCCACTCACTCCCCCGTGGACCCCGCTGCGTTCGTGAAGGGTGCATGGGCAGACGGGGTAGGTACCCCAGCGCAATTCCACCTTGCTGGGAGCAGCAGCCCAGACGCTCAACCTATGAGTTACCAGCAGAATTCAGCATCGTTAGCGCTAATTGATGCTCGAGGAGGAGCAGCCCGAGACCCTGCATCCATCAGCCTCACCCAACACCTGCTTCCTGCCAGCCCCAGCGCCTGCGGCAGGAGCCTCTCCCACGGCAGCAGCAGAGGGTGCCTGGGTCCCCGCATGCCAACTGAGGAGAAGGTGACGGAGCAGAGGATGAGTCCCCCTGTCACTCACACAGCCGGGCTCGCAGTCACAGGGAGTGAGGGCACCGGTAAGGAGCAGCCAGAGTGGGACGATGCAGCAACAACTGGAAAATCAGGCCCCAGGTCCCCAGCTCTGCAGGGACACAGGCTGCCAGCTGCAGGGGACACGAGGCTCACAAGGAAAAGGCCAGGGCGGCTCGAGAAGGGTCTCCAGCTCCCATCCACGCCACTGCCAACGCTGGCCGCTGCCAGAGGCGGGCACCCCTGGGGTCCCAGGAAGGTGGAGAGTGCTGCTGCCACTACACCGTCTCCTCTCCCACCTCTGATCTACTACCACCACACAAGCTGGGCCCAGAAGCTGCCAAAAAGCACTGCTCCTGGGGAGGGGCAATCCGCAGAGATGAGTTTCTTCCAAAGGCTGGTACATGGGCAAAACCTCAAAAATTCAGCAAAAGATCTGCCTCCTAACTGGGGCGCTTGGCGATGCTGCTGCCAACCTGTTTGCACTAGGCTGCACCCAGAGGCAAAACTAAAAGTTCTTTCAAGTCAAAAGAAGAGCCCTAAAAATGCATCTGGAAAAAGAGACACATGCCCCAGCACCTGCAGGTCGCCCCGCTGAGCCCGCTGCCCCCCACGCTGCTCTTGCCCTTTCAGCGTGGGGAAAACTGCCTTGGGTCGGGCAAGGGGTGCCTCCAGCCAGCCGAGGACACGGCTCTGCACAGCCGGTACCACCCCTGCGGTCATGAGGAGGAGTTCGGCACCATGAGACAGACCTTTCCTCTTGGACTACTTTATTTGGTAAAACTCAGAAACCAACAACTGATTGAGCTTCCCAGAACTTCCCTCCCTGAGCGAGCCACAGATCCTGTGGAGGGAGAGGAGCACGCTGTCCCACTCAGCTTCATCACCCACATGTGGAGGAATCCTCCCTCCCCGTGTCCGCACATTTCACCAGCCCCAGACGACTCCTCCAGCCCTCGCCCTCACCCTAGAGGCAGCTTCGCTTTCCTCTTCCAGAAAACACGAATCAAAAAAGAATCAAAAGTGAAACTGAAAGAAAAAATAAAATAAAATAAAAGAACCAAACAAAAACCAGATACTAAAGACAACAGTGACGAGTGAATCCAGGCAAGGGCACCGCATCAGCCGAGCGCTACCGGTCAGTCACCCGAGAGCGACCAGCAAAGCCCAGTTCTGGGTCAGTAGCCAAGTCCGCAGGATTCCTGAATCCAAGGCAGGCGATGACGTGGTGCCTGACCAACACCCCCCCCAAATCCCTAGCAAGCTGGCTCCCCTCCAGAGGCTCCTTCCCCCATGTCCCCTCAGGCAAGGGCCACCACCGCTGGTGTTCAGCTGGGGTCCCCAAGCTACAGGTGGGGAAAAGACTCCCTTGCTCTACATGGAGGGAGGTGCTAGGGAACGACCCCGAATCCTGCTAATGGATCCGGGTCAGCTCCTCCACAATCTTTATCAGGTCGTCTACAGTGGCTTCCCTCTTCATGCCGCTACCGTCGTCAATCTGCAAGGAGAGCAAAAGGCATCAGAGCACGCAATGCCGAAGAACATCCTTACAGGAGGGCACACATTCAGGATTTACTGCAGCCTGGAATCCTGTGCAGGGTCCCTACTGCTAGTTTGGAAGGGTCTAAGCTCACATCACCCATCGCACCTGCAAGTTTGCCACCACCTCCTGCATCTTGGGCCTGCTGATGTCCAGGAAGCTTTCGATCAGGTCACCATCAATGAACCCCGTAGCCGGTTCTGTTTTGCGTTCAGTGTGAAACGACCTCCAGGTGCCACCGTCAAGGAGCCAAATCCACAGGGAGTAACAGCAGCCCCGGACTATGGCAGCAGAGCAGCTGGCCCAGACTGACAGTGCTGTGTCGGGAGGATCACCGAATTTGTGCCACAGTTTTAGGGCTACCACAAAGCCAGATTCATTCTCAAACCCTGTAAGATAGACCCTGCTCTACTGCGGGCGCCTTCTGGGAGCACAAAGCCCTGGGAACCTGGAAAACACACTGCCACCCTCTCCAGCTGATGTACGCTCCCCACCAGGGTGTCCCAACAGAGATAAACCTCCGCCACCCCACCCTGTGCCTGGCTCGGGCCAAATTCCCAAGCCACCCCCCAGCAGCGAGCGGCGCAGGCTCCTGACCGAACTGCGAAAGGATATAAGGAGTGCTCAATCTTGCCCACGCTCTTGATGACTTTATTCAGCCTGTTCTGCATGTCCAGCAGGAGGTTGTACCAGCTCTCCGACAGCGAGGTCACCAGTCCTGCAAAGGGCAAAATGGAGATGAAGGGTCAGGACTCACCCCAGGGTGTCCCAGCAGCTCCCAGCAGGCAGGGGTTGGCAGGCTGCCAGGACTGGAGTTGTGCTGGAAACTGGTGCCTGGGAGAGCTGGGACAAGGAAGGAGTTTCAAAGAAAGCCAGAGCACTTTCCTCTCCTGGAAGCAACCCAGGGAGAAAAGCAGGTTTCTGAAGGGAGTACGGCGCAGAGCACCACACGAGCGGGGAACAGAGAAGATTGGAGATATGAGGAAACCCCAGCCCGGGTTCAGCAGAGGGAAGGGGACCTGTCACCCTCCCACTCAGGCTGGGGAACCCCAACCCTTACCAATCATGCCGTTGACTGTGCCGAAGAGAACAGAGCCCTGTGTTGGTGTAGATGTCTCCCCCAGGTTCTGCATGACCAGAGACCCGTGACAGAAGACATTGACAAACTCTCCCAGGTGGGACAGCCCCACCTCCTGCAAGTGCTGGCGCTCCTCATCGGTTGTGGCCGCGCTGAAATCCAAAGCACCCTGGCTCAGTCTGTGCTGCGGTGACATGAGAGCTTCCTCTGCTCCCACCTCACCCCTCCTCAGAGCTGGGCATGCCCCTCCCAGCTTTCCTGCCTGACGCACATCCCTCTTGTGGAGGAGAAGGTCCTATCACCCCCATCCCTCCCATCACGCATTGTCACATTCCCCCCTGACAGCCTGCTCACCTGTCCTTCTGGCACACAAACAAATTGAAAGCATTCTCTGCTCCCAAGAAGTTGTCATCGTCCAGGATCTCCACGGCACTCATCCAGTTTGGATTGAAGTCCCGGGCAATCTGGAAGGGGACAAGAGGAGACTCAGTGTGCCCAGATGGCCTGGCCTGTGATCCAGCATCTTCTTCCACCCAACGCTAACATTCAGGAGCAAGGTGGGATCCAGTCTGTCCCTCTCTGCTAGATGAAGCAGCTGAGCGCAAAAGGCACTGAGCACCTTCTGGAAGTGGCCCTGGCCCGAGTGGCACTCTGACAATGCCAGGACACTCCCTGGGCAAGCGCAGGCCAGCCTGTGCCAAAGGCATGCCCAGAGCCACTCTAACACGGTAAGTGCACAGACTGTCTCAGCGCCTGGTCCCTCCCCCAGCTCCGCTGCATTTGCTGACAGAGATGCAGTCGCACTAAGCCATTCCAACTACACAACAGGCAGTCCAGATGGCAGCTCCCCACCCTGGCAGGCAGCAAGCATGCACCCAAAGCCTGCTCTTCAAAAGGCTGCTGATACACTGTCCACTTCCCTGCAAGTCCAGATATCTGTCCCTCCAGAAAACACAGGGATCTAGGCGATGCTGCTCTCATTGCAGAGCCCTACATCATTGTCTTCAAAGGGCTGGCAAGGTGGGGTGAGTCAGGCTCCTTTTACCACCTTAAACACTGTTCCCAGAGCTACTGGAACAGGCAGCACAGATTCCCGGCATGCCTTTGACCAAGACTATTCGACAGCACTGATACCTCCTCGAAGTTTCCTTCCATGGGCTTGTATGCCAGGAGAAGGACAGACCGCATCAGATCTCCCACAAGGATGAAGTCCCCCTTAGTCTTCAGGTAGAGTGCCATGATGTTGTTGTAATGGTTGCACTCCGTGCGCAGCTCCTTCTCAGCTGTCCACTCGTACAGGCGCACCTGAAGGAAGTGACATGGCTCTGAGCCAGCACGGACACCCACACCAGCCAGGACACACTCCTTGACAGAAGTCAGGGACCTGGCTAACATCCACACAGGTGGAGCGGCTTCCAGCTCTGAAATGTGCTCACAAAACAAGTCAGGGTCTTGCAAGAGCCCTACCGTGCTGTTGATGCTGGCTAACAGCTTCCCATTGAACTCCACCATGGAATACACAGCCCCCTTGACCTCCTTCTCAGCCAGGCTCTGCAGCTTCCCTGGAATAAACCCATGCACAGCCCAGTTATTTGCCCTGTGCTCCCAAGGATGGCACAATGAGGGGATTCAGATGAGCTGCTCTAAACATTGGTCACCCTAGAAACTCTCTCAGAGGATCTCTGGGCGAGTAACACAGGAGTGACATGACAGCAAGGGCAGCCACAGAGAAAGCAAATCTCAGAATCCAGTCCTGGTGAGGGATTCTTGGGCTTCTCTAGGAGAAGAGGGGAAAGGGAACACACTGTAACAGCCTGCAGCAGAGCAAGAGCCTGTCTGTGGGTAGCTGGCAGCAGGCTCCTTGAGAAAAACTGTCTGCTGCTGGGACCTGAGCTCTCCTGGGCCCGAGAAGCTCATCTCTGACCTCCCTCAAGCAGCTGGACTTGGCCATGGAAGAAGACCTTGTTCTTACCATCCGAGTAGTGGAAGACAACGATGCGGCCTTGTTTGGGCTCTGCCTCCTCAGGATACACCATGGCGGTGCCCACAATGAAGTAGGTGTTTGGGTCCTTGCCGAGCTTGCAGGAGACCAGGCTGAGAGCGTACTCGTTTTGCAGAAACTGGTGAGCATGAAGCACTGTGCAAAGAGGGAAAGGCAGAAACAATCAGGTCACCCACGGCCCAGCAGGCAGCACTTCCATGCGTAGGCAAAGCAGCTGAAAACTCAAGACATGCCCAAGGTAGCTGTGTGGAGATCTCCTCTCCCATTCCCCACCACCCCCTTGTGCCATCAAACCCTGCTATGCCTTAAACCTACGCCCTGTGGCTGACACTCCTCCAGCAAAAATGCTCTGTCTGAAGGGAACGTGCAAGATGACTGATCTTCACAAGCCTTTGAAGATCACTAGTCTCAGCCACACGCTGATGGGCTTGTCCTGCGGGAGAAAACTGGCCTAAGGTACGGGCAGCATTTGGGACCGGTACCTTCGAAGGTGTGCTGATCTATGATGAGCAGGTTGTGCACCTCCACCTCCTCTCCAAAGGATGTCTCGTGCGGCGCTGTGCTGCTGGAGAACAGCTTGCTGGTGCTCACGCTGCTGGACAGGGCCTAGGACACAGGAAGATCAGTCACATCCTCATGCTGCTCCACATGGGCTGAGGCAACCGGGGACCAGGAAAATACATGGGAGAGAAGGTGAAGCAAGGAGCTCCCTAGGCTTGAGCAAAGGGACTGGGACCCACTCCCTGTTACCAGCAGAGACATGTGACATGCACGGCAGAGGTAGCACTGCTGAGCAACAGCATTAACAGAAGAGTTTATGCAGTGTTGTAGTTTCCAACAGAGCTACTGCCTGAAGGGCACTTGTGCCTGCATCCCTAGAAGAAGGAACCCACTCAAGACCAGACAGAAGCCTGTACGGAGACTGAAGGAGCAGCACCCAAACCCAAAGGTGATCAGACAGAACGGTAAGCGTGTCGAGGCTGCCAGAGCGCAGCACAGAGAGCCCTTGTCACCACCACACAGATCTTACTACCCCATCTCCTCCCAGGCTGCCACAGGGAGGAGCTTGCACTTGGAGCTTCGGAAGAGAAGACTGTCAAGGAATATCTGCATCACGGTTTGGCCTGAGGAGCTACGATACCCACAGCCCAGGGACGACCTAGCAGCCACCCCTCACCTGGGTGCTGGCGCTGGGTCTGAGTGCAGTGGTGCCCCCACTGGCATCCTGCACCTCGATACGACTCGAGAGCACGCCGAAACACTGCGATACCTCTTGGTAGCAGATCTTCCTGTGGGACAAACAGAGCTGTGTGGGCAGGAGAGCCAGCACAGGCCACCTCAAAGAGAGCATGGGGGCTCTGGAGACAAGAACAGACAGAGCTGTTCACTTGCCCAGACTGCTCTGAGCACAAGCCACCAATTCACTCTGCGTGTCAACTAAGCCCCCAACAGGAATGCTGACTGTGAAGTCCTCCCCCAACCTTGTCCCATGCAGTAGAGCATGTGCCCTCAAGCTGGGCTCCTTCCCCCTGCTCAGCTCACCTGGGTGATTCATAGAGGGGAACCGTGCGGATGTGCAGCTTCTGGATCTCGTCAATGGTGCCAATTGTCAGGGTGCTGTTGTTGGCCAAGGCCAAACTGTATGGGAAGACAAAAACGGGAGCAATGGCACTTATAAGGTGGATAGCATAAGGTGGATGGCACAGCAAGAACATCCCTCCCCTCCACACCCCTCAAAACTGCTGATCCCAAGATCCTATTTGCTGATCCCAGGATCCCACTCACCTATCGGGATACCCATCTGAGTTGAGAGGACACATGTAGTTCACCTCCTTCAGGTTGACATTGGAGAAGACCAGCTTGTGGTTACTGCTGTAGATGACGGTGGGGCGGTCAGAGCAGGCAAACACGTTGGTGGTGGACAGAGAGCGGAACGTCCTCAGGACGGTGGGCTGGGTCCCAAGGGTCACCTTCTTCCGGTCACTCAGCAAGCCTGCCGAAAAGGAGCACTGGTGTTGGGAGCTGCCACAACGGAGCTCCTGAGAGCAAGGCAGAGCGCAAGCAGCTGCAACACCCTGGGAAGAAATGAGTGTGGGTAAATGCATCCTGCTGTCAGCACAGGGCAGCAAAGCAATGAACGTAACCATCGGTCTCCTTTCTTCAGAGCCCACTGGAGAAATCCACCAGCTCCCAGCGCCTACAGCCAGTCCCACCTAAGCATGACCCCGTCACAGTGAGAAAGAAAGAAAAAGGAGATCTCTCCAGAAGGATGAAAGAAAGCACATCAAGCAAGAGGGCACCAGTTCAGCCACCCCCTTCAGCAGCCTGCTCAGTGCTAGGCTCTGTAGTCACCTGTCTCAAGGCTGAGCCCAAAGTAGAAGAGAGCTCCATCCCCTAGGGCACACAGAAGGTAATGGCTGCTCTCAAAGGTCGTCATCAGGATGGAGCGAGGGATAATTTCTGCAGAGAGCAGAAGAGAAGGCTGATGTCACTCGTGACTCAGCCAGGTCAGTGACTGCTGCCATCACCCAGCAGCCCCAGGAGAGCCCTACCTCCTCCCAGCATCTCCTTGTGCAGCAGTTCAAACGAAGGCAGCTTTAGGATGCGGGCAGAGATGTCAGTCCAAAGCCCGATCGCACATAGTGGGGACATGCCATTAGTGTCCCCCAAAGGGGTGATGTCCAGGCAGGCAACTTCATGCTCCATTTCCGTGCAGCTGGCAGGAGGGAGGAAGCAGAGGTGTCAGTCCTGAGCCCAAAGACAGACAGCAGAGGCCAAGAGCCCTCAAGCCAGGACAAGAGATGTGCGCCCACCTGATCTGCCTGAGCTCCTGGGGTCGGATCTCCAGGTAGTACAGGGCTCGTCCCACAGCCACCACTACCTGGTTACTGTTACAAGAAGCCACACTGATGTTCTTTCCGTTGGGCTCTTTCCACTCACTCACCAGGGCTTTGGGCTCCTGACTAACCAGTCTCACAGAGGCAGAGGTGATCTGGAGAGAGAAAACGTCTCTGCTCAGAGCCAGACCACCACCTCCCATTCTGACAACAGCCCAGGGAAGTACTGCAAACGCTGCCCCTGATAAGCAGGGCAGATCTATGTGAGTCCCACAATCAATAAGGACAGTAGGGTCACCATGAAAGACGTATCTGTTTCCCTAGAACTGGCATTACCTGGATCAATTGCTGATGTGCCACATTGCCGCAGAAGAAAGTCTGCTGATCATCCACAAACCCTGTGAGCTCCGTCTCTTCTACTTCCTCTCCATTTAACATCAGAACTCTGAAAGGCAACTCCTGTTACGCCATGCTCCAACAGGTGGCTGACAGCCTGGCTCAGCATGAACCCTGCCTTACCTGGTCTGGCCCACAAAGGACAGCACCAACGTGTTGTCTGTTTCACGGTGAGAGTCTGACCTCAGGGGCCACAAACCTGCAAGAAAGTGAGGCCACACTTGCTCACAGTGAATATTCCAGAAGCTGGTGGGTGGCAAGGCCCCTGCCCCACACCCAGCCTCAGTCTGTGCACAGTGTGCCCCCACTGGGCCCTCTCACGCTGCGGGTGGTATGAGACAGCACTGAACAGCTCACGCACCTTTAATCCCTGGCAAGTCAATGCTGGCGTGCTCATGAATCCCAATGCCGTTCCGGATGATCCGCAGCGAACCCTCTTTAAATGCACCTGAGCATGTGACCAGCTGGAAGAGAAGCAGGTGATCTTTACCAACCACTGCTGGGAAGCTTCTCCACTCCTCTTTGCAGCGATGGGTTCAGGGGAAGGTGGGATACCCATCTTCTCAGAGGAAATTTTTTTGGCAGCTGATCCTTCCTAAATGCACAAAGGCAACCCCTTCCTCATGAAGGGAGGTACCCAGGACTTAGCCAACTCACTCATATCACTCTTAGTAGAACCTCAATACCATCCCTGCACCTGGATAAGACTTGGAGATTCTCCCACAAAAGATTTGTAGTCTTTTCCTTCTGTGAACAACCGATGCATCCATCTGGCCGGCCCAGACATTCCCAGCACTGAGAAAAGAAAAGCAGAATCAACATTACCTGCCCCTGGCCTTGTCTTTCCAGGTCTACCACACACATGTCGACGATGGGCCCGAGGTTGGTGAAGGTCTCCATAGCCACAACATAGGAGCCCTGCTCGTTGCTGTCCACGTTGAGCTATGAATAAACACAATCATCAGCTTTCAGCAAGACCAGGCAAGTGGAAAGGGTGTAGGGCAGACAAGAAAGGAAGATTTATCCACATACACCTCTTAAGGCCATGAAAAAATTAAATATGTACAAACCCCTGTCTGAACACACAACTAAGCCAGAAGACATCTGCCGTGTACCTTCACAAGTTGGGAATCCCCAAGACGAGAGCCGACAAACACAACTCCATTGTCCAGGTAGGTCAAGCACTCTGCAATGGACGTCTGGGAATTGAGAAGACACAGATGAACCACTGCTAGCATGGGAAGAACCCTGCCACGCTCCGCAAGCACCACATCTGAGCTGCAGCCCCATAGGAAGACCTTGCGCACATGAGAGGAATTTAATCCCTTTACAAAACCCACAGAGAGTCCAAGCTTCTCCCAGGGACAGCACACATGCACCAGGCAAAACCCTGAGGAGATGGTGTAAACTTTCAAGTACCACACAGGGAATTTCCCAGCAACAGTCCAGAGCTGCAAGAACTGCAAAACATCACTCCACCCCGGGCTCCAGAAGAGACACCGTTCCTGCCACTCAGTCCTCAGCGAAGCATGTCCAGCCTGCAGAGCCTCCCAGCCCCGCAGCGAGAAGCGACAGGGACAGCACACACAATGGGGCTGAGTCCTACCTCCCCGAGCAGTTCTACACGCAGGTCCTTCAAGGTGACAGTGCCGTCCATCTGTTCCTCCTTCTCCAGGAGCAGCATGAAGAGGCGCCCTTCCATGTCCCCCAGCAAGTAACGGGACCCGTTGGGATCCACACGGTTGTGGCACACAATTGTACTTTGCTGCACGCAAAGGAGGGAGGGAATTTTTAGGAACCCATTGAAACAGCCCCAAGCGGGCAGAAGGGAACAACCACACCCACAGCGCACCGGCTGCTAGCTGTAACCCCAGCAGAGTCCGTGCCTCCTACACAGAGAGGGCTGGATTCACCCTTCAATAAACCTCACCAGCAAACACAACCAGAACCTGTAGTCAAACAGTCTCATTTTTGTTCACTAGGAACCACCTCACGTTCTTAAACACATTGCTAGCTTGTTCACAGCCCAGGGAAGATGCCATCAGAACGCCTATTTTCCTAAGGCTGGGCCTTCCACAGATGCAGAGATGCTAGCCAGGACCTGCAGAGCTCCAAGCCTCGCTCCAGCTCCGGACCCAAGCTCTGCAGACACTTTGCTGTGTGGTGGATGCTGCCCAGCCTCCTGTCAACGTATTTGGCTTTGGTTTCAAAATCCTGATCTTGCAGATCTTTATTGTATACAAACAACCTCTCCATCATTTATCAACGGCCCTGGCAAACTGGGGAGGTCCCAGACAACCTGAGGAAGGCCAGCGTGACCCCATCTATAAGGGCAGGAGGAGGATCTGGGAACTAGAGTACAGGCTCATCAGCCTGACCTCAGCACTGGGGGAGGTTACGGAGCAGGTCATCCTGAGCACCATCACATGCAGTGTACAGGACAACCAGGGGATCAGGCCCAGCCAGTACAGGGTTATGAAAGGCAGGTCCTGCTTGACCAACCTGATCTCTGTCTACAAGATGACCCACCTAGTGGATGAGGGAAAGTCTGTGCATGTTATCCATTCAGACCTTAGTAAAGCCTTTGACTCCGATTCCTACAGCATCTCCTGGAGAAACTGGCGGCTCATGGCTTGGATGGGCGTGCTCTGCGCTGGGTGAAAAGCTGGCTGGGCGGCCAAGCCCAGAGTGGCGGGGAATGGAGTGACATCCAGCTGGTGCTGGTCACAAGTGGTGCTCCCCAGGGCTCAGTGCTGGGGCCAGTCTTGTTTAATACCTTTATCAACAATCTGGATGAGGGCATCAAGTGCACCTTCAGTCAGTTTGCAGATGACACCAAGCTGTGGGGAGTGTTAATCTCTTGAGGGCAGGAGGCTCTGCAGGGGGAGCTGGGCAGGCTGGACCGATGGGCCGCAGCCAGTTGTGTGAGGCTCAACAGGGCTCAGTGCCGGGTCTCGCACCTGGGTCACAACAGCCCCACGCAGCGCTACAGGCTGGGGCAGAGCGGCTGGGAAGCCGCCCATTGGGAAAGGGCCTGGGGGTGCTGCTTGGTGGCTGGCTGGACACGAGCCAGCAGTGTGCCCAGGTGGCCAACAGCATCCTGGCTTGTATCGGAAACAGCGTGGCCAGCAGGACCAGGGCAGTGATTGTCTCACCTGTGCTCAGCACTGGTGCATCTGCCCCTCGAACCCTGGGTTCAGCTCTGGGCCCCTCACTGCCAGAGGGGCTGAGGCATGTCCAGAGCTGGGCAGGGGGCTGGGGGTGCTCAGCCTGGAGAGGAGGGGACTCGGGGGGGACCTGATTGCTCTCTACAGCTGCCCGAAAGGAGGGTGTAGGCAGGTCGGGGTCAGTCTCTTCTCCCAGATAAAAAGCAACAGGACAAGAGGAAACAGCAAGTTGTGCCAGGGGAGGTTTAGATTGGACATCAGGAAAAATTATTCACTGGAAGAGTGGTCAAGCACTGGACCAGGCTGCCCAGGGACATGGTGGAATCACCATCCCTGGAGGGATTTAAAAAACACATAGATGCGGTGCTTAGTGATATGGCTTAGTGATGGACCTAGCAGCCCTGGGTTAATGGTTGGACTTGATAATCTCAAAGTTCTTTTCAAACCTAAATGATTCTGTGATTCTAAACATCCCACTGGCCTCAAGTACAGGAGTGTCTGCACTCTGCCTGCACGTTAAGGACCATGTCAGCAGAGTGCAGGTGACTCACTCTGCCTGCTCCAATATAAGACTCTCCATCACAGAGCTCCAGCAGTAGTCTGAGAGCCTGCAGGCATTCAGGCAAAATGTTAGTATTTCTTTACCTAAGATCTGCAGTTCTTTTCTAGCCTGTCAATATTTCCAGCTTAAAAGGACCTTTTGATCATAGCTCAAGCCCTCTTTCAGGCTTGCATGGCACCTCAGCCATGCCATTTGTGCTGCACCATTTAAACATGGGAACTGGCCTGTCCCTGATAAAAACCACATGCTCAACTTGTGTCACAAACCCTTTAAGTCTTTTTTCCTTTTGAACAAGTGCCCCAATCATATACCAGTGTACTCAAGTCTTCAACAGGCTCATTCATTATCTTTTACTGCCAAGAATGAAACCAGGCTCTGGCCTGGATCCTTGCCCAAAGCATGCACTACCTCCTAATTAATCCTTTTCTCTGGGGCTCAAACAAGATTTCAGCTTTGCTGCACCATTTCTAAGCACTCAACAGAGAGCAGAGCCACACACTGCACTGCCAGCACAGGCTGCCACCAGTACAAGGATTACATACATCCACCAGTCCCCAGAAATACAGACCAGACATCGTGTGGAACACCTCCACTTGCCAAACCTCAGGGAGTAAAATGTTTCTATTAGACTACACCTGGAGACAAAAAGCAGTTTAAATTCTTGAGTACAACTAGCCCAATATCGTACCAGCACTCTGAGAGATGCCAGCAAATGAAGGAATTACACAGGACACATTTCTAGGTCTCAGCAGCCGCTCACCTTGATGATAGGTGGAGCTATAGCTAGGTATTTATCTCCGTTGTGGTAGGTGATAGACTCCTGCCCAATGATGATCGCACCCCCAAAAGGCTCTGGCACTGCGCAGGGGAGAAGACAAACGCCTTGTTAGAGAACCTGTGCAGCACGAGTGAGGCAATTCAGCCTTGAGAAAGACACGGGAGGGAAGATCTTTTACAAAGAAGGACCAACCTGCGATGACCATGGAGGCTTCAGCCTCTACGTTCTCCTGTTTCCAAGGGCCTTTGTTAAACTCCTTCTCGCGCAGGGACACCTCGTACGTCTTGACATGGCGACCCTGAGGGTCCTGAAAGAGAAGCCACAAATGATGATGTACACTGATGACAGCCTCATGTGCACGGCACGAGAGGCTCCAGAAGCAGAGCTGACAAGCAGCTTGCGAAGCAAGGAGACTCTACCTCATTTCCTGCAAGAGCGCTGTCACCAGCGAGCTGCTGAGGCTTCCCACCCCCCTTTCTCTCTCCCTCAGACCACACGTGTGCCTGAACATACACATACTGCTGTTCTCCCTAACTTTAACCATATGTAGAACAACCTTTGAATAAATGCCTGTGCCAAAAAAAGACTGAAAAATATTCTTGCATTTTTATACAAGTGATTTTCTGGAACTCGTATTCATCTGACGCAGAGCGCTCTAACAAATCTGGGCACAAGTGACACTACGCAGTATCACCACCGCCTCCAGCTCCAGCAAGTCATTCAGGAATTCAGCTCTGCTGTAGCGGTGCAGGTGCCAGAGCAGCTGAGCTCCCACCTCAGTGCTCCTCAGGCCTTGCAGCCTGGTTTCCTGAGGAAATATAACCTGCTTGTCGAATAATCCCCCAATGGCTCTGCCAGTCCAGTGGGCAATTTCAACTAAACCTGGCAGGCACAGAGGTCTCCAAGGCAGCGAGTCCACGCAGCCCTCACTGAAATATGCAGTGGGTGGGGAAGAGGCCCACAGATCAGCACCCCACTCCAGGAAAAGGCGGTCTACGCTAACCAACACTTGGGAACCTGCATGGGAAAAAGGTGTATGAACACCCAAAGCAGAGAGAGGGCTTTGAACATAACCCACTGACCAATTTAATGCCCCCAAAGCTAAGACAAGGCTCTGAAGCACAGGGAGTCAGGTTTCCTTAGTCATGTCATTCACAGAACTATTTTACTATGCCTTGCCACTTTCCAGATCTGAGCAAAACCATTTTTATTCCTCCCTGTAGCCATCAGCTCTGTAAAGAAACACTCGCAGGAAAGCTGGGCACCTCCCAGCCCCTGCCACTTGGCAAACATCCTCACTGATGGCGCTCCAAAGCTCGAGGTCCTGCTGGGAGTTGGTGGTGCAGCACAGAGGGAAGCGAAGAGCAGCACTGGCTGACAGAGAAGGGGAACCCAGGAGGACAAATAGCTCTGTGGGGAGCAGAAAGCTGAAGTGGGGCTGTTAAAATGGCAGAGGAGTCACTAATGAAACTTGTGACAGTTCTGCACTTTTTTACCCCACACCACAGCAGCGATTTATTTTTATGAACTTCCCCTTTTTGCAGTATCTTCCGTTTCAGAACTACACAAAAATTCTCTCAGACACTGCTATTCTACTCAGTCCAAATCCTGTGATAATGATTAATACATTGAGAAGGAATAAAAGCAGCAGCTTGGAAATGTTCCCTTCTCCACACACACGCAAGTCAGAGACCCAGGGGCCAAAATAAAGCCAGAGTTTATGCAAGGCCTAATGAGTCAGACAACTTACAGCTCGCTCCTGCTACAAGGATAAAATTCATGCTGAGTGTCAGGCATGGAGCAAGCTATTAATTGCCTCTCTATTTGTACAATACATGTTTATAACAAATGAAGCATTAACAGACTTGCTCTGATTTAACCTGTAAAGGTGTCAGATCTCCAGATAAGACCTTTTTCACTAGCTGTCTACGTGGGGTAACCAAGCTTCTGTTTTATGATGCTCTTGAGTACCAAGTGAAAACTGGCATGCTCCTGTCCAGACCCTGACACTGAGTTTAACAATTTGTCCTAATCACCATCCCTCTCTGCCTCAGTTTCCCCAGCATGCAACAGCAACGGTACTAATCAAAGTCACAGGTATGCTCAGCACTTTTCAGAGCAGCACACCACCACTGCTAGGCTTCTTAGTGCTGGGGAAGTCACCCAGGCAGTGAGTCAAAACCAGAAATACACAACAAGCCACCCTCAGGGCATATTTCTAGGACCAAGATTGGCTATGAGCTTCCCTTCTGACACCAGGTTCCAAAGTCAGCGCAGCTGCATGGGATAAAAACACAGTCCCCACACACACTCCCAAATCACACAGAAATAAGATGGTCACGTGTTGTGAAAGCACGCACGACAGCCCTCCAGGTCAGGCTCTACAGTGTATGCAAGAGAACACGACTCCCTTCTCCTCTAAGTAGAACAGCAGTGCTTTTTCTAAGAAAACACTGCCTTTTCCTACAACATAGCAACAGCTGAAAATCCTTTGCTTTTCCAGGTAATCAAACCCCTTCCTGTTTTCTTCCTTTTTTGTGCACACCGTTAACTTGTCACACAAGTGTCTGTGACGCGGGCAGGATATGTGACAGCTGGGGACACTTCCCAGCAAGGCTGAAGAGAGCACGCCGTTTGTTCAGGTGACAAGGGAGAGCACCAGCTACCCACAGGGCAGGGGAAGAGCACTGTCCTGGCACGGAGGAACCTGGGCTGCCCTCCCAACCCCCAGTTATGTGGTGACAAAGTGATTTCTCCCCTGGGCCTTTACTCAGAACTGTCAGGGGGCTTCAGCAGCACGCAGATAGGGAATAAAGTCACTGCTGCCACATGGTTAGTAGCTCTAATGGTATGAGTTTGCCACTAAGAACTATGCCAAAGCTGAACTGAATTCACAGCAGATCCTATGCGCTGCTGTCCCAGGAACTTTCAGCTAGGTCCACGCTACCCACAATTTGACAAAGCAAAGATAATCCCTCGCTCAGTCAGCACAGCAAAGGCTCTTTGGTTCAAAATAAGCATTTAGAGAAGGGCCTAAAACACTGCCTCTGTGAGGACCCAGACGATAGGAGAGGTTATGACCCCTCTTTACACTCCTGGGGTGGCATCCCAGATACAAAACAAGACACTTTTTTTTTTTTTTCCACGGGGAAGGCTCAAGTCTCACAGCATTGCCTACAGGAAACAACTGGCTCTGGCTCTAATCCACCTGCTCAGCACTTGCTGGAAAGACCCACGCACTCCTGCATGTTTCACAAGGAAATGGTCCTATCCGGAGCATTGCTTCCTCTCTCCCAGAAATGGAAAAAAGCATCAGAGAGGAACACGGACTTTCCTCAGCTACACAATAAGCCTGCAGGATCCACAACTGTCTCTCGGGTCTGTTCAAAGCATTGCCTTCCACTGGCCGCAGGACACTGCTGCTGCTCCAAGCCCTCTGGAAGACCTTTAGAGACACTGGCTGGTGCACCAGCCACCTCCAGCATCCTCCACCCAAGTCACCAACCGAGAACAAGGTACCTGGTAGACAAAGCAGATGGTTGGAGCCTGACAGCCATAGAGAAACTTCACATCGATGACTTGGAGCTCTTCCAGGCGGATGTTAAAAGCCTTTAACTCCTTGTTCTCCCGGTCCAGGGGAATGACCTTGAAAAGGCCATCATAGAGCCGCAGGCCGATCATCCGGCACTCTGGGTCAATGATGCCAATTATGCCAGTCTCTGAGGGACGGCCAATGCGATCCTGAGCAAGAGATCCACAGAGAGGGGAAAGAGGGCAATTAGCAGCAGAAAAAAAATCCCCACGCGCAACTCCAGATTAGTAGGTACAAGAGTTACCACCCCTTAGCTGAGGAACAACTCCTTGCACACCTCCCAACAGGCTTTAAAATACCATCTGGCAAGCCAAAGGCGATTCAGGCATCTCCTGCCTAAAGCAGACGGTACTTTCCACCAGAGAGCCTGGCAGACCTCCCACAGCACACACCTCTCTCCCAGGATCCAGGCACTCCCGGAACAGACCCACAACTCATTTCCCAATACTAACTCCACTGAATGACCTCAGAGAAGCCACATTGCTGTCCTGTGCCTCTGCTTTCTACCACTGACAGAGAACGATGTTACACTGCCATGAAATGCTTTGATATCCATGACCAAAAATCACCCTCCAGAAATCCACCCCATTATCAGCCTCCACAGCCCCCGCAGCATTACCCGGCAGGGGCTGATATCAGCATCTCCGTATGTCATGAGGCAGAACCGTGGCACGGGAAGATTAAGCACTTTTCCCCAACCACACTAATATGTTACCTACACCTCCTGCCCCTAACTCCCTGCTCAGCTTCACAACAGTAACTCAGCAGAAGCTCAGTGCCTGGAAACAGACGGAAGATATTTTGGCTTGACAGCTGATGGAAATCGTTTGGCTAAAGACTAACAAAAAAGCCAAAGAGTCAGGACATGTGGATTTCTGACCTGCTCAGAAGGCATGATTTTAATCCACACAGAACAATGGAGAACATCTCCAATTATTATCAAAGTCGTATAGCCACAACGGTAAGGGTAACTTCAACAGTCATGATCCTGCTATGCAGCGTGTAGAGACCGGCCACAAAATGCCAGAAGAGTCATTTCCCAGGGAAAATTCTATCTTATGCCGAGTTTTGAGAACTAATTCTCTTTGAGAGCTAATTCTCTTTACAGTAGGAGGATCTCAAATTATCCTTATTCTGCAAACTCCCCCGAGAACACAGTTGCAGCTATGTCCTCAATCCCTGAGCCTGACTCACTACAGGCAAAAACCTCTGGAAATACCAGCGGCAGCAGGTGAACCATACCAGAGCCAGCGGTAGGCAAAGAATCGTACATAACCAGGCAGAAACCCATCACCTAGGCGCAGCCTCATCACCGGAAACGTAAAACCATCACTGAGGAAGGGAATCTGCCCCTTTCAGGTGCTGCTGCTTCACTCACCTGCACGTTGCCATGGGCACGGGTTATAATATCAATGCTGTCCCCGTTCTGCTTGTACTCAAGGATGCAGGCGTTATACTTGGCTGTCAGGATGAACAACAAATCCTTGCTCTCCCCCTGCCAAAGAGAGACAGCGTGCCTTCAGCAGGGTGGCAGAGCCAGTGGTACCCGCGCGCCCATGCCTGCCCTCCCCAGCTGGTGAGCAGCCCCCTCCCCGCAGCACACCCACCTTGGGGCGGAAGAGTTCCATGACGGCAGTCTTGCCGTACATCCCCACCTCCTTGACGGGCCGCAGCCCCTCCGCTGTCACCACATAGATCTCCAGTCGTGTATTCTTGGCGATCAGCAGGTTCAAATCCTCTGCTGAGGTGAAGTGTCCTGGAAAACAGAGAGAAGAAATCACTGCTGAGCCCCAAAGAAGTAACAAGGCAGCACTGTGAGGTGCTCTCACCGAACAACCTGCAGCAGTCTGCCGATCCTGGGAAGCCTGGCCTGCACCTCCCCAACCTCAGACTGAGCGCCAGCCTCCCTGCAGCACCCCCCAGCCATAGCACCACAAAACCCCAGCACCTTCCTCCCACAGCACCCAGCGCCCTCAGGAACCACCTTTCCTGTACTTTGATTTCTCATCTTTCCCCAGGGAACTCTATTCCCAGCGGCCCTTCCCACCGTATCCCCTCTCCAGAGTACGCTGCAACAGCCTTAAACCACCGCGCAATACAGCAAGACACAGACATCACCACCAGCTCTCCCCACAGCACCCCGACCCTCTGCTGCTCTCTAACCCCTCCCCAGGAGCCCCACTTCATCCCCACACACTAAACTCCCACTGAGCTCTCAGAAACCTCAAACCTGGCCCAGATCCCCCTGAGACACCCCACTGCACCCCCAGCAACCTCAGCACAACCCCAGTGCCCCGCACCACTTCCATAAACCTAAACGCACCCGCAGTACCCCACAGCACCGCCCCCGGGAAACTCACGACACCCTCACCTCCCTCAGTGCCCCACAGCACCCCAACAAACCTGAAAGCCCCCTCGGCTACTCCCGGTGCCCCACAACACGCCTACTAACCTTGGGGCACCCCAGGCCCCTCAGTGCTCCTGCAACGCCCCCAGATCCCCTCCACACCTCAGCACACCCCAAGGCACCACAGTGCCCCCAAGTACCCCCAAGGACCCCAGCGAACCCCCACACCCCGCCGGGGCCGCAGCACCCCCGCAGCTCCCCAGTCGCCCACTGAGCCTCAGGAACCTCAATGTCCCTCCAGCCCCTCAGTGGCCCCCAGCACCTCCTCGCCCACCAAGCCCCCGTGCCTCAAGAGCCCCGCCACCACCCCCACGGCCGCACAGGTCCCGCCGCGCCCGTTAGGCCGAGGGTCCTGGCGCCGCCCCGCCGGCGGTACCGGTGACGCAGCCGTTCACGGCCGTCGGCTTTTGCGCCGTCACGACGTAGTTGTAGGACATGGCGGCGACAGGCAGAGCCGGTAAGGCGGGACGGGAGCGGGACGGAGCCGGAGCAGGACGCGGAGCGTACCGGGAGCGGGGCCTGGCGCGGCCTCTCCGCCGCCGCCGCCACCGCCCCTTCCGCCCGCCGCCATGACGTCAGCGGAAGAGGCCGCGCGGGGCCGCTCTAGGCCACTGGGAGGACCCGGGGGAGCAGACGAGAGGGCAGGTGGGGAAGGGGATGTTTCGGCGGGTCCCTGCTTGCGGGGGGGATCTTTACAGGGGGGTGCGCCCCCTTGTGGCCCCCCACGCCCCGAGAAAGGGTCCCTGCTGTGGAGAAGGGGTCCCATACTGAGATGGGGTCCCTGCTGGGGGGGTGCGCCCCCCCTACCCCCCCCCCCCCGCCCGCCTCAAAAGGGTGTCCCTGCTGGGGGGGTGCGCCCGCCTTTGCCCCCCTCTGCTCCAGGGACAGTCCCCCTCCCCCTTCCCCCCTGCCCCAGGAGGGAGTCCCTGCTCAGGGGGATGCTCCCACCCTGTCCCCCAGCCTGGGAGGGGATAACTGCTAGAGGTGTGACCCCCCACCCCCTTGAGGAGGTCCTTGCTGGGGGGCTTGTCCCACCCTACACCACCCCCCCCAACACCCCAGGAGGGGGTCGCCATTTGGGGATGACACTGAGCCCACCAGCCCCATCCCCCCCCTGCTGCCCCTGTGCCAGGCCAGACCATCCCTCTGGTTCCCCCGGGTGGGAGGGGGTCTGTCCCCACCGGTGGTGGACTTTGCCCCCCCTCAGCCCCCACTGCCTCCCGCCAGCGCTCGGGCTCGGAGCTGAAGCCGTGGGATCCTCCGCTGTCCCACCGCGTCACCTGCATGGAGGTAAGACAGGGCGGCGAGGAGCCCCCTGCTCCCCCCACCATGGGGTGCCCCCCCCTGCCACCCTTCTGTGCCACCAGGTGCCCAAGAAGCTGGTGAACTCGGTGGCGAGCTGTGCCGATGACGCGCTGGCAGGGCTGGTGGCCTGCAACCCTGGCCTGCGGCTCCTGCAGGGACACCGGGTGGTCCTACGTGCGGATCTGGTGGCCATCCAGGGCCGGGTGGCCCTGCTCTCCGGGGGGGGCTCTGGCCATGAGCCCGCCCATGCAGGTGAGCCCCCCGCCGCCATGAGCCGGCTGCCCCCGGCACAGCTCCGAGCACCCCATCCCGCTCCGCAGGGTACATCGGGAAGGGCATGCTGACCGGCGTGGTGGCCGGAGCTGTCTTCACCTCCCCGGCCGTGGGCAGCATCCTGGCAGCCATCCGGGTGGTGACACAGGCTGGCGCAGGTAGGGTGACACAGCAGGGCATGGGTTGGGGGCTTTACCCCCCTGCCACAGCTTTATGCCCACCACACTGTGTCCCCCCCGTAGCTGGGACCCTCCTGATCGTGAAGAACTACACCGGGGACCGGCTCAACTTCGGGCTGGCGCTGGAGCGGGCGCGGGCAGAGGGGGCCAACGTGCAAATGGTGGTGGTGGGGGATGACAGCGCCTTTGCCACCCTGAAGAAAGCTGGGCGCCGCGGGCTGTGCGGCACCGTCCTCATACACAAGGTCTGCAGGGTGCCGCTGGCACCCAGGGCCCCGCTGCGTCCCTGTGGGGGTGTAGGATTTTGGGGGATGGGGCTTGGGGGTCCCTCACCTGCTGCTGCCCTTCACAGGTGGCGGGGGCCCTGGCCGAGGCGGGGGCAAGCTTGAATGAGATCGTTGAGAAGGTGTCAGCGGCTGCTAAAGCCATGGGTATGCCTGTGGGACCCCCTGCTGCCCTGTGGGGACCCCCATGGGGGCCAGTGATTCCTGGGGGGATACTGTGCCTTGTCCCCCAGCCCCATATCCCCCACCCTCCTGGCAGTTTGCAGCCCCACGGCAAAGCAGAGCCCCCCCCATCAGTCCCCAGTCCCCTCAGGCTTAACCCCGTTTCCCTCCCCACGCAGGTACCCTGGGTCTCAGCCTGTCCCCTTGCAGCATCCCGGGGTCCAAGCCCACCTTCCGGCTGGCTGAGGATGAGATGGAGCTGGGCCTGGGTGAGGAGCTGTCCCCCAATCTCCCCCCCTGCCCCCCAGCAGGGGACGAGTACCCCTGGTTAGCCATGGGGCAGGCATCACCCAGTGCAGGAGGTGCCTGCAGCACAGGGTGATGCCACCCCATCTCTACAGGGATCCATGGTGAAGCGGGTGTGCGCAGGATGAAGGTGAGCGAGACCCTGCCATGTCCTGCTGCCTCCTGCTCCCCGCCCCCCGCCCCCCTCCCCAGCCTTGCCCTCATGGCTCACCCTGTGTCCCACAGGTGCTGCCGGCGGATGAGGCAGTGGAGACGATGCTGGTGCACATGACGGACCCCTCCAATGCCTCCCACTTGCCTCTGAGACCTGGTGAGCCCCCCTGGCCCTCCGCATAGCCCCCAGACCACCCGGGCAGGGGTCTCATTCTAACCCCTGCCCTGCAGGAGCCTCCGTGGTGCTGGTGGTGAACAACCTGGGCGGGCTGTCCTGCCTGGAGCTGGGCATCGTGGCCGGCGCGGCTGTGCGCTGCCTGGGTGAGTGTGTGTGTGTGTCTTTGGGGCACCATGCCCTGGCTGTGACACTTTTGCTTCCGGGGACCCTTCCTGCGACACCCCCCAGGCTCACAGACCCTCGCCCCTGTGCCCGTAGAGAGCCGAGGTATCCACATTGCCCGGGCCCTGGTGGGCTCCTTCATGACGGCGCTGGAGATGGCTGGGGTCTCCCTCACGCTCATGCTGGTGGATGAGGAGCTGGTGGGGCTGATTGGTGAGTGCCTGCTGGCAGGGATGCAGCATGGGACGGGGGTCCCCAAGCACTCGCTGGGTGACGAGGCAGCCAGGACACAAGGTTGGTGGGGTGTCCCGAGGTGCCCCAGTGCTGGCTGCTGGCACAGGTGGTGCTGCTGGACACGCTGGTGAGGATCCAGCGGAGTCCTGCTGAGCCAGCGCTCAGCTCTCACCTCCTACTCTAGATGCCGAGACCACTGCCATGGCTTGGCCCAACCTGGCCGCGGCACCTGCAATGAGCCAGAGACAGGAGGTGCCAGCGCCGATTGAGGGACCAGGGACCGCACAGCATGAGACCAGCACAGGTACCAGCAGCCCTGGAGAGCTAGAGTCCCTCAGGAGCTGGCACCGCCCCGTGCCTCGGTTTCCCCGTCTCCCCCAGGGATGGGCAGGGGTGACGTCTCCTCCCCGCAGGGCCTGGCGCAGCTCAGGCACAGCTGGTGCTGGAGCTGGTGTGCAGCACCCTGCTGGACATGCAGGACAAGCTCAACGAGCTGGACCGGGAAGCAGGTGATGGGGACTGTGGCCACACGCATGCTCGAGCTGCCCAAGGTGGGTGCTGGCACCCTGAGGGGTCCTGGGGTGCTGTCGGCTGGGGACTCACCCCAGCTGTCACCTCCCAGGAGTAGAGTCTTCCCCAGGACATTCCTTCTCGGGGAGTGGGGACCCCTGAGCTGGGGAGCCTCCGAGTTGCCCCCTCCTATGGGATAGGGCCTCCACACCTGCATCCCCAAAATGTCTCTGCATCCAGTGGCAGCTGCCCCATGGCATCGCAGGGGGTGTCCCTGCTTGTCCGCAAGAGGGGCAGGGATCCCCAGGTTCCCCTGGAGCAATCGGGAGTCCCCAGCTGCCCCCAGGGTGAGACAGAGGTCCCCCGGGCCCAGTGGGTCACCCACGTGGAGCTGAGGGAAGCGTTCTAGCCCGTTCCTGCCTCGTTCCCTACAGCCATCCAGGAGTGGGTGCGTGCGGGGCCGCCGCCGGCAGCCCCAGCCCAGCTCCTTTCCGCCCTGGCTGACCTGCTGCTGGAGAAGATGGGTGGCTCCTCTGGTGTGGTGAGCGCAGGCTAAGGGGAAGGGCTGTGGGTTTGGCTTGTGACACCGTGGGACCCTGGTTGTGTCCCTGCTGCAAGCAGTAACGGGGCTGGTGTCCCGGCAGCTCTACGGGCTGTTCCTGACAGCGGCCGCCCAGCCCCTGCTCAACCGCAGTGATCTCCCAGCCTGGGCTGATGCTGTGGATGCCGGTATTGAAGCCATGCAACGGTGAGTGCCATGGGACCCCTGGGACCCCTGATCCCTCTGCAGAATCCTGCCAACCCCTCTGCATCCTGCACAGGTACGGAGGAGCCGCACCAGGGGACAGGACGATGGTGAGTGCTGGTGTCCCAGGGGAAGCGGGGTAGAGCCATGGGGGCTGTCAGCAGCTCTGGGCTCAGCCCCCTTCCCCATCTCTCCCAGCTGGACCCGCTCTGCGCTGCGGCACAGGCTCTGCACGCCCTGCGCAGCCCTGGTGTTGACCTGCTGCCGGTGCTGGCCACTGCCGTGCAGGTACGGGGCAGGGGCAGCCCAAAGCCGCATTGGCACAAGAGCAGGGTGGGAGTCACCACGCTGGGCTGGCCTGCGGGGTGCCGGCTGCCCCGGCCGCATCCTGAGCACAGCCCGCTTTTCCCCGGCAGAGCGCGGAGGCCGCGGCAGAGGCCACCAGGCACATGGAGGCCGGGGCGGGCAGAGCCAGCTACATCAGCTCGGCCCAGCTGCTGCAGCCTGACCCAGGTGCGGTGGCGGTGGCAGCTGTGCTGCGGGCCGTGCTGGAGGGGCTGCGGAGCTAAGGGGCAGCTGGCCCTTGGCCACCCCCAGTGTGGCTCCAGCAGTGATGGGGGACTTGGCAGCACGCCGTGTGTACCCCCAATAAACCTTTGTGGTCCCTCTAAGCTGGCCTAGAGCATCCATTGTTATGAGAGGGATGGGCTGGTGGGGATTGGGGCTGGTGGGGATGAACCCAGTTCTGCCAGGACATGTCCCCACGTGAAGAGGGAGAGGAGCAGAGATCCAGCTGGCCCTGTGCTCCAGTGTGAGCATGACTGCTGGGGAGGAAGGAAGCTTCTGGGCTGGCCATGAGCCCTCCCCATCGGGTGTCAAGAGGGGAAACCGCAGGGCTCACATGGCCCCAGGCACGGGGCCTGGAGGAGGCTCTAGGAAAGGCACCACCAGGGGCCGGGGCACAGCCTGCTCAGTGGAACAGGGTGGCCCCAGGCTGGGGCAGGGGCCGGGGGTGAGCAGGGGGACCAGCTGGCGTGACCCCATACTGCTAGACGAGCTCTGCCTCCCAGCAGCAGAGGGGAGAGTCTGTAGGAGCCAGCGAGGACAAGCCAGGCCCTCAGAGGGGGGACAGCCTCCAAGCAGTGCAGCTTGGCTTGGCCAGCACCTTCTCCCCCAGCACCCGTCTCTCCCACCCTGGCTCCTGGGGCCCCCCCTCGTCCCCACAGACGCAGGTGCAGGAGCACTGCAGAAGCCAGTGGTTTATTACATGTCCACGAGGGCCCCAGGGGGCTGCGCGGCTGGTCCTGCCACCCACACCCATGGGGTGGAGGGAGAGGCACAGGCAGCCCAGTGAAGGGCAAGGCACGGTGCGAGGGTCTCCTCCACCCCTGCCACCCCAAGCCAGGCTCCCCGCACAGGAGATGGTCCCAGGGTGGGGGGTGGCAGCACGGCCGTGCACACGGACACTCCTCCAATGGCTTCTGACCTGATGAGGCTCTGGCAGCTCCAGCCATCGTGTTGAGGATGGCAGTGCGTGGCACGGGGAGGGCAGCCAGTGTGGCACGGACCGAGGTTCAGGCGTGAGAGGCCAGCTGGACCCAGCAGGAGCTGGCACGAGGAGGCAGGCAGGAGCGTCACGCTGCAGCTGCCCTCATCCTACGGCAGGCAGGAGGCCAATGCCAGGCCACAGCGGAGGCAAAGAGATGTCCTCACCACAGCAATCCCTCTGCCGTAAGGGAGCTGAGCCTGTTCCTCCCACGGGCAGATAAGCATCAGGCACAGGCAGCGGGACGAGGGCACGGCGACAGGCCAAAAGCAGGGCCGGCAAAGCAGGCAGGGATGTGATGGGGTCGGAGTGTTCAGGGCTGGTGGCCCTGGGAGGGCAGGGAGAGACCTCGGCTGCTGCAGCAGTGTCAGCGCTCGGCGGTGAGCAGCGGCTGTGGGGAGAGCACAGGTGAGTCCGGTGTCTGCGTCCCGCTGCCTGTCCCTTCCCACCCAGGGCCGGGGGGTTAGCCCAGGGAGAGAAGACCGAGGGGCTCTGATCAACAGCTACAAATATCGTAAGGGCGAGTGCCAGCAGGACGGGGCCAGGCTCTTTTCAGCGGTGCCCAGTGACGGGCCAAGGGGCAACGGGCACCAACGGCAACACGGCAACTTCCATCTGCATGTGAGGAGGAACTTCTCTGCCTCGGGGGTGGCAGAGCCCTGGGCCAGGCTGCCCAGAGAGGCCGAGGGGTCTCCTTCTCCGGAGACGTTGGAACCCGCCTGGACGCGGCTCTGTGCAGCCTGCTCTAGGGGAGCTGCTTCAGCAGGGAGGTGGGCTGGGTGACCCCCAGGGGTCCCTTCCAGCCCCCACCCTGCTGTGATTCTGTATGGTGGGAGGCAGGTCCCCCGGCTAGACTCCCAAAGCCACCCTGCAGCCTGGCATTCCCCCACAGCACAGCTGGTACCTGGCAAGAGTCTGGAGAGTCGGCGTCGGGACGCTTCCAGCTTGGCCTGGCCAAAGCCCCCAGCACCAGCACCCCAAAGAGGATGATCAGGAGCCCCAGCATGTTGGCAAAGACAGCCTCGGCAGGCAGGTGCTTGTAGTCAGTCGTCCCGTTCTTCCTTGGGAGAAGAATGGCCGAGAGCTTTCCTGCATGTGCCCAGCCTTCCCCCTAAGATCATGCAACCCTGCACCCACCCTGCAGCGGGGAGCTGTGCAGGTTAACCACACACCTGAGGCAGGAATTGCTCACTCACTTCCCTTTGCCACCCCATGCTCTGTTTCACTCGATGACACTTCTAGCACCGAAAAACAATGAACAGCCCAAACCACACTCCTCCTGGAGCCACCCTCCCAGCAAGGGCTCCCCCCACACACACTGCAATGCTCACAGGCTGAAGAAGAGCTTCTCGTTGATGCCCGACACACATGAGGCCACCGACAGCATGAGGATGGTGGAGCCAAAGAAGATGTGCACAGGTTTGTAGAAGGCACGGAGCCAGGCAGGAGCCCAGGGCAGCAGGAAGGCGCTGAAGCCAGCCAGCCACTGTGGGAAGGGGAGGTGAGGGTGAAGGGCACGGTGCCGGGGGTGGGGGCAGGGTGCTGGGGAGCAGGGCAGCACCCACCTGGCAGGAGAAGAGCAGGATGGTGGCCAGCCCCAGCCAGCTGTGCAGCGAGTACATGTTGGGTGTGCCATGGCTGTTGTGGAAGCGAAAAACAGCCACCAGCCCCAGCACGGCCAGAGTGAAGGCTGCCAGGGCCAGGGAGCCGTGCAGCACCTTCCAGGGGAGCTTGGGGCCCCTCCAGGTAGCGGGCAGGCGGTACACCAGGGCCGCTGTTGGGTGAGAGGGTCAGAGAAGAGCCGTGCTGGCACCACGTTGCGCCACATGCCCCACTTACCTGCACTGTACAGCACCACCATGCCTGTCACCATCAGCACTGGGTGCCAGTTGAACATCTGGGCGCTGCCATCCAAGGCGAAGCCACCACGCCAGTGCTGGCACCAGGCGCTCACGAAGGCCACACACACAAAGCCCAGGCCACCCAGGAGGACGCAGAAGGGCAGGAAGGGTAGATCCAGCATCTCCGTGACGTGGTGGTGGCACCTGGGGAAAAGCGAGATGTCTGCTCAGCCTCCACCGAGGTTTTCTGCCTGCGCTGGCTCTCAACTTTGTGCAGACACCCCCAGGGAGGAGCCAGGCTGAAAAGGGAACCAAGCACCCCGAGGAGGGACAGCTCTGACCCAGCTGCTGCATAGCCAGGGCAGGATGCCAGGGCTGGAGATGACCAGCTGGGGATATGCAAGGCAAAGCTGGCCCCTGCAGAGCCAGGTCCCTGGCAGCACCCCACCACGGTGCCCAGGGGACAGCAACAAGTGCTTTACAGGGAGTCCAGGTGTCTCCTGTAACCTTGCACCCCCACCCCTAGCACCCACAACGCTCCCTGCATCATCCCCAGGAACCCACTGATGTGATCCCCTCCCTCCTTCCCCCTCACATGTATTTACACTCTCTCCATCCGCAGCACCCTCCAACCTGTACCCCATGTCCCCTTCCACCTCCCCACCAGCATGAGCACTCCCTCTCAACCCCCCCTCAGCACCCTGTGCCCCACCCTGGCTTGCACTAGTGCAAGGAGGCACTCCTGTACCGCCCTGACCTGGATCTTGGGAGCCCCAGCACCCTGCTGCCTCCTGCCTGCTCTGCACCAGCTCTCACCCTGCTCTACGGGGGTCTGAGCAGGGGGGGACGACACACACCCGTGGGCAACAGCCCCACAACCCTGCCTGGGCTGAGCAGCAGGACCAGCAGGGCCCTGCCCCCAGTGCTGCCCTCAGCCCACAGGGCTCAAGCAGGTGACTGGCAGGAGCTTCGTCCATTTGCCTGGTGATTTGCATTTGCCTCCAGAAATAGATATTTACGTCTCCTCCTGGGGCGGGGGACAGCCCTGTCCCCCGAGATCTGCGATCTGCTGCCCCATGGGACTATGAGGCAGGAGGTGGGTGGGACGCGGCCCTGGAGCAGCGTGGCAATCACGAGCTCTGCCACCCACTCTTGCAATGCTCGGCACGGTGCTGAGCCCACCGCTCCCCCGGGCCTGGGCCCTCACGGCTCCCCCAAAGCCTGGAGGTGTGAGGCCTGGCCCCACAGCTCCCCCAAAGCCTGGGGACGCGGGGCCTGGCCCCACGGCTGCCCCACAGCTAGGGTCCTACGGCTGCCCCGGGCTTGGTGACGTGGGGCCCGGCCCCAAGGCTGCCCAGAACACCGGGCCCCACGGCTCCCCCAGCCCCGAGGACGCGGGGCCTGGCCTGGTCCCGGGGCCGTACCTCAGCCCCGCCCGCCGCCCGTCGGGCCTTGCCGCCCCCTCGGCCTCGCCGGGCGCCTCCATGTTGGACGGCGCCGCTCTGGCCGCTCGCCTCGGTGGTGGCTCGCGCCCAATCCTCCCGGCCCCGCAACCAACAAGTGCAGCGGCCAGAGCGGCGCTTGTATAGCTCCTCCAGCCGCGCGCTTCCGTTCCCGCCTCGGTGGCTGCGCTGTTGCCGTGGAGACGGAAGATGGCGGCCGCAGGTCAGCGCTCGGCCGCTCCCGGGCTGCGGAGGCGGGGGGGGGGGGGGGGCGTGTTACACGGCGGGGACCACCGGCAACCCCGGATTGCCTGTGCACCGGCGAAGCGCGCCGGGGGACACGGCGGCCCACCGGGGCGGCTGCTCGGGGCGCTTCGGCCTCCCTAGGGACTGGGGCCGGGGGGGAAGGGGAGGCCTGGGGATGTGTGGGGAGACCAGAGGGGACCCGGGGGCCGCGCAGGGAGAGGACACCTGCGTGGCGGCTGTGTGAAGGACGGGGGGTGGCATGGGACCTGGGGGTGCGGGGAGCTGCCCCCTTTCCCTGCCACGTCCCACCCTGTGGCTCCTTTCCAGGGAAGGAAGGCCTCAGCGCAGCACTCTCTTGCCAGGACATGGGGCACCCCCCGTTGTCCTGGACCCCTCGTCCCTCCAAGCACCACCTTACCTCCTTTCTCCGGCACTGCTGTGCTGCTGTCCCCGGGCAGAAGCAGGCAGGAGGGCTCTGCCTCCTCGCTTGTCCCCAGCTAGCCTCGCTCCCTCACTGTGTCCTCATCTCCTGCCTGAGCAGCTGCCCCAAGTGGGGTGCGCGGTCCTGGGGTGGGGCCAGGGAGGGTGATGCTGGGACACAGCGTGCCCAAACCTGCCCCCATAGCATGGCCTGCTCAGCACTGCCCACAGAGCCGTCGGCAGCTTTAGGGTTTGTCCAGTAGGAGAGGTGTGAATAACCTGCCCGGACACTGCTCCCTGGGACTCTCACGTCTCCCTCGTCCGTGTGTTTCTTCACATCTGTTCCCTGAGGTTGGGCTGGTTGTGAGGCTGGAGGGTGGGAGAGTGAGACCAAACCTGAGCCCACTGTGCGGTGAGAAGAGAGGGGAGACAGCTTGTCTGTGAAAGCCTACAGACCTGGGGCAGAGCACAGCTCTGCATGGCATGCTAGAAACTGGCAGAAGCTGCTGTTGGTTTGACCCTGCTTTAGGTTTCCTGGCAGAGGTTTGTGAGGTGCAGGGTGGTGCATCTTACCCTGCCAAATGAAACCTCTGCTCCTCCTCCTCCAGGTCCTGGCCACAGGGAGAGGCGACACTGAGCCCCTCAACTCCAGACCATGAGCTGGCTCGGCCACTGGGGATGCCAGGGCTGAGGGCTCCAACGCCCAGGCAAGGAAGATGCTCCAGACCAGCAACTACAGCCTGGTGCTGTTCCTGCAGTTCCTCCTGCTTTTCTATGACCTCTTTGTCAACTCCTTCTCAGAGCTGCTCCGCACGGCCCCTGCTGTCCAGCTTGTTCTCTTCATGTGAGTGCCAGGCGGGCACAGGGGGTAGCGTGGTGGGGCAGGAGGGCTGGGGTCTCACCATGTCTCTCTTGGTGCAGCATCCAGGACATTGCTATTCTCTTCAACGTCATCATCATCTTCCTCATGTTCTTCAACACCTTCATCTTCCAGGCCGGGCTGGTCAACCTCCTCTTCCACAAGTTCAAGGGGACCATTCTGCTGTCTGCAGCCTACCTGGCGCTTAGCATCTCCTTCCACATCTGGGTTATGGTAGGCTGGGGCAGGCTTGGGGCTGCTGGCTTCTTCTGAGGGCAGGCAGCACAGGCAGCAGTCCCTCTCCCACAAGAGGAAGGCCATGATCTGCCACCGCAGGGACAGTTTGGTGTCCCCCTGTGATTCCCTATGTGACCCCCTTGATGAGTTGGCCTGGAAGGGAGCTGCCCTATCCCGGCCCCTTCCCCAAGAGCCATGACTTGCTGGAAAATCCTCTTTCCTTGTGGAAAGCCCAGCAGCTGCAGCTCTGTGCTGGCACAGAAGCCCACAGTGGGGTAATCCTTGCTGAAGTCTGTGACAGCAGCTCCTGGTTTACCTGGGATTAATCCCCAACACTCAGAGACGGGGGACAGCTTCTTCCCTGCTGGCATCAGGCAGCACCAAGGGCTCTGTCGAGGCAGCATCTTCCCTTTCTCCTCCCCCAGCTGAACTCCCTCCTGTCCCCTGCCCCAGCCGCTGCAGGAGCAGCCCCTACACCCTGCCCGCCCCTGGGCACCCCTCTCCATTGGGCTCTCGTCCCCCTGCTCCAGCCTCTGAGTGAGGATCCGTCCCCACCCTGCTGCCTTAGGGCAAGGGAATCGCTTAGAGCTGGGCAGGGAGCTGCGCTGTGTCAGGGTGCCCAAGGTGGCATCCATGCCGGTGCTGCCCACGCTGCCCGGGCAGGGGATTGACAGGGATTTGCAGGGATCTGAAGTCTGAAGCTAGAATAGGTCCTGACTTGCTGGCTAAATCCCCTGAGCTGCTTAACCTTTGGGGTGGGGGGCTGCCCCCCCAGGCCGGCAGTGTTGCCCCTGGCCTGTGCACAGCTTCAGGGCCAGCAGCACACCAGGCTGAGGGAGCCAGAGGTGTGGGGGGCTGCTCCCAAACTAATGCAGGGGTTATCCCTGGTTCCTGTCCGTCTGTCTGCCTCAGAACCTGCGGTGGCGGGACTCCAGCCGCTTCGTGTGGACCGAAGGCCTGCAGACCCTTTTTGTTTTCCAGCGGCTGGGTAAGGGCTGGTGGTCGCAGGGTCCCATGAGGGTTCCTGCCCCTTTCAGGGGCCTGTGGGGGTGAAGGTGACCCTTATCCCCCTCCCTTCCGCAGCGGCCGTGCTCTACTGTTACTTCTACAAGAGGACAGCGGTGCACCTGGGCGATCCCCTCTTCTACCAGGACTCACTCTGGCTGCGCAAGGAGTTTGCACAGTTCCACGGCTGATGGCTCCCCTCGGGCTCTGGGCGACCCGCCAGCTCTCCCTCAGCTCCCTGGCAGCCCCCGCTGTCTCCCTGCACCTCTCGGCCCCCCTGGGGATGGCTCTGGCTCCAGCTCTGCCACCTTCCTCCCGGGATCCAACCATTCTGCCAGCGCTGCCACGGCTCCTGTGGGTGCCGGGGGTCGGCAGGAGGCTGGCGGCGCATCCCAGCTGTGCAGCAGGAAGGTCTGTCCTGGCGCCACAGCCCCCATTGGGACTCGAGCATTTTTGTAAACGGTAAAGAAATAAATCGGAGACGTTTTCCAGTAGCTGCCTGGTGTCCATGTGCCCCGGCTGCTTCCCTTCCTCCCCGTGCCGGTGCCTGCCATCCCGACAACCTTACCGCAGCTCAGCGCTGGGCTTGCAGCCCCAGAACAGGGCTGTTCCCACCCCGCAGCGTGGACCGCTGGGCCCAGGGGAGGCTCGGAGGGGGCGTAGGCAGAGCCGGCGGGCAGCCGGGTGCGAGGCTCGAACCCGGGCAACGCGGCCCGGTCCTCCAAAGCCATAGAGAGGGCGGAGGGAGCGGTTAGACGCCTTCCCGCCGAGCGCTCCCGGAAGTGAGGGCGGCGGCGGCGGTTCCCATGGAGATGGAAGATGGCGCCCAGGAGTGAGTGCAGGGCGGCGGCAGGCCGGCCCGGGAGGCCGCGGTCCGGGCCCGGGGGACAGCGAGGCGCGGGGGAGGGGGCCGCGGGGCGGGCTCGGGGGTGCCGCCGAGCCAGCCAAGGCGCAGCGGGGCCGGGAAGGGGGTGCAGCGGGGCGGGGGCCGGGCCGGGCCCTCCCAGCCCATGGCCGCCTTGCGCCCGCAGGCCGCCAGCGCTCCTCGGCACCGCTGCAGGTCCTGCTTTTCCTCAACGGGTGGTACAGCGCGACTTACTTCCTGCTGGAGGCCTTCGTCTTCGTGTACAAGGGTGAGCCCCCCCACCCCGCCCTCTCCGGCCCCCCAGGGCAGCAGCTCCCCGCCCTGAGGCCCGGGGCGTGCTGTGGGTGCGGGCCCTGAGGGCAGCGGTGGCTGTGCCCGCAGTGCTGCTGCTGCCGTACCCCTTCACCAACCTGGTGCTGGACGTTGTGCTGCTCTTCCTCTACCTCGGCACTGAGGCCACTCGCATCTTCTTCGGTAAGTCCTGGGGACAACGGGGTGTCCCCCCAGGGTGACACGGGGCTGCAGAGCCCCCGCAGGAGCTTGCTGGGGCACAGCTGGGGGTGCAGTTTACCGTGTCCCCCCACTGCAGAGTCCTGAGGGGGGGCACTCCACTTCTAACCGCACACCCTGCAGGGTCCAAAGGCAACCTATGCCAGCGGAAGGTGCCGCTCTCCATCAGCCTGGCCCTGACCATCCCAGCAGCTGTGATGGCAACCTATTACCTGCTGCTGCAGACCTACGCCCTGCGCCTGGAAGCCATCCTCAACGCCACCCTCCTGCTCTTCTATGCCATAGAGCTGCTGCTGGGCATCTTGGCGCTGGTCTCCTTCTCCAGGTACTGTGGCTGGGCCACACCATGCGGGGAGCTGGGTGACACCGGGGCACCGCAGGAGCTGGCACACGAGCTGCTAGGCTGGTTTGGTGCCAACACATCCCCTTCTTTCCTTCTTCGCAGTGTGGATTCGTACTGAGGCCTCGTGCCGCATCAAAGGACTAGGCATAGAGCAGCACAGGTATGCGAGGCAGCGGGCAGCCGGCCGGCTGCCAGCTCCACCTCCCAGGCTGGCCCCGCGCTGGTGCCCACGGGCAGGGATCCCCACCCTGCCTGCTCTCCGCTTCGCCCACAGCACATGCAAGCGACCTGCCAGGCAGTACCCAACCTGCTGCCACCCAGGATGCGGCCCCCAGGGCTTGTGAAGCGCAGGTCAGTTCGAGGTACGGAGAATTATTTTTTTTTTCTACTGCCTTCTCAGAATAATTCACTATTTTCCAATAAATATTTATTTTTACCTGGTGCCTGGGCATGTGGCTTCCTCTGGGGCAGTGGGCTGGGCGTAAAGCGGTCAGGAGCTTCCAGCACCACACCACTGCCCCACAGCGCTGCCTGAGGGGTGCAGGAGCCCCCTAGAAGCCTCAGAAAACAATGAGGGCCATGGACAGCAGGCACAGAGGCACTAACAGGCCCCACATACTGCTCTTCCCTCCCACACAGCCACCCTAAAACACTCCCACCCCACTCATCACCTAAAAGACCATCATAGGGAGGAAACACGACAAAGAGCCCTACAGCGCCATATAAAAGATTGACAACGTCATCAAGTTTATTACACAATTTTCAACCTATCAGAAAGACAAACAAATCTAGTCACTGCGAGCAGGAGGGGCAGCGCCTCGCTGGGTGGTTAATAGGGGTTTGCTCTGCACTTTTCCCCACTATTTTGAAAGAAACTAAAAATTTGTGTCGTTAAGTAAAAAAACAGAACTCTCCCACCGAGCGCTTCCCCCAGCAGTCACCCGCTAAGCCGGCACCTCATGGTACTTTACAAGATATTTTTTTTTTCTTTCTTTTTGTGTTTGTTTGTGGGTCATTTCAACCTAAAAGACCTCCGGAGCCAGGTTTCTCCTGTCCAGCAACAGTTCAGAGGGTGACACTGCCTGGCTGGCAGCCCCTGGGGCTGACACCCACCCTGGAAATCACCCCACGTCTCCTCAGCTCGCCCCGACCCTCATGGGCTCTCTCTCTCCTGCCAAAGGGACCCACACTGGGCCTCACAGCCTGGAGAGACACAGGGCTGGGGGGGGGCTCCTGCGCAGCTGCCCACTGCTCTGCACAGATAGTCCCCTGCCCACCACCCCTGGCCTGGCCTGCGTGACACAACTGAGCTGCCACTGTGTGTGGAACTGCCGCATTGCCTGTCAGGAAAGGGCGGCTGGGGCGGGGACGACAGCTGGGGAAGGGACAGCACCCCAAGCACCTGTGGGGGACAGGTGGTCCCCGAGGGCAGCTGGCCGGGGGCGTTGCAGCCTGCCCTGCCTCTTCCACTTCCTCTAAAACAAGGAAGGTGCTGCAGGAGAGCCTGGCTCTGCGCAGGGCCCTGCCGCACGTGTGGGAGACGAGTGAGCGCAGAGGTGGCATGCCGCCAGGCAAGCCGGAGGGGAACGCCGGGCGACCTCCAGCTCAGCCCCAGCCCCCGCGCCCCGGCACGCTGCTCCTGGGCAGAGTGGAGAGGGCGAGCAGGGACAGCAGGCCCACAGAGGGGATAGGCTGTGCTTCCTCTCCAGCAGGGGCAGAGAAAGGAGCGTGGCACCGTGTCCCGAGCTGGGACTGCTGGGATGATGGGGACAGGAGCGTCTCCAGACAAGGCCAGAGGATGGTATGTGGCAGAAGACCCTGCACCGCTTCCAGCGAACCCAGGCAGGGGGTCGGGAGCCGTGTGCCTCCAAGCCAAGGGGTCCGTCCCCTCCAGCCACCCCCTGAAAGGGCTCACAAACCTCTCTCCATGGAAAAAAAGCACCATTTCTCTTTGGGTCCGGGTGTCCACAGAGCGGAGCAGGGCGGCCCAGGCGTTCCCCGGCTCCCCGCCTCTCCCCGGGAAGCAGCGGCAGCGTTGAGTGCGGGCAAGGGCTCAGGCCCCAAGGCCACGAGGTGTCGGTGGGAGTCCCGCCGGGGCACGGCACGGCTTTCCTTGGGCACCCGGAGAGCTGGGGGTGGCGGGGAAGGGGCCCAGGGGTGGGGGTAGAGCGGCCTCGGTCACGTAGTCCTGGTCGAGGTGAGGAGATACGAGTCCATTAAAAACCACTTACTGCCAAACTTCCTGCAGGGAGAGACAGAGGAGCAGTCAGAGCAGCGCCGAGCCCCCTTCCCGCCGCCTCAGCCCTCACCCTGGGAGGGGACCCCCAAGACCCCACAGCAATGGCACGGTACATGTGTCAGCGCCTCGGCACCAGCTCACCTGTCTCAGTGGTGCCGGTCCCTCTCTCTGTCCCTGTCCCGATGCCGCTCATGCTCCCGGTTCCTCTCCTGGAAATAGTCCTCGTGCCGATCCTCACTGTGGAGCAGGTCCCGGTGTCGCCGGCTGCTTTCACGGGACCGGCTGGGAGAGCGCTCCCGAGATCGGTGTCTTTTCCTGGGGAAAAGAAGAAAAAGCTTTTGGTCACCCCAGGGAAGGATCTCGCTGGGGTGGGGTCAGAGACAGCGAGCAAAGCCCCACGGGGGGGTACAAACGAAGCCACCCCGGCACCGCTGGTACCTGGAGGAGCTGCTGCTGGCGCCTGTGCTGTAGGACTTGGCTTCAATGCCGTGCAGACAGTCTTTGAGGGACGAGAGGAGGACGCGGCACCGCTCATCGTTGGCGACGCGGGACTGCTTGATGACAGCGATGGCCGTGAGGAGGGTCTCGATGGCGTCGCTGTAGTCACCTGGGGGGGAACGGAGCAGGGCTGAGGGATGTGGACCTGCCGTGGGATGGGGTGGGGGGGGACACAGCAGGAGGGGAGCGCAGGAATAAAATCACTGTTACCTGCGCTGGCGCCAGACACTGCCTTGGAGATGGCGCTGCTGGAGATCGCCCGGTTCCTGTTCATGATCTCCTCAAACTCCACTTCGCTCACAGGGGGAGGCGGCGGGCCGAGCTCCCGGCTGCACAGGAGGCACACGTGGGGGTCAGCATAGCCCCCCCCAATTTGATCGAGAGGCATGCAGCTCCCCTCCGCCCTGTCTCACCTGCTGTGGTTGTAGGGGGCCACTGCCTTGCCGTAGGTGTCTGGTGGAGGACCCAGGGCTGCGTTGGGTGGGGGGAAGAAGGCGGGGTTGAGGTGCAGGGCAGGGGGGACAGCTCCCGGGGGTGGCACAGCCAGGTGGGGGGGCAGTCGAGGCGGCGGGGGCATGAGATGCTGGTAGTGGATGCCAGGTGGGGGTGGGGGGACGCCAAAGCCGGAGGAGAGGGGTGGTGGGGGTGGCATTGGCGGCGGGGGGAGCCCCATGAGGGGCAGGGCAGCGGGGGGGGCGGTTGAAGAAAGGCAGGACAGAGGGGGGTTTCTCCACACGGGCAGGCGGCAAGGCATTCTCTGTCGGCGTGGCACGGCCGTCCACTGAGTCCACGGAGTCTCGGGAGTGGGCCCTCGGCGGCACACCTGCAAGCGGCACAGGAAAGAGCCATGAGCCGTGGCCGGAGGGCCTGCAGGTCTCGGAGACCTCCTCCTCTTCCTCCCCACCCGTGGCAACCAGCGCAAGGACCATCCTCTCCCGCAGCCCCGTGAGATCTGGCCTCGGGAGAGCTCAAGGTGCCCAGAGAAAGATCCAGCCAGCCAAATGTAGCCTCCGCTTCCAGGTGTCTCAGAGAAGGTACCAACTCTCCAGCAAGACCCTGGCTGCCCGCACGGTGCCCCCAGGATGCTGCTCTCGGTCAGTGGGGCTCTGCAGAAGCCGCTGAGCAAGCAGGTTACAGGGACAGAAGCGAAAAGCCACAAGAAATGGCAAGAGGTCCCCAGCAGAGAGGTCGCTGGGTCCTGAGTCCCTGAAGATGTTAAATGACCCGGAGAGCCTGTGATCCTCACAGGGGTTCAGAAAGGCCTGAGCGTGGAGGAACACGAGGGGACAGAACCCAAGTGCCAACAGCAATGGAGCTGCTGGAGGAAGGAAAACTCGGTGCCCATCGGCCCTCAAAGAGGACAGGAACCCTCGCTGTGTCCAAAGAGGCTTAGAGGATGAGACAAGAGGAACGATGGAGGGCACTGCCTCTGCCTGAGCCTCTCAGGGGAGACACAGCTCCCCACCAGGCCCTGCTGCTCTGATGGCACCAAATGGAGCAATTTTTGGGCACCGGCGCTGCCGAGCTGGCTGCCAAGGGTTCATGTGAGCGAAGCTGCGCCGGCAGCAAGCCGAAACTCAGCCTCCCTGTGCCCGGGGGCAAAGGGTGAGAGAAGGGAACATGCCCTGCTCCACCAAAATGCAAGGGCAGGTCGGGACATGGTCGAACAGCGCATGGCGCTGCCAAGCAACAGATCACCACGGGCACTGGAGCTGAAGGAAGGGTGTGAAGGTGACAGCTACCCCACTGCAACTCAGCCAGGGTGCTTCAGGAGAAGGGCTTTCCTTGCATGAAACGGGCCATGGGATCTACAATGACCACAGCTGGCCAAGACCTCCTCATACACGCTCCTGCCAAGACAGTCCCTGCGGCTCCACAGAGCCCCCCGGCATGGGGCTGGGGCGTCACATCGCTGCGGAGTGAGGCGAGGACCACCTATTGCCATTGTAGAAAGCCCACGGCCAGGCCCCAGCTGGAATACTGCGTCCAGTGTTGGGCACCTTACCTCCGCAGGGATGGACAAATTCTGGAGCAGATCCAGAGAAGAGCTACTAATAGATATGGAGGGTCTTAGCTATGTTGATAGGCTGAAGAGCTTAAGCCCATTCAGTTTGGAGAGGAGGAGGAGGAGGCTACGAGGGATCTTCGCAGTGTGTGAGCACCTAAAAGGGGATCACAAAGACTCGGGTCAGGATCTAATCAGACTCAGCAGCAACAGGAAACAACCCCCAGAGACTCCTGGCAGTGTCCCCCCCACCCCAAGGTCTCGGTGGGTTCAGCCTGACAGCTCTGCTGGGGACCTGCGGGACCCGTGGGAGCTGCCGCGCAGCGTGGAGCCCCCCCCGACCCACGGCGTGCCTTCGCCTCACTCACGTTTGCGAGCCTGCGCCTCGAACTGTGACAGGTTCTGCCGGGTTGCCAGCCTCACCTCCACCTTGTCCCCATTGAGGATTTTGCCAGGCAGAAGCTCCAGGAGTTTATGAACCGAGTTCTCAGAGGCAACCACCACCTCTGCGTACCTGTGGCAGAGCCCAGAGGTCAGCCAGCAAGAACCAGCCCCCAGGAATTCACCCCCTAGCAGGGGGTAGGGACCCCTGGCCAAACCCTGGCAGAAAGCACCCCGGCACCACCTCCCGCTGCCTTCCCTGGCAGCCAAACCCAGCCTGGTGTTACATGCCGCCTCCTCCCTGCCCCGTGCTGTTTGGGAGTCTCTGGTTTACTATCCATCCCAGCTCCAGGCACATCACCTGTGCCAGCCAGGAAAAGCACTGGCTGCTCCCTCACTCCCCACAACACAGAGGATGTGGCCACAAGGGCCTGGCTCCCCCACTCTCCCGCAACCCCCTCGGCTCTCACCCTTTTGACTGGCCGTTGGCTCTGTTCTCTGCGAATTTCAGCTCCACTACATCGTAGACACCAACCGAGCGGATGGTCTGGATCAGCTGCTGGTCAGTCGTCCACTGAGGGGAAGAGGGGAGAGGCCGGTGTCAGCTCACACAACCCATTGCAGGGCCTGGTGCCCCCCAGCTTAACCCAGACTCAGGGGGCTGGGACACAGCGCTGGAGTACAGACACCCTCAGAGCCCCTACAGGGAGTTTAAAATCAACCTCGAGTCTGAATCAGGCCCAGTGCATGGCTAACAGAGGTGCCTCTGTTCTTTGGACAAGACAGACCCTTCTCAGAACCGATCCCATATCCATCAACAGGCGAAGGGGACTCGCCTGCGCAGCCCCCAGGATGGCAGAGCCAGGTGGGAGCAGCAGTCGCCGTGAGGCAGGCACCACAGGTGCTGGTCATTTGCCCCAGACTGGACATGAAGCCCCTCAGGTCTACAAACTCCTTTTCCCCCGAGGATGACAAGGTCAAGCCCAGCTCACAACCTGGCTTGGTACACTGGGTCAGCGTGGATTGAGGAGGAACAGCACCCCCAAAGAGCCCTGCAGCCCCTCGGCGGTTTCTCTGGAGGACCTCCACATGCAGGAGACCCAAACCGCCCACACCGGTGGTCTGGAGACCCCCCTCCCACAGGCAAGCACAGCCAAGGAGCGATCACACTCACCCAGGAGAAGCTGCCCACATAGACGGCAGCTCTCTTATTGCGCAGCCCGCTGTAGGTGTACAGGATGGCGGGAGATTTGCTGTTGGGCTTGGGGGGTGGCTCCTGTCGGATCTCCGGGGGCGCCTCCGAGCTGCTGGTGCGGCTTTCGGGGGGCTGCGAGCTGGCTGCTAACACGTCGTCGTAGAGGTCCATCTGATCAGCATTACTGAACTCAGAGTCCTGCGAGAGGAGACAGCGTGAGCTCCTCCGTAGGGGGGAGACCCCGCGGGTGAAACCACAGCTCAGAAAGAGACCTGCGGGCTCTTAGGAGCCAAAACGGAGCTCTGCAGGACCACCCCATTCTGCCGGAGTCCTCCAACACCCCCCAGCAATGACCGTCCAGCAGGAGCCAAATCCCAACCACCACAGGCGATGCTTAAAAGTCATCCCACAGTGCCACCCTGCCATGCTGGAGGCTGCGGGTGAGCAGCGCTGGAGGTCACAAAGCCTCCTTCAGTTCAAAAGCAGCCGCCCCAGGTCAGCGAGCACTGGCGCGCACGAGCTCTTCTGGGACAGCACGAGCCGAGTCCAAAGGTTTCGCGCCCAAATCACTTGTCTTGGGTCGGTTCGCAGCCAGAAAGTAGCAAATCACTGCCATGAACCAAGCCACCGCAAACAGATCCAGCGCCTGTTATCTCACAAGCCACCTCCCCATGCCGAGCCCTGTCCCCTCCCTCCAGTGTCACGCCACCATCTCTTTGACAGCGTGGCCCTCTTTCAGCGCTTCATTTTCGCAATGCAACTCCCCCCCTGGCCCAGCAGACCCCTCTCAGCACTGTACTGCTCTTCCTTGCTAGTGGCAAAGCCACGCCGTGCCCTGGGCTTATGGGCACCCCTCACTTGTGCAATCCACGCCAGCACCTGCTCTTCCTCCTGGGCAACGTGGAAATCCCTCTTGCACGTCCCCACTCCAGCTGCCCAGCTCTCCGACCGGCCAACGCTAATGCAAGCCCCACAGCAACAGGATCAACACCTCCTTTCCCCAGCAATGAGCATTACTGGCACTTAGAAACCAGGGTGATGGGCTCTGCTTCATGATCCTTGGCATAACGCTGGGGCATTTTTGACACATAAGGAGGTGGAGAAGGGAGGAATACTCCAGGAAGCAGAACCACGAGGCTTTACCCGACTGGTGACCTGTGCTGGCTTGATTTTCCTCCTCCCAGCTTCAACTACAAGCCTTTTGCTTTTCCGTCCGCTCTTCTGCTGAGCTAAAGCACCCGCCTCGCACAAGCAGAGGACTGGCTCACTAGGGTATCAGCTGGCCCGAGCAACGGGGCAAGACACAACTTGCTGCTCGGGGAGGCTACCAGGAAGCAGCACACCTTTTGTAAGCGTGTGAGGGCAAGAGTTCAGTGGTGGAAAAACCAAACGGCCTTGACAGATGAGCCTCTCGCTCCTTGGCAGGCACACGTTTCACAAGTCCAGCCTGGGGGTTCCACTTCCACCGTCAAACCCTGCTGGGCTCGCAAGCTCGCTCATTTTTGGGGCAGCAGAGCCCTCTTCAGGGTAGGAGCCACACACGCCGCCTGCACACACAGATGCACACACGCCGCCTCCCCTCGGCGGCGCAGCCTTTCACGGCGTGAACCAGCCGCCGAGGAAGCTTCTGAGCTGCGAACTCAAGTGTCCTAGATCTGCCTTCCAATTCCCACTCTGTTCTGGGCTATATTTAATTTGGAGTGTACAGTGAGTGCTGTGTTTACTACGGATCTTCAAACTAATTGCTCACCCGGATTCAGCATGCGCTGATCATCATTTCATGCTACAAATTACTATGTTAGGATCTGTCCCACGGGAACAACACACAGGTCCTGCGCAGCACAAAAACCAGTGGTTCTGCTCCCAAATTTTTAATTCTAGGACTTCAAAGGCAGTTCGGACAACATCTTCTGCTAGAGATAGTGCAAGGTGATTAAATCCCCTGCACTGTGATGGTCAGGGGACAGCACATATAAAACACAGCCCTTTGTGAGCTCAGGGGAGAGGCAAGGAAGGGTGCGCAGCACACAGCTTTCAAAGGGTCACAGAAATACATAAAAATCAGACCGTTTTCCCCTAGATACTCTTGACAGCAACGTCCATTTCTAAGGCAGGTTGTAACTTCTGCATCTGGCTATTTCAGCTGCAGAGCTGATGAAAAGATTACAAGAATTTCAACTGGGAGCAGTATTTTTGCACTCATTCTCAAAACAGCTCAACTGTTTGTTTAATCCGCCTCCCACACTCCTACTCCCCCCAAATGCCTTTGGACATGGCCCAAGGCTGGAGGATTTCTGCCTCAAAGTTTCAGAAAGTTGAGAACAAAAACAGGGGGGCTAGAGGAGAAATTGCTCAGGAGCCCTCAGTTATGCTACTTAGTGGATGCTTCAGCTTGGGAGTGATTAGACATCCTCTGGGATGTCTAAAAATGCTCTCCTTTAAAAACTGACAGCTTGACGGGAAGCTGGTGTAGAACTACTCACAGCCTAAGCACTCACAGTCCACTCTGCTGGTCTCTGCCCCTGCTGTCACACCAAATCTGCAGACCATCACTTGAAGCCCATGGTAGCAAGAGGCTTTTGCATCACCCGCTGCCCCCCCCAGCAAACACCTTCGCTGCCCTTCAAACCCCGACTCGACAAACGCGCTCCGAACCCACACGCGACAACTTGCCACATGCACAGGGATGAAGCCAGGCACCGGCGGTAATTACCACGTGTGCTGTGGGATTTGGAACCACGCCGGTGCCTCTGGTGTGCCACAGGGGCCGTGGGGCAGCCACAGCACCTTCCCACCATGCTTTGATCCCAGGCGTGGCACCATGCACAGATTAACTCTGGGTTTGTTTCCACCGCCACACGGCCCAAGGTGGACAGGTTGCTAGTCGGCAGCCTTGATCACCACCTCCAGCTTTAAGAAGCCTCCATCTACTTGGCCGTGTCAAAGATCTTTTGTGTACTGTCCCTCAAACCTTCCAGCTAAATTTTTCCATGCAGTTTCCCACTGTGCAGCCAGGCTTGCTCCATCCTCCTCTCAACGCTGCTTAACTTCTTTAATCCCAAAGATCCCCCAGTCTTGACCGAGACCAGACCAGACCCATCAGAGACCCTCTCAGCTCTCCAGCAGACATTCCCGCGTCAACTCAGGCCACTGCTTTTGTCACCTTTCTGCTCCAGGCTTCCCAGGAGCCGAACCTTCATGGGAAAGCCTACCTGCAGGCACAGGCAGGACAGGCAGCGCTGGCCCGTCTCTGCAGAGCGCCTGTGACGCGGCAGCGGAGTTCTCCCATTCCGTCCTCCCACCTGTTCCTTGCTCATGGGTTGTCCGCTGAGACAGTACAGACTTTCCAGCTCACACCTGCCAACATCACAGCTCTCCTTCTCCAGACAAAAGATGTCATGTCCACGTTCACTACTTCCCTTGGGCGCGTTCAGAGTAATTGCCATAAATGAAATTTCCTCGTTATTCTGTGCACTTCAAACCTCCAGCCCAGCGACCTCCACACATTTTCTTGATTTGCACCTTCCACCCTTATTCCTGCAGCAACCCAGCTCTCCCTTCCGCTCCCAAATCCAGGTATATCTATTTCCCAATTCTGCCAGAAGCAAACTGCATGAAAACATACAAACTGAGCCCACTCCTAAGCCAGAGCAGTTCCACGTCATCCCAGCACAGTACTAGATAGTTTAACTGGTGGGGAATTGGGGAGTTTTTCAGGAAGGACACAGAAAGCAGCGTTCCAGTCGGAAGGTGTCCAGGCAGGACTGCCCGGCTGCTACAGGCAGCACAGACATTTGCTTTGCAACTCACCTTTCTCCTGAGGTTCCTGTTATTTGGGCAATGTCACAGCCACCTTGGACCCTGCCCTTCTCCGGAGCAACAGCTCTCAGCAGAGAACTCCTGCTTCTTCCGAGGAAAGCACCTCGCAGTCCCCTCAGCCCCAAGGCAGGTAACGCAATTGCTGCCATTTCCCCTTTTCCCTGAAGGTCTAACCCACAGCATCTCCTCACCTGAGAACCTCCCGCCTCCTCAGAACAAAGGCTTTGTCACCCTTAGCTCCTCTTCAGCTCTCCAGGAGCTCACAGTGATTCCTTCCTCTTTGGATTTTGCTTCCAGTTCATGCAGCTTGCCCTCTAGCACAGACCAACTTTCCTCCATGGGCTTTTCACAAAAGCTTTTAATCTTCAAACATCCATGTTCACTTGCTCTCCCAGATGCCTGAACTCTCTAAAATCTGCTTCTCTAACAGCTACACCCTGCCCTTCTCTGTCACTGCTTCCTGCAAGTCCCACACAGCCCCAGGGTGGAAGAGGTGGCATCTCTCCGGCCGCAGCAAATCCCCACTAGAGCTTCCCAGCCTCAGCGGTCGCATGGGTTTGGCGCTCCGGGTCCCTTCACTGTGCAGTTCCCTGACAGTGACCAAATCCAGACTGGAAGAGTCTGGATTTTTCGCTTCTCCAACCAGGCTGCAACTTTCTCCTTCGATCCCTGCTCATCACTGCCGTGGCAAATGTCCTGATCCAAACCTTGCCTCCCACTCTCAAACATTTTGTGACCAGCCCTGTGTTGAACCTCCAGTGAAACCCGCAGAAAGACCCTTTGCTCATGGCTCGAGGCAGCAGCCCCCAGGATTTAGGAACGCCCCCAGCCCTCAGTTCCCCACAGGGACTCTCCAGCACTGTGCCACCCTTTCCAGGGCACACCAGTTGCACCTCTCACCTCCGCTTAATGTGTCTACCTCAGCCGGTGGGCACGTCCACGCTAACCGCTGCAGCGCCTCGCTAACGAGCTGGCCGATGGCAGTGACAGTGCTCCCTCCCAGAAGGGGAGACTGGCAGCCCCAGTCCCACGGCCGGACGCATGGCTCACCTGGTTGAACTCCTCGTCGGCGTAGATATCAATCAGATCTACTCCCTCGGACATATTTCCAGAGGTGGGAGCAGGAACCCGGACTGGGACCGGGGTGAGGCAGGAAGACGGAAGGTGCACTGCAGCGGGGGGAGAACAGGGTCAGCGAGGCACCGGAGACACTCTGCTGCCCTCCCTCCAGCCCCCTCTGTCCCCGTCCCCCCTCCTAGGACTGTACCCCCCACTTCCCTGCAGGAACCGGCCAACCCCCCAGAGGGACCCACAGTCTCAGCCCACAATGGGGGCACAGAGCCCCGCACCCCCTGCCTGGGTCCCACCCCAGGGGGCAACCCCACCTCGCCCCCCCTGCTCCCCCGGCTGGGGGCTACCCTTGGGGAGCAACGTCACCCCATTTCCCACAGACCTGACCCGACCCACCCCTGTGGGTAACAGCCCCCCTCGGGGGTCAGCCACAACCGCCCCCCCCCGGGGGTCACAGCCCCCCCCCAACCCAAACCCAGGTGCACCGACCCCCCCGCAGGGTGAAACCCACCCCGGGCAGCCCCTCCCCAACAGCACAGCCCCCGGCGGGGAGGGAGGGACCCCCCACCGCTCCCCCCAGCCCCCCGTCCGCCCGAGCCGGGCTCCCCCTCCGGGGCAGTGCCGCCGCCCCCCCGGCCCACACCCCCCCCAACTGCCACTGGGGCCGAGACCGCCATAACGGTCCGGCGCGGCGCGGCCCGGCCGAGCGGCGGAACCCAGAGGGGTGCGGGGAGGGAGCGGGGGGTCGCGGCCCCCCCCGCCCGGCCCCGCCCGTTACCGCCAGCAGGCCCCGAGCGCGCGCGCCAACCGCGCTCACCGCCACCGCCAGCGCCGCCGCGCTACACCACGCCCCTTCCTGCCAGGGCCACGCCCCTTCCGCCCCGCCCCACTCACCCCCCCCCTCCTAACCTCCTACCCTGCCATAGAGTCGGACCGCCCGCTGTCACAGAGCGGCCCGGACGGAGGCTAGAGGGCCCGCGCGGGGCTATGGCGGCGGCTAGGGTGAGGGGAGGGGGCCGGGACTGGAGTCGAAGGGGGTGTTACTGGGAGCAAGGGGAGTCTATGGGGAAGAGCTAGGGGCCTGGGAGAGGCAGTGGGGTCGAGGGAGGCTCTGGGGGCAACAGGGTCGCCGGGTGGTGGGTGGGTGGGATGGAGGTGTCGAGGGCTGTGGGCTGGGGGGTCGGGGGGGCAGCAGGGGCTGGGGGGCTGGGGGCTGGGAGGATCAAGGGCAGCAGGGCTCGGGGGGGTGTCTATGGGATGCAGGCAGCAGGGTCTGGGTGGGATTGGGAGGCAGTTAGGGACAGCAGGGTCTGGTTGGAGTGGGATGGGGGGATTTGGGGCAGCAGGGTCAGGAGTGTGTGGGATGGGGCAGCAGGGCTCGGGGGGTGGGGGGCTGTGGGATGGGGGCAGCAGGGTCTGGGGGCTTATGGAATGGGGGAAGTTATGGGATGGGGCAGCAGTCTGGGAGGGTGTGGGATGGGGGATCATGGCCAGCAGGGTTTGGAGGGGCTGTGTGTGCTGGGAATCTCCCTGTCCCCACTGTACTGGGGCAGCCAGGCCTGACGTCCCCTGCGCTCTCCGTGTCCCTTTCACAGCTCTGTTCCCTGCCCAGGTGGGCTCTGTGCCGGCACGTTTTGGGGCCAGTGAGCCTGCGGCGTGGCTACCGTGGGGACTCCCCGACAGACTCAGGGAAGGATGTGCTGGAGATCCCCTTGCCCCCCTGGCAGGAGCGTCCTGATGAGCCACTGGAGACGAAGAGAGCCCGGCTGCTGTATGAGAGCCGGAAGAGGGGGATGCTGGAGAACTGCATCCTGCTCAGGTGAGATGCAGGGCACCCATCCTCCCTCCCAGCTTCTCAGCCACCCTCCACCGCTTGTCTGCCTCCCCACTGTCTGTCCTTCCCCACAGCACCCTGACCGTTTGCCCACTGCAGACAGGGGCGGGCAGGGATGCCCTGTGCTTCACAGGAGAGATACCATCAGCCCTGGAGAGCTAAGGGAGAAAGGCCAGGCCAGGTGAGCGTAGCTGCCCTGTGGTTCAGCTCCTTAAAGACATCACAGGTTTTTAATTAAGGAAGAGCCCCGAGCATTGCAGGAAGGAGTTTGGTGGGGTAGTGCACAGCCACAATCCAAAACCAAAGGAGACGTGATGTTGCTTGGGGGACAGAAGGTAGAGAGAAGGTGTGAGCCATTGGATAAATAACTGCAAGAGCTTTGCTTACGTGGGTTTGGGATGCAATGATCAGTGTTGCTGCTGGGCAGGACAGAACAGAGCCAGAGGCAGCTGGAGGCATCTGAGAGCTCTGAATGAAACTCCTAGCTGGTGGCTGAGCCAAAATCTTTTGGGAAGGGTGGATGTAATTTATGGGATGTGCAAACGAGACAAGGCCAAGCTGGGTTTCAGGACTGAAGCAGTGTTTAATGGAGAACAGGGTGGCTTAAGGCAGAAGGCAGGTCTGTTTGCACCCAGCTCCTCCATGTCTTCTGGCATCGTGCAAAGAGCTGGGTGCCAGCCCAGTTCTTCCTCCAGTCACCCACACTCATCCTCATACATCCTCTCTCCAGCCTCTTTGCAAAGGAGAACCTGAACCGCATGAGCGAGCAGCAGCTGAACCTCTACGACCGGCTCATTAATGAGCCCAGCAACGACTGGGACATTTACTACTGGGCCACAGGTACGGTGCCAATGCCTGTTGCCCTGCCTGCTCTGGCACTGGGACATCGGCCGAGGCAGTGCCATTGCCCCAAGCCATGGGAGCTGGGATTGGTGTGCGGGTGGTACTGGGTGCTTTGGGACTGGATGGAGCAGTTCTTTAGCTGCCCTTTTCTGTTTTTACCGCAGAAGCAAAGCCCACGCCGGCTGAGTTTGAGAATGACGTGATGGCTATGCTGAGGGAGTTTACCAAGAACAAGAAGAAGGAGCAGAGGCTGCGGCAGCCAGACCTGGAGTACCTCTTTGAGCCGCCCCACTGACAGGGGGGCCATCTTCTCCCTCCCCATCCCCTGGAGAAGAGGAGGGACACCAGGCCCTATGGAAATGCTACTGCTGCCCTCCCTGTGGCCTTCCTCTTCCTCTGGCAGCGGCTCCCTTGGACTCTCAGGGCATGATGAATAAAGCTGTGGCTGCTAGCCCTGCTGCTCCTGCTGTGTCGTGAGCTCAGGCCTCTGCTCTTCAATGGCATTGGGAGTGGGTGCTCAGGGGAGGCAGCAGCAATCTGAGCTTGTTCCGGCACGTGCCAGCTCACTGCTATACCCAGCTCTTACCTGTCTCTTTGAAACCCTTTTTCTGGGGGTCCGGGAGACTATGGCCCCCTCTGCAGAAGGTTGAACTGGGGCACCCTGCTCCCCTGGTGGCCTCCGCAGGGTATCCCCACCGGGCCAGCAGTCTCCGGGCAGCAGTGACAGTCTCTCTGTGGCCGAGGTCCCCATTTGTCACTGTGCCAGTTGCTAGGAGACAGTTCCCATCCAAGCATTCACTTCTGCTGGGACATTCCACAGCCAACCGTGGCGCCTGCCTGTCCGTGTCTCTGCCCGGGTGCTAGGCTGCAGTCCCTGTCACAGGACTCGTGTGCCATGGGCCTGGGCACAGTCTCCTCAGCGAAGGCACACACCAGGGGAAGCACCAACCTCATTAACTTCAACGCCACGAGCCATGCGTTGGCCCATGGTAGGGTGTCCCAAAGGCCTTCCCAGAGGTGGGGGGTGCTTGTTCCCAGGGCTGGGCCCCATCTCCCTGCTGTCACCCAGGCCAGCTCCGTATTCCTCCCTGCCTCAGCCACCACATCGTCACCGGCTACGTGTCCAACAACCGCTCAGCCATCTCTTGCCTGATCTCCCCGCACAGCACAGCGGAGGGGTAGGTACCCCAGCTATGGGAGGGTGGGGGGCAAGTCTTGGGTCCACTCCATCACAGCCACACTGGCCTCCCACTGCAGCCACTGCCAGGACACCACCACATCCACCACTGCTGAGCACTTCAAGCCCTTCTGGTTCCCTGATGGCCGGAGCCTGCTGCCCTGGCATGTCCACCAGTCGGTGAGCAAGTACCTCCAAGAATTCCCCCCTTTCCTGCCTCCGCACCGGGGCGCTGAGTCCCCAGCACACGCAGCTGCTCCAGGTGCCCCCCCAAACATTCAGGGAGCATGGCAATGGGAGCTACTGCACTGGTCCTGCCCAACCAGGTATGTTTTTGGGGATGCCCATGGTCTCAAGGCCAGCTCCATCTGCAGAAGGTATTGGGGTGCTGGTGGATGTGGGGACAGCTCCATCCTCAGGAGGGTTTGGGGGTTCACTTGTCCCTGGGCCAGCTCAATCCCCAGGAGGGTTTGGGGTGCTGGTGGTCCTGGGGCCAGGTCCAACTCCAGGGGTTCCAGGTCATTGGTGGTCCTGGTGCCAACTCTGACCCCAGGAGGTTTTGGGGGTGTCTGAGGCCCCCTGCCCTGTGTCACCTATGCCTGCCCACCCCCTAAAGGCAGGGGCACAGGCAGGGCCCACAGGCTGCATCCAGCACTGTGACACTAGGTAACACCACAGCTGGCTGCGGGGCTGAGTGCAGACAGGTCTGGGGACAGGGCTGGGGACAGGGCGGCTCCTTCCCTGCCCCGTCTACTCCCTGCAGATGTGCAGAAGGCACAAAGGAGCAGTCTGGCTTCACCAGGGCCACCCTGAAGAGTGACAGTGTCCTGCCAGCTCTGCCTGCCCAGCCCGTGAGCCCCCACCCCACCAGGTCCCCTGTCCCCCACCAGCCCCCCTGACCTTCTGTACCCCATGGGACACTTTTTTTCCCTCCCGCAGCTCGGCATTAAAGTCACCACGACGGATTACCTGCCCTCCATGTGCAGCCACGTAAGCAGGGCGAGGCGAGGGGGGGTCTGTAAGGTGAGACCCCCAGCAGGCAGAGCTGAGGGGCAGGTGGGGGACGTGGTGTCCCAGCTGCCCTATCTCCATCCTCCAGCAGGGCGAAAAGATGCTCCCGGTGCTGCCAGCAGGCTCCGAGAGAGGCAGCAGGTTCAGGCAGGAGGTGCCAGGCTCCCTGGACAGGATGGTGAGCAGGACCCCATCCCACCCCCCACCCCCTGTGCCCTCTCTGTCCTCACCTGCTGTTCCCACGCAGGGCTTGCCCGTGGTGGACCACCCTGTCCCACGCATCTCCCGAGGGCTGCAGGCACCCCGAGTGACCCAGGTTGCCCAGCTGGGACAGCAGGGTGCTGGCAGGAAGGTGGGTGCAAGCATAACCCCCTCCCCATCCCCATCCTTATGGGACCATGTACCCAACCCGCCTCCATCCCCCAGGAATTGTTGGGGTTCACCATTAACTATGGCCAGGACGTGACCCCCCACCCGACCCGGTTCACCACGGCACCAGGTAAATTGGGAGTGACTGTGGGAGTGGGGCTTGCAGCCCCCGGGGGGGCTCCAGCCTCACCACTCTATTTCTCCTGGATTTTCCAGCCTGGTGTTGGCGAGGTCCGACCTGGATGCCAGGATGTGTGGGGGGCATCCAGCCCCAGCGCCCCAGCGGCTTCAGCACCAACAACCACCCCACCAGGCTGGAGGACATCGGTGGCCACCTCGTGGCGTGACCCCCCCGGGGTGACCACCGATGCAGCAGCACCCCGGGGGTCTCAGCCCCCGGCTTCTTTGGGGGACACCCAGTCCCTGACAGAGAAATGAAGAGTGAAACCCAGATATCCTGTGCACGATGTCATTGTCACCCCCGGCCCCCCGAGACCCCATGGAGGGGCTGTGCCTGCCGCAGCTGTCATGCGCCCCAAAGGCTGGCAGGAGGATTTGGGGGGCCAGGGGTGCCGCCTGGCCAGTAGCCACTGGAGGGCTGTACAAGCCCGGCTTTCCGCTGGCTTTGGGATGACACAGCTGATTTGCGGCAGGGAAAATCCAGGCAGGGCTGGCTGGGGTGGGCAGCGGGAGGAGGAGGAGGAAGGAGACCCCCAGCCTGCCTGGCAGGACCCAGCAGGGTGGGCAGCCATGGCATGGGGTTCGCTTGGGGGTCTTGGTCCCTACCCTCCCTAGCCACGGGGAGTGCAGCCAGGCTTGGTGGGGTGAGAAATGGAGGGAGGGGCTGCAGCAGCTCCCTGGGGGTCCCAGGGAGGTGGGTGATCAGAGAGGGGCCCAGCACCCTGGGAGATGCTGACCCCCGGCTGGCAGGGGTCCGGCTGGGCAGGGGAGGGGCTGGGAGGTGGCGCTGCCTGGGGCAGGGCAGGGAGGAATGGGGCAGGGCAAGAAAGGTGTAAGGGCAGGGAGGGGCAATAGTGGGGGGCAGGCAGGGCAGCACAGTGGTGGGGCACGGGTGGAGTGCAGGCAGGGCACAGGCAGAGCAATGGTGGAGTGCAGGCAGGGCACAGGCAGGGGAGGGCACAAACAGGGGAGGGCAGGGTAGAGGCGGGGTGCAGGCAGGGCAGGGCACAGATGGGGTGCAGGCAGGGCAGGGCGTGGCCATGTGGGCGTGGCTCCCCGCTGGGCGTGCCCACCGCCCAGGTGCCCCGCGGGGCGCGGCGCCCCGCCCCGCCGCCAGGCCCCGCCCCCGCGCTGCCACTGGCCGCGGCCGTTACCGGGGCGACGGCGGCGGCGTGCGCCCCGCGGCGGGATGGGGAGCGGCGGCTCGGCGGGGCGGGGGGCGCGGCTGGCGGCGGCCGAGGGGCCGGGGGGCGAGCAGCACCTGCTGGAGGTGCGGGGCCGGCGGGTGCCCGAGGCCCTGTGGGCGCAGCAGGAGCTGCGGAAGCTCTACCTGGGCGACCTGGGGCTGCGGGAGCTGCCGGAGGAGCTGGCGGACCTGCAGCACCTCCGCACCCTGGCCCTGGATGGCAACGAGCTGCTGGAGGTGCCCGAGGCCCTGTGCTACCTGCCCCGCCTGGCCTACCTCTACCTGGGCCGCAACGGGCTGCAGGAGCTGCCGCCCGCCTTTGCCCAGCTGCGGGGCCTGCGCTGCCTCTGGCTGGAGGGCAACTTCCTGGCGCGCTTCCCCCGCGCCCTGCTGAGCCTGCCCGAGCTGCGCAGCCTCCAGCTGGGCAACAACCGCCTGGCCCGCCTGCCCGCCGGGCTGCCCCGCATGGCCGGCCTGCAGGGGCTCTGGCTCTACGGCAACCGCTTCGAGGAGTTCCCGCCCGTCCTGCTGCGCATGGCCCGCCTGCACCTCCTCGACCTGGACCGCAACCGCATCGCCCGCTTCCCTGACCTGTCCGGCCTCCCCACCCTGCGGCTCCTCTCCTACGACCACAACCCTGTCCGGCAGCCGCCCTGCGTGGGAGACGCCGTGCAGCTGGTGGGCGAGGGTGCGCAGGAGTTCATGGAGGCGCGGCGGGAGCGCCTGCAGAGCCTCCAGCAGCAGGAGGAAGAGGAAGAGGAGGAGGAAGGCGCTGAGGCGCCACCGGCGGCCCCTGAGGATGGCTCCCCGCTGCTGGAGGACCGGGAGGGCAGCTTCACCGCCCCACCGGGCTCCTCAGGGGAAACCTGAGCCACCGCGCTGTAGCCGTACACCCACAGGGATGCACCTTGGAAGGATGGGGACCCTCCGCAGGGCTCCCAAGGACTGCTGCCACCTCCCAGCTAGGGCTGGGGAAGAAAGAAGGTCACAGCCTCCGTGCAAAGGAAAACATATGATCTGAGGGACCGGCCTCTCTCAGTCGGGACAGCAGAAAGCTGCCTCCTGGATCTGCAGGGCTTGTGGGTCACCGCTGGGATCCACAAGCCCACCACCTTACAGCATCCCACGTAACCGCAGGGTGCCTTGGATGGGGGAAATGGCCTTGATGGGTGACCCCACAGACCCCACTTGCCTGCCGGGCAGGCCCTGGCAGGCAGCACGGTGCTGCTGAAAGCCAGGCATCCCTGCAATGCCTGCCCCGAGCACAGGGGCCTTCCTGCCACATGCTGCAGCCACCTCCACATGCATCCTTTGCTCCTGGCTCTGTGGGGCAGGACAGGAAAAAGCAATGCCGTTTGCATCCCTTCCGCATGGACCCTTTCACCCTGAAGAGCAGCAAGGTTTGAGAGCAAAGACGCAGACCCCTTCTCACCCCTAGACCCCTGTCTCACTGCTGGAATTGGTCTGGAGGAAAGAGAGTTTTCCACCAGGCTTCTCCCAGCCGTCAGGGTTGGGAAGGAGCTGATGGAAACTCCACCTGGGCACAAGCACTGCCTGTCTCGAGCCTGGAAAGGTTTTGCCTCTGTACAGGAAGAGGAGTCCCAGCTCCGGCTCTGTCTGCCCCAAAATGGGCACCAAAGCCCAGGCTGCCGCCTTGTCCTTCCTCTTCCCTTCCTTCTGTGCTGTCTGTACCAAACTCAAGCAATAAAAAGCACAAACCCAAAAAAAACCCAGTGTGAGAAAAAGGTGGTGGGGTCTCTTCTCTGGGGGCTTGTGACAGGGAAGGGCCTGTTCGGCAGCCCCTTGAAGCGCAGCAACATGTCCTGGTGCAAGACCAGCAGCTCCTATTTTTGCCATTCAAGGGAGCCCTGTTTTCCTCCGCCTGTCTCCATGCCGTGCTCCGGCTCTCTGCTGAGCCATGCTGGTGCGGCAGGGAGCTTGGCCACACCGGCACCAAATGCTCCTTCTGAGGACTGGGGCTTGTTGGAGGTTTCAAACCGCGCATCCGCTTTTAATTGCGAGGGGTTTGGGTTTGGTGGCTGGGAGGCAGCCAGCGCTCCTGCCACATCCTCTTCCCTGCTGGCAGGGCAGATGCTGCCCGGCTTTTTCCCCCCCTCCTCACTCTGCAGTGGGAACCGCGGCTATTTTAGACCCAGTGGAGCATCCTCATCTGCGGGATGCTCAGGGCCTGTCAGTGCAGGCCCTCCAGCAGCTCAGGCTGATGAAGCCCCCACCTTTTCAGCGGTAACATGGTCCCAGTCCCATTCCCACTCGCAGATGGTGGATTTGGGGCTGGGCAGGAGCTCAGTTTGCTCTTCCCTTGGATCTGGGTCTGCTCATGCAGGGACAGGGACAGGCTGTTGGTCCCTCTTGCCACCCCAGCAGCCTTCACCGTTGGAGCTGGTTGTGAACAGGGGGGTCAGAGCATCCTGGCATGGGGCACAGCCAGTCTCACATGTGGCACCCTGGGGTGCTGATTGCAGCAAGGGGGGCTTCCAGCACCCAGGGGTGCACTGGGGACGTGCCATTGATCTGAGGTGCTGCTGCTTTGCCTGGCGAAGATGTTGCTGCTAATTAGCAGGTAATTATTCATCGCTTCTCAGGGTGCTGGCCCTGGTGGGGACCCACATGACTCCAAGCCCCAGCTATGAGCGACACGTGCATTTCTGGCACAACTCATCTGTTGCCACTAGCTCCGTGCAGACCCCTCCAGCCAGCCTGTGCTCGGCAGGGAGAGGGGTGCAGGTGGCCCTGGGTGCCACCAGCCTGTCCCCACAGCAGAGGCTGGATCCAGATGCTCTGACACCTGAGGAGGGGGCTCCCTGCCTGCCTGCAGCCTTTTCCCACCACCTCAGCCTTTTGCAGCTCAGGCTTTCATGCTTTGACTGGGAAAGGAGCTGGGTCGTGGTCCAGGCAGTGCGTTGGCAATCGGTGCAGTGACACGAGGGCCGGGAGCTGCTGCAGTCAGTGGAAACCTCACACGTTCCTGCTATGCACAAGTATTTCAGGGATGCTGGCATTGTTGAGCCCCAGCGAGGCGTGCGCACAGTGCATCATCCATACGTCTGTCTCTATATATATCCCTGCCTACTCTCCCATCCCCGCGTACAACGGTTTGTGGCCTCGCCGCAGCTGGGATCACGCTGCTATTTCCATCTGCTCCTGCTGGCTGCAAACACAAAGGAAAAGCTCGAGGATTGCTGCGGCTCAGGCTGGCTCCATGCAACAGGAGCACCGGGATCACTGCGCGGGGCCAAGTGTGTTTTCTTTTTGCTGTGTTCAAAGATATAGCATGATAAAAGCAATCCGGCTCTGGCATAACAGCCCAGACAGTGGCCAGGCTCGGCGGCACCGATGCCGCCAGTAGCTTGTTACTGCCAAAATTTCCAGGTTTGTCTCAGCTGGACACAAACCGGAGCCCAAATGGGTGCAAGCAGCAGCGCCCTACCCTGCACCAGGACGCAGGAGCTGGCCTGGGGACAGCTTTGTCCCCTGCTGTCACCAGCCCCTTCTAACACTGCATCCCCGTACTTGAAAGGTGGATCTGGAGGGATGCTATCCTGGGCACAGAGGACATGGCTCTCCTGCCATCGCCGCGTTTGGAGTTTCTTTTATTTATTCAAGACCAGTGTTCAGTGAATTATTTAACACGGCCACTCGAGCCTTTGCTGTTAATGGCAGGCAGCACTTGGGCTACCAGGCAGCTGCTGTGTCCCCTGCCTCACACAGGCAGCTGCCCAAGATGTGGTCGCCCACCTCTGTCCCCTCTCCCCGAGTCATATCCTAGTCCTCACCCAGCACGTCACTCCTGGGCACCCAGCCCCGACCCACCAGCACAACCCTGCCTGGCTGGGACTGGCCCTCACCCTTCTGGCCCAGTCACTGCCCACGGGGACCCACTGGCTGTGTCACCCAGCTTGGTGCAGGCTGGGGGACCCCAAAGCCCCGCCATGGGGACCCCAAACTAGCCATGCTCCCACACCACTCCTGGGAAACACCTCCCAGCACAACCACTGCTGGCAGCCACCTCACCTTGAGCAAGAGGATGAGCTGGCACTGTGCCCAGGTGGCCAAGGTGGCCAGCAGCCTCCTGGCTTGTATCTGAAACAGCGTGGCCAGCAGGACCAAGGTGGTGAGCATCCCCCTGCGCCGGGCACTGGCGCAGCCACCCCTCAAGCCCTGGGTTCAGCTCTGAGCCCCTCACTGCCAGATGGACATGGAGGGGCTGGAGTGTGTCCAGAGCTGGGCAGGGGGCTGGGGAAGGGCCTGGGGCACAAGGCTCTGGGGGTGGGCGGCTGGGGGAGCTGGGGGAAGTTCAGCCTGGAGAGGAGGGGGCTTGGAGGGGATCTGATCACTCTCTACAGTTACCTGAAAGGAGGGTGTAGGCAGGGGGGGTTGGTCTCAGCCTAAACATTTCTGTGATTCTAAGAGCTTCTTGCTAGGGCTGCAGTTAATGAACCCTCATTAATTGCCCTTGTTAATGTGCCCAGCCCTGCAGCCCTTGCAGCTTGGCCAGGTGGTCTGGGCAGCCCCGGGCTTTGCAAGAGGCATCTTGCAAGAGCCCCCCAGGATGCTCCAGGACAGGGGCTGTCCTTGTCCCCTCCCTCTGCAGAGACTCTTTGGAGTGCTTCACCCCCTTCGCCCCCCACATGTGCCCCCTTCACCAGGAGGTTCTCGAGCATGGCCTGCTCCATCCTCCTCCCTCCCTTGCAGAGGGCTGCTTATTGCTTGGGAGGGCGATGCTCAGTGCTGAGGGAGGGATGCTCGGTGCTGAGGAAGGGATGCTCGGTGCTCAAAGAGGGATGTTTAGTGCTTGGGGGGGATGCTCAGTGCTGAGGGAGGAATGCTCAGTGCTCAGAGAAGGATGCCCAGTGCTGGGGGGGGACGCTTAGCCAGGTGCAGGTGACGTTGTGCCCCCTGTCCCCACTCTGACCAGCACTGGCTGTGGGCACAGCTGCCAGGGGACCACAGGAGCTGTCCCCAATGTTCCCCTGAGCCCAGAGACAAGGCACGCTGGCAGTTACTGACTGTCCTTTATTACTGGGAACAGGGGCTGCCTCCAGAAAATGAGGGGCCCCGCTCCCCAAAAATAGGATTCTGCAAAGAAGGCGTCCTGACCCGCGCACCCCGGCCCTCGCCTCCCAGCCTCCCCGCTGTACCAGCCCCGGCCCTGCTGCCAGGATTAGAAAAGGGGGCAGCTGTCCACGGCCACCCACACAGAGCAAAGCCACTGGCAGCGGGGTGGCATCGCCAACTGGGCATCCCTTAGCTCCAGCCGCTCGTCAGCTGGTCTAGGCTTTTGTCTTTTTTTTTTTTTTTTTGTCCCCTTTTTTTTTGTCTCCTTTTTTTTTGTCTTTTTTTTTTTTTTCTGTTTTTCTGTATTTTACACACCAGTTGGATGTTACCGTCACATGAAGAAGAGAGATACCTGAACAAGATAACGGCTAAGAGCTCTAGAGTTAAAAATGAACACACAAGCCCCAGGGAGCTGACTGCAGACAAGAAATCCTTCCTGGGGGAGCGGGGTGCCCCAGGGGCGATGGGGGGCACCCCGCTTGGCACAGCCTGCCATGGTGCCCTGGCCCTGCCGCCCCTCAGCTCCGGCCCCTTCCCCAGGCATGTAAATCTCTTCTTTTATGTTAAAAAAAGAGAGAATATGATAAAAATACAAATGTCCCTAAAAGCATTATTATTACTGTAGTAGCAGTATTATGACTTCTCTCCAGATTGTCCAAAATCGTCTAAAGAGGGGACTGTAGGGCTGCCGAACCCTTCCTGGCCGCAGCCATGGGATGGTCCCGCTGCCACCTTGTCCCCAGGTGGCTTGTCCCCACGTAGCCCGGAGGTGGCAGGGATGTCCCCCTCGGCAGGAAAAGGAACAAGCAGCCAGGCACCCCGGGGACTTTTGGGGGATTCTGGTGCAGGCTCCCCCTATGCAGTGGAGAAACCCCATGGAGCACCTTGGGGGTTCAGCAGGTGTCCCATCCCCCGTCCCCCCCCCCAGCACCCTGTGTCCCCGCACAGCCCGGTGGGGTGGCACTAACGCTCGCAGGGACGTGCCTGCTGTGGGGTGCGCTGGGTGCCTGTGCACGGGCTAGGACACGCTGTGATGGCGGGGACGGGGTGAAACACTCTCACGCTGCAAAACCAGCACCCCGGCAGACAGCCCCCAGCCTCGCTGGCATCTGGGGGACAGCTTGGTGACACCCCACCGTGTCCTCCCTGCGGGTGCGGGAGGGGTGAAGGGTGGTGGGTGCCACAGGGGCAACGGGGGGAGTAGGAAGACTGAGGCTGGGGGACCCCTGGCCAGGTGGGGTGGCTCTGTGCCGGTGGGCACCCAGCTGCCTTTGGGCTCACTGTGGGTGCCCACAGGTGGCCGTGCCCTACCTGAGATGGCTGCGGAGATGGCAACACCCACCCTTCCTCTCCTCCAGAGGGCTCGGACTACGGGGATGGATGGTGCCACCCTGCAGCCAGCCTGGAGGGGCTCCACTTACCCAGCATGGGAATGGCAGGACACCCTGGGAGCCCCCACAAGAACACACAGATGCTGGCCACTGCATTCTCATCTTGTGCCAGTCCTGGTGGAGGACCAAGAGGCACCATTGTCACCTGCTGGGCATGGTGACAGGCAGGGACGTATCCCATCACACCCAGTGCTGCTGTGGTCCTGCCAGGAGCCATGTCCACCATGGTGAGCCACCGCTGGCCCTGCTGGCGCAGGGTGGTGGGGAGGACCCGCAGGGTGTGACCCTGCTGGGTTACCCCATCTGTCACCCCCCAGGAGCCATCCCGAGCCCCTCTACCTCACAGTTCCAGGTGGGTCTTTCCCCGCTTTGGGGAGCCCCTGTCCTGGTAGCTTCAGCCCTGGGGAGCAAGCAGGGGTCCAGCACGTGCATCCCAGGGGGAGCTGACAGGGACATGCAGGCAGCATGGGGATGCTTCTGGCACTGCTCGTGCCTGGCTGGCTCGCCACCAGCCCAGGATGGGGACAATGGCACTTGCTCCCTCCCAGGGGCCCCAGTATTGGGCACGGGGCTCACAGGGGTCCTGGTCCAGCCCTGGTGTGTGTGTCAGCCTGGCTGGAAAGGGATGCCCTGGGGCTCAGCATCCCCTTGGGGGGCCACTGCCTGGCTTGAGGCCAGTCCCCTGTCCAGCCCCACAGGGACGTGCCCCGGGGGGGGGGGGGGCAGGGTAACGGGGGAGAAAGCTGGGGTGGGGGCAGGATGGTGGGGTCCCCATACGGGGAGCCAAGCTCCAGGATGGGGTTATCAACCTCCCACTCCCACCGAGCCCGAAGGCGGAGGTAAAGCATCAAACCCGGCTGAAGGCAGTGCACAAACGAGCCCGCTTTGGCTAACGAACTGTGTCATGGCTTCCGATCCCAGGAGCCCATGCCTGGCCCCGGGGAAGGGGGCTGCCCTCCCCTCCAGGTGCCCCCCACCCCGTGCCAGCCCAGCATGGCTGGGGGGCTCGGGGAGGGTGGCAGGGATGAGACAGGGCATGGGGGGGAGGGACTCTGTGGCCCCGCTCAGGCGACGCTGACGGCTCGGAGAGGTTTTATTGAGCTGAAAGGGGAGGGGAGGTGGGAGTCCCTCTCACACCCACAGCCTGGCCCCCTGAAATAGGGGGTGAGGCTGGGGAGAGGCAGAGGGGCTCCCAGGGACTGGGGCTGGAAGCACTCGCAGAAGTTCTGCTCAGTGGTGGGGATGGGGAGGGGGGGTCATCGCTTCTGGCACCCTTCTCGGCCAGGGGTCCTGGGTGGCTGCGTGCCCCCCACACCCCAGCACCGGGGAGAGCCAAAAGTGGAGGGCAAGGGGCTCCGTCCCCCTCCTACCGCAGGGTCCCCGTGAGCTGGGCCACTGTCCCGCTGGTCCCTCGCCTCCTCACTGGGAGCCCCGCAGTGGGGTGATGGGGGCTGGGAAGGGGGACCCCCAGTCCCACAGTCCTGGGGTGCTCAGGCCTTCAGCTGGTGCCACTGTGCCACTGCCTGCCGGGGACGGGCGATCATGTCCTTCCAGTGCTTCACCTCCCCGGGGCCGCTCTTCCAGGACAGGTAGATCTGTGGGGACAGGCAGCCCTTGGACCCACGGCTCCGCTCCCGGCCGTCCAGCCCCATCCCACTCCCTGGTGCTGCTGCCTTCGCCCCCCATCTCCTGCCCCCCGGCTCTCCCAGCACATGCTGCCAGCCACAGGCACCGGCATCGTCTCCACGTAGGGCCAGGCTATTTTTATCCATTGATTTTCCATACAGCAACGTGGAAGACCGCATGTGCCAGCCCTCCCTGCAGCTGACAGCTCAGGGAGCCCATGCCACCACTTTGGCTAAGTGGCTCGCCGCACCGGTGCGGGGCTCGCTGCTAATTATGCAATCAAAAGTGATTAGCAGGCTGCTGGCCATGGTGGGGCGGCCAGGGTGTGAAGGGCATGCTCCTCTCTGCCGGCAGCACCACCTTGTTCTTGTGCTGCAACACTCCTGGTGGCTTTAATGCAACACAGAGATACCACGGGCACTCTGTCCGTCCATGGGCACCCTGTCTGTCAGTCCATCCATCCTGCTGGCACTGGGCTCCAGGCGCAGCCGTGCCCGTGCCGTGTCTCCTCGGGGCTGTGCCCACACCGGGGATGCCGGCACCTCTGCCCCTCTCCAGCAGCCTGCGGGGCTGAGCGCCTGTGGCCGCCCTCTCCCAGGTTTATCCCAGTCTATGTGTTTGCTTGATTACAGCGCTGTGTTTGGGGATCATCGACTCTCTGCGGTGAGCGGTAATAACAGAGATTACTGCGCTCGTTTGTCATCGTTACCCTAACGAGCAGAGAGCTGGATGGATTTAACGTAAATCAAATCAAGAGGGGATGAATTCCTCCGTTCCTGTCACCAGGAGGTGGTGGGGAATCCCGGTGTGGGGATACGGGCTGGGGTCTGTCTGCTGGTGGGCAGGGACCCCAGGGACTCCCAGCTGAGCCCCCTGCCCACTCCCTGCTCTCCCGCAGCCGGGGACGGTGCTGCCACAGGGGGGCTCCGGCTCTACCTGCCACCGCGGCACACCGGAGCCATCAGGGACTTCGATTTTTGCCTTGCTATAAATAGATATTTGGCAGGTTGAAGCTCACCCCTGGTGCAGGCTGTGCCGCAGCACGGCATGAGGCATCGCCACGCTGGATGGGGCGCACCACATCGTCCCCCTGCTTGTGCCGGGTGAGTCCTTGCTGCCACCCACCACGGCCGGGACCAGAGGTGGCTGGAGAAAGCCAGCACCAGGGGACCTGCCACACTCCACCTCACTCTCCAGCTTGAGAAGGTACCAGATGCCATCAGTCAGGGACCCGGCTGTCCCCTGGCTGCCATCCCTCAGCAGGACACGTTGCTGGGGTCCCTCCACCACACACGAATGCCATGGGACCCACCTTGCCAATGACATCGTTGCGGCTCAGCCTGTCCTTGTCCATGACGGTGATGACGATGGTTGTCTCGCGCAGCCGCTCTGTGGGGATGTCAAAGGCAAAGGACTCGTTGAAGACGGGGTTCAGGCACCGCTTCATGACCACTGTCTTCTTCTTCTCCACCCGCTTGTCCTTGTACATCAGCCACACCTTCACGTAGGGGTCTGGGGAGACAGGAGTTGCTCTCAGCCCCAGCTCAGCATTGGGCAGCGCTGCCCGGCATGGCAGGAGCTGGGGCTCATACCTGATGTGCCCCCGATGTCCATGGCTTTGAGGTTACGCGCTTTGATGATGTTCACCACAATGGAGTTGGCAGAGGGGTTGTAGCACAGCGACAGTAGCAGCTCCCCACGACTTCCCTGTGGGACCCACAGAAGCCCCTTAGGTGGGTGCTCCAAAAACACCCACTCCTCACCACGGCACCCAGCCCAAGCCCTAATGGGGCACCCGATGCCCTTGTGTCCTGCTGTGGGAGTGGGGTGCTGGGTTAGGACCACAAGAGCTGTCCCAAGGGTGGACTTTGGGGCTGCGCAGAAAATCAGGGCAGGAGGAAATGGGGCCATCCCCAGTGGGATACTTTGTGGTCTTGCTGGAGGCAGGAGAAAAAGAAAACTTTCATTTTAGATCGATCTGAAATGGCTTGGTTTGACCCAAAATGAGACACTCACTTTGGGCTACTTAAATATAAAGATCTGGGAAGACAAACTTCTCCATCAGATGTCAAACCTCCTCACAAAGCAAGAAACATCCCTGTTGGGGTACCAAGAGGGTGGTGGTCCCATCAGGACACCACAGGGATGGGAGGTAGCCTCCCCTTGAGGACTGTCCCCAGGGGGTGGGAGGGGGACCAGGCCCTTACACTGCCATCGCTGCACGGCTTCAGGTCCTTCCAGAAGGTCTGCATCTGGGTGAGGTCCACCTTGTTGAGAGGGATGGACACCTCCCCAATGGGGTCGTTGCGGCTGAAGCGGTCATAGTCCAGGACCTGAAGGTATAGCACCCGCTGCACCACCTTCTCGTAGGGGAACCCTGTGCCAGAGAGGAAGGTGATGAGGAGCTGCTGCAGCTGTGCCGAGCAGCACCCGGTGCCGGGGCCAGTGTCGGCACCACCCATGGCCCATGCTGATGGGGAGATGTTGGCACCAGGCAGCGGACGGGGAGCAGACCATGGCACAAGTGACTGATGGCAGATTAATACCCCTGTGTGCACCCACTCATGGGTTCCTTCTGGGGGTAAGGAGCCTCCCCCCCATGTCCCCTTTATGGGATGCAGAGCAAACACCTCCAGCCTGGCCTTGATAGCTTGTCCAACCCATCTCACCACCAGCTTGAGCTGAGTTGAGTCCCATCAGCTCAATCTGAGCTGATCCAGCCCAGGAGGGAGGACACAGGGTCCCACAACCTCTCCGTTCCCACCCTGGTCCACTCCAGACCATCCAAGCCCCTACCTTCAAAGAGGAAGGTCTCATTCCAGTGTGGGTTGAGGTTCTTCCTCTTCACCTTGGTCTCCAGCTTGTGCTTCTTGTCAGGGAGCAGGTAGATCTTGACAAAGGGGTCGCTGGTGCCGCTGAAGTCCTTGGCTGGCAGCTCCTGTGCCTTCATGATCTTGACAGTCAGGGTGGACTCCTGGAAGTTGTAGCCAACGCTGAACTGGATGCGGCCCAGGTTCTCCCGGCTGACACCATCATGGCCCTCGTCGTCCTCGGAGCCTGGGGACAGCTGTGGTGGTGGGAGAATGGCAGCAAGCACAGTGTCAGGGGGCCAGCGAGGGACCACCAGCAGGGTCTGCACACCCCCGTTCCCCCCCGTTTTGGCACCCGAACTCAGTTCACACCAGCAGCTGACCCCCAGCTCTGCGAGCTGTCAGAGGGCATCAGCCTCTTCCTGGCTCCCCGCCACCACCGTCGCCTCAGATGACTCCTGGCTCTGCACCATATATCCTGGGGATGGGGAGGTCAAGTAACCAAATTCCTCCTGACAGCCTGTCCCTCATGTCTCCGGCATCTCTCCCTCATGCCAGCCCAGGGGGGATGGCCGCGGTGTCTCAGCTGAGCTGGGGCTGTGCCAGCTGCGGCGCCTGGCTGTGACAGGGACATGGCAGCACGGGCTGGGACGTGCCAGAGTGCTTGTGGCATAGGGTAGGCACAGGGAAGAGCCAGGGGAGTGCAAGGAGGTGCCCAGGCGGTGCCCAGGGTAGGATGCCATCCCTAGAGAGCCCGTCCCCAGCACACCCCATGCACCCACCATGAGCATCTCGCTGGTCAGGGAGTTGACCAGGTCGGAGACGGAGGAGCGAGGCTCTGTCTTGCGGTCAGACTCATCATGCGGTGGCTGCCCGGGCACCGGTGCTGTGTTCACCGCCTTGCCGCCAGCTGGCAACCTGGGGAAAGAGAGGCAGTAACTTAGAGGAGAGGGGCCAAGAGCCATGGGTGAGGCAGCGAGGGACTCCCCGGGCACCCTCTCCCAGCGGATACTGCGCCTGGGCTATGCCAGATCCCGATGGAGGCTGCAGGCTGGGATATGGGCAGAGCTGGACTGCAAGGATGCCCAGGGCTGTGCCACCGGCAGCAGCCCACCAGCCTCCCCAGGCAGGGGGGCCTGGCCGGTGCAGGCAGCTGGTTCTGCCTGCGCTGCCCCAGGCAGGGCTGGGTGCCAGCTGGTGCCCTGGGATCTGTGACATGCCACCTCAGAGCTCGGCAGCAGCTCCCACACTGCCCATGTGCCCCCCTGGCCACAGAGCCCCTGGTGATGCCTGGAACAGCCATCCAGCCCTGCGGCTACCTGGCCCCACCAGCACCTATGGCTCTGGCTGCACCTCACACACACACACAGCCTGTCTCCATCTGGGTGGGAGCTGGGTACGCAGCCACCCCACCGGTGCTTCGTGCTGCGGTGTGGACTCTGTGCCCAGCGCTAACCAGCCCCTCTTTCCTTCTGCCATGGAGCCCCTCAGTGATGCTCTGCCGCTGGGACCGCTGCCCCGGCTGTCCCCGCACACCCTGGCTGTCGCAGTTGGATCTGGAGGGGCCGTGCCGATGGCTCCCGGCTGGCTGCAGGACAGTGGGCATGGTGCCAGGAGGGAGCAGCCCGGTGGGAGGGTGGGCAGCCGGGAGCTGCGGCAGGCACACGGACAGAGCAGCAATGGAGGCGGGCGGGCGCACACCGAGGCCACGCTGCCACAATGCACAGGGACAACAGGGGACACAGGCACATGGCAGCAAGGATGGGGCAGCCGTGGCTGCCAGGGTACAGACAGACCCAAGAGGGAGAGGACTTGCACACAGACAGGCACCCCACGATGCACCCCCACACTCCCACCTGCTGTGGCTCCTGCCTGAGCTGAGACACAGTGATAAACCATCAAACTGACCAACAGGCGCAGCACTGCCAGGACACGCACACCGCGGTGGGCAGCACGCCGCCGGCACGGCCTCAGCATCGTGGTGGGCTCAGCGGGCAAAGCCACAACGCATGCCATGAGATACCCACCGACACGCCAAGCACACGCAGACACACGCTAATGGGGGGGGGACGACACGACACACGACCTGAGGCGATGGGACAGAGGCACACGCCGTGGCACGGGGCGGCAGCCCTCTTGCACACCCGTACGCATACAGAGCTCGCCCGCCCCAGCGGGACGGCACCCAGGGAGGACTGCAGAGCCCGAGGGAGCTGGGGAAGCAAAGATAGGTTAAAAACAGAGTGAAAATGAAGGCGGAGGGGCCGGCGGTGGGGCCCACTGGAGGCGCAGGTGGAGCCATGGGTGCCAGGGTGGTGGCACACTGGCGGAGGTCGCGGACAGAGAGAGAGCAGGAAAGAGCAAGAGAGAGGAGGAGCAACGTCATCCACCGCCGGCCTGCCGGGAGGGAAGGGGGAGAGAGGAGCAGGGAGGATGGACGGACAGAGAGTGGTTAGTCACTGGGACAGGAGACACGCCGAGGCGCCGGGCTGGAGCTGCCAGGGATGGGCTGGAAGGAAGAAGCTGAGAAACGGGGATGCAGGAGACGTTTTGAGGCAGAAGAGCAGGTGGCCGACAGTGCTGGATGGGCAGGCGAGAGCGGAGGGTACTGGAGCCCGTCCCCTCCACTGGCTGAAACCCCCACGTCCCACGGGGCCCAGGGGGATGGGGAGCAGGGGGAGATGGAGGTGGGGAGGCCATGCGTGCTCCGGGATGCGTCTTTCAGACCAGCGAGCTGGGGGGAAGTGGAGAGCGGGGTCTTGCTGCGGCACAGCCACCCACCCACCCGTCCCCAGCAGCCAGCGTCCCTTGTCCCCTCGCCTGGCACAGGGCAGCCAGCACGGTACGGCACGGCGGCCAGCGCTCCCAGCAGGGACCGGCTGCGCAGCGCAACGCTGGGGAGGGAAGTGCTAAAAAGATAGAGCGAAACCAAGCGGAGCAGGGTAAAAATAGCCGGTGGGCGAGAACGGTGCCAGTTCATTAACACGCCGAGCACACGGGGAGGCAGCACCCGCTGGCTTCACACCTCCTCCCTGCTCCGGAGGGGATTAACACCCGCTCCCGGTGGCACAGGGCCCCTCTGCTCCTGCCAGCCCTCGCCGGTGGCTGTGGCTGGGCTCTGGTGCCGGTGCCAGATGTGGTGCTGAGCCTTCAGCACCCCAGGAAGGCAGGGAGCAGCCGGAGGCGAGGCTCTGTGCCACGCTGCTGTGCAGTTTACTTGGAGGAGAAAGGGGGGTAATGCATCCCCCCAGCCTGTTGTGCCTGCTCTGCCCCTGGCTCAGCTGTGGGGCTCAAGCACACGCCACCACAGGGATGTCCCCGCATCCCCAGGGGGGCTGCCCAACCCGCACCGAGCTGTGCTGGGCTGGAGGTGGTGGCAACGCAGTGCACGAGACATGCGTTGGGATGGGATGCGGCTCAGCTGCTGACACAGCATCATCGGGGGGTCCCCCGGTGTGTGTCCCCCTGCCGCCGCACCCCGTTCTCCACCCAGCACAGGGGCTCTCCCCTGCCCCACTCCCGAGCGTGCGCTCCCCAGCATGCAGCCAGGGCGGGGGGCTGGCGGCCAGGGATGGCAGGAGGGAGAGGGCAGGGAGGGAGGAGGACGGGATGGGGGTCCTCTTGGTGCCGCTGCTCCAGAGGCAGAACTGTGGGTGCCGGCGGGGGAGAGCTGCAGACGTCACCGTGCCCTGCTGCCCGTTGGGCCACCCTGTGCCGCTCCAACCTTCGCGCTCCATGAGGCCAGCCTCCTCCTCCTCCTCCTCCACCCTGGGTGAGGCCCTCGTCTCCTCCTCCTGCGGGACTGCCCTCGTCCTCGCTCATACCTCTTGTCCCCCTGAGCGTTCGGCTGGTTCGGCTGTGTCCCAGCAGGTTGCAGGTCGGGGATATTGGCAAAGTCATCTTGCTCTGAGAGTCCCAAAACCAGGGATAACACCACCATCCGGCCTTCCCTGCCCAGGCAGCCCCGCAGGCAGCGGGAGAGAGAGAGAAAGAGAAAGGAGAACACAGCATCAGGCAAGGAACTGGCAGGAGTGGCGGCACCCTGTGGTCCCCTGACGGCGAGGGGACCCCGGCTCTGCCCACTGGTCCCTGTGCAGGAGGCGATGTCCGGGATGGGTGCAGAGGGCTGTGGGGAGAAAGGTGCTAGCTCTGGTAGGCCCAGCACATGTGGGTACTGCCGCCACCCATCTCCTCCACCGGTTCAGGCAGGGAGGGTGCCAAGGTCCTGCCAAGGGGGGAGAAGGTGCCGAGAGGAGCTGGGGACCAAGGGACAGCACGAAGGGAGCGAGGTCCCAGCATCCTTCCCTGGAGGAGGAGATGGCAGTGCCATGGCTGAGGCTCTTTGCCCTCCTCCGGCGCCACCGGCGCAGCCTCCCCAGGGCCCATAACCGCATTTACGCTGTGGCGCCGGGGAGGCAGGCGGGAGGGTAAACAGAATAAAGAGCAAAAGCAAAGTTAATGGCTTCGGAAAGCGGCGGTGGTAAATGGCAGAGGCTCCTCCGTGGGGAAACTGCATGCTGGCTCGGCATGTCTTGGCTCTGTGGCTGCTCCCCCCCTGCCAATTAAGACTGAACCAGTGCCGATGCTGGGTAAACAGAGAGGAACGTGACCCTCGGGATGGCTAATGAGCCACATCTCCACATCGGGAAGCCAGCAAATGGAGCTGGTGAGGAACCTCTTGATGGGAGAAGGCAGAGTCGGCATGGTGCTGGGCTGGCAGAGCAGAGAGGGGCACCAACCGGCTGGTGGTGAGGAGTGTGGTGGGCAGCCAAATTCCTGCCTGATTTTGGCTGGGTTTTGGCCTGCCAAAAACCTAACTCTGATGCAGAAGGTGCTGTGCTGACTCACACAAGGGCCGAATCATGCCTGTCCCCCCTGACCCTGAGCACTACCAACCTGCAGGAAGCACAGCTGGGACCTGAGCATCCCCTCTCCTGGGGCACCAGGGGGCAAAGAGAGGCCAGGGGGCACTGGGAGGACCCCACGGTGGATGGAGGTGGAATTAGGGGGACACCAGCTCTGCAGAGGAGTGACAATGTCATGTGCTGAGATACGGCAGCAGCACGGGACTCAGATTAGTCCTCAGCATTTGAAGTTTGAAAGCCAGCGCTGATAGAGGAGATAGGGTTAAGCCAGATTAAAGATCACACAGCTCTGACAGCTAGGAGCTGGCTGCCCCCATGGCCCCCAGCTCGAGCGGAAGGCAGCCTGACAGGCAGTGATATCAGACGTTCACCCTGCTCAGGAGCCACCATTGCCATGGCTGCCCGCCCCCGCCCTTCCCCGTGGGGCAACGTCACTCCTTGGGGACCATGCTGGTGGCTGTCCCATGGGCTGGAACATCCCTGCACTCCCTGGGGACCGAAGGGGACCTGGGCACCCACATCGGCCGATGATCTGTAGCAAAGTCCCAGGGCAAAACAAACTGGGGGAACGTGTGAGACCCTTCCCAGAGCCCCCGGCCTGAGTGAGCTGCCCCTGCTCCCCGTGACGGGGCCAGAGGGGACCCAGCTCTTCCTGCCAGCCATGGGCAGCGTTTCCCCAAGGTGGTGCCAGCTGAGCAGTTGTGCCAGGGCAAGCAGAGCACAGGGTAGAGGAGAAGGCAGAAGAGAAGGCAATGCAGAAAGCAAGGGAGAGGGCAGAGAAGGCAATGCAGAAAGCAAGGGAGAGGGCAGAGGAGAGCGCAGAGAACAAAGCAATGGAGAAAGCAATGGAGAGAGCAGAGAGCAGAGGAGAGGGCAGAGGAGAGAGCAGAGAGCAAGATAATGGAGAGAGCAGAGGAGAGCGCAAAGGAGAGCATGACAGAGAGAGCGTGATGGAGAGCATGCGATGGAGAGTGCGCGACGGAGAGGCAGAGAGCACAACAGAGATCAGAGGACAGCACAGTGGAGAGAGCAAAGGAGAGCGCACACTTACAGGAAGGACTTCATGTCCAAGCCGCGGTTGCGGATTTGCCCCACCACATGGTCCCAGCTGCCAGGATTGGAGCGGCTCCGGCCACCAGCCATCCGATGCTTGGAGCCGGCGGCGATGCCCTGGCGCGCCTGGCCGCCGCGGGAGCCCCGGGGGTTGCCGGCGCTGGCGGAGGAGCCACTGTGGGCCTGGAGGTGGCCCAGGCTCTGGCTGGTGGTGGGCTGGCTGTGGTTGGCGCGCTGGTGCTGGCTGAGGGGTTGCTGCAGACTTTGCTGGCGCATGAGCGTGCGGGGCCTCTGGCATTTGGGGTCGCCTGCTGAGGTGGGGATATACTCAAGGGTAGTGGCTGTGGACAAGGTGGAGTCCTCGAAACTTAGGGAGAGGAAGGGCAGAGGAGAGGAGAGAAAGGAGAAGAAGGTGAAGGGGCAAAATTGGAGGAAGGAAAAGAAGAGAGTTAGAGAGAAGATGCCCCAGCGCAGGGAGCGCTCCGGCAGGGGCCAGCGGATGCAGCGACCGGTTCCTCTGCCTCTTGGCCCCGGCTTGGCCTCGCCGGCAGCACGGGGCTCTCGCGCCGCCACCATCTCACCCATCCTGCCTCCCAGGCACCGTCCCGGGCTGCTGGAGGGCTCGGTTGTGGCACCGCAGCACCCGGCCGGCTGGGTGCCCTCCCGCTCCCGCAGCTGCTGCGCAGCCAGCGCCTTCCCAGCACGCCGGCCGACTTCGTCTGCGAGCTAATTAGGCTGCTGTGCGAAGGCGAATCCCGCGGCGCCCACTCACGTGCTGCCAGCCAGCCCGCCCCATCCCCATCCCTCCCAGCCCAGCACCCAGCTGCCAGCACTGCCGGGTCTGGCATCCCCCATCCTGCGGGACTGAGCCGGCTGGGGGTCCCACAGCGATGGAGGAGCCGAGGCCGCCGTGGTCGTGGCATGCCAGCAAGCCAGGTGTCCCCAGGGCCAAGCCAGGCTGCCAGCAGCGAGCAAGCCCACTGGGATGGGAGTCCGGCCGTGCTCCTGAATTGTAGGATGGGGGTGATGTGGATGTGGCCCTGGTGGGACAGGGAGAGCAGAGGAGCCCAGCGCTGGGCTGGATGGGCTTCTCTGGCCAGCAGAGAGGGAAGAGCAGTTGAGAGGCTGGCAGGGGAAGCGGTGGTGCCCATCATTGGCCATGCAGCTGGCCCCACGCTGGGGCAGCAGCACATGCGTGGCATGGCCTGTGCAGCCGGGCAGGAGCCCCAGGCACGGCGCTGATGCCCACAGCAGCCTGCAAAGCTATGGCTGCGAGACCAAGGGGTTCAGCCAGCCTAGCAAAAGTCCTTGGGGGTCCTCGATGCATGACGGCATCCCCCCACCCAGAACCACCACACTGCCTGGCACTGGGGAGTTGCCTTCAGCAGCAGCCACCAACCCTACCCCAGTCCCTGCACTGCCCGGGGATGCTGGGGTGCTGGCTGAAACTGCGTGGTGAAGCTGTGCCATCGTGCATTGCCAGCAGCGGGGGACAGGGAGGGAGAGGGGAAAGATAAATAGCTTTTAAAATAAAATGATAATTAAAAAAAAAAAAAAAAAAGAGGTGAAGAAAGAGCAAAAGGTGAGTGAGAGAAAGAGAGGAGAGGGAGGGAAGTTGAGAGGAGTGGAGAGCCAGGATGGATCTCGCCCTGTGGCCGGGGTCAAAGGCACACAGGGCACTGCCCAGGCGCTATGCCGCTCCCCCCGCGCCTGCCGCCGACCTCCTTTTGCTTTCCTATCAAATCCTAAATTAGTTCAATTTACAACCTCTCAGTCACAGGAAACTAAATCTGGCTCCTCTCGGCGCGGCGCCAGCTGGAGGCGCGAGCTCCTGCCAACACCGTGCCAGGCGGCAGCACGCCCTGCCCGCACACCCTGCCTGTGCCCGGCCGGGTGCCCCCATATCAGGGGAGCGGTACAGCAGCCAGCCCCCAGAACAGCCCCCCCTGAAGACCCCAGACCCGAAGACTCTGTGCAAAAGAGATGCTGAAAGGGAGGAAGCTTCACCAGCAGCCTCCACATCCCCTTAACCCTGCCCTTGCCTCCTGTGCCAGCCCAGCGTGCTGCAGCGGCTGTCTATCCATCGTCCGTCTGTCTGGCCCCGGCCCCTCCAGGCTCTGAGGTGACCAGGCAGGGCAGCAGAGCCCGTCCCCACGCTGGCACGGCACGGCTGCCAGTGCAGCCCGGCTGTGAGTCAGTGAGAGTGGAGGTGCCGAGCGGCGCGCGGGCGCGCGTCTGTGGCTCTCGGCACGGCAGCTGCGCGATGCCTTTTCTTAGCCGGCCTTCGCACATCATGCCAGAGGAGCGCGGGCTCCTGGCAGGTTTCACTTCGCCGCCGAGACTGGGTACGGCTGAAGGCTGCGCAGCTCCCCCTCTTCCTCGCCTCTTCTTCTCGCCTTCCAGCAGCCCAGCCGGAGCACACCAGCATCATGCCAAATGGGTAGCTGTGGCTCCAAACAGCAGCGATACCAATCTTTGGGCCCCCAGGAGGCATTTGGGATTTGTCCAAGGTGGTAGGACTGGCCTTTCTCTTTTGAAAAGGTTTTCTTCCCACTGATGAAGCTGGAAGCAGCAGCAGGGACAAGGCACGCCAGCCTTGGGAAGTGCCTTTGCCGTTGCCACCGAGCTCTCCAAGGATGCTGAGGCCACTGCCAGGACCTACTGGCTATTCAGCCACGAGCACAGCACTTGGGTTGCCGCACAACCAGGGCCTGCTGCGTCCCAGCGTGGGGAACCGAACCAGAGCCCAGTAATACAGGACGAAGCCCACAGCCATATAAACTACCTCCATCTCCCCCCACAGAGCTATGGTCACTGCCAGCAGCAGAGGGTCTCGCCAAGACCCCCACCCAGCCTGCCTGGGCCATGAGCCCTGCAGAGTGTGACAAAACTTCAGATTTTCCCTTAAATATGATAGACCACCAATTTTCCCCAAGTGTCGCCCAGCGTCGGGTGGTGGAGCCACAAGTGAGGTGCCAGCGCCAGGTCTCATGGCTGTGCCGTGGGTCAGGGGAGTGCCACAAAGGAAGAAGGCTAGCGATGCCCCACACCATCCCTGATGGTCACATCCCACGGATGGGGACATGGCAGAGCAGCTCATGCCTTTGGGCCATCACCAAGACGGTGCCTGCTGCCCTGGAGAGCCTCACCGGCAGTGCCAAGGCACTTTTCATCGGCATTGAGCAAAGCCACCTCTGGCGCTGGAGCACCCAAAGGCGCTCCTCCTGCCCAGCTGGGGCTTGAGCCCCTCAGCCTATTCCTCCACTCCCCCCCAGCTGACATGCTGCCGAAACACCACGGGGGGCCTGGGCAGCTCCTCGCCTCCCTCGGCATGGTGGGCCGGGGGGTCTCTTGGTGGCCCCCGTCCAAGCGCAGCCCGCAGTGGGGAGCGGGTGCCCGGGCACGCTGGCAATGGTGGGGGTCCGTGCCGGCGTGCCGTGCCGGACCATGTGTGCTCACTCACTTGGACAGGCTGAGCTTCCCTGCGGCCAAGTGGCTCTGCACTGTGTGCCAGCGGCCTCGTGCCGCCTTCCCCGCGCTGGGCTCGCTGTGGGCAGAGACGCTGCTCTTCATGCCGTCCTCGCCGAGCCGCTGCTTCTCCCCAGGGCGGCCGTCACGCTCCCCCGCCAACCCCGCAGCGGCCGACGCCGTCAGCTTGGCCCCTGATAACAGAGAGCCACTGGGCCAGGCCGGTGGCCAGACCCCCCCAGACAGACAAAAAGGGAGCCGGACGGACAGATGGACGGACATGGAGGGGGGGGAGCCGTTTGATAGGGGTGGTGGGTACAAGGGGAGGGGGAGAGAGCCAGAGGGGGACAGACAGACAAGAGACGGACAGAGAGAGAGAGAGAGAGAGACATCAGCACTGCAAAAGAAAAGGGGTCCTGGCCAGAGGGGTGCGTGGGGGCCTTGGCAAAACCATCCAAAATAAAGGGGGAAGGAGGGCGAGGGTCGGGGGGGGGGTCCCACTCGCCGGCAGCCCAGCCCCGGGGGGGACCCATCCCCGCGCCGAGGGGGTGCCCCCAACGCGCAACCCCATCCTGCGCCACCGCGACGGGGTGGGGGGACCCGCCGCGGCCCCAGCTGCCCCCGGGGGAGCGGGAGGGAGGGGTTGCTCGTCTCCATGGGGCTGCCCATGGGGTGGCGTGCAGGGAGCCCAGGAGGAGGAGGAGGGCAAGGAGGAGGAAGGCGAGTGGGTGCTGCCCATATACTCACTACACGGAGCAAACCCGGTAAGGAGAGACTCACTTGAGGGAAAGCCGCGGATCACCATACGGGGCGTAAGGTGAAATGTTTAGTATAAACTCCTTGGGAGGGTAGGAGCTCCATTTCTGCTGCACTGTGTTGTCATTGTTATTCCAAAAGTCTCTGTCTAGATCGCTACAGCGGCCGGAGACCAGGGGAGAAAGAAAAGGGAAATACAAGAGAGAGAAGCTGAATTCCTGCGAGAGGGGAGGAAAAGCAGCCCTCCGCCCCCGGAGCGCCGGGATCCTGCGGAGAGAGACAGGGCGCGCGGCCGCCCACCCCTCGGACACCAACACACACACACACACAGACGGATGGATGGACGGAGGGAGCAGGGCAGAGCTGCGGAGAGACAGGAGCAGGTGGCTCCGTTGGCTGGGAAGGAGAGAAGGATGGTACAGGGTTAGAGAGGTGCCAGCGAGTGCGGTGCTGGCGCGGCATCCCCGGCACACGTGTCCGTGCATCCTTAGCACCCACGTCTGTGCGTCCTCGCCTCCTCAGCAGCTGGATCCTGGAAGCGCACGCTGCTTGGTTAACCGTGATGCTACTGTATGCTGGAGACTTCCTCCGGGTCCCCTCCTGCCGAACCAGTCTGAAGCCTGAACCTCCCGGCCCCGGCAAGCTGTCCGCAGCACCCCATGGCCTGGCCCGAGCTGTGCACTGGGGCTGTGGAGCCAAGCAGCTCCCCACCAGTGCTGGGGTCTTGAAAAGCTGCCAGTGCCCAGCCCTCACGCCCCTCATGCCCACCTGAGGCTCCGGGTTGAGCCCAGCTGCAGGGATGGTGCCAGAGCTGGGGAGGGAGAGCCACCTGTGCCGTGCCAGCGGGAGGGGATGTGCCTCCCACCCCAGTCTCAGCTGGGCATGGGCAGCCCTGGTGTGGCCAAGAGCAGCTGGCCAGGCTGTGCCTGGGTGGAGGGGTGCCCAAGGTAGCCCCAGATGCCTGCACCCCAATAACATCCTGGGCAGGAGGCCAGGCCAGCCAAGAGAGGAGGTTTGCAATAGCCTTACTCCAGGCAGGGGCTATTTTCTTCCTGGTAGCCTGGCCCTGGCTCCTCGCAGGAGTCCTGCGGGGTGCCAATGGCTGCAGAGGGCAGAGCTGGGGTGCCCAGGAGAGCCCGTGATGGCTGCCACACACCTCCCCCCTTACTCCCTACCCAGCACCATGAGAGGCCCCAGGTCCGCTCTCCCTTCCCCACGGCATCCCCAATGCCCATGGTCTGCAGAGCCGTGCCAGCCATGCAGGCAGCGGTGCCGGGGGGGCTCCACCAGTGGGGCAGGGCCCAGGCCCTGCATGCCCAGACCTCGGGTCACCCATGCTGAGGTCCCCATGGCTCCATCTGGTCATGCCCGTGACTCGGTGGGTGAGCCAGGAGGGGTACTTGAAGAGGTCTGCCAGCTCTCCCAGTCTTCCAGCGCCCCTCTGCCACTGGGGCTGGGGGACTTGGGGACATGTCCACCCCAACCAGGGCAACCATCCCATCCCGCAGGCAGCTGCAGGAGGAGCAGGGATTGGCAACGCTTTGGTAGGATGGTGGGCACCACCCATCGCTTGGTGTCCCCAGCAGCCCTGGCTGCTCCCGGGACAGAGCTGGGCAAGCAGCTGCTGCCAAACTCGCTCTGCCAGGGCTGTGCTTTGCATGGACCCTCCTCCCTGGGAGCAGAGGGATGGCCACCTCTGTCCCCAAAGAGGAACCTCCCTGCTGCTGCTGGGGGCGGCACCAATCCAGCACAGATCCCCACGCGGGCAGGGCACCCACGACCAGGGGACAGTGTGTGGCAGAGGGCAGGGTGCTGAGTAGGCTGCGGCTGTGCCGGACCTGTGGGTGAAGAGGATCCTGGCACCACTGCCCCCTGCCCCTCTCCCCCCAGCCCTGGCACCTACTTGATGGTTTTCTTTTCACTGCGGCCTCGGCTGGAGTCTGGAGTTCCCACAGTCTCCAGGGAAGTCTTGTAACGCTTACCCTGTGGTGAGGAGAGGGAGAGAAGAGTCAGGGGGCAGCAGGGAGACCCCCACTGCACCGCAGAGCATCGCAGCAGAAGATGGGGATGGGAGCTGCCAGGGCTGCACCTCCATCATCTGAAGGGTTTGACCTGGGTTTTGCCCTTTTCCCTTACAGCCTCCTGGTCGATGGGCTCCATCCCACCAAGCTGGGCAGCAAAACTCCTGATAGCTTCATCCCTGGGCCCTCACAAAGCACCAGAGGCACAGGGGAGACACTGGCATGGCCGCCCTGGCTCTTGGGCACCATCCCCAAAAGGCTGGAAGGTAGGCAGGGGGCTCATGCCCTGCATCACCCCAAAGGCAGAGCAGCAGTCACCGCTTGCATACCCTTCCACGGCCTCACTGGGGGAGAAGCAGGTAATTTTAGGATTAATTGAACCTGAATTAATTGAGTTCACCTTCCCCACTGAAAGGGAAGAGCTGCCATATGATAATGAAGCAGGCGCTCGCTCCTAACTGGGGCTTGTAATCAGGGCACTTCACTGTGATTTCCGACGGCAGGTTCAGCATGCTGCTCCGATCCAGGGCGGACAAGAGCGTAATTAATGCCAATTAGCAAACAATTAGGAGCAGAGGCTGCTCCACACAGGTGTGGGGAGGCTGAGGTGGGATGGGAGCAGCTGCTGGAGCCGGCTGGGGTTGTGGACCAGCTCTCCCACCATGGTGGCCTTGGACCCATCAGCATCCCTTCTGCAGGAGCCAGCCCTGCACGCAGCCTGCCCATGGAACGGAGTATTTCTCCCTTCTCCTCCTCCCCAGCCTCGTCACCTCTGCATGCGGCTGTCTCCTTGGCAGTGCTGTGCCAAAGGACTCCCTGCGCCCTCAGCACAGGTGTCCTTGGGCAGCCACGGGCTTGTCCTGCCGGGAGCTGCAGGGATGCCTGATGTCCTTGCATGCCCATGAGCTAATCCTGCTGGGAGCTGCAGGGATGTTGGATCCCCTTGCATGCCCATCGGCTAATCCTGCTGGGAGCTGCAGGGATACCCAACCCCTCAGATAACTCGTGGGCCATCATGGAGGGAGTCAGCCCTGAGCCACATGCGCAGCGCTGTCCCCAGCTGGCCATGGTAAAGGGCCTGTGGGGACATGGCAGCCGCGGCTGCTGGCCCCCACTTTCCTGGCACTAGCCAGCCCAGGGCTGCCGTGCGAGCACAGCCTGGGGCCAGCCCGGCAGCCGCCCAGAGGGTTTGGCCGTGGTTCCCACTCAGCCGTTCCAGCTCCATGCGCTGTTGAGGGCCGGCCGGGACGCGCCTTTCCCTTCTGTTGTAAAATTGCAGCCTGAATGCCTTCCTGCACGATTTATACTTGTTTGTTCCCCTGCCAGCTTCATCCCTCAGCACAACCATCCCTTCTCCTCCCCAGCGCCCAGCCCTCCGCCACCTCCCGCTCCAGCCTGCCCTCTCTGGGGTGGCACCAGCCAGGCCTGGAAGCCCCTTCCCACCTACCTCCCCTCTCCACACATCATGGTGGTTCCCACCGCCCTCACGCTGCCTCGTCCCCAGCTGGACCCCTTCTTCCCTTCCCAGGGGAGAGCTGCCTTCCCACGGCTTGGGGAGAGCCACCGGCACTGCCAGGGTGGGCATCTCCTGCAGAGGAATTGCTGCCACCATCGCAGCATTTGACCCAGATTTGGATCTGATGGCAAAGGAAATGTGGCCAAGCACGTGGCCGGACCCTGATGCTGGGCTGCTCCAGGGAGAGGAGGAGGAGGAGGAAGGAGGCAGGGCAGGAAGGAGTGCTGTCCCAAGCCAAAGGCCCCCCTGCCACAGTGGGGGTCAGGGAGGGAAGCCGGGTGGCCTGGGGGGCTGGGGGCTGGCATGGGGGCACAGCAGGCGGCAGGGACGGCTCACGGTGCCTGGTGCTGCCAGGGACAGGCTGGCTGCCTTCCCACCGGGCTCTTCCAGGCAGGAGTGTGCCCAGCAGGACAGGGGCCAGATCGTTACTGCTTGTCGCAAATATATGTATATATGTATTTGGAAACTTCCCTTTATGCTGCACAAACAGTTTTGCCCAAACATTTAATTATCACATCTCCTAAAGAGCAAAATAAAAGCTGCAGCCGGCACCCACCGCAAACCACTCACAGCAACTGCCTCTGCCCACTGGCAGCCGCGCACCTCGCTATCCCGACAGCGGGCACTGCCCCCCACCCATCAGGACCCCCCGCCTCAGCCATCACCCACGGACAGAGGGTGGCCAGGACCCACATCCCAATGCACCCCAGGACCCCGGGAAGGAAGGAGGTATGCCTTGTGCCTGCTCCCAACCCCAGGCACCCCCCAGCACAGGGGCACTTACCAGTTTGCGCTGGCACCACTGGCAGATCCCGCAGAGTACGATGGTGATGCTAAGGCTGACGGTGGTGATGGCTGAGACGAGGAGGACGTCGCGGGAGGGAGCCCCTGTGGAGGAGCAGAGCAGAGCTGCCACTCAGCCAGGGGACAGGGACGGGGTCAGCCCCGCACCTGGGGGTGTCCCCGGCATGGGCATGAGTACAGCACCCTGCACGAGCACCCAGGGAGAGCTGGGCCAGAACGGGGTGGGAAAAGGTGGGGAATATGGTCCAACTAACAGGCTCCATCACTGTTGTACAACCGCCCCCAGCTCCATGGGCTCCGGGCTCCCAGGGGACTGCGTGCTGTGGCCTCCAGCCCTGGCCACGAGCACTCCCCGGGAGCCCAGGTTGGAGTCGAGCAAAGGCTTTAATCTCTGCCAGCACCCTGGGAGTGCTGGCATGTCCGGCAAAGGTCACAGCATCAGCACACACCTCCTGCCGCGGTATCGCAGCATCACGGCTGTTCTGTGTTGCTTCCCCTTCCCCTTTGCCTTCCTAATTGCCAACCCTTCCCCTTGTCCATCCCTTCCCCTTTCCTCTTTCCCTTCCTCTTTGCCTTCCTAATGCCCATCCCCATCCTTGCAACTTCATACTCTTCCCCTTCCCCATCCCATCCCCTTCCCCTTTTCCATTCTCTCCTGACAAGCCAGTCAGTTCCTTGCTGGATCTGTGCCCCTTCCATCACTGCCCTGCAGCCACCCCACCTTAGTGGTCCCCTCTGGGTCAGCCAAAACCCACATGGATTCACCCCAAAGGGCAGTGCAGGCACTTGGCAGGGGCGGGGGCTTCTGGGGAGGGGATCAGGCAGCAGGATTGTCCCCAGCCTGGCCACAGGGACAATCCTGGGGATCCCAAAAGTGGGGGTGGACCCCTCTGCTGCTCCAGCATCACCCTCCATGGACACTGGGGATGGTTACACGGCCAGGCAGGCATCTCCTACCCACCTTGCTCCTGCCCTGCACCCAGCCAGCCCTATGGGCAGGAAAACCCCCTCACCGGCCCCCAAGAGACCTGCCTGCCCCCCTCCCCCAGCCCCCACCCTGGCACTGGGTGTCCCCGGCATCCAGCAGTCCCGCCTCAGGCTCTGAGCCCATGGCCATGCTGCCAGCAAACAGGGTGGCCCTGGCACTGTGGGAGGATGAGTATGGACCCAAGGTGGCTTGAGGGGGGTCCAGCGGGACCCCCAGCCCAGCTCAGCCCTGTCTCCTGGCAGGAACCCCCAACAGTATCCCTGTCGGAACCCCACAGCCAGCTCTGCATCTGGGGATTGGGACAGGCCATCGTTCGAGCCACAGCTGGCAGTGGGAAGCGGCGAGGCCAAAGCAGTTCGCCTGGAGCTGTACTGCAATATAAATATTAAACAATAATTGTTAATAATTAATTTGCCCGCAGACCTTGTTATTGTAATGAAATTTGCCAGTGGCTCAGAGGCTGGCGTGAGTCAGAGCATCCTGGGCAGCTGGACCAGGGCGCAGGCATCCCCCCGGCATGCTGGGGGGTCCCTGGTGCCACCAGCACCCTACTCCCGCCCTGGTGTGCAGATGGGTGCAGACCTGTAGCCCCATGGTCTCCGGCAGAATAAAAAAAGAGAAGTAAATGGATGGTAGCAATAAAGGGGAATTTTATAAAAGCCCCTTAAGCAGCCATGTGGCCGGCACTGAGCCCCTGCCAGAGCGGGATGTAGGGGGCAGGAAGGTGATGAAGTTATCCGGGGGTCTTCAGGGGACAGGGCTGGGGGTGTCCTGGCTCCTGGGCTGTGGCCAGCGCCCCGGCAGCAGCACAGGCAGCTGGCACACGTGCTCCCTCCATCCAAACCCAGCGAGGGGGGCTCCTCCACTGCTCCTCGGTCACGAGAAGCCTGTGTATAAAACTTGCTTAGCAACTGTTGCCTAGTAGGGAATTTGGGACCAGCCCTTAATTTCAAACATTTATAAACCCCAGCTAGATAAGCTGCTGGGGGGATATAAAGCAGCTGTGCCGGTGGGGAGGGCTGGGGCAGCCCCCCTTGGGATGTTCGGCACACAGGGTAACTGGGCAGGCTGGTGAGGCTAGGAATGGGGGTGAGCCCTCCTCTGCCCCCCCACAAGCACTGGTTCCCCCCATGGTGCTCCCCACAGCCCCGTGCCTGGGGACACTGCGACACGCCAAAAGCAGGGTGCCCTGCCTGGCTGCCGTGCATGCTAACGAGCAGCGGTGAGTGACCCCCACCGCAATCCCTCCAGGCTTAGCCTGGAGCTTCAAGAGGTGCTTTGGTCCTTGCAGGTCAAGTTCCTTCCCAGTGTACTATGGTGAGAGGGAAATCAAAGGGGAGAAGGTGAGGGGAAGGGGCGCACGCTGCCTGCAGAGGTGCTGCCACGGCACAAATGAGGGATTAACCCAGCTCAGGAAGGAGCAATCCAGCGCGGTGTCTGGGCCCTGCCACCGAAGGGGTTGAAGAGGGACATTGGTGCATGCCAGCTCCCATGTGCTGTACCTGCCCCCAGCCAAATTCCCGTGCCAAGCTGCCACCACAGCACCAAACCTGGCATCACCCGGTGGAGCTGCTGGTCACACCGGGGGTGACCAGGGAGGCTCCCGGTGGGTTCCGTGCTGTGATGCTGGGGGCTTACGGATGGCATGGCTCATAGTCCCCGGCGGCCTCCAGGCTCAGCCACATGGGTCCCTGTGCACAGGCTCGTGCCAACCCTCCCCGGCGGGGACACATGTCCCTCAGCCCGTGCTGGCCATGTCCCCAGGGCTCGGGGAGAGATGCTGGCCCCCAGGGTGCTGCTGCCCTCAGCACAATTTGAATGACTCGTTTTCCGGGCAATTAGCACTAGTTAATTAGAGAAGCTGAGTGGATCAGAGCTCCTGGCTTGTCCCCAGCCCTGAGTCCCTGCCCTGGGGCATTGCATGAGGTCCCCAGGCCAGCAGCACCAGCTCTGTGGTTGGGATGCTTGGCGTGAGGATGCTGTGGGGCAGGTGGCCCTGGACAAAGGGTACAGAGGGGTTGGGGGGACACATGGTTGGGAGTTGTGTGACCATGGTATGCATGGGGACACAGCCCTGAGAACGGGTGAAAAACACGGCGCTTGTTTACCACTGTCTCTGCCTCCTCCTTCCCCACTGCTCACATAAATCGCTGCTCTGCTGGCGTGGATACAGCCAAGAGCATGTGAGATGGTGGTGCTGGGACCTCAGCCCCACACTCTGGGGGGGTCCACACCCCTGCCCTGGAGTCCCTGCAGCCACATGCCCCCCCCTTAAATCACCCCTGCCCTTCGCTGGTCCTGCCTCATCCCAAGAGCACAGCAAGGGGCTGCTCCGTGAGCTGGAGACCCCTCATCCGCCCTTGGAGAACGTTAAGGGGTTGAAGCGCTGTGAGGGCACCAGGGCTTGGGGCTCCCCAGCCCCTCGCGCCTGCCGGCAGAGCAGGGGATGGCTGCGGAGGCTGGGAAGGGAGGCGGCGCGGCCCTGCAGCTCTTTCATCAGTATTCAATGTCACTTGATGGGATATAATTCCACTTTTACAGCCGGTTATTGATGAGGGGATTACCTGCCTCGTTAGCGCCGCAGCTCTTCAGCGTGGGATTTGTGTGGCACCACGTGAGCAGCAGCCGGCTGCGCTGGGGGAGAGGATCCCCACACCGGGGAAAAGGGTCCCCCCATGCAGGGAGAGGGTCCCCGTGGCAAACCCCCTCCCACAAACCTGCACCTTGGCATGGAGGACCCTCACGGGTGGCCAAGCAGGGCTCCCTCCGGTACCCATTGGAGCCCCCTGTGCCCACGGCCCCCCCGGGGTGCTGGGGAGCTGGGGCTGGCAGGGGCAGTGGCAGCGTGCCGCCATGTGCTCATCTTCCCTAAGCCACCGCTCCTGCAGGCGCAGGATTAGCTGCCTCTGGAGTGCGAGCGAGCTCCGGCCTTTGTGGCTGTGGAGGAAACACTTCAAAACCCGACCCGAGCACAAGCAAGAGGCGCAGAAATCCAAGAGGGATTATGCTTCCCTAAGCAGTGTGTAAGCCGCAGATCCTGTAAGATCGGCCCGGCGGAGACAAGGCGCTCACGGCAAGAACTGCTGATGCCAACGGATTCAACATGCAGCTGAGCGCTGGCACCGGCAACGTGCAGGGAGGCAGCCCCACGCCGGGGTGGCGGTGGGTGTTGGTGCTGCGGCAGAGCCAGGCACCCCTGCGCAAGCAGCCCAACCTGAGGACACCCCGAAGTGCCTGAGCCTGCTCCCATCTCCTCCCTGGCCTTGGCCCTTGTCTTGTCGGCGTTGTGCACTTCGACGGCCCTGTGCATCTCAGTGGCTTTGTGCACCTCGGTGGCTTTGCACATCTCGGTGGCCCTGTGCACGCTCAGCTCTCCATGACAGACATCGCTTGACCCTCACACTCAAGGCAGCTACACGTCTTTCCCCCGCCGATCACCTTCGCTGGTAGCAGAGATGCCCTGTCTCCCTGTGCCTGTCCTGGCACTCAGACTGGACTGACAGCTTCCCCATCATCTCCAAATCCCCACCACTGACCTGCACCAAAGCCCTCAGCCCAGGAGCAGCACCACCCGTCCTGGCACACAGCAGCGCTGGGAGGGCAAAGCACCTGCAAGGGGCACCCAGGTGAGGGTGTAAGCTCCTGGCCGCTTTCCGAAGCAAAAGGCTCCTGCACAGCACAGCACAGCGTCAGGCTGGAAATCTCTTTCATGGAATGGCAAGTGCCCAAGGGCTTTGGATGAGCAGTGGGCACAAACCAACAGCATCTGCTGGCACTGGGGCTGGTGCTGACCTCTCCACAGGTGCCTCGGTGAGGACAGCCCTGGTCAGGCTCTCAGGGCCATATTTTTGGGTGCAGAGCCTGCAGTGCCCAGTTTCAGGTGGGCACAGCATCTCCCTGCAGCTGCTTGGTATTCCAGCCCCATCTCCCCTCGCCTCCTCCCACCTGCCCTGGCCCAGCAGTGAGACCCATCGATGCAAAGTACCCTGGGGAAGAAATCAAAGCTGTGTGGAGCCCCCCCCAGCCCCAGCCACCCGCTGTGCTCTCTGGAAGTGACGATCAAAGCCTCTCCCCACAGCCAGCACACCACAGCTCCACGCAGAGAAACTTCTCCGTGTGCCAAGCCGCCTGCCACCACCGAGCGGGTGCCCGGTGTGCCAGCCCGCGGCGCTGGCTGCCTCGCCAGACCGGCAGCGGAAACACGTGCGTGCCCAGGGAGGGGGGAGCGGGAGAAGGTGCCAAGCAAGCAGCGCATCCCCACCACCACATTTTGCTGTGAGCCACCGCAAGCCGCCGAGCCAGGTGGGATGTGACGCTGAGCCCAAATGGGGATGATGGGACTGGGAAGGGGATGGGGCAAGGCTGCAGAGTGGGGGATAAGAGGGGGTCTGATCCTGCCCCATGTGGCATGAGAGCATCCCCTCGTGCCACAGAAGGGCCGTGTCGTGGCGGAGGGCGGCTGGGCGGGGAGCGAGGCGGTCACATTGCCACGCCGGGGCTTCCCAGATGCTGTTTGCCTGGCGCCAGGCCATTAATTCCTCCTCTTCTCATCCTCCCACTCATTTGCTAGATATTTCCCAAACCTCTTATTTTTAGGTTGCAGCTGAAAAGCTGTGAATTTGCAGCTTTCACTCCTGTGCAGGATCCCGGGTGCAATGCGGGTGGGAGCAGGGCAGGACCACGGCGGGGCTGCCCAGTGGGCAGAGCAGGCAGGCAAAGCCCATGTCATCAGCACAGGTGGAGGGAGAGGGGCTTGGCACAGAGGGGCTGCCGGGATGCAAAACCTCTGAGCAGGAACGAGGCCCTGCTGTCATCCCTGGAAACAACCCGATGGGGATTTTGGGGCTGCTTTGAGCCAGGCTTGGCATGCCATGGGGCAGAACCAGGTGGCCGCAGAGCTGGCAAGCTAGAGGGCTGAGATGGCTGGGTCCAGCGGCGCCACTTGCTCAGGGGCTGCTGGGGGCTACAAGCTGCTCAGCAGGGGACATTGGGAGCTTCATGGCTGTCCCGCTGCCCCGGCAGGGTCCTGGCCAGTGTCCCATCGTCAGACAAGCCTCAGGGGAGAGGACCAGTGCAGCACCACAGCTCAGCACCCCAGGCATGCCCAGGGTGAGAGGGAAGGGAACAGGCGTCTGTTCTCCATCTGTGCATCTGTCTGTCTATCTGTGCGTCCCCCTCTCCAACACATCCATCAATCTCTCCATCCATCCATCCCTCATACACATCTGCTTCTCCATCCAGCCATCTGTCCATCCCCCGGAGCTGTCAATCTGTCTGTCTCTGCCTCCTCCATGCTGAGCTGCCTGCCCTGGGGGCTTTGCCTCCGGACTGCCACAGACCCCCAGGACTGCCACCGACCCCCAGCGTGGCGCTGCCTCCTCTGCCAGCGACCCCACGGGATGGGCCAGCTGGTGCCAGGCACAGTGAATTGCTCCCCGTGTGGGCACCTCTCCCCCAGCACCCATGTGCCTGGTGCTGCAGTGATGCCAAGGCATCCAGGCCCAGCAGAAGCACTGCACTGTCCCTGCCACATGGGCTCTGCAGGAGGGGGACACCCTCCTCAAACACCACACGGCTCCTTCAGGGTGCAGCTGGACATCCCCTGTCCCACCCTACCACCATGCATGGATGTGTCCCTCGGGCCCTGGCACCATGGTGATGGGCAGAGCAAGAAATTCATGTGATAGAAGGTGGGACGGGTCCCTCATGCACCCAGGTTTCATTTCATACCACCTTCACGGAGCAAGTCCCTGCTCCTGGTGTGGATATGGCACTGGGGTTGTGCCTCAGCCACACAGCCCTACCCAAGGCCAGCGGGCACCGCAGCAGTTGGTGCACCAGCGTGGCAGGGCTCACCCTCCCACCATGGGCCATAGCCATCCGGACGGGTTCAGCCCATGATTCCCCACGGAGAGGTGAGTCAGAGCTCCTGACACCCCGTGGCACCTGCCTCTGAATCAGCCGGGTCACAGGGAGAGGATGCTGAGGGCACCCATCGCCTTGCCAAGCCCCCCGCTGGGCAGCCCTGCCTGCCGGCACCCCCCTGCCTGCGCCCCCCCAGGCGCGCTGCAGCCGTGCCTCTGCCCTGCTCCGGTATGTGGCCGGCGTGCGGCTTCATGCACCACATGTTCACATGCTGCTCAGCGACGCCACAAGGCCCTGGGCAACGCATGCACATCACCACCACCAGCCCCGTGGCACAGCACACCCCGCTGCACCCTCGGGCGAGGCCCCAGCGCCAGCTGGGACTGCCACCCATACCCCCTCCGGGCTGTTGCAAGCAGAAGCTCGCAGTGGAGGGAGAATTTGGCAAGTGAAGGCGCTCCTTCCCCCGGTGCGGGGCTATTTTTGGCTAAGGATTTCCGGAGAGGCGTGTGGTTTCTCTGCCTAGTGGTCCCCACTGCATCTCTCCTCCTGAGGAGCACCCAGACCCCCTAAGGACTTTCTGCCCCCACATCTGAGTCCCATGGGGTTTTCACCCATCGCCCTCCCCATTTCAAACCCTGCTCCTGACAGCCTCGTGATGCCCCTCATCCCCCAGCGAGGCTGGCTTCTGCGCAGCCCCTGCTCCAGGTCATCTCTGCCCCAAAACATGAGCCCCGCAGTCCTGGTCATGCCTGTGCCCTGTAGCCCCCGGGCATCACCCCCCACCCCAGAGGCAGCCCCAGCCCCACATGACCCGAGCACAGAAATCTCTCCTGGCAGTGGCAGCAGGCACGGAGGAGCAGGATGGGCTCTCATGCCGAGCTGCACTGCCAGCTCTTCTGCCGCCGCACCGCCGCCACCACTTAGCCTCTCGCCCCAGGGCCCTCCATCATTCCCAGGCACTTCTGGTGACAGCGGGAGAGAGGGAGGCAGAAAGCCAGAGGCTCCTGGGGGACAGGAGCGAGCAGGCTCCATGCAGCCATGCCCAGCCCCATGAGCCCCAGCTTACTTCCCCAGCTCCCTGTCCCCCCAGCAAGGCAGCATCCCCCAGCCACTGCCTCCCAGGACCCCCGCTGCTGCTGAACTTTGTGGCCAGGAAGGCCACCATGGGGACAGGAGCCCCACAGACAGCTCAGTGCTGGGGGGATGCTCAGGATCAGCCACAACCCCCAAACCAAGGGGCTGGCAGAGCTGGAGGAGGAAGAGGAGGGCCGGAGGAGCACACACGGGAAGATGGAGAAACGCAGCTGGTAGGGGAGGAGAGAGGAGGCAGAGGAGAGGAATAAAGGGCAGAGGAAGGCCCCAGGTGGAGGACTGGGACACAGAGCTGTGGCCAAGAGCCCAGGGCAAGTGGGGGTGATGGAAACTCTTCTGCAGACCTTGGTCCCTGGACTGCATCCTCCAGTGACACACACACTGAGACCCTGGGGGAGTAGGGATGGCCACCCACAGGGGAGCAGGGATGGTCACCCATCTCCCCCCACCCTGCAGCCACCAGTGTCCCACAGACCCAGCTGGAGGGGAAGGGCTGTGCACACCTCATATCAGGGGTGCCCAGAGCCCCCCAAAGTGCCGCCTCAGGACTGTCCCCATAGTGTCCCCCACTCAAAAGGGCAGGGAGACGCGCTGCTGTGCTGTGCCATCCCTCCACCACTGCCCCGGCTTCATCTCCGTCAGCGCGATCGGTCGCTTCCCTGTCAAACCTCATTAACTCCCCCCAAGGTGACCCTCTCCCTCCTGCAGCAGGGCTGCCAGCAGAGCTGCCCGGGGACACCAGGAGGGGATGGGGTCCTCGCAGGACACCCCCAGCTCGCAGTCGGGCGCAGAGCACCCCTGCACCACCACCGGGCTGGCACCCACAGCGGCTCAGGACCTGTTGCTTGGCACAGCCTGACCCACCACCCCCTGAGCCCACACATGCACCCCAGTCCCCCCAGATGCATCCCGGGGAGCCTGGCCCCCCGCTCGACCCTCGTTCGACGCTTTCGCTGCCGCTCTGCTTTTGCACACAGTCCCTGCGCGCCGGCCACGCTGGTGGCTCTTCGAAAGCCCTTCCCCTGCTGAATCCATCTATAATAGATATTGTAGCTGAGCCCCCAGGGGCCGGGGGGTGGCAGCGATATTATCTGCATCTGTCTTCATTCCCCGCTCCCCCGCCCTTCCCCAGCAGGCTGAAAAGCCGCGAGATCAGGCGGTGGAAAGCCGCCTCCAGCTCCTCTCCTGCTCCTTGGTGTGGCCGGGGGCGGGGGGTGTGTGTGCGGTGGGGGGGGGGGGAATCAGGCAGACCTCCCAGCCAGACCCCCTGCCTGGCTGTTGCCCCCAGTCCTCATCCTTGTTGTCCCCTAGTCGTGCAAGGGCCCTGGGACATGCGTCTCACACGTCTGCGTGTGTGTCCCCCCGGGCACAGGGAGGCTGAATGGGTCGAAGGTGGTGGGGAGAGAGCAAGAGCAGGCAGGACCCTGGGGAGTGAGCGGTGAGACCCTGGAAGGGTCATCACCTGCATGGATACCCCAGTGCCACCGAGGATGGGGTGGAGCTGCTGGCGGGGGGGGGGACGACGACACAGGGGGACACAACATGAGCACTGGGGGACAAAGGGACAGGGTGAGGCCGTGGGAGATGATGCTCCGAGGTGCAGGCAGGACCATCCCCTGGGCTTGAGCCTGCTCCCAGCACAGCAAAGGGGCTGGGGGCTGGCGGGGAGGTGAACCCCAGCCCTGAGCAGGATGAGGGGGCTGGGGGGGCAATGGAGCTGCCAGCGCTGTGCCTGCGCCGTGCGGGACGCATGGCTGCAGCAGGTGCCTGGCTCCCAGCGAGGCCGGCCAGCCTGCACGCTGCCAGCCCTCTGCTCTTTGTCTGCCTTCCCCGGCTGTCGTGCTTTCCCCCATCCTCCCAGCTGCTCCCCGCGCACCCCAGCCCCCTGCCTGGCCCCTGCCTCACTCCTCAGGGTATTTCAGCTGATTTTGAATCGGGTTCTCAGCTTTTGTCCCAGCCCTGGGAACCTGCTCCCGCAGCCCCCGGTGCTCGCCGCGCCAGCACGCAGAGCTCTCCATCGCCCGCCCCGAGACAGCGCTGGGGGAAAACAGGCAGCTGCCTGGTTATTGATTCACCACCTCCGGCGAGTCCGCCGCGGCGCAGCTCTGCTCGGCATGCTCCGGCTGGCCAGCAGGAATGCAGCCTGGGAGCATGGGGATGTGGGGCAGGGGGGTCCAGCCCCCCCCCCCCAGCACCTGCTTGATGCACTCAGAATATGAAGCTGTTGAGGTGCAACTGCCTCCTCGGAGAGGGGACAGCTGGCGGGGACAAGGATGGAGCAGGGGGGTCTTGCATTGCAGCAGGGAGGAGGGAGCTGCCCAGTGCATGTGGGTGGTGTGGGGGACATCATCGCTGTGGCACAGAGGGCACCTTTGTCTTCAGACCCAATCTCTGCTTCGCACTCAGCCACAGCTCTCCTGACACATCACGGGACATGGGTAGCACAGGCAATGGCCCTGCTGGCAGCACAGTCCCCCATGGCCCCCCAGCAAAGCCACCCAGCTGGAGGGAGTTGCTTTGGGAAGCGCCTCGGCTCGGTCCCAGTTTCAAACACCTCTTGCCATCCAAGACCAGACTCCCTCGGGCATCTCCCACCCCAGAACCAGACCTCCCACTCCCAGCATCACCTCGGAGCTCTGCCTTGCCCCCCAAAGCCCCCTTTCCCTGGGCTGCAAAGCATGGCACAGATGGTAGCAAAGTTTCCCAAATTTCCCCACATGGCATCCTCTCCCTCCATGAAACGCGGCCAGTGCTGGGGGCCGCAGTCACTGTCCCCCGCACAGTGACACAGAGCAGCCTCCAGCCGAAGAAGCTGGGCAGGGATTTGCAGGGGCACAGGCATCGCCTCACCCAGGGATGCGGTGTGGCAAATGCCTGGCTCTGGCCAAAGCCAGCAGGGCTGTGAGCCACTAGTGCCCTCCCAGCCTCCATCGGTGGGGCACAGATCCGGTGCCTGCATGGCACCACGGCTGAGCAGCGGCATGGGAAGAAAAGCAGGGGCAGGGGGAAGCAGTGAATGAAGCAGACCGCGTCCCGGCACCAGCTGAGAGCTGCCAGCCGGGTGTAAAAAGCCCCGGCCTCACCACAGCACCCTCCAGCCCCAGGCACCACAGCACAGCCGCGGCCAGTGACGTGGGAAAACTTGCACGTGATGGGAGACCCAGCAGCCGGGGACCATGGGGCTTGTGGAGCGGGGAGAGGGGGTCTGCCCCCCCAAACCCCAGGAGCTCAGGCTCTGCTTTGTAACCAGCCGCAACACAGCCAGCCGTCGGTGGGCCACCGAACACCAAGGGGGACGTCGGGCAGGGGCAAGGCACAGGGGGGCAACCTGGCGGCAGATGTAAAGTTTAGAGGGGAAATAACACAGGTGCCAATCTCGGGCAGCGGGAGGGAAGGGCAGCTCTGCCACGCTGCTGGCGGGGACAGGCTGGCGTCCCTGCTCTGCCACTGACCCACCAGGTGACCTTGGGCCAAGCAGCCGGCGGTGCCGTGCTGTGCTCCCCTGCCCACTGGGCATCCTTGAGGGGTTGTGGGGATGGGGCGGCACGGGACCAAGCTGCTCCCGGAGTGCTCAGCCTCTGGGCAAGTGGAAGCTTCCCCTCGAAGGCAGCTTGTCTGGAGCTGCCAACTGCCGGGCAGCACTGAGGCTGTCACCTGCCGTGGGTGACAGCGTGTGGCGGTCCCCAGCGCTGCCCCAACCTGCCGGCTCCCGCAGGCCTGGCTGTGGCAAGCGCCTGCGGCTCACCCCAGCGATACCAGCAGCCGCGCCGGTGCTCCCCCGCGTCCCCGCCGGCACGTCCCCACGCCACCGCAGGACACGCCGTCCTTCTGCCCGCCGGCGGCTGCTCCCCGGGCCCCGGGACACCGCAGGTGAGGGCTGCCAGGCCCCGCTGAGCCGCACCGCACCGCCAGCATCCCTTCCTCGCTGCACCGGCTGCCACCAGTTCGGCAGCCCTCACCGGGTGGCTGCGCGCCCCAAAGCTCCCCGACAGCGTCCCAGATTTCTCGGTACGGGGCCGACTGCTGCCTCCGGAGCATGAGCTCAGCAAAACCGTACCGCTGAAAAGCCCCTTCCCCACTCGCCCACCCCAGCAGGCGGAGGCGCAGCAGGACGGGGCTGGGGACCGGGGCTGGGGACCCCCAGAAGGATGGAGGGGACCGGTGATGAGGAGTGGGGTGACGCGCTGCCCGCTGGATGCTCGTCCAGGTGCCGGCACCCAGTGGGGCTGGGGGCTCAGCCCGGGGGCTCGCCACGGTGCTCCCCCGGGAAAGGGGTGCTGGCCGCGCGGGCTGGGGTGTCCCCGGGCGGGGGCTTTCCCCGAGGGTGGGGGGCAACGAGCGGGGCCACCGGGGCTCCAGCAGCTCTGCAGGGCGGTGACTCATTTGAAAGCGGCGGCGGTGACTTTGTCCCCAAACTACCGTAACTCCCGACCGGCCGCTCCGGCAGCGCCGCAGCCGGGAAGGTGTGTGTGTTGGGGGGGGGGGCGCAGCCTGTGAGCGGCCCCCGTGGCCCGGCGGGGGGCGGCACGGACCGGTCCCGGCGCCGGGGCCGGGCAGGGGGCGGGGGCGGCGGCGAGCCCCGGTGTGCGTGTCCCGGTGCCCGGCGGTGCGCACGGCGGGGCTCACCTGCGCTGGCAGCCTCCGGGTGCAGGTACATGGTGGCGGGCGGCGGGGCGCGGCGGGGCGGCGGGGCGGCGGCAGCCCGGGGCGGCGGGCCCGCGGCTCATCAGACGGCGGCGGGCGGCGGCGGGGCGGGCGCGGGGGCCGCGGACGGCGGCGGGGCGGCGGGGGCCCGCATGCGGCGGCGGGGGCCGGCAGCCCCGCGGAGCCCGTGCTGCCCGCCCGCTGCCTGCCTGCCTGCCGCGGGGTGCGCGCCTCGCTGCGTGTGCGGGTGCGTGTGCGAGTGTGTGTGTGCGCCCCGATCGCGCATCCACTTGCTGCTCGCTGCTGGCGGGAGAGGAAACTGCAGCCGCCGGGGAGGTGGGGGAGGGAGGGGGGCGTCGGTGCTGCGCACGGAGCGGGGGGGCACGGCCCCGGCACGGCCCCTGGGGCTGGGGACACGCGCGGGCAGCGGCGCGGTGACACCCGTGGGACACGCGTGCCCCCCCCCCCCCCGCTGCGTTGACGGGACGGGGACGCGCGGGGTGTGCCCCACGCGGTGCCACACCCGCAGTCCCGCACAGGCGCACAGGCGGTGCCGCACACGCACCCCGCTACCACAGATGGGTGCCACACGCGGGGGACCACATGCGCGCACCCACGCACCGGGGCCGCGCACACGGGCGGCGCTGACGGCGGGGCCTCGTGCGGGAGCACGCGGGCTGACACACGCACAGGGGGGGCACGGGGGGGGCCGCACGCGCGGGGGCGCGCACACGCACAGTACCATCCCATGGGAAGCCCGAGCGCACCCCGGGCGCTGCGCACCCGCAGGGGCAGCACCCCCGGGTAGCCCCCCTTCCCGCCCGCCCTGCCACGCACGCCCCTCGCCACCCCCGCAGCTTTCCCGCTGTCCCGCTCCGCCGTGCTCCAGGCCGGGTTTTCCCGGTGCCGGGGCGCGGCGGCCGCTGCCGGGGCACTGCGGGCACGGCGGGCGCTGCGGGCGGCGGAAAACCCGGCGCGGAATCCTGGAGCGGGTGCGAGGCGTGCGCTCGCGCCCGTAGTCTCCCTTCCAGCACGCAAAGGCAATTTGTGCCCCGGCGTTAATTGCCTGTGTAACGTTTCCTACAGAGATGCAGGCCGAGAGCAAACAAACGGGAGAACTGCTGTGCGGAGCGCCCAGGGGTGCACAAACAGCAGGGCCTGCCAGGCACCTCCAGCTCCTGCCGCGTCCCCGCCGTGCTGGCCTGGGAGTCCCCGGGGTGGGAGGGAGCGGGGTCAAGGAGAACCCCCTGCTTGGTGGGGGAGGTGCCCCCAGATGGAGGCAATGGGGCACAGGAGGGTAACAGCAGGTGGGGGCTTTGCTCCCAGGATTGGAGGCTGTGCCCGCTTCCCCCTTCTGCTGGGGCGAGGGGGTCAGAGAGCCACCCCAGTACGGGCTGATGGGGCTGGGACACTCACCTGGATGGTCCAAGGCTTGTGGGAGCCCCGAGGGGCAAAGCCCGACCTGGCCTTGCAAGGTGGAGGGGATCAGGTGGAATCTCTCTGGAGGCAGACTGGACTGGGAAGAGCTGGAAAACCACCGTGAGGGTTCAGAAGCTCTTGGGACTAAACCTCGACTTTCCTTGCCCTCAGGCTTGGTTTTGAGTAGGGAATGAGGCAGGAAATATCTTTTTATAATAATGTCTAAAGCAAAAGAGCCTGCAGAGGAAACCCTGAACCGGCAGGGACTGGATTTAGGGTTGGGACTGAGCTGGGGGCAAGCATGACCCCAGCGCCGTGGGCTTCCCGGGCAGCAGGGTGCCGACACTCGGCGCTGCCTGTTGCGGTGAGGCCATGTGAGTGGCAAAGGACCCAGTCTCACGTGCCCTGACTCACATCACGGGCTCCTCGTAGCCCATCCTGGCATGCCGCCTGCCACAGCGCCCGCCTGGGGCTTCTCCCAGCCCCTCGGAGCTGGGCCAGCGACAGCCCGGCTTGGGGCCGGTGCCAGGAGCACCGGTGCCCGCGCGCGGGCGGCAGCTGGTGTGGCTCGCTGGGGAGCCGCGTGCCAGGCAGACTCCTGCACGTACACCCAGGCGAAGCTCTTCCAGCGAGGGGGCTGGGTGCCAGCCTGCTGCCGGCCCTCCGGGACCACGGGCAGGCTGGGGAGGAGGCAGCAGCCCTCTGCCCCTCTCTGCTCAGAAGCTGGCAGAGCCTCCTCCTGGGGACGCGTAGCTTTATTTTGATTTCCCACCCCCCCAACCCCCTTTGTGGGAACCTTCTCATTAAACCCTTGGCACAAACCCTTGCTTTCACTCTGCTTTTCTCCGCTTGCTTCCCACACACTCTTCAGCAAGCTCTAAAATCCCCATCCCCGCACGCACAGACATCCCGGCAGCACCGTAACCTCCCGCACCCACACAGCCGCTCTCCGCCGCCGCCCGCCGTCACTTCCACCGGGGCCAAGTGGGTGTAAAACGCTGCTGACTCACGGCAGAGCCGGGCCCGGCGCCTCACTGAGTGCCACGCGTGAGCCTCTGCCGCCGGCCGGGCTCCTGCTGCGGGGCGAGCACCTGGCTGGGTGCTGAGCATCACCGGGGGATGCTTTTCCCTGCCCATCAGGCCATCATGGAGGGAGCAAGTTGGCTGAAAACACAACACACCCAAGGTCAGGGAGGTGGCTGCATGGGGAGATGAACCCCCATAAATAATGAACTTGGCCTGCGATCACCCCCATCACACCTTGCCTCCCTGTGGTGGAGATATGAGCTGCCTGCCCCCAGCCCTGTCTTCTCCAGCCATTCTCCCAGCATACGACCCTGCACAACCCTGCAACCCACTGCTCCCCCAAACCCCGGGGAAACCTGAGACCCTGCTCCCCCAAACCCCTGGGCAACTTAAGCCTCTGCCAACCCAAACTCCTGGGTACTCCAAATCCCTGGGCAACTGGACCCCTGCCATCCCAACCCTCTGGGTACCCCAAATCCCTGGGCAACCAGACCCCTGCAGTCCGAAAACCCTGGGCGCTCCAAGATCAGCCCAGCATGGCCGTGCTGTCCTGGCCCCAGGGCAAGGAGATGCTCCTACATCTCTGGCATGGTGCTGGGCTGTACCGGGGCTGGGCATGGGGACCACAGGTGCCCCCCCTGGGCTGGCCTGCTCCTGCCTGCTCCCCAGGGCTGGGCTCAGGGAGCAGAGCAGCCCAGGTGCTGCGGAGAACAGCTCCAGCTTCCAACGCCGGCTGCAAACCTCACTGGCAGCCTGGGGAAACCACAGCTCCACCACCAGCCCCGAGCATCCTGCTCCGCTCCTTCCCCGTGGCACAGGGAGCTCCCCCGGCCCTGAGCCACGGCTCCCACATGGCCACAGCTCCACCAACTCAACCCAGATTTCTATGGGAGCTGCCAGCACAGGGCTCCCCGGCAAAGGTGGGTTCTGCTGCCAAATTGCAGTTTTCAGTTCCCAGCCACTTTGGCTTTCACACTGTTCAGAAAAGAGTCATTATGCTCCTTTCTTCTCCCTTTCTCTTTTATTTTCTCGATGGGGAGAAAATGGATATTTCTTACTCTCCCTTCCCACCGAACGCGGAGAACCTTTTGTTTTTCCCCGCCTTATTCAAGCCCTTTATACAAATTAATCTTTGGGCTGAGGCCAAGCCTGGGGTAATTTCATCTAAAATGATGAAAATTTCAGAGCCTAACGGGAGAAATTATAGGGGGTTAGAAAGCAAACTATTTCACAACTTTAACAAGAGCAGGCTGTGACCTGGCACTTGTCACAGCTAATAAAAATGTTAATGAACCAGCAGCAGCAACGGTGCTCTCCTGTCCTTCCTTCCCTGCCAGTCCCGGTCCTGTGGCCGGGGTGGAAGCAGAGCCCAGTGACATGGTGCCATGTTTGCCTTTCTGTGCAAACACAGCGCGGGCAGAACCAGTCAGGCGGCTGAGCGGGATCGGCGGTCGCCGAGCTCACACCAGCAGCTCCCAGCAGGGCTGTCCGTGTGCCGGTGTGGGTCCCGGGAGAGCGCCGTGGCCCCGGCGAGGCATGGGCTGTGCGCGCATGGGAAGGCAAGCAGCAGGGATTTGTTCCGGGAGGATGCTCATCCCTCGTGACTTATTCCAGTGTATAAATGACGCTGATTGACAAGCTCGCCAGCCCGGGTATGAGCAAGGCACCTGAAGCACTGTGGCTCCCCAAAGAAGGCAGGTCAGCTGGAACCCCGCCACGGGGGCCAGCAAAAAGCTGAGACCACAGCAGCCCCACTTCGCTTTGCCTGACGTGGGGCAGGGCCAGCCTCCCCCTTGGCCATGAGCCGTGCTGCTCGCTGGGAGGCTGGCGTGTGAATAATTGGCCCGGTGGCGGCTGAACGCCCTGTGTATATTTTAATTACCGAGAAAGCGTTCGTCACGTGCCGCTCCTGCGGCGCAGCTGCTCGGCGCCACGTTTCCTCGGGGCTTGGAGGGAGATTCCCGCGGTGGCCAGCGCTGTTTGCTGTGGGCACAGCCTGCCTGTTTGCTTTTCGTGGCTCATGCTGCCAGTCCAGCCCTTCGGGGCTGCACGCTGCCGGATGGGCAAATTCCACACCATGCCATGCTGTGCCACCCCGGCCACACCAGTGCAAAGAGACAGCACATCCCTGGGTGCAGGCCAGCCCAGGCAGTGGTGACACTTTGATGGCCAAGGTGTGGTGGCTCTCCCAGAAGGTGTGTTGGTGGTTTCGGGGTCCTCAAGCTATAGGCTGAAACCATCAGGGCTCTGGATGGTGAACTGGGAGGCTCCAGCATAGAGTGTGCTGGCTTCCAGTATAAGACCCATCCAGCCCCGGAGCCATGCTCTCCATCAGAGGAATTCCTTACTCCTCCTCTCCCAGGCAGCAAGCATTATTAAAAGAACAAAAGCAACACAACCAGAAACACGGATTATAATTAATGTGCAACACTGGAGATGGTGGCATGGCTGGAAAGACACAAGCCAGGGTGGCCATGGTGCTGTTCCCCACAGCCCAAAGTCAGCCGTGCTGACTCTGAGCCACTCTCCAGCCCCCAGTGGGCCCCCTGCCCCAGACTGTACCCCACATTTATGCCCCAAAGCCCCTTTGGCCCAGGGCAGGTAAATGGACTGCGAGGGAGGATGACCAAGAGAGAGAAGCAGTTGTGCGTGAGGGCTCCTAAAACCCTGCTGACCTCCCCGACCTCATCCTGAGCATCCCTCGGTGCTGGCTGCTGCCAGCACCCTCCCTGGGGAGGGGGTTTCATGTGCTGCCTGGGGGATGTTGCATGTCCCCACTCCTTGCTGCCACAAGTGCCATTTGAGCTGTTTGTTTATATACCTTGGCTTACCTGGCTACCCAGTGCTTCTTGTCTCTTTGGGAGCAATTTTGGCTTAAAAATACTTCTGGCTAAGGTCTCTGCTCTCCCACCGATGGCTGCCTTCCCCAGCGTTAGAGGGGGGCTCAGGTGGGATCAAAATGTGAGGCTTTCCCACGTGCTATGTCGGTGTGTCTGCCTCCATGGGGGTGCACCAGGAACCCCGGCAGTTCCAGCGTGGTGGTGCAGGGAGCCAGGACGGTGCTTGGTGCCATGAGAATGGCCAGCCTGGCTGCTGCTGGTACAGGGAGGAGGGCTCCTGGCCTGCCAGCATCACTGGGGTGGCTGTAAAGCACCAAAGAGAGCAGGGAAAAGTGGCAGGTGGAGGCTGAAGGTCACGGCTCGGACTTCGCCCGCGGCATTGCTGGGAGCAGCTGCTCAGCAGGTGAGACAGGTGCCGAGGCTGCACCACAGGGGCTGGGTTCCTCCCTGCTGGCCCCGAGCCCGCAGCAGCCACGGGATGCAGGGAGACCCTATAGATGCGGCAGTGCTCCTTGAGCCTCTGCAGTGAGGGTTGCACATGTCCTGTGCCCCAAAACCCCGCAGGTGAGGTGGGCAGCTTGGGGCAGTCGTTTCAAGTCCGTGCTTGTCCTTTCTGGCAGCACAAAGCCAAAGGTGAGGCTGTGCCAGGGTCCTGCTCCACAGCCGGACCTCTTCCCCTCCTCCCTGTATCCTGCTGATGTCGGGCAGTGTCTTCTCTCATTTGAGACACCGTTAAATAAAGGGATAGATGATTGCTGGAGCACTCAGCCAGAAATGAAGGACGTGTGGTCACCCATTGCCTCTCAGCCGTGCACTAGGGAGTGGAGGCTGCTGTAAAATCCTGGCCGATGCCGGCATCCACCTGGGGCACATGGCCAGGAGGGGAGCAATGCGAATGCCGCCCAGCAGCCATCAGCCATCACCCAAGCAGGACTTTCATCTTCTCGGCCCTGGGTTTGGAGTCAGGTTTCGATCGATGAAGAAGTGCTAGCTCCAGCCCCGCTGCCCTGACTCAGCAGGTCCCCGCTGCCCAGCTGGCCGGCAGCACTGGGCACTGCGGTCACATCTGGGCGCCAGCACCCAGTCTCCAGGGGTGGCTGCTGTGCCTTTGGGTCCTGACTGGGAGGGCTGGGACTGCATGGGTCCCCTGAAGGGGGTTTGGGAGAAATGTGTGCTCCCACCACCTGGGATGCTGTCCCCAGGGGAGCTGGGAACAGCAGCAGCAGAGCACAGGGAGTCCCATGGGTATGTCTGTGGTGGACCTGCTCTGCTGGCCAGGTGCTGCTGGGGGACAAGCCATGCTGGGCTCAGGACACAGCAGCATTGGGCCCCACTCTTCCCTTTGGCCCCCACCCAAAGCCTGTTGAATCCCCATCCTCCCTCCCGCTGCTTTCAGAGCCCTTCAGTGCTGCCCTCGGGTCATCTTTTTTTCATGAGTGCTGGAAGACGTTGACGGTCGATGGCTGAGAAAGGCAGCACTGGAAGAAGATGCTGCCCTTGGGCAGGCCGGCTGGGACAGAGCTGTGCTGCTCCACAACCACTGCCCTTCCTGCCCGCCCCAAAGTGCTCCTGCGATGCCAACATGGGCCTGAGAGCTCTGAAACAATAGCTCTCTGCATCCTGATATTTGTATAATTTGTGGTACATGGCTCCGTAATGAGCGGTGACCTCTATTAGGCATGCTATTAGTCTCATCAGGAGTTCCTAAAGTACATTGCTGGGGCTTTTTGGTGGGTAGAAAGGCAGTTGGGTTCTGCCGAGTAACTGTACAATTAGGAATAAATCATTCCTGTGACGGCAGTCACTGATGGGTCGGAGCCGGTGGGGATGGCTGAGGGTGATGCACTCTCTTGCTGTGGCTGCTCTCAGCCATGGCATTGCTGCAAGGGCAGGAGCGAGGTCGCGTGGGACCAGCTGCTCTGCCAGAAAAATCTGATTGAGATATAAAATGAAAGATCTGCCCCAAAATCAGAGATAGAAAAGGGCTGGAGAGAGAAGTTGCTGTTACATTCACCACCCTGAGCAGTGGGAGTTCACCAGCCCTCTCCCACATCTGGGCATCCTTGTGCATCCGCTCAGACTTGCTGCCTCTCCCACACATGCTTTGAGGCGAGCCCTCCCCTCCCACCAAAGCCTTGTAAGATGTTCCAGCAGCACCAGTGACTCCATGCTTTGCCCTGGCATCGAAGCAAGCTCCTCTCGAGGCAGCAGCAAGGCAGGCAGAAGTAGCTCAAAGAAGAGAGAGCTCCAGTGAAGACTCTGTCTGCAATGACCAGAGTGCCAGGGGAGGGACAGGCTTGGCTTTGCGATCCCTGTGCGGGATCAGGCACCGCTGGGTGTTCGCAGGGTCTGGCTTGGCTCCGGTGCCTAGCAGGACCCCATACTCCCAGGGGACAGCCACCCTGGAGCGGGGACCAGCTTGTCCCTGAAGCAGAGGCTGGCCAGGACCTTGCGGGAGAGATGCAGGTCTGGGCAGGTCTGAGAGGGAGAGGGAGAGGGAGAGGGAGAGGGAGGGGAGGGGAGAGGAGAGGAGAGGAGAGGAGAGGAGAGGAGAGGAGAGGAGAGGAGAGGAGAGGAGAGGAGAGGAGAGGAGAGGAGAGGAGAGGAGAGGAGAGGAGAGGAGAGGAGAGGAGAGGAGAGGAGAGGAGAGGAGAGGAGAGGAGAGGAGAGGAGAGGAGAGGAGAGGAGAGGAGAGGAGAGGAGAGGAGAGGAGAGGAGAGGAGAGGAGAGGAGAGGAGAGGAGAGGCAGCCTGGCTGCCCGTGCACATCCCCGGGCCGCACTGAGCTGGGGGCTTGACACTGCAGCTGGCTGTCCCTGCAACTCAGAGGGATAATTTGTGCCTGAGATCCCATGTCCAAGATGTGGGGAAGCACAGCGCTTTCTCTCCCTGTTCGTAGCTATGTGTGAAGCCGGTATATAGCCCCCACCATACCCAAGCCTGCATCTGCAGTCCATACCCACCCAGCAGGCAATGCCCACGAGGGCTTGGGTACCAAACCTCCCCACCAACGCTACCAAAACCCTGCAGCAGCCCATCAGCTCAGGCTGGGCAGGCGGACAGGGGATCAAAAGGCTCTGCCCCGCTGTGTAAAGGACTCAGGGAAAGCAGTGAAGCAGGGATGCAGTGGGGAGAGTGTGTGGGGAATTCCTGCCAAGCCAGAGCTGGAGGAGCATGGAAAGGCGATGGCACAGGGCAGGAGTGGTGATGCATGGCCAAGTGCTGCCACATCCGCCTGTAAACCAAACATCTCTGTTTTGCTGCAAGTGTTGGAGCAAAGTCCAGGCCAGCCAGTGTCCCTGCGAGGGCTGGAGCAGGAAAATCTGTGATGGATCCAGAAAGCCAGGGCCTCCGGGGAAGGGAAAAGCAGGGAACAGGGAGGCCAAAGGGGAGAGACCCCTGTCGCAGCTCCGGGAAGAGCACAGGTGGGAACTCAGCTTGACATCCCACCCCGGCGATAAACAGCCATTTGTGGAGGAGCGCACTCACTAATGCAAGTGCTTAGGAGAAAGGCTTCTAATAGCTGTCGAGCAACATGAGTTTATTAAGAACAGGTTGTGCCAAACCCTTCTAATAGCCTCCTTAAATGTAATCAGTGATGAAGGAGATACAGGAGCACAGGGCACAGTGGCACTGCACCTTCCAGCCAGACGATCACTCCAGGGCCATGGTGCTCGCATTAAGAAACTGGCCCCTTCCCAAGCAGCCAAAAATTCCACCACGAGGATCAGCCAGCAGCAGTCACCAACAGGAGTCCTCTGCCCAGAAAGGGCTGCGGGCAAGCGAGGGTGCCCAGCGGCTGGGGGAATGCCAGCAGCCCCAGGGGGGATTTGGCAACGCCAAGATCTGCCGGCAGCATCCAAAATGGCTGTGGGGAGTGGGAAGAGCTGGGGAGGAGGGACCCTAAGGGCAGCCCAGGGCATGGAGGGGATGGAGGGGGTGGCCTGGCCGTGCTTGAGGAGAGGAGCTGATGGCCTCGGACCTCCATGGGATGGGTGAAAACACTAGCAGAGGCAACCATCACCTTGCCAGCAGCCCCTGGGGTGGGGAGGAGGAGGGGGGCATGGTTTTGCACTGCAGCTGAGCAGTTGGTGAGCGAGCGGAGATAACTGGTAATGAGGGGATTAGCAATTATTAAATGGTAATGGACCACGCTCAGCGTGCATGGGGAAGCAGGCACTTAGGGGCACGTTAATAACATCTTACTCCCCGCTGCGCCGCTGGCTGGGCAGCGCGGCTGTGGGGAACGGTATCTGGGCAGGCACAGCAAGGAGCCGGTGGGACCGGGTCAGCCAGGGGCTCCTCACGTTCCAGGGACCTGTGGGAGCTCTCACACCGCCTGGCAGCCTCGCTCACCCTGTGTGCAGCCCGAGCAGCCATCTGTCAGTCCTGCAGACCTGGCTGGGGATGCACTCCGTCCTGCCTGCGACAGACCCCAGATGGGGTTGTGTCACTGCATCCCACAGCCTCCCAAGGTGTCCAGCTCCCTGCCACTCCCTGGACCAGTGCTCTGGACTGGTGGCTGTTTCCCCAGCCTAGCAGGGGGACAGAAGCTTCACCCCAGCCTCTCTGCATGGAGGCCAGCATCACAGAGCAAGACAGCAGCCCTTGCCCACTGGATTTCTCCGTAACACCTTCACTAGAGCCACTGGCACGTGATTTTGTGGAGGGGGAGGATTTGTGTCCTGCAGCTGGGGAGGGGGATGCTGGAGAAGGCTCGCTGAGACCGGCTGCCTCTGCTTCTCACCTGCTCCTCAGCACTCAGCCCTCACTCAAACACACCAGCCACCCCAGGATCACGACCTGTCGGGCAGGGAGAGCTTGCAGCAGCTCCTGCACCACGCCAGCAGCTGAGCCACTTGCCAGCAGATGTTGGGGCTGTTAATGCCCTACATCCTTTCAGCAGCCTGCAGGTTCCAGTATCACGCGCCGCTGCCTGACGTCGGTCTCCTCCTGCCCCTGTGGTCCCCGAGGCTGGCAGCAGATGTCCGGCACCGGGCCCCTCTGGTGCGCACCACGCGCTCCCTCGCCCCGCGGCTCAGTCGGTGTGGAGAGCACCAGATGGGCCGCCAGTGAGTGGCCCCCATACTCCAGCGCAGCACAGGAAAGCAATTCCCGACACAGTGGGGAGCACTGGACAGATGAACCTGCTCACAGCACCTCCTGCCCCCGCACGGCTGACCGAGCCCGTTATCCCTGTGCGGATGGTGCAGGACCCGTTCCACGGTGCAGCAGGCTGCCTGAATTCCCAAAGAGGCTTTAAAAGGCAGCAGCCGCCTGCCAGCGCTGCCGAGCACCTGCTGCCTTCGCGTGGATGTGCGAGCCTTGAGCGTATTTCGAGAACGGGCCATTTAATTGCCTGAATGTGGATTTGCAGCACTTGAGCAGTGCTTGCCACTCTCCCCGGGTCCCTTCTGAGAGCTGGGAAGGAGCAGAGGGGTCCTGGCATCCCCCAGGCTCCCCACAGGGGGAAGCAGCAGCGTGTGGCTGGCGGGGGGGGCAGCAGCAGAAGGGTCTGTGGCTGTTGCAATTAAGGGCTGTATCGCAAAGCAGAGGCAGGAGCTGGAGGAGGCACAGGGACAGGTTAGAGCAGTGTGAGGGTTTGCCAGTTCCTGATTTCTGGGCTCTCAACTCCATGCATGGAAGGCACTTCAGGCTTGGATGTGCATGAGCTGGGGCAGCGCCAGCAATTAATTGGGCTCTGCTGTGTCTTGCCCTCATTAGTGGCAGCTCATTCTCAACAGAGAGGTGGGTTTCTCCCTCCTTGGGCAGGGCTGGCCTTGGGGCTGTTTTTTCCACCTGCTGGGAAGAAATCTCTCCTGGCATGGAGAGGGAAGGGAGTGGGTAAGATATGGGATGGGATATGGGATGGCAGATGGGGTGGGATTGGAATGGAATGGGATGGGATGGAAAGGACTGGGAAGGGATGGGATGGCTAAAGTGCCCTACAGAAGAGCATCCAAATGGGGTGTCTCCATTTGGAGACACTAATGTTTTGGTGTTCCAAGTGTGGGTAAGCTCCTGCTCCCTCATGGCTGGCAGAAAAACACCCCAGGGCAGGTTGTTCCTACTGGGTGGTGTGGAGGTGAGCATGGGCCCTGGGAGTTGCTGAAGGGAGCTCAGCCCTCCTGGGCTCACCAGCTGGGGGGCTGGGGGCTCCCTGCCTGCCAGCCTTGGAGGGGACAGACATGCGACCACGGGGTGCCATGGGGAGGACACCCACAGCTTTGTGGCAGTGTGTGTGTGTGTGGGGGGGGGGGGGGCACAAGAGTCTGTGATGGGGTGTTCTGTCCTCCTCTGACCTCCTCGCTGGGCAGAGCACATGGTTTTGGCAGCCGTGCAGTGAGGATGGTGAAGGGCTGCTGTGAATAGCTCACTGATAGCAGGAAAAGTCCACACAGCACCTAACTTCAAAACTTGGACACAGCCCTTTCCAGTGGTACCACATCCAGCTCCGATTCCGGTGCGCTGAGGGAGGACCATGACGGTGAGGCTGAAGATGAGTGTGGATGACGGTGCCTGTCTCAGGGCTGCTCCCACGTCCCTCATGCCTGCACTCTCAGCAGCGATGTCCCCATGTCTCACCGCTGTCCCACCACATAGGACCCAGCCACGGGGGAGCCCTGTAGGCAGCAGTGCAAGGCAGGAACCCGAGCAGCTCCTGGATGGCTCTGGTAAAGCCCCACCCTGAATCCAGCCCTTCCTGGCTGTCTTCCCACAGGATGGCAAGATGTGGGGTCCCGAGGGGTGAGAGTGGGGCTGGGGATAAAGCTTGGCTCCTGCCAGCCTTGGGGTGCTGCAGCCTGGATCCCTCCCAGCATCCCAGGAGTGCAGCCCTGGCTGCAGGTGTGAAGGGCTGAGGTGGACCAGGAGCACTGGGATGTGATGGGAGCATGAGGAACCCCAGGAAGAACCTGGGGATGCACTGGGAGCACCAGGAGTACCGGGATGCACTGAGAGCATCGGGATCCCTGGGAGCACAGGGATGCGCCAAGAGCATCGGGAACAGAGGGAGCACCGGGATGCGCCGGGAGCACCGGGCTCGGTGCGGTCTGAAAGCTCCTCCTCGTGGCTCCCGTGGAGAACTACCGGGAACGGGCAGCTGCCACCGGGGAAGCCCCGGGGCACGGGCCGGGCGAGGTGCGAGGCAGCGGCGGGACCCTGGCCACAGCACGGTGTAGCCCTCCTGCTCCCTGGGGTCACGGCCACCAGCCTGGAAAACGTGGGGTGACGAGGACCCCGGGACGGGACAGGGCTTGGTCCACCCCTGCAGCTGCCTGGGATGGGACTGTGGCCACAGCCTGGCTTGCCTCCCACGGAGACCCCACCAGCGTGGGCCACTGCCTGCCCAGAGCCACCAGCCACCCCAAGGCGCTCGGTGCGGCACTGGGGTAGGGTTTCTGCTGGCTTCCAGGAAGGCATTAAGTTAATGCATGAAATATGATTTCAGGCTACCGTCCCTGGCTGGGTACAAGTGTGGGGAGCGAGGCAGGAGCGCTGCGGATGGAAAATCACTTCTGCTGTGAGCAGCAATTTCTTTTTTTTCCCATTGCTGGCAAAGGTATTTAATCTAAGAGGGGGAGAGGAGGAACGGGAACAACCAGGACCCTCAGGGCAGCATGCAGTTGCATTTCCAGAGCGCTGTGCCCCTTTCCCTGCACTGTAGGTATGCTGGGACGGGGCTGTGCCAAATGCATTGTGTCCCCGTCTCAGCCAGTTCCTGCTCCTCCATGGCAAATGCCCCTAAAGCACATATTCCCAGCACCAGCTGCAGGAACCTCTCTCTGCCAGTCCCCCACCGAGGGAGCGGGGCCTGGCAGCATCGCAGGCATGGCTGGCAGCAAGGGGAGAGGAGCAGAGTGAGGGTGGGGTCGTTCTGGGTGCTGGGACCCTCGTGGTGGGTTGACACCTCCGCTCATCACCCTTTCCAGCTGATACAAGCAGGATGTGCGGCTGATGGGATCACACCTGGCTCTGTTACCCAGCTCACATGGGAAGGGGTTGCCGGTTCCTGCATGGGCAGAGCCACCCCCCCATGCTCTACCCTCCAGTTACAGATACACAAGGAAAAATCAATACCTGGCTGCAAAAAAAAGGCAGCTGCGAGTTGCTTTTTATAGCAAGCTGTCCCATTTGCATCCTTCCTCAGCCCTGACCCAGGGAGACCGACCTCTGGCTAAATTAGCTGTGTCGTCCCAAGGGAAACAGGCTTTAAAAAGCAGCAGCCAAAGACGAGGAGGTGAGGCTGGCCATGCTGGAATATTCCATCACAGCCACCCTTTGTCTTGCTCCTAGCTGCCCCAAGCCCCTGCTCCTTGCAGGGAGGTCAGGCTGGTCCCCCATCGCCTTGTCCCCCTCCCAGAGCAGGGCTGGGCAGTGGGACAGGGTGACTGCCAGCTACCTTGGCCTGTCTTTCCCCTGGGACCATTTTCCAGAGGGAATAAGGGACGTGGGTAGGAGCAGAGCCTGTCTAGCTCTTCCCTGGGGCTGCCGTGGGCTGACAGCCCCATGCTGCAGCCCCCCCTGCCGTGGGCTCAGGGAGGGCTGCCAAGCAGAGAACACTGCAGGGAGCAGGAGCAGCCTCCTGGGAAGCAGGGAGAGGAATGGGAGCCCTGCAGGTAGAGCCCCAGGAGGGAGAGGGGCTGACTCTTCCCCCCACCCAGAAATCCCACTCATGCCCCCTGGATTACAGAGGCACTGAGGCAGGGGAGCAGAGCATACCAGCATATCTAGGTCACTGATGTGAGCGGCTAAATGAGCTCCCTCATTAGCTGCCACTGTCTCTGCATTGCACCTACGCAGGGCTGGGGCGCACAGATTGACCTCTGCCCTGACAAGGAGGGGATCTGGAAACCCCTGAGTGGGAAAGAAAGACAGATGGGCCCATCACCCCAACGAGACTGGAGCAAGCTGAAAGGTGGGAGCGAATGCCAGGGTAACAGCTTGAAGGGGCAAAGACCCAGCATCGTCAGGGATGGACAGACAGCCTGGGGACAGCAGGGAGGCTGAGTGCACTCAGGTTGAGTGCGGGCTCCAGCATTCTCAAAACACCCTTGGCTTAGGGTTTCCCTGCCCTTGGCAGAAAGTTCGTTCTACTTGCAGGGCTGAGCCCCAGCTGCCGTGCATCAGCCTCACACCTGGAGCAGATGAGAGATAAAATATGTCCTGATAAAAGAGCAACCAAGATAGGTGCAGCCTGTTTAGGAGCTGTGTCTGCAGGGATGGCTGCAACCTGGGGCTCTGCAGTGCTTGGAGCTGTTGCTGGTGTGTTGGAGGAAGGTGAGTTATCTCCTGCAAGCTTCTCTAGAGCATGTGGCCCTGTGGGTAGACCAGGGTCGGTTTCCTCTTCCCCCCCCATCGCCCTTCCTTCCTAAATAACTTTTTCCACTTTAGCATTCATTGTCTGGCTGTGACTTGCTCTGCCTGGGGGCACAAGCCCTAGGTGTGAGTATAGCCCAGTGCCCTTTCTGGTTGAGCTGCTCGTAACCTGGTTGTTGGAGGTTAAACCCAACTGTGTGGCCATAAAACCTTTTCTTGCTCTTATTTGATGCTGCGTTTTGTGGTTGGACTTCAAACTGTGGCTCTGGGCTGACTTGAGCCCTGCTGTCATGTCACTGTAATGCATGAGTTATGTTCCTCCCATCAGAAGGATGCTTCCTCGACTCTGGGAGGGCTTTGGGTGTTTGTGGCTAGGAGAAGTGGCTGGCAGGGTCAGTGATGCTCCCCCATGAGAGTGTATGGCAGGCAGGAGGCAAGGAGCTGCATTGGGGGTTGCTGGCTGATATGATCTGCAGTACAACCGGCAGCAAGAGCACTCCTGAGGATGAGTCAGTGTCACTGATAACTGAGCTGGTGACCAGGCGAAAAAAACATTTCAAGGAGAGCCTGTTAAAGCTATGCTTTGGGTGCAGCGCTGCGTCGGTGGCGTGATCCGTGGGAGCTGCTTGCCCCAGCTCAGCATCATGGTAGCAGCAGGAGCCCTATCAGCTTCTTGCAGCATTTCGCCATGCCTGTGCCAGGCCCCAGGCTGGTGGCATTAAGGCGGTTGAAAGGAGCTTGGGAAGCGCTAGCACTGGGCTGTGCCGCTGAAGGCCAGCGGTGCCTGTGCTGCGCTCTGTGCCGAGCGGACGGCTGTAGTATGGGTCTACTCAGGTGACTGGTCAACAACAGCAGGCAGCAACTGTGTGGCGCTGGGTGTGTAATTGGTGTCATTGTCAGCAGCTGAGGCCAGTGCTTTTAGGATGAGTAATTACAACAGCCTAATTCTGAAAATTAGGCTCTTCATGTCTTGCCAAGCTCATTTGCAGGACAGCCCTGTCACAGTTGGAGCTGCTGCACCAATATCCAGGCAGCTGGCAGCCCTAGTGCTCCCATGTCCCTGGCCCCATGCCTGCCAGAGGTGGACAGAGCACAACTGCCTGTCCCTCTGCCCCAGAAGAGAGGGGTTTGCTGCCTGCCATGGTGCCCTGTACAGAAGGGGAAGGTGTTGCTCCATTAGCACCCAGGCAGCTGCTAGGCCTGAGTCTCAGGCAGAAGGGATGGAGGACATTGAAGTCCTTGTAGATGGTGGTGGGAGCTCTGGGGTGCATGGATAGAGGAAAACAAAAGGCTTGGGACAGCATTTTATTATTATTTGGTTTTTTTTAGCCTCTGTGTTTACTCTTGTTCATGCCCTTGGTATTTTGATGCTTGTTGGTTGAGGAGAGAGAATTCAGAGAAATACTTGAGCCTTTCTGTATTTGTGTGAGCTCCAGATGTTCCTGAATGCCCACCCACTGATGCACAGGCTCTCCTGGAGACTTCTGAAATCCTTGCTTTTAAGGCAGTTTTCTGCCAGTGGGAAGTGCTGTGTTAGTGCCTCAGGGTGAGGGTGGGTTTTGCTGCCAATACAGAGGCCAAGCGCAGCTGTGGCCTTTGGTGACAGTGTGTCCCACAAGATAGCAGGCTGCTTTGGTCACCTGAACTTTGTGTCTGCTTGGAAGTGGCCAGTGAGCAGGTGGTGTAAATCCGCCTGGCATTACTGCAGTCAGCATGTCTCATGCAGGTCACACTGAGCAGGTGGGTGGTGGGCAGGGCTGTGTACATGAGGCCTGTTCCCCTGGCTCCAGGGCCAGAGGAAAGCTGCAGTCCCCCTGGCCTGGTTGCAGATGCTCCTTTCCAACTAAGCTCTATCGCCCAGCACCCGGGCATTCCTGCTCACTGCTGCGTGCCTGAACTTGAATTTGAGCTGCTGTCAGGCAGGGACAAAAAGGGCTGGCAAGGAGAGAGGATGTGCGTGCCCCTGGCAACTCCCCCCCCCAGTGCCCTGATGTATGGGGACAAGATGTGCTGATGACTTCTCCTCCCTGACAGGACCACTGGGAGGGGACAAGCTGGATTGCAGCCAGCCTAGGGCCAGTCTGTGGCATGCGAGCAGTGCTGATATAATATATTGTCTTGGCTTGTCTAAGCATCTGTTTGTTTGTGTGGGTTTATCTTAACAGCAGCCGTGGCAGTTTGGCATGCAATATGGTAGCTGCTGATATGTGCAGCTTCTTTGAACGTAGCTCCAAGATGTAGCTGCCTACACAGCCAGCTGAACGGTCTGGGCGAGCAGCTCCGAGCTGGCACTCACACCTATCCTCGTCCTTTCTCCTTCCCACTACTGGCCCTGGTAACCTCTGGTGGCCCGAAGCTATCTCACAGCAAAGCCAGAGAGTGACAGTGGCATGTCCTGTCCTGCCAGTGGTGCATCCTCCCTCTGCTCAGCACCAGCTGCCTTGAAATACCCAAGGATGTTTTCCGTAGTGCTGGCTGCTGTTGCTCCTGGCACAGGCATGTCTGCATGCCTCCTGGCACAGCCACAGGTCTGCACGGCACGGACATGGAGGTGCTCCATGGTTGGAGCTGTGTGGTGCCGAGGCGGCCAGAGCAAATTCTTCCTCCTCTGCTTGGCAGCAGGAGCGGAGCAATCCTGCGAAGTGGCTGATCTTGTCCTTGCTGCTGGGCATTTCCCCCCAGGGCTGCATGTGTGTGCACAGATGTGGGCTTGCTGGGAACCAGTGCCTGGTGAGGGTCCTGTGTGGACACTCGCTTACCGAACTGTTGAGAGTTGCAGCTCCTCGTGGAACTTCTGGGGTGATTTCAAGTCCAGTGACAGTCAAGACTGCTGCTCCCAAAGCCCCTCCTTGCTTCACAAATCCCTTGGCTTTACGCCCTGCGGCTGCAGTAGGTGTGAAAGCAGCTGGGGAGGCCGGGGCTGGAAGGAGCCTGGCCCAGCCTGAGGGGAGCAGAAGTTCTCCAAACCCACAGCTCTGCCCGTTAGACCTCGCACCCTCGGATGCTGGTGCAGAGCAGCTCCGTTTGGCACAGCACAGTGGTGCGTGTCTCAGTTGGTGAGCTCTGCCGCCTTTGTTGCCAAGGCTTTTTTTTTTTTTTTTTTTCTTTTCAGCTCTTCCCTTCAGAGACTTGTTTATGGCCGTCAGGATTTGACAGACTCTTGGCACCCCTCCCACCCCCAGCAAATGACACAGTAGCAGAAACTCCCACCTTCTCCCCGCTTCCCTTTGCCCTGCCACCGCGGTTTGAGACCTGTTGGGAGGGCTGTCTTTGCAGGGAAATCAAGTTGGAGACTTTTAGAGCCAGAAAAGACCTGGCACAGGGATGACAGCAGCAGAAGCCAAAAGGCTCAGATGGTTTTAAATGTCAGCGAGAGGTGTAAATGTATCTCGGAGACAGCATGTCCAGGAGCTGTGGTATTTTACAGACAGCCTGATCTCCAGAGCCAGCATCCCTATGGCTTCCCCTCTCTTGGAGTTGTGGCTTTGCCCAGTTGCTGTCCTGGGGCCTGCTGGTGACAGCCCAGCAGTGCTGTGACTTGCCTGTGGTGCACCCAGCCTGGGAGCGTGGCGATGGTGCTGGTGTCCATGGCCTCTGGTGAAGAGGAGCGGGATGAAGGACTGGCAGGGGGGAGAGCTCTTGATGAGCAGAAGTGCAAGTGCATCTTGTCTCCTGCTGCTTGTATGACCTTTTTCATTCTGAGATGATCTACCCTGACACTCTGAGGTGGAGGGAAAGGGGGAAGTGGTCATCTTCTCACGTTTGCTGCTGCCTATTTGCCTGTTCTCCTCTGCCACCCCCCAAAAAAAGAGTTTTAAGTCTCCAAGAGTCAGCAAGTTCTCTGTGCCAGCCATCTGTCCCACTTCCCTTAGCAACCATTCGTCCTTTTCTCCTTCATTAAGTATCTGAAGCAGATCCTGACTGTCAGACCCTCTCTCGTTTCCCTTTTTGCCTGCATTTGACTCTCTGGATCATCCCTCTTGCTTGTCACTGTAGCAGAGACTCCTTACCTAGCAACATGATGCCCTTCCACGCAGGGGACATGTCTGCTATTGTGTTTTGACAGGGTCTGTGTTTGCTCACGTTCTTGGCAGGCTCTGGTTTCTGTGCCTGCCTGCTGGCTGTTGCTTTCCAGCCTGATCTTTTCCAGTTCCTTCTCCTTCGCCCTCATCCTGACCCATGTGCTGCTGCCTCAGCCTCTGTCATGGTTTTGGGGCTGTGCAGGAAGCAGGGATTGGTGCTATTTATGTCAGCAGCACAGCTGGGTTCTGACCTGCTGGGCTGCCTGCTGCAGGGTAAAGATTAAACAGTAATTTTTGGGGAAGAGACTTTGGAGGGTTGGGGCTGGAGCTGTGGCACGTGTGAATTTGATGGCTGCTGTTTTGGCTGATGATGGGGGTACTGAACACTAGTTCAGACTTCCAGAATGAAATGGATTTCAGCAGCTAAGGGGAAGGTGCACAGCTGGGGCTCAGGGTGGTCCCAGCACCCCATCTCTCAACACTTGCACACCCATCATCTCTGCTCTGGGCATGGCCAAAACAGCTGAGCAGTTGCATTTCCAGCATTATCTGTTCAGACTCACCCTTCCTCATGTGGCCTCTGCTCCCTGGCATGAGCCTGCAGAGGAACCCTGCGCCTCTGGAGCACGTCTGTCTAACAGCCCTGCTGCTTCACCCTTACTGCTTATGGTTTATCGCTTTCTGCTGTTTCCCTGTGCCGTAGTTTCACAGAATGGCCAGGGTTGGAAGGGACCTGTGGAGATAATCTAGTCCAGGGGTCCTCAAACTACGCCCCCCCAGGGTCCTCAATCCAGCCCCTGGTATTTACAGAACCCCCTGCCAGGGGTTGGGGGGGAAACCAAGCAGCCGCAGATGACCTCCTGCCACTTCATCTGCGCACCGGCCCTCTGTTTAAAAAGTTTGAGGACCCCGGATCTAGTCCACCCCCCTGCTGAAGCAGGTTCTCCTAAAGCAGGTTGCACGGAATTATGTCCAGGTGGGTTTGACAGTCTCCAGAGAAGGAGAATCCACAACCTCTCTGGGCAGCCTGGCCAGGGCTTTGTCACCCTCAAGGTAAAGAGGTTTTTCCTTGTATTCAGATGGAAGTTTCTGTGTTTCAGTTTGTGCCTGTTGCCCCTTGTCCTGTTGTTGGACACCACTGAAAAGAGCCTGACCCTGTCCTCCTGACACTTGTCCTTAAAATATTTGTATATGTTGGTAAGATCCCCTCTCTGTTTTCTCCAGGCTGAACACGCTCAGCTCTTTCAGCCTTTGCTCACTGGGGAGATGCTCCATCCCCTCATCATCTTTGTAGCCTCTCCTGGCCTGTCTCCATCAGTTCCCTGTCTCTCTTGAACTGGGAAGCCCAGACCTGGACACAGAGGTTTGACACAAAGGTACACAAGGAAGGATCAGCCTGGGTTTTGCTGCTCTTTTCCCATCAGAAGTGGGCTCTGGGTGGTGAGGGCAGCTGCTAGAGGCCATACTTCAGCTGTTTTGTGCTTCTGGGGCAAGGACAAGGGTGCTGGTGCACAATAAATCCCAGAACTGCCTTGCCTCTCTCACTGTGGCATGGCAGGGCTCCATGAGAGAGGTCCCAGAGGAAAGACTCACTGGAAGGCAGGCTTCCCTCTGCAAAACCAAGACCATCCTGGAGACTCGAGGCACAGTGGTGATGTCTCAGTTGCTGCTGTAAGTATTGAACAACCTGTATCTGAGGGAGGGAGGATGCGATGCGCCACTGTGTTTCATGGTCTGTGAGGGAAAACTGGGAACCTCTCAATAGGGTAATTATTCTGGGATATTGGTCCTCTCTGCTTTGCTCCTAGGTCCCTCTCCCATCTGCCTGATGGGCTGTGATCCCAACACCTCTGCACGCTGCTTTGTGGAGGAGCTGTGCTCTGACTAGTACTGTGAGGAGGATTAGGATCTCAATGGGAAGCACAGTCTCCAGGCGAAAGCAGAGACTCCCCCTCTGGCAGTTCGGAGCTGGGCAAAAGCCAAGTGGGTTAGAAAGGTTTTTGAGGCCCTAGAGAACCAAGGGATGGCTCTGCAGCCTGGTGTGAGGAGTGGGCAAGGAGCCAGGAGCAGAGCCAGAGAGGAATCCTTTAATGTGAAACCTTCTGGTTCAGTACTACTGCCTCAGCCCTGCTAAGAATCACCTCCAGAAGCAAGTGCAGGCCCCCAAGCAAGCAGAGAAGGGAGGGCATTTGGCCTAATGAAATTATCCAAGTAGCCTGGCTCCAGCTGCTGCTTTTTAATTGCATCTGACTAACATCCAGGCACATGGCAAACAGGGAGGGGTGGCATCTTCTGAGCAGCATCTGCATCTTCTGTGCAGTGCCCACATCCAACAGTGGTATTCATGGTCCCTCTTGCTTCCTAGAGAGCCCGGGAGGCTGCAGGTGCTGCTTGGTGAGGGAGAAGCGGGCTCAGTGCTCTCTTACAACTGCTTCTCTCCACCACTGACAGGCACAACACAGCTGAACTGTAAACTTTCCTATCTTGCTGCAATGATTCCTGTTACAGGAGGTTAGCAAGCTACTGAGAATTAGAAAGCAGCTCATTCTTGGTCAGCCCATGGGGTAAATTCTCATGGTTTGATGTCTCGGCCAATGTTCCTCTGCAGGGAAGCTGTGTTAATGCCACCTGACCGAGTCCTGCAGAGCCCTGGGAAAAGGCCAGCTCTCCTGCTTGTGGGGGTGAATGCATCCCACATCCCTAAAGCTCCTGTTAAAAAATCCTGATTCATTTCTGGGCTAGAGCTTTCCTTTCAAATGAGGTTTTAGCAAGGAGGATGGAGCCAAGGGCATTTGAAAGGTAGGCGGTGAGGAGAAGTAAGAGAGCGTGTAGGAATTTGGTGGTGGTGGGGGGGTCAAGCAGATAAAGAAAATGACATATTATTGCACTGTGGTGAGGTAGTGCTCTGGGGGAGCCAGGGTCTCTGCTGGGCTGCCAGCACTGCAAACGCAACGTCATAGGTCAGGTCCCCAGAACGAGGAGCTTGCGGGTTTGCATTTCCCCCCCTCTGAGCCTTTAGGGTTCATATCTATGATTCCTTTTTTCTGCAAAACCACAAGGGTTTATAATCCCAGGCAAAAAAAAAAAAAAGCAAACTTCAGCACAGGGCAATGTATGGCTTGCTGAGGATGACGGGTTTGTCCAAGAGGTAGCATGCAATGGAGCTGGAGGATGATGGCAAATGTACCAACAGCCTGGACCACTCACCTGCTTTTCTCTGATGGAGAGGCCACCTGCTGCTGCTGGGCAGGAAAAGGCCCTGAGCTTTGCTAAGCAGCCTCAGCAGTGGTGAGAGCTCCAGTGAAATGTTATTTAATGTTCCTCTTCAGTGGAGATGGCTATTTACCAATGAGAAATTTCTGGGCTGAAGAGTCACAGCTTGGGTAATGCTGGATAATGTCCTTGGGAGGGGGAAGTGCTGGCGGGATTTATAGCAAGTCTTTGAGGCTTGGCTTCCATAGTTAGATCTGGCACAAATTTAGAAAAGCAGCTGGAGGATGAGTTTGTGCTTGGAATCATTAGCAGCAAAGGCTGTGCTGAATTACCAAATGCAACCTGGGGGAGAAATCATTTCTAGGCTTCCTGTCAAGGCCAGTAAAATAAACACGTGTGCACACGTATGTATTTACTATATGCCAAAAGTGAACCCGCTGCATTGTAAAGGCATGTAGTGCCCTGGCTCCCTGTGTGGGAGATGGCTTGCAGACAGGAGGAATCCTGCAAAGCAGTGCCTGAGGAAGCAGCTTTGTGGCTGGAAATGTGGTCCCACCTGCTGAGGTAGGGCTTGGAAACCTCCCGGCTGGGCAAAAGGGGCTGCCCACCAGTATGTCTGTGCTGGTGTGAAAGAGCTGTGCCCAGGAGAAGGAACTGCCAAGCTGGACGGGAAGGTGCCAGCAGCACACTGCCCTGCAAGCCTGCACTGGGAACTGGGTGCTGCCGCACACCTTGGTAATGGTCTGACTCTTCACAAGCGTGGCAGAGGTTTGCCACCCTGTGAGTAAAGAGGCCCTGCCCAGCCGTTGGGTGGTATTTCAGCTCCTGGAGCAGCCTGTAAACCCCTGTGTGTGCTGGTTTAAAAGCCTGGCTTTGTGCTTTCAGCTTGTCTCCAGAGCATCTGTCCCCAGGTTAGACTGGCTGAGGCTGGAGAGGTCTCATCTCTGAAATGAGCCTTAGCTGACAGGAGGAACTGAGTTGTTTTGGGGGTTCAGGCACACAGGGTGGGGCAAGACCGAATCCAGCCACCTGGGTGCTCCATATTAGATATTAGACCAGCCTCTTGCCTTTTGAAAGGCAAGAGTGGGGGCACCAGAGTTTGTCCCCAGCAGAAACCAAACGTCTCTCCTGGGGTGTCCTGACAGCAGTACCTGTGGAGTATTCAAGTTGGCAGTGCCCCTGCTTTGACTTGTACAGCTCCCTGAACCTTGACATGGGTACTATGCTGGCTATCTTAGTTGTAATGATGCCTGTAAAATGCTAATGAACATTTATTTAATGGGAGGGAGGCTGGGTGCATAATCCTGAACATGGTGTGGGGGAATGACTGCTTGGCACAGCAGCGTGGTACCCCTCCAAGGCATGTCCTGGTGCCTGGAGGAACTGCAGAAGGCCCTGATCTACCCCGGGGGAGATGGAGAATTTTGCAAACATGCTGAGCAGAAGAGAAGCACCTTCGTTAGGATAATGATTTTTAGTTAAGATTTGAGTAATGCTGTTTATTTGCAGTGCTGAAGCAGCTGGTTCTGCTGTGGGGGCATTAGCATCTGCTAGTCCCTGCTTTGGGAACTCTGCGGTGCCAGCGCAGGGGACAGGGAAGTGAGGAAGCAGAAGATGGAGGGCCAGTCTGGGAGGTGGTGGCTCTGTGTGTTGGGATCACAGCTGCTTCTGTGGGCATCAAGGCAGAGCAGCTTTCGGCGGGGGGATCTGTTGGTGGATAATGAAGGACCTGGCTAGCTGGTGTGTGTGGGGAGCTTCTAAGCCAAGCAGGATCAGCCTGAAGGCGCTAGCTAAGAAATGCTCCGGTAGTAGGCGATGGGGACTGATGGCTCTGGCTAACTGCAGGTGGGAGTCGTGCCGGGTAGTGAAGGAGAGCTGACAGGCAGGCTGGGGAGGCACAGCTACCACGGGCGCTGGAAGCAGATGCAGGCACTTCACGCTTGATGTGATGGAAGTGGGGGACAGGGGTTCCTCTTGCTTTGTTTTTTAGAATTACCTCCCCAATTCTGGTTGTATCTGGTACTGGCATCATCTGAAGGAAACTGTGTGGGTTTTTTCTGATTTGGTGGTACTTTGCTGGGGAAACATGGTTAACTGATATTCCGAAGTGTGAGAGATGGTGGGTGAGGTACTGGGGTGTGTGCCTCTGAAGGGAATATTGGGGTGATGTTATTGTTTTGGTGATGGCCTGTCCCCAGTGACCCTCCCTTTGAGAATTAAAAAAAAAATAATCTTGCCAAGATGCTTGTTGATGTCACCTCCTTTGAATTTAGCCATGTCACCTGCAAGGGCTGGGGGCTGGTTGCTCTCTGCACAGTGCTCAGGCATCTCCTGTCCCCTCCACCACAAAGAAGTGATCACAAGTAGCAGAGGTGGCTTTATTTCCCAATATATGTGGTGGAAGAAGCTGTGGGATGATCATTTGGTGGTGAGAGTTTGTGCTAATGCAAAAAGTTATCTCAAGGCAGTTTTAGCCTGCCAGGAAATAAAGATGAACCTGGCGTAATGCCTGCAGCTGCTGCAGGGGTGATGGGGCTCCCCTCTGGCTTGGTGTTTTGCAGGGCTTGAACAGGAGACAGAAGGCAGCTGGGTAGCCTGGATGTTTGAACCACCATTTCTGTGCTCTCAGAAGATCCCATGTAAGCTTGTTAATATATTTTCCTGTGATTTTATTGTAATACTCACAGAACAGTTCAGGGAAACTGTCAGGGTTGGGATTGAGGAGGAGAGGGGCTTGTTACCAGAGGAGTAACAAACTGTCTGGTTCTGACTGGGGAGGCAAGCAGGAGCAGAATTTAAGAGCAGTGTGATTGGATGTGCTGTGCTTGGGGGTGGTAGTAACTAAAACAAACTGAATAATAATAATAATAATAAGCTTCCCATGTACACAGCTATTTTTGGTAGCTGATGGCTCCTGGGTTTGTACATGGCAGATCCTTGTTACTTTTCTAAATTTCCTGGAGAGGCGTTTGTTTTGCTTTTAGGTTTAGAAGAATGTGATCCTTAACCCCAGAATCCCACTGGCTTTCTTCAGGACACTCAGATCAGCAGAGCTGGACGGGTTCTTTGTTGATCGCATACTCCCTGTGTGCTGCTGGCATTTTGGAGATCTCCAGAGGTCTGCCAAGGCTGTCCACAGCAGTCTGGACATTTCACTTGTCCTGGGGAGCTGATATCAGCGATTCCAAGGCTGTGGTGACAAACAGCTGTGTGCCATACCTGTCTGGTTGAGGTATGACAGGCTCCAGCTTAAAGAACCACAGAGAATGCCCCCTATCCTCATGTTCTTGGGTTATTCTTCGCCTTGGCTACAACACTGCAGGATAGCCCAAGGGTGAGTGGGGATGGTGAGGGATGGCAATTTATTAAGCCGATGTGGCTGCTGAAGGTTTTATTATGAAACCGATGGTGGTGTGTCAGTGGAGGTGATCTCCTGATGGAGAGGCAATAAAGCAGGCTGTGTAAGTGCACTCTAATAGGCATGTACCTGAGCCATCAGCTGTGGTAACCCAGCTGATATATGTATCTTTGCTGTAACTCTGCTCTCCTACATCCCTCCTAAGATGTAGGACTTGTCACTGACGCATGTACATCTCCATGCCATTGCCCTGGGCACTCCAAACCAAACTCTTTCATCTTCCCCAGGATGGGAAACTGAAGTGAATGTTCTTGCTAGAGAGGATGTAGGTGGAGACAGGGTTCAGCAGGGCTAAAGTGGTTTAATTTATGCACCACCTCAAATTAATGTCTTAATCAAGCAGCTTTTTTCTTCTGGCAAGTAGGTATTACCCTGAGTGCTCTGCCACCCACCCTCCCATGCAGTGATAGGGAGCAATGTCCTTTGCATGAGGGCAGAGACAGGGGATTTCTGAGGGGTGTTAAGCCCTTCCCTTACACTCTGAGGGAGTGTTAAGGAAACAGGCTTACACAAAACAAAGTCCAAATTTGTTTGTAGATTGTCACTGCCATACAGAACCTGCAAAGAAAGACCTGCCGGTAGCTGTGATGTACTCTGTTGCTGAGGCTGGGCTATAAATATGGTCTGTCCCTTGCTAACCGGCAGCTCTCTTGTGGAGCAGAGTTAGATACGGACAGCTGGGGCTGCTTGCAAGCAGAAAGCCTGAGCTGTATGAGATTAATTGCCTGTGATGACTTGTGTACATTAATTGGCAGGATCTGGGCTGGTATGTACTCTATACCACCACTCGAATTGAAAGTCTTGAACAGCTACTGATTGTATTTTCATTAATAAAATAGCGACTGAAGTTTTCCTGAGAGTCTTGCTTCTGTCTGCTGTAGGTTTCAGCACTTGCAGGAGTGTCTGCCCACTGGATTGGCACTGCTCTGCTGAGGATGGTTGTGCTGAAGGAAGACCTTGAAAGTGCCACATGCAGGATGAAATGGTTTGTCTAAATACTATATTTGGCACCAGCTTTTCATCTAAACCAGAGCCACTTTACACCTGTCTGACAAGATAAAGGGATTTAAAATGAGTGTGAGTGATTTTTTTATTTTTTTTTTAACGCCTGAACAGTATACAGAGACCTCAGCATAAATGAATACCAGAGCTTCAAAGCTGTTGCTGAATGTTTTTCTACCACCTATAGTACTGCCAGGCTATTTTATTTTCAAGGTATAGTGATATCACTGAGCAGACCATTTGAAGGCTGCTCTACTTCCTTTAAGGAGGAATGGACAGATGGGTATATGCTGCTGTCCCCTGCTGAATGAGCTGCACTGTTTTCTGGGACAGGTATTCCTACCCACAAGAGACTTTTTTCTTTCTTTTTTTTTTTTGCTACTTTTCTAGTCTTTTGCAATAAGAGCATCTCAACTATGTCCTTGGCTGATACTTCAGCACTTGCCACGCTGAGGCTGGTGCTGTCTGACCTGTGCCACTGCTGTCCTGCCTCCCACCCAAATGCCGTGACCAGGAGAAGGCTGACAAGGCTCATCCATCCTTCTGAAGGCTTGTTAGTAAGTATACGTGTGAGCAGGAGGCACCTGTGCTCAGATTGCCGGAGAGCGCCGGCCATCCAGGCCACGCAGACCTGTAAAGTTATAGACAAGAAAACCTTATTTCCATTTCAGCCAGGTTATAGCTTGAAGCCTTTGGATTAAAAGGCGATAACCAGCACTGGCCTGGAAACTTAAACCATTGCTCTGAGGGTTGGAAGGGGGTTACCTCGGGGGTGGGCGGCTGGTGGCTGGCCTGATGGGCTGAGCAGAGGGGGGTTCTGGGGGGGCGGGGGGGTTGTCATGTTATGCCACTGGGCCCTTCTCAGGGAAAAGGGATGCCAGGAGTGCCCGATGCTGTCAGAAGGGCGGCGCTGGGGCTGGCCTGGCAGCAGCGGGTGGCCTCGCCGGGGGGGACAAGGCCACCCCGATGCCCGCAGTGGGTTTAGGGGGGCTCTGGCTGCCCCGGGCTGTGGGGCCGCGATGTGCCCCTGGTGGGGGTAGGTCGCAGGTCCCCTCAGGGGGCTGCGTGGCGCCGAGCAGGGAGAGGTGAGGAATAGCCGGGGTGTGTGTGCGCCCTGGCCGGGGTCCGGCCCCCCTGAGGAGGGGGCGATGGCGGCCCCGCTCCTCTCAGCCCGCAGCGGGAAGGCCCGGCCCGCGCCGCTGCCTCGGTCCCGCCAGGGGGCGCCACCGCCCCCTGTACTTACGCGCTCCCCCCAACCCCCGCCACAGACGTCGCCATGGTGACCGCTGGGTGCGTAGCGGCCCTTACGAAGCTGACGCAGTGGGCGGCCCGGCACTGGCGGGGGCGGCCCCTGCACGGGCGGAGGCGGTGTTAGAGAATCGGGGGGCCGTGAGGCCCCCGGGATGGAGGTGGCGGCGGCCCTGGGCCTGCGTGGCTGGCGGCGGCGGCTGAGAGGTGAGGGGAGGCGGGAGGGTGGCGGCGACCCCCGTGGGCCTGGGGGGGGCCGGCAGCGCCCCCCGCAGCGGCGGGGCCTTCCCTGCGGCGGGCGGGCAGGTCCCCGGGCCGGGGTGGGGGGATGCTGAGGGGACAGGCGGGTGCTGGGGCGGTGGGGACGCTCCCGGCGCTGGGCCCGGCCCCGCCGCGCTTTGTTCCGTCCTGGGGGCGGCGGCGGGTGCGGGCCGGACTGTGTCCGGGGGGCGCCTCGTCCCCCCCGGCCGGGCAGGGCAGGGGCAGGGCGGCCGCCGGAGCAGCGCCAGCACTGCCAGCCGGCCGGGCCCGGGACGGGGCCGCATCCCGCAGAAAGGGGCGACCCTGCCCCGGGCGGGTGCAGGCGGCACGGGGGCTGGTGTGGGGTCCGGAGCGGGACCCAGGACCCCGGCCCGAGCTGGCCCTGGCTGTCAGCACCAGCCTGGTGCGGGAGAGCCGGTAGGTGTTGCTGGCTGTGCAGGGAGAAGCCGCCGGTGTGCGGAGGGAGGTGGGTGTGACACATGGATTCTGCCTCAGCCTTTATTACTTCTCCGCAGGGACCGCTATCTGAAACAGGTAGCTGGCACTGAGTACTCCGGCGACATGGATCTGCCATAGTGGTTGATGGGCCCTGACCGTAGAAATCCCCAGTAAGGGTCACAGAGAACTGCATGCTTAAAGTAAAGGATATATCACTCTCAGCTCTTGCAGCTGGGACGTTGCCAGACTGCTCAGCCAGATTTCATGCTGTGCCTGTGCTATGAATTGGTCCCTGCCAGTGTCCTCGCGACAGGCTTCAGTTACCACTTGTGATATAGGAGCGAAGACTGTCTGCAGGTCCTGATATGCAGGGTGGTGCTTACAGCCACATCCAGGTGAAAAACAGCATAGCGATTGCCAAGGATAGTATAGGCAGCTCCTGGGATGCTGGGGTGTTCAAGTGTGGTGTACTGGAAGCAGCAAATCTCTGTTGGAGGGATTAGCCAGCGTGTTAAAGGAAATGGCTCTGAGGGAAAGTATAACCTCTGCCAAGGTGGGAAGTTTATTCACCTGCCGGGATAAAACTTCGTAATACCTGGTGATGAGTTGCTCCATCCCGCTGACTATCGTTTTCTGGCTGAACAGCAAGAAATGTCTGTGCTTGTGTGGTCAGGCTGAGTGTTTTTAAAGTAGTAGTGGCTGGGAGATAATGAAATTGTAGGAAGTGGCTTCTGTTAAAGACTGTCTTTAATCTCTCAGTTTTATGACATTGGCTTCAGTGAAATGTGTATCTAGTGGGCACCGGTGGAAAGCTTTCTAAATAAGAAACATTATCTGAGTGAAGCTATTTGTTTTCCTAGGTGTTAGCTTTCTGTGTCATAAGTTACATCAGGTTCTCAAAGCTGCTGATTAGGTCACTGCTCAGCCCAGTGAGCGTGTGTCAGTTTGTAGTAGACGGGCAGGCTGGTAATGGCTAACAGGGACAAGAAACATGAGCAACATCTGCTACATGGTAAATAATGCATATAGCATGGAACTTCTGTAACCAAAACTCTTCAGACAGGAGTAGGACATAGTGCTCCCCTTTAAATCCGTAATTAAATAAAAGAAGATATTTGGGAGTTACTGTGTCTGCTGTTCTACAAAAATTTTATCTTCATAATGTGCTAGAGTCAAAATTATACTCGAGAATATGAGCAAAATCTGTATTGCTAATACCAATTTTGATAATGCTGACCTGTAAAAACCAGATTTGATCAAAATTCCATTTGAACTTAAGGCTCTGGGCTAGATCTTTTTGACTACTGTCTGCAAAATCAAATCAGAAGTCACAGAAACAGGGATTGCTGGAAGTCCCTGACTGCTCGGTCATTGCTGGGAAATGGTTAATGAGAAAGTCAAGCTTCACTGTGCTGTCCACCCTGTTCCCCTTCTAGACTCCTAGGAAGGAACAGTTGTGCAACAGTGTGATCTGAGTGGTTAAAATTAAGAAACCTGCTGCTCCAGGAAGAAAAGTAGAAAGGATGAAAATACTCCCTCCAATGATAAAAAGCTATGTTAAAAAACCAGAGAAAAATAGGGTAAACCAAAATAGCTGTCAGTCTGTTTCATAAAAAAAAATATGTGGATAGCAAACTGTTTAAAAATGTTGAGGAGACTTGCCTTCAGCAGATACTCAGTGAGGTGCATTTGCGTTGTACCACGTTTTGGCGGAGTTCTACTTTTTATGAAACTCTTTCAAAATTCCTATAAACAAATAGTTACAACAAAAAGAATCTTTGTATGTACGTGCACAGATGTGCTTTTGGACTTTGCATGAGAATATAAATGTCACATTCCTTGTGCGATATCTACCTCAGTTTGTTCCAAGACAGGAGATTTTTTTATGTACCCGTTAAACACTGTGTGTGTCTGACCAGAAACTCGAGACATAAACTTGCAGGCCCTTTGACAGATCCACTTGACCTGCATGTTTTTATCAGTCCCACCTGTCTTTGCTTCCCTTCTGTAAAAAAACAAAAACGAACAAAAAAACCCAACCAAAAACCAACAAAAAAAACCCAAGCCACAAACAAAAAGCCAAAAAAACCCCCACCAACAACTCCCCCCCCTCCCAAAACAAACAAACAAAAAAACCCAAAACAAACACACACACACACAAAAAACCCCAAAAACAAAACCAAACCAGTCTGGCATTCCCTGAGCGCAGAAGCTGTGAATTGCTGTTATATTCCATGTGAAGTTCAGGTGGTGTCTCTCTTTGTTCTGCGACCTTTAATCCCAGGGTGCTGAAGGTACAGATGTTTGACGATGTTTTATAGTGCCAAGTGTAAAGACAGGCAAAGGGATGTTTCCTATGCAGCCTCATCTTAGAAGTTAATTAATTTTATGAGTTAGCTTATCAAAACTAGGTCAATGTAGTTTTTGCATTGCAATATAATTGTATTGACTTGCATAAAAAAAAAAAAACCCAACCAACCAAAACATTTATACACTTCTTCCAAGCCTTTGTGACTTAAAAAAAACTCCTTAAGCAACATGAATACCAATCTTTTGAGGGTCTCTTCCAGGCAAGGCCCATCAAGCTGGAGACCTGTAGGGAATACAGGAATGCTAAAGCTTGAGAGTAAAACCCCAGCATGCTTGGTACGCTGCTCAGCTTTGGGCAGATAACAGCCTTTCAGGCTTTGAGTCATTTACTGGCCTGCCTAAAATTTATTAAACTTTCTTGCATTAAACCAGCAGTGCTTCTGTTCTGTCTTCAGACAGTGGAAGGATGCTTGAGACTTGCCCCCTGCCTGGGTAACAATTGTATCTGCTCTAGAACAAGCAGCTTTTACTTCGGGGGGTCTGCACCCAGCTTTTCCTCTTGAGAGAACAGGGTATGTCCTGTTTCAGCTTGCCACCTAGGTAGCAGTAAATAATCCTTGGTTAAAACTAGCAGTCTCTCTGATCCTGACAGTGATCCAGCAGATGAATAAGTACATCCTGAGCTGGATTCAGCGTTGGACTTTGAGGAAGTTACACTTAAAGAGACAGAAATTGAGATGCTTGGAAGGGTGAAACTATTTTCATCTGCTCTTGGAGGGCTGCAGGGCTGGAGTTTGTCAAGAGCTGGGGAAAGGGAGTTTATGAAAGTGTCCTTTGTGCTATCGGGAGCGTGACAAATGGACTCTTGGGATCTGCGGATAGCTTTGGGATGTTTATTCTTACTGGAGTAGATTCTTGGAGTCAATCAGACTTTTAACTTGAAGCTAGCTTATGCTGGTATTTTCTTTATTCTGCGCTGTACCTACGTGATACTGTTAATTTAAATGTTTGTCTGCCAGAGCAAACATACGTGGCATGTGTTTCACGGTGGTGGGAATTGTGCGATGCTTCTAGTTAGAACTACATTCATTTGTGTTCAAGCTAATGCTTTGTGTATTTCTAAAGAGAAATCAGAGGAAAAATCTTGAAAATTTGCCAGGTGTGGTATCTGTCCAGGTTTGACCTTTTAAGACACAAGAAACTGAAATTATTTTGGTGATTTTGGTAAGAAATGGAGTTTACCCACTGAAACAAAAATCAAATTGCTATGTATTTTAAGAGCACAAGCATGGCTGGGAGTTGATAGTTTACTTGCAGGGCACAGACATTGACTCGAGAGTCTGCTCCCTTTGCGCAGCTGTGTTGATCCTGCTTGCTAGATCTCACTCTGCTTTCCAATAATACAATGTAATTTTTTTTGTCTCCTACCACAGCAATTGCTCTAACTGTAATTCTGTAATGCAAGGTGCTAAGCGCTTTTATTCTGCTAGCTTGCTTGGGTGCATAAATTTAAGTTATGGTGCGTGGCATCTTGATCCTAAATTAATTACAAAATTATTTTGAATAAAATGCAGAATTCCTGCTGAGCTTTAGAAAAAAAAATGTGCCCTCTATCTTCAGGCATTTTTTCTGTCTTTTTCTTTCCTCCTCCTTATTCTTTTCTTTCTTCCTGCCAGTGAAAGGGGCATGGGTCCCTTACCTCATACACTGGATTTCTTTGAAAAGATGTCAAGATAAAAGATTAAATAAAAAAGCTTACTGATTATGTTTTTTCTTCCTTGCAGTGAGAGTAGAAAATCTGCATGGCAAGCAGGCTGCCTGACTAACAAGGAGTTTTGTAACGGGTTCTTAACCCCCAAGCTTCTAGTCTGTCTGCTCTTGCACAAATGCTTCTTTAACTGGACTCGTGCTCCTGCAGTCTCTTGTAGACCTCTGGAAGTTCTCCTCCCTCCCTCTTTGAGGAGGTCTGGCTTTCTGTCTCCTTCAGGTTGATTACAAATGCGTCTGGAATTGCATGAAAATTCATGGCTTTTAGTTCTGTTCAAGCTGTTAAATCAGTAACCAGCCTGCTTTTGGTCCTTGCATGTTCCCTTTGTGTGAAATGAAAACTACAAGTAGATTCCTCAGTGATGTCTTTGACCTTAATAAGAATTTCTCTCTGAGAACAGGATATGAGATGCAATCTAGTCTTAAAAATCCTAAGTTTCCTTGTGTTCTTCATTTGCCATTTCATGAGGCAAACATGCTGTTTGGCAAGCAATGATTAGAAAAGCCCCAGCGACGCTAACCATTGTCTCGGAGTTGTTTAAACTGATCTCGTTTCCGTAACCTTATGCACAGATCGACACTGCTGCATCAGCAGTCATCTGGTGATGAAAAGCCCTCTGCTAGCGCATACCTGCAGAGAGCTGCTGGTAGGTTATTGTGGGAATCCTGGCTAAGCCTGTTGGAGTGAAGTTTGTGCCTAATGTGGTATGTGGATTTTCTAAATGTCTGCTGTTTCATAAGAAGTTTTGTGAGCTTCCTGTACCTACGGGATAGTGGTGCTGTACCCACTTCCACTTTCTCAGAGTGAGAATGTTGTTGTGCCCTGAAAGGGGGTACTAGCTGGGAACGCAGGCGGGCACGGTCCTGAAGGGTACCTGTGTCAGCCCCTCTTCCTCCGCATGCTCCTTTCTGTCTGGACACTGACATTTTTATGGGGTGAGTGAGCACTGATGAGCCTTTTCAGGTGTTTGTTCTCTCAGCGTTGTGTGTGGGATAACTAATTTGATACAGTTTGGTGCTCTGGGACGTGTGAGGAAGGTTTGCTTGGAGCATCTGAACGATGTGTGTCATGTTATGGGAGAGCTTAGGACTTTGTGCTGCATGAGAGCAGAGGCTTGCTGATTCTGGAATTGATTGGATAAGATTCTTCTCACCTTGTGAAGACATGGAAAGATAATTTTAAACAGTGTTTATAGTTACTAGGAGTAATTAGCTAATTGATAAATATGAGAAGACTACCTGAAATGAATAGGTGCTGAGTGCTTGCCATGTCTTTTCTTCTTTTGTAGGTCTAGAGGTATGATTATCAGCACAGACCTGAGAGATCTTGAGTTTTAATCTAGAAGTTTGCCTGGATTTAGTCTTTTTATGAAGAACAAAAAATGTGCAAATAGTATGGTGAATCCCTTGGGCCACCATAAATAAAATTGAACTGAACAATAGGAAGAAACAGGGAGATTCAAGACTTTGCTATTATAGTTGCATTGCAGTAAGTACAATAGAAATGGTGAGGCTGGCATGAAAAAAAAAGCTCCAGTGCATTTCTACCCGGAAAGGTTTCTATTTGGCTCTGTCATGCTGCTCCATGTCTCTGAAAAGTTGGTGTTTATACAGCTCTGCATCTTTTAGAAAGAAGAATGAAATTTAGTATTATATCATGGCTTGTCTTTTCAGCACAGTTCTGTGTAATGCACTTGCTGGTGTTTACAGCTATGGATACAGCCTTGAAGTATTTTTGGAATATAGATTCCAGCTCAAAAGTCTGAGCATCTGGAGGCTTGTCTTTTCCCCATGTGATCTGCCAAATGATCTTGCAAAATTGTGCTGTTTTCTCTCATGGGAAATTAACTATTTCACCTCCCATAAACTAAAAGCAAGTCAGATGCTTCTTGTGAGTTTGCAGCATCTCAGCCACCCTGTGACTGTCCTGATATAGTGAATCTTACCTTCTAGTGTTGTCTTGCATACTGTATTTCCTGGTCATATCAGGGCCCCTTAAAAAGTGTTCTTCGTTGAAATTCAACCTAGTGTTGTGTAACTTGCCTTTATGCTTGGCTTGCCTTTGTAGGTGACCATACTGTACGTTCTTTCCTTTTTGAAACACAACGCAGACTTCAGTGTTTGAAAACTCAGATGTGAGAAGTAGTAAAGTGAACTCAGTGTAACTCTCCAGCGCTAAATGCTTTTGGAACAGTAAGCGGGCCACTTTGTTGTTTCTCTGCTGTTGAAATCAAAACAAGTCCTCTTTAAAAAAAAGTGTATCAGCCATTTTTCAAGAACTTCAGCTTGAGACCCTCTGGAAATGGCAGGGGTTTTCTAGTCCAGTGGTCTGTTTCTTGTTCCAGGATGTCCCTGCAAAGACTATGTGTCTTTCCGCTTCAACAGTCCCGTGTGACTGCTTTACCTCTCAGCCAGGTTTAACCTTTTAAACTACAGTACCCTTTTTGTAACAAGCATCTGGTAATGACAACCACTTCACTAAATGAGGGTATTCAGATATGAACCTCTGTCTTTTTGCTTGGAGGGGAAACATGTGCCCTTGATCCGAGCCAGAGGAAGCAAAAAGAGTTCCCATTTGCTCTGCTGAATGGTGGTAAGTTAATGTCCTTAAAAGAAAATGAAGAAGCAGTAATTTGCGACTTCTCTAGAGTTCCTGTTGTTGTAGCGGACGCCCTTTCTTCCCTGAATAGAATGGAGAATAATGACAGATTTCTTTCAGAGATTCTCTGTGTGTGCTATGGGATTACTCTTCCCCTCATCTTTGTGATTTTCATTTATTTTTCTAGCAGAGAAAGAGGCTGCTCTTTCTTTTCAAGTCTTCCTTCCGAGGTTAATATGGGGATAAAGCTATTTGGCACATGAATAATGAAGCATATAGGAAGTGAGAGATGCCTTTCCTGAGATGTTACGTGCATGTTCTAAAACTGGAAAGAGCAGAGCTTTCCTTGAACTTCAGTGGCTTGAAAGGAGTGCCGGACAAGATGCCTTTGCATAATTGTTGTGTTAAAACTTCATTCTGTAGGAAGCCCTGGACTTCTTTCCTCTCTATTTCATGGTTATTCCTGGTTCAATATCTTGCTTTTGGAAAACAGTCTTTTATCCTCATTGATTTCTTTAATATTTTTTTTAAAGCAAAAAAGGAGCACTCTTTCTTCCAGATCTGAGAGCAAACTCTTTTGAACACTTCAGGGGCCATAATTGAATTTAACTCAATAGGAAATGAGGACATCAACAAATGCACTGTCGTCCTCTGTTCTTCTAAGTGTTACTGGCCTGGAAGAATCTGAGGTAAAAAACTTTGATTGCATATAACTATTAGTTTGTCTTGCTTTATGGGACCGCAGTGCTCTGCTGATGGGAAAGAATTTATCGATTCTCTGAGGCCTTGGTCTGCCTTTCTCTTGGATGAGGGCGGAGGAATTAGTACAGGCGGGTTTGGAGGTGGGAACCACGTAGGATGCTGCAGAAAATGCTTGTTCTGTGAACGGATGGCTGAGTAAGTGTGGTGCATGCATCTGAAGTGCCTCATGGGAGCTTGCTGGTAATATTTACAGAGTTTGTGAATTTGGAGTATGCAGTGTATGAGTTTGCATGCAAGCTCAGGAGTGTCAGGTGTGTTTAATTTGCCCCAGTGAAGGGGTGCATGTGTGGAAGCTTGTGCAGGGAAGGGTGGGCAGAAACCTGCTATCTACCTCACAGTGGCTTTTCAGGTGATTTGGGAAGAAGCAGCATGAACATGCATACTTGGCAGTTTCTCCAACTAGTGTGCAAGTCTGCAGGCCATGTATTTGTATATGTGCAGGCCATGTGCTTCCAAGTGGTTGATATGCACTGGGGAAACCAACAACTCTACCCTTGCCCTTCATAGTGTAAGGAACCCGTTTTCTGTCCCAGGTTTTACTGGCTCCTTAGGTTTTCCTTCCCTGGAATGGCTTGTAAGCCTTTAGTTAGGAACTTTAAGATATATTGCATCTAACCTTTATTCTTTGGGACATACAATGCTTATTTTGTGATGAATTACTTTGACCAGGTCTTCAAGGGGATGATATCACTACAGAAATAGTGATTTTCTTTCTTTTTTTTTTTTTTTCCTTCTACTGGGAATGGTAAAGAGCAGAGGAATTTAGCCCGCTGCTGTGTGCTGTCCTTTGGTCCAACAGATTGTCATATCCTTGTTCTCCTCCTGTGTGTTTGGGCCTGCTGATGGAGGAGCTGGGGGTGGCTGGGGAGGTTAGATGGATATTCCAAGGTAGTAGGCGTTAGCAGAGAAATAGATGAAGGAAGTATCCAGCATCGGGACAAGAAAAGGAAATGAGCTGTTACAGGACTTGAACTTCTGGCACAATGTGAATTGAAAGCCTGAAAAGGACTTGCTGCCGTTCTGCGTTTTGAGGGTTACGCTGTAGAAGCTGGGGAGGTGGAGCAGCAGATCTGTTCTGAGGCTGCTTTTAATGACTCTAAGCTCAAAAATATTTCTTGATTCAAGACAGTGGAAGGAAATTCACTGTGCTTGCTCTCTGAAATGAGTATGCATGCTCATATGAAGTGTTAGATTATTTTTTGAAGTTATGTGAGGTTTACTACTGGATATACCTCCAAGGTAAGTTGTCTGGCAAGGCTGAGGACTGAATTGCTCAAGGGAACACAGAAGTCTCTCCAACACCGAGTATCCTGGGCTGTCCTTCTCTGATCTGCCTGAGCTAATTATTCTCTTAAAACATCGTAATGGACAAGTTAATGTCCTTTATGTCCCCAACTTCTGTTGTGTGTATGGTTTTCCAGCTGCTCTGCTCATCTTTCTTTTCTAGTTAGCTCTCTTAATTTGTTATAAACAAAAAAGAAAGACTTAAAAGCCCATCCATTATACTGCTTTCAAGTGAAGAGAGGACAGGAAGAGACGGAAGCTCTAGTCTTGTCTCCCACTTAAATGTGTTCATAAGGAATAAGGTCTTTCATTCGTGTGGCTGCAGCACTAGATGAGGCATGCTTTTTGGCAAATAACATGGCTAAACTGAAAAGGAAGAAATGGCATTGGGTTCTGTTGCTGTAGCTGCGGGTCTTTTGCTTTTTTGTGTCACTGCTTTGTATACTGTGGCTGTGAAATGAAATCCTTTTGAGTGCAAAAGCGTGAAAGGGTGTGGTTAAAGCAGTTGGGAACATTGTCACTTTAAATTACCTGATTTATGACATGAATATCACAATGTTAACATAGATTTGTTTTGCAAACCATTCAACTGTAAGTTACCTGGTGTTAGGCCAGAACACTCCCTCTTGACTAGCATGTGAAAATACAGCTCTTGAGCCTCTAGTCTACACCGCAAGGGCTAAAACTTCTGAAGAAAGAGTAAGTTGGACTTTCAGTTCTTTCAGCAGGCACAGTTTCTGTAACGTACCTCATCTAACATTAATATTTGAGGAAGTCTTTTTGGGTGGGGAGTGTGAGTGAAGCCCCTTTTCTCTTCCTGTTCTGGACTACTTTCATCATTCCAGTATGTCTGGGCTTGCAGCTTTTGTGTTGGCAGTATGAACTGCAGATCAGTTTTCTGCCTTTGCATCTGAAGGTGCAAGCCTCTCACTGCAGAGAAGGTGCAGTGCCAGAGGGTGGGAGGCTGGAAGTCCTGGTTGCCCAAGCCTGGAAAAGCAGGAGATCCTGTTTCCAAAAAATGCATCCCTTTTGTTTCCCTGTTCTTTAGATGAATATGCTGGTGTCTGCTCAACTGCTTTGCACCTGACTGCTGTCTCTGTACAGGAGTTTTCCAGGAGTTTGTATTTCATAATGGAGTTTTTGTTTAAACTCTAGGTTTTTTGACAGCAAAAAGTGATGGAAGCCAATTAAGAGAGAGGAAAAGGGAGAAAGATAATGGTGAACCAAGACTTGGTGGCCTTTAGGACTGTGTGACTGCTTTTCACAGGGAGCAGGAGCAGAAGAGAGAAGTGTTTTCTCTCTTTTATTCAAATATGCATAGTGTTCCTGCTGCAGAGGAGCAAGGCTACCAAGGCTTCATTAGATATTTCTGTTATTGGAAAGGGAGATGAGGTTGGAAGTGGTTGTCTCTTATGTTCCTATGGGAACAGATAGGAGATGCAGGGGCTTGAATTCTCAACTATAAGGGGATTTTGCAAGAAAGGTGGGAGAAGCATTTAATTTCTGATTTCAGTGGGAAACTAATATTCATTCTCTCCCCAATGGGCGTCTAACAGCAATTTTTTTGCTGCTGAGGAGGAGACAGGATTTTGTGCAGTGCCTTCAAGGCTGCTTCACTGCTGCATGGCCACAGAGTTAATTACAAGTTGGACAATGAGATGTATGAATCCACCCTGGTGCTATTTTACAGACTCAGCAGTTCAGCGCTCTTTTTGTATGGAGAGGGGCAGCAAAAAGACCGCACGCGTCTGTGGCATGAGAATGCAAATACAACTCTGTTCCACACAGCAGTTGTACTTGTGGAGCAGGGTTAGTAACCCAGTCTGAATGAATGCTCCAGGCTAAACTATTTTTGAATCCACTTTTACCACCCCATTTAAAGTAGATAGATGCCTTTACCCTGAACATCTTGGGTTTGTTCCCACTGTGCTGAACTGCATCCTGTTGTTAAAGCAGTTCCTGGTGAATGCAGGACTGCCCAGTCCTGTTGAGCATGCCTCTCTTCCCGGGGTGGTAGCCAACGTGCTGTAAGTAGGTTCTGCCTGTTCAGAAAGGTTGGGTGGTTGTAAGATTCATGGTCTAGCAAAGAAAACAGCTGCATGATGTGACCCAAGAAGAACTGCAGTCCCAAAGTCAGGTTGCTCTGAAAATTGAAAAGGAAGTGACAAAAAGAAAGGAGCTTGATTAATGAAGAGGATTAAGTTTCTAACAGTAAGTGTCTCATTTCCAGCTAAATTCACTGGAAAGCAGGTACCTGCCTAGGGGTGGTGCCTGGCTGGCTCTGGGATGGGTGCACTTCCTGGTTACCAGCAACAGATATTTTTTTTTTAAGAGAAGAAATCTGGTGGGTTTGGTGGTTTGCTGCAGTAGCTAAAGGCTCAGGGAAAGAAGGGATGTTGGTCTTCAAGTGGACCTTGTCAGGTGAGTAAACCCCATCGTTTTGCACTTACCTCTTAGAAAAAAATTCCCCTTTAACGTTCTTACTAAAGGGGGATAACTGTCAAGTCTTCACTGCCCTCAAAACTATAGGTTTTCAATTAGTTAGTAACTGGCCATTAAATGATACCTGCTTGGTACTTAAACTTTACTGCACTGCGCTTAGTGGGAGTAATACTGTTTCTTCATAGTCCTTAGATTTTTCTATTAGAAACATTGTAGAATGAAATTTGAATTGAGGTCACTTAGGTGTGCAGAAAAGTTTTAAGTCCTTCAGTTAAACAATGGCTTTGCTGCCTTTGTAGCCGCCTCTGTAGCCTCTATACTGAAGGTGCTCACAGAAGACTTGGAACTAGTTAGAGAAGGTGATTTCAGCCTCCTTGTGGCAGGGGGAAAGCCCACCCTAGAAAAGTGAGGGGTTTTGAGCTTCTGTTCGTAACTGCAAAAAATCACAAAATTGTATCTCAGGCTTTCCTAAAACTGGTGTGTTAAAAAGCTGTAGGCACTTGAAGAAAACCTGAGTATTAGTTGTGTGCTGCTGGTGCGTGGCTCTGGTGTTCTCCAGAGATGGATAGCACAAAGGTCACACTCTGCAGCCCTTGTTGGCAGCCTGGAGCAGGAACATAATGCCTGGTTGCTGTCAGCTGACAGAGGGGTGTTAAAGTGGCAGGCTTTTGCTGTACTCATTCAGTGTCTGTAACATCTTCCCTCCTAGTCTTCTGTTTGATTTTTTTAAAATTTTTTTTTTAACTTCTGGGTTCTTTGACTTCCATCCTGGTAACATTTTTGTTTTCTAAATCATTTTCCAACTGACTGGGTTAGAAAGTAAGTTGTTACAAATCTTGTTAGGGGTTGCCAGATCTGGTAGCCAAATGGAGGTGAGACGGCTTGAGGCTGTGGCCCGGATCCAGCTAAAAGTGAGGCTAAGCATGTAAGTCCTAGTGGCCCACACATAGATAAACAACACGTACATGAATGTACATATACATATGCTCTTCTGTGATGGCCTGGAGAGGAGCCAGGGCAGAGGCTTTGCTTCTCTGTCTAAGTTAGTGGGGTTCCTGAGCCTACTGTAGTGCCTCTGCTTCTGGAGATGAGCCTTTGGTGGGCTGGTGGCTCCCGTGGGGGTGGGAGGAGCAGTGTGAGGGTGTTACTTGAGTTCCCCCACTTGCCATTGTGCGTCTGCGTAGCTGAGCTTTTTGTCCCATGATCTAATGCATTTCAGGGACCAGGTTGTGTCTCTGCCCCTTCCCTGCTTCTTCATGTCCAGCCTGTCACTGGAAATACATAATTTTTCCATTTTGCTGATGGATGCTGATGTCTCCTCCCTGGCTTATTAGGGTAAAGCATAGGAAAAGGAGGAGGGAAGGAAGAAGACATGCGTAGGCTGCAATTTAAAAACTACTTGTGGAAAGGGAGCGGGGTCGTTCTTGTGTCCTTTGTATACTTTTTTCTTTTTCTAGGGTAACCCTAGTCTGACAGCTGGAACACCTTTAAAATTTCAGTGTGCAAGGAGAGATCATTTGAACTAGTGGTGAATTATTCATAGTGTCATTCTAGCAGTATTCTTACTCCAGAGTGATCATTTTGGCCTATTGGTATCATTCCTTCAGCTGAAGTAGGATACTGTGTGCTAATGCATGCATTTCTACTGGACACTGATCCTAGCTGTGACAGAGGAGTACAGTGGAGGAAGGAAGAAGCCTGAAGATATGATTTTTTTTTTTTTCCCAGTTTAAAGAATGCTTGAATTCAGCATGTTGAGCAAGTCATTGCTCAGAACTGGATGCTGTAGCAGACTGTTTTCTGGGTCTGTCTGCTCTGCTGTTTTCCTCTTTGCAATGAAAATAAAATCATAAATTATCTGTGCAGCTTTCTGCCATATGATGGATTGGATACTGTGCATCCTAAGGTATGCAAAAAGTCAGTTGTTTGTGTGGATAATAGCAACACTAATGTATAAATAAGAATTCTTCATTATCTTGCTTCCAATGGTAACCTAATCACTAACTGGTTCTAATAATAAATTCCCTGTATAGTGAAAATACTGCAATATTTTCATCAGACAGCCTTTTGTAATGCACCTCTTGACGTGTACCCCCAGTGGTACAAGTTTCAAGTAAATAATGCAGAATACTGCGTGATGGATGGCTGTGTGGGGGACAGGCTGGAGCAAGGTGAGCGCTTGGCCGAGTGCGGATTCTTGAGGTCACAAAGATTTGAATGTCAGAAGTTAAAGCATAAACTTATTTTTTCTCGCTGGGGAAGGCGTGCCTGTGGGGTGTGGGAAAGACTGTCAGTAAGATTGCTGTGAAGGTATGAGAAGATACCTGGCCTCTAAATTCAGTTGTTACCTAATTTGTTACTGAGTACTTGGGAGATCCCCTTCTCAAAGAGACTGTGACTGCAGTCATATTTTGGAAAAGAGCTGGAGCCATCTGACAAGGCTTTTCTGTAGCTTTTGTCCTTGCAAACTGTTGTACTTGCAGAAGATCTCAGACTGATTTGAAGATAAGTTTGCCGGTCCTGTGGGCAGTGCTTGGTGGTCTTGTGAGGTCCTTGTGGAGTTTAAGTTGAGCAAAACACTTCTGTGAGAATGCAGACATAATTCCTATAATTCCTTTTGAAAAGGATTGGGAACATTTTCCTGTGTTGCCCATAAAAGAACTGTAGGAAATCTCAACTTGAATGTTTGTGCCTGTGTTCAGAATTTAAGTGACTGAAGAAATTGAGGGGGGCAGGAAGTAGCACAGGATTATGATGCAGAAGAGTTCAGATCTGGACTAGGCTTATGCCTGATGCTTAGGTGCTTGATTATGCCTTAATCAGCTGAGTTAATAGCAATATAATATCGCTTTGAGGCCTTTGAGCTCTAATCAAGTATGAGGATCTGAATCAAGTACTACAAATTAAAAAGTTGAAATAAAGGTGGTTTTGCGGGCTTTGAAAGTTCACTTGCAACAACAGTAAATTAGTTACCAAACCCCAGATGCTGTGTTTGTGATCTCTTCCAAGATTATTATGACATTCTTACCAAGGACTGTTTCAGGCATTTAGTTCTGAAGCCTGACTGGAAAGTTTGAAATGAATGGATACTTCATGGTTAACTGTAATAATAATTAAAGGAAAGGGAACAAAGTCCACACCTAGACAAATCCTGCAGAAGACGTTGCCACAAAGGCACTAAAATTAATTACAGGGATAATGATGCATTACCCTACAGCATAAGAGGAAAAAGTGCTTTCTCTTCTAATAGCCTAAAACTGTTTCGGCTCAGAGCCAATCACTTGTCCTGGAGTGTATCTGAATAAACAGCTTTTTTTTTTTATAATCCTGTTTGGATTATAAATTCAAGTGTGAAGGCTCATTTAGCATTTGAAATTCTTATCTGCCAGACAAGAGGAAAGGTGGCTTCTCTTACAGAAGTCAGTTTAAAAATGCATCCTTTTCCAAACAGCTCTTGGAGTAGTGATCCTTTCCATTTTCTGAGCATGAGCCTGCCTCTTAGCAAGATCTCTGGACAAGATTTGGGGTCAGCTTCTGTTCTTTATCTGTCTCATTGCTGGAAAAGTGAAATGGCTTTCCTTTGTTTTACAAAAACTGCTAAGTTATTGATGTCTTAATTTTCCATCAGAAGTTAGTTCAATAGAGAGAGATTTGGACTGGGACCACCTGGCTTTTGTCCAGGACATACAGCAGCCAGGTCCTAGAGCATTCATCTCACAGCTCTTGTATCTGTACCTGGGAGCAGATAACAAGGCTATATATACAGCTCTGAGGATGACCCTGCTGACTTTCTCCAGGAAAGGTGACACTTTTTTTTGTTCAATTCAGACAGGCAGTGGATTTTGGGGATAGTTCTAGGAGTGTGCTATGCCAGTGCACCCTCGTTTCAAAAGAGAATAGCACAACTGAGCCAATTTTGAAAATAGGATGCGTGATTTTTTTCCAGAGGATCTGTAGCTGGGTGCCAGGAGAGCTGTGTGGCTGGACTGCTTTGCCTGGCAGGTCTCTTCATGTGTTGCTTGCAGGTAAGATGGCTGGTCTTGTCTTTCTCCTTTGCAGTTCACTGGCACCAAACTGATGTCATTTACATGGAGTTTGTATCTAAATTTTGTCTACTTGTCTTTGGCAGCGAGAAGTACCTAGCTCCTTTCCTGATCCCTCTTTTATGATCCCTGATCCCTTTAATCTTATGTTCATGGCTCTCCTCTCTATTTGAGTAACCATGGTTTTGATTTACATTCTGAATGGTCTCCTGCAGCTCTTCTGTACCCCCCACCAAAGTCCTAGCAGTCCACAATATGAGTTGGTGGACTCCTGTGTGTGGCTAGTTCATGTTCCCTGCACTCCATTAGCCTTGGGGAAGAACTGTTACTGATTTCCTTTCGGTATAACTAGTTTTTAGCCAAGAAACAGGCAGTTGCAATCTGTGCTTTTTAGTTCATGTCTGCACAGCTGCTTGAAGCCAAGGAATACTTTTTCAGGGTGTTTCTACTGCTGCAGCTTTCCTCTTGTCACATGGGACGTCTGCTTCTGCCTCACCTCCTTTCACCTCGTTTCTGTCCATTTTTGCGAAACTTATTCTAGCTACAGAGCTGGATGGCCAAAAGGGTAGTGATGCTGTCCCTGTAGTGATAAGCTCTTCTAGCTCCTGCCATTATAGAATCATCACAGAAAGGTTTAAGTTGGGAGGGACCTTAAGGATCATCTAGTCTGACCCCCCTGCCACGGGCAGGGACACCCCCCACCAGCCCAGACTGCTCCCAGCCCCGTCCAGCCTGGCCCTGAGCACTGCCAGGGATGGGGCACCCACAGCTGCTCTGGGCAGCCTGTGCCAGTGTCTTGCCACCCTCACGGGGAAAGAATTTCTTCCTAAAATCTAATCAAAATCCACCCTCTTTCAGCAGCTGTTAATGAGAGAAAGTGAGGGGTATATGGAAACAAGAAGGATGGTAGCAACAGGGACAAAAATACCCATCTTCATGAAAATAGTAGGGCAACCCTTGGGACAGGCTAGAAACACTTTGCTTGCATCGAGATCTTATACAATTAGTGCCACGCCATGCCTGCATTTGTATGAAGGACTGTACAGTAATCCCTACAATCTCCTTCATCTAGCCCCTTTGTGTAACCTTCCAGAGCCAGAGTAATGAAATAACAAGCTATTTACTGCTTATTTGATGTTCCTGTTAGAGGCCCAAGGAAAGTCATCTGGAAAGTATGCTGCAGCCAGGATTTTGGAAGAGCTGTAAGGTAGAGTAGAAAGGTGTAGGTGGTCAGCATATCAAGGTGAAATCTGAAGAGAATTGGGGAGTGCTAATTTAGGAAGTGTGAAAACTTGGGCATGCTGTGAGAAGGAGATGCATGGTCCTCTGGCAGAACAAGGGAATGTGTGGCTGTGCTACCTGTAGTACTGATTTTGCCAGACATTTGGGGAGCAGAGGATGAGATGGTAATTAGCTGTTCCAACTCCAGGGTCTATAGCGATGAACCCACAGAGAAAATAAGGAGAAGTCATCTGTGAGCCCTGTGACAGAACAGGAAAAAAGTTTGACTAAATATGTGTAAGGGAGGAGTAAGGGTATTTGCAGGACTCTGATCTGGAAAACTAGAAGACTACAGAACTGAAGTAGGAGGTCTTCTAAAACTGAACTGTCTAATTCAGTAATTACTGACCTAGAAACTGAATTCTCATCTACTGGCTGTCCCTGGGGAGCAGCAAGAAGGGATACTTGCTGGTGAGGGGTGGGCTGGGGTGCTTGCCGTGTAACCGCTGGGCAAGGCGCAGCCACCAAGGGCCTGGGGATTTTGTAGACGAGCTAGACGTGCAGATTCTGTGCTGTATGTGTGTGCAGAAGGTGCTGCGTGTGGGCGTTGTGGAGGAGGGATGTGTGTGCTGGTGTTTGGAAGTGTAGCTAATGGAGGCTCTGTCTGAAGAGAAGGGCTTTTTAGCTCTGGGTTATGGAAAGATATATATATAAGGCTTAAATATGACACAAGATCAGAGAAACCTGGGCTTGATTCATCCTTGCTTACATAAGCAAAATGAAAATAGGATTCCTGCCTTCTATCACATGCGTCCAAATCTGAGATTCAGGAAGAGTCTAGCTACTTCAGCTTGGCAAGATTCAGCCCAGGATTTCAGTTTTATCTTGCTGTGTCATTAGGGAAGCACTGGACGAACAAGAATTTCTAGGAAGAGGAGGAAGCGTTTTGAGCCGCTTTTCCCAGTGATCGGTGGTATGTAGAGGTATGGGACCTGTGCTGCTCTTTGCTTCCTTGTGCCTCTTGCAGCAGCACTGCACGTATGTGGTTACAGCATCTTTATCTGAAGCGCCAGCTGGAGAAAGTGGCTAGAGGGAAAGCAAACTGACAAGTCACAGGGGAACTGCCTGGATTTGATTTCCACTGGGTCTGAATTTGGGACTTAATTTTCTAAGCCAGGAGGGAGTTGGAGCTGCATGCACTGATCAGTTGGTGATTTTACTGCTTGCAAGCATGCTGCCCTCTTCCTCAGTGATCTCCTCTGGGCTGCTAATGGACAACGAGCCTTTTGGGCTAGAGAACAGCTGTTAGCAGCTGGAAGGAGGAGCTCTGCTTGTCTCAAGATACTCCAGGGCATTTTAGCAATAAAAATGTGGAGAAATAAATGGAGGTCTGCAAAGCAATGTAATCAAGGGAAGCCACAGAAAATGTGGGACTGAAAGAGAAAACTGAGTAAGAGAATGACAGAACGATTGAGGAGTGGGTTGCTAAAGGAGGGGGAAGATGCATAAAATCTAAAGGATTGGGTGAAGAAACAAGGGAGGCTTTTGGAAAGTGGCGTGCATACACATGTGTGTGAGAACAGGACTGCTCCTAACATGGGTAGGTGCTTTTACTAACAGGTCTGGGACCATGCATGAGAGAGTAGCTGTGTGTAGAAGCACGTTGGTGTATGTGTACCTGCGGAAGGAGGCTGCTCTTAAAGTTCATGTATATACTGAGTAGTGTGGACTTCAGAGGGTCTCAGTGAGGGGACTGGGATTTGGATTCCTGCAGCACCAAGCCCTGGAGGGTGTTATTTATAGCAGCAACCACTGAGGCAGGAAAAGTTTGCTCAAGCTGTCATTTGCGTGAACCCGAGCGCTGGAGTCTAGCTCTCCCTCCCTCCTGCTCTTGCTTTCTTCAGATTTTCACTGTAATTAGCAAGCCTTACATGAGCCGGGTCAGAGCTGGCAGCTTTCTTTAGAAGACCGTGTTCTCCAGGCAGGAATAAGGAAAGATATTTTTTTTTCTTCTTCTGGGAATACTTAGCCTGATCACTTGTTTTATTTCAAGGGCTGTTCTCATGCACTGAGGTGGAAGCCACGAGATGGGAGGGGCACAACCACATTTATTCTGAAGTTGCAGCAGCAGAAGCCAGTATCTGCAGAATTCAGAGTTAGGCTTTAAATGTTAGCTTTGAGCTGAGGAGCCTTAGAAAAAATCTTTCTAAGACTCTAATCTGTACTAATTTGGGTTTTTGTCTAGGATGAGAAAAGCATGTTAGTCAATACAAAGCTGTTCTGCTGTTTACCTTGAAAGCTTGTTTCCTTTAAAATCTGGAAAGTTTCCTTCTGAGTACCGAAGTGATGGATTGAGAATAGCAGAGGGTCAGTGTGCAGATACAGGTGGTTAATATCTGTGTTTTGTGAAAGACGGTGGCAACGTTCTGCTGTCATGTGCTGTAAGGCCTCTTGCAGTGTATGTGTGTAAGAGATATCCAAGTCAGGGAAATTTCTAAGCTGAAATTCACAATTCTCTGCTTCAGGATTTTTTAGCAAATACTGTGCATTTATGCTATGTGGGGTGTTACATTAAAGGTAGCTACTGCTGTGCTGTCGCTTGGGTTGGTAAAAATGCCTACCTCTTGCCTGCGTGTGTGTTCATGCATTCTAAGCAACACGAATACGCCCTTCACCAGATAGAGCTCATTACTTTGGTGTTTGATCTTTGCTTCATTAATGCCCCAGGGTAGACATTCAAGTGAAAGTGGATATGCTCCGTGATATGAGCACGTGGCCTGGATTCGTGCCAAGAGAAGCCCTCCTCTGGAAAGCAGGAGCCCTCTGGATGTTAGGAGCGTATTAGACTTAACAAGATTTTGTTGGAAAAAATGAATTCAGGGGTGGTTTCTTTTGAGGTTAATTCTGTGAAGTCAGAATTATACTGAGGAGGGAGAATGACGGTGAGATAGATTTAGGTTTCTAAATAGGATGCTGTACATACTGCTTTAGATTTTGTTTTATTAACTAGGTGGTCTCTAAGGTCACTTCCAACCCAAGCCATTCTATGGGTTTGTGTGTTTGCAAGAATAACTGATACTTCTGCTTGCAGTATGTCCTGGTGTTAGATTAATTTTTCAGTGAAGGCTGTAAGAAATCCAGAGTTACAGGGAAGAAATAAAACATTCTGCTTTATAAGGTGCAAGACTAATGCTCTCAGGAGGGCTAAGCTATTGGAAAGTGGAAACCTGGTAAGGTCTGGGGAGTAATGGGAGAAGGCAGACATGTCTATTTCATTGCAAATACATGGTATTCTCAGGGATATCACAGCACTGGAGAATAGTCCCTCTGAAATGCTGCTGCAGACTGAGGTGGGCCTTGAACAGTGTGTTGGTGTCTGTTTACTGGGAGTTTCCTTCGAGCATTGGAGGGAGGTGGATCAGGGATTGTGGGGGACTGGTAGGAGAGGTGGACTTCTAGGATTTTGTGGGTTTGGAGTGACCTGTTAAAAGATAGTTGTGAAATAGATTAAGTGCATCTGTGGGGCTGTTTGTGGGAGTAGAGATATAATGGGAGAACATTTAGCAAAGGATAATTCATTGTGAGTTACAAAAAGCAGTCCTTAGTGGTGATGAGATGGAAAACCAGTGAGAGCTTAATTGCTTGCATTGTTTACAATAATCTAGAGAGAGCTCTTAAATTCAGCTTTCATCCTGGGTGATTTAAGGACATGGCAGAATATTCGTGGCCTGTGTGGTATATGACCTCGATGACCCAATATTTTCAGTCTGATTGCTAGGAATGTAAGATACAGGTATGTCCTTGCCTAAAGTAAAGAATACAAAGCCAAAGTGGCAATCTGAACTCAAGTGGAGGCACAAGCTCTCCCATGAGATCGGCAGATCCATTTTAGTGTGAATGTGAAAGCCCAGAGACCAGGGGAGCAGCATAGGTGCCAGATGTTTGATTAGGGACAGAGCTGTCTGCCCTGCGTTCCGTGATCACAGACATGACTGAAGGAAATCACTGAAATAAATAGGCAATGCCAGTAAAATGAGAATAGATTGGGTCTAAGTAAGACTTAAGACCGTTTGAAGCCAATTTTGAACATAGTTGAGCCTGGCAGCTTCACATAGTTAGCATCCCCATCTGATGATTACAAATCGTATTAAGAAAAGGTTTATTAGGGTTTCATCTACCGAAGAGCTTGCCACATAGCAGTGATTCTCAGCATTTGTGACTTGCAGCTGGGCATATACCTGCCTAACTGCTTAATAATGGGATGTGAGAGAAGGAAAAATCACAGGATAAGTTGTAGTGGATTCTGAAGCAGAAAAGGAAGCGTGATCTGTGAACCCGGGTGCACAGGGGGCTGCAGTGTGGAGTGAGAAGCTAGAGGCCCTGAAATTCTGCATGTTCCCCTCTTAATCCCCTATAATGTTAGAGGGGAGGGAGAAGAGGGACTGCTTTTAATTCCTTAACATCTTTCCTTTCCAGAGACTTCTTTCCTTGCTGTATCAAGCAGTCCTTGGATGTGAGCAGAAGCCAGCATTTTCTCCTTCTATCCTGATAGTTGCATGTGGAGGAAACCGCTCCACAGCGATTCCTTTACCTTGGGAGCCTTGTGCTGCCTCTCTGCTGCTTGAATGGGTATGCTTCTGCTCGCCAGCATGCTTTTTGGGGAGGGGAGCAGGGAAGGACTGCCAAGGAGTGGTGTTGACCGCATACTTTTCCCGAGTTTGGCACTGATCTTCGGTTCTCCCACTTCTTTCGCTCTTCTCGTATTGGCAGCGGTGGTCCGTTTAGCTCCCGTAGAATGACTGGTGGCTTTCCCTGTATGTGACTCATCCTTTAGGGAATTCCTGAAGCAATGAGTCAAGTTATTGGGAAAACTGTTTGCCCACTAGTGTAAACTAGGGAGCCTGCCTGTGGTATCATAGAGAGGCAATTATTTTTTGGTGTGGCTGGGGTTGTCCTCTCTCTTCCTAACGGCAGGTCACTTCAAGATGAGCTGTAGCAGGGATACATCACTGAATATATTTATTTTCACCTTGAAATATGCTCCTCCTGATGTTTTTTTTTTTTTCTCCTGTTTTTTTAAGGTGGCTGATCTGGTAAGCATTCCAGGGTGGAGTAAAACTGACCAATTTGAATTTGCCAGTGTTGTAGTGAAAAATAGCTTGCCTAAAGAAATGAGGCGGTCAGATTGGCACCAGTCAGCTACATCTGAAATACTCTTTTCGTAAGTACCATTTACCACTTTGTTCTGCCCTGGCTGACTTAATCCAGCCCTTGTTATTTTTGCTGTAGACAAATTAATAGTTGTGTGGTTTACAACTGTGAATTAACAAATGTTGAATATAGCTGTGGGATATTACAACAAAACCAAAGAACTTTGATCCCCAATAATTGTGTTCAGGAAAAACTAACTATTGTACCGCATATGTGAGCGTGGGTTGACCAGGGCTGTTAGCATTGCTTGCGGATGCTAGTCAGATTTGGGGTGCCCAGCTGCTCAGCATTTTTGAAAGCAAGGTGCTTGCCATATCTGCAGACTTGGGTCAACTTACCCAAACATCATCTTTCCACATCCTTTCCCTGCTTTATTCAAAGCCAAGCTTTTCTTGTCACTGGTTGCTGACTATTAAGTTCTATTTAAAATACAAAATTAGTTTCACTTTTTAATACATATTTTCCCCCTAGCAACTTGGACATTATTTTTGCTCAAGCTTGGAATTGTCAGAAAGCTCAGATTGTGGGCTTCGCTAGCACAAAATGTAGGTGGCTGCAGATATGTCGGCATTGATACAACGATTGGGTGTTGTTTTTAACTAAATTGGTGTCAGCAGACTTGGATTGTGCTCCTTCTCCGCTCCTAGGTTTTCAATAAAGTGGCTCATTTTAAGGTAAGCTTATCTGTCGACTTCTGTTGTTTCTTGACCAGTTATTCATGAAGACTTTTAATATTCTATAGTCTGACAACTAGGAAGCTTGGAGTTAAATTGTGCTCCTGCTGAGGTCAAGGAGAAAAGTACTAGTAATCTTGGAGCTGTTGTGTGAAGCTTTTTTCATGTCTCTAAGATCGTAATTCTTCCTTTAATCTAGGCAGTTGAAATGTCTCATGGTAATTGATCCCTGTCTTTATGTACTAAAATGAAAGCGCTTTTAAGAGGACAACTGTGCTTGTCCCTGCAAACTTCTTTATTTTTGCCCATGGACCAGCCCTGGTCTGTGGGGGTATCCCAGCTGAAAAAAAAAAAAGGGGAAGGGAGATTTCAGATCGTGCTCGTTTGGGGTTTTTTCCTTTTTACACACACACCCCTTACTGCAACTAATACAGGTGGCACCCTTGGCAATCCACTGATGAAGTGTGCTTGCTGGCAACGTGTACGCTGCTCATGAGAGGGGTGCTAGAGGTGCTGCCAGGATAGTGGTGTTCAGCTTGTGTACCATGAAACAGAGGGGTGCAGAGATGGAGGGTGCCGGGGGAATGCTGAGAACTGTTGTGATCTACAGTGTCATCACTTTGTAGGACTGTGATCCCTGGGAACAGGCTCTGAACTGATGCCAGTTGACTAGAGGAGGCATATTCCAAAGTAGAGAATTCCTTTCTTTTCTCTTTAATTCAGTGGATCCCTTACCCTGCTTTTAGCTGGTGAACAGAAGCTGTGAATAGCAGTGTTTTGGTATCGTTTAACTCTACTTAGGACCTCTCTAAACAAGGGGATTTGCAAGATAATACTGTGAAAACACCACCACTGTGGGCAAGTACATGCTAAGCACATACATTGATTGTTCTGTTGTCTCTAATAAAAAAATAGTCATTCAGAAAATTTATTCAGCTTTGCAAAGAGTAGTATTATTCCTTAAGGCAGCAGTGGTATGGTTAGCCAGCTGTCCAAAATCAAATGAGCCACTGGCACAGGCTAAAGGTGAGACTTCTCTGGTTCCTCTTGCCTATTGCACCTTTGTGTGTGACTCCATTGAATGGAGCTGTTGCAGAAAAATGCTTGAAAACGTGAACCCTTTCTGTGCAGAGCCCCAAAATCTGACTTAAATATTTTAATGGTAGAAACCCTTTTTGAAAATACTTGTGAATTTTGATGTCTCAATGAATGACTTAAGCTATCTGGGATTATCAATACTATTGTGCAAAAGCAGGTGATACGTTAGGGTTGGGTCAGCGTTGGTACCTTTGCATTGATGCGTGGGAAAATAACCAGTCTGGAGTGAATAGCGAATGTGATACTAAATCTTCTGCATTAGTAGTAAGGTTTTGAGAGCTAATTTCTTTTTTTCTCATGAGAGAAGAGGGACCACTTAAGAAAAACTAAGAGGCTTTTGAAATTCAAAAGTATAAATTGTAAGGTTGCGAGGTTCAAGATAGCAGGTAGGAGATGTTGTCTGTGTTTGAAGATAGCATGGGACTCATGATACCTATTTCTACTCAAGGCAAGAGGTGTTTGGAGTAAGGGACAAAGGGGATGGATTTAAGCAAGGAGCACGTGTGCTTAGGAAACATTTTGATGTGTTTATGCTGTCTGAAACAAAGTGGCTTTGTGAAGAAATATTGATAAGGAATGAGCTGAGATGGGGATGGGCCAGTGTAGGGAAAATGGGCCAGTAGTCTGTTCTTGTTACTGCCACTATATTCTTGTGACTGTCACTGTTGTACTTTCAAGGGTGTATTTCTGCCAGCATTTATGATTTAAGCTGGTGGGACATACAGGTAAGTTCTTATCCCCTGGATTTTGAAGGTCAGTTTATACTGAGATGTATTTTGGGTATTTGTGTCAGTGGGCAGTATTGTAGTTCCAGATCTAACCTAATCATATTAGTTCTGTACTGATGATATTGTAGTGAGATGATTGTGGTGCAGTGGCCTTATCCTGGGGGAGCTCCAGCTGAAATGTGCCAAGCCACAAGAGGCTTCTTGAACCTTTCCTTTCTCAAACCTGATGGCTTAGTCTCCTGGTTCTGGCACTGACTCATTTTATTTCCTTCTCCTTGGAAAATGGGAGACTATAAAGGAGAATCTTAAAGTAGGTATGAAATTGATATTCCAAAATTAAAGACCCCATTGATTTTTGCCAGCGTTCCCTGCCCATGCTGACCAGTTTGTGGCTCATTGTAGATACGGCTCTTAAATGTAACACTAATACACACAATATTCTTTAAAGTAGAGATCTGTTCCCTTAATCATATTCAGTCATGCTAGAACTATCCTCACAACCTTCTGGCAACTGCTGTACCATCTCCCCCCAGGGAAGGAGCTTTCTGTGCAATTCCTGCAGGCATTGCTCTCAGTAGGTATCACTGCCACTTGTAAAAGGCAGCCCTGTCTCGGAAGAGCTCATCTTTGGTGCTAATTTGTCCCCACTTTGTGAGGCTCTGTTTGATATTGTATGTGTTGTAAGAGGGAGGAATACCTACCTCCTCAAGGTGCTCTGAGGTATTCCCACCCTGGGAGGGCACTTTCAGAAAGTTTGGGTGTTTTTTTGTCTGTCCTGCTACTTTCTGCTGTTTCTTGCTAATGGTTGAATAAATTGTACAGGGGAGATACACAGCAACAGACCTTGCAGTCTCATTCACACTGCATGCCAGGTCCTGCAAGAGGTGCTGGAGGAGAGATGGGCCCCTGTGTGTGTAGATAGAGGCAAGCAAATGCCTCCTAGCCAGCTTCAGGGCATTTTGTATGGATGTAACCACATCCCCTCCTTCTCCCTGCAAGGGAAGAACAATTCCCAGATTGTGAGGAACCAAGCTCAGAAACAGAAAGAGTTCCATTTAAGGCCCTTAAAAATAGCTGGAAGAGGACTGATGAAGTTTGATCCAAGTTTTAATTGATGATTTCTGTCAAGTACAGTAAGTGCTTATAGAAAGGCGTGCTTAATGGGAACAGGAGGTTTCTGTAAGCTGCAGGGGTGATGACTCAACCTGAGGTAGAAAGCCCATGTCCCATGTGGGACGTGCCTGTGAGGAAAGGAAGGATATGGAATTCAGGTAGGGGTGACTTGATGGGGCTGGAACCCTATCTGTTAGTCAAGTGCTATTTCAGGGGAAGTGTTTGTGTTTTATGAAGCAGCAGATGTTTAAGGGTCAGGAGCTGTATAGTTAAGCATGCTGAATATCATTTTTGATGACCCAAATTTGACAAACATGGTTATTTTAAAATGCTGTTGCTTTTTTAGTTCACTTCAGTATAGAAACACTTCGGCATCTGCAAGAAGTACAGAGAGCTTCAATAGTTCTAATAAATAGCTGCAGAAAGAGGAAATGCAGGTATGCTGGCAAGGACAGAACATGGTCCTGTTGGTAGGAGGTGAGGAAGGACGTGCAGTACTGTGGAGGAGTACTTGCAGTTGCCTTTTTATGTGGTAGGAGGCAGAAGGCAGTTCTAGAGGACACTACTGGATGGAGTTAATCTGGCAGTGTTCACGCACTGTCCTGGGCTACTTGGGTGACTCTTGGGGCTTACCATGGAGATGCTCCTGTTCTCCTCTTGGTGCTCTTGAGCCAAGCTGCAGCACCCATGCTGCGCCTTTGGGACAGGCGTCTCTGGATGCCGGCACAAGGTGACCTGGTTGCCCTCTCGGGGGACAGAAGCTGTCCCTGCTGCGGTAGCACAGGCCAGGGGAGGAGCCCAAAATAACCTCCAAGGAAATGCTGCTGTTGGAGCTGCCATGACACGAACATTGTTTCGGTTGAGTTTTCCGGGTGGATTTTCCTAAGCAGCTCCAGCAGATGGGTCTGTGATAGCTGGCAGTCCTGGGCTATGACTTCTCAGCGGGACAGTAGGTTGGGGCTGGGACGTTCCCTGGGAACATGGTGGCATTTCAGCCAGTACTGCAGGAGCGTGCCACTGGGAAGATCAGCGTGCCAGTACACATTGCTGGATTTCTGCAGAACAGCAAAGGGCTTTGTCCTGTAGTGACTCCTGCAGCCATCTACAGAGCTAAGAGCTAGAGATCCCCTTTCTTTTGGGCCTCCTGTAGCCCTAAGCAGTGAAGATGACTGTCTGGTTGCTGGGCTTTGAACAGTTATTTTGAGGGAGCTTCTGTTGGATGAATGGTACTGTAGGACTCTAGAGGTGAGGCAGAATTTGGGGAGAGTGGCTGAAAAAGGATGCTGAGAGATAAAACCACAGATGAGTTGGGATTGCTTTGTCATACCTGGATTGTGTGAAGTTGCAAGTAGATCACTATCTCAGGCTAAGGGGAAAGGTAGGTGATTAATGTGTTGGGCTAGCAGGGCTACCTCCTGCTAATGCCTCCACAGACATCACCAGTGGTCTTGTCAAGGTGAGAAGAGTATTAGCACCGGTGGATCTGATTTCAGCATGGTGCTGGCCCCACATCTTTTGCTTGACAGCAACAGCAAGTAATGATCTCAACTGCAGGCAGTTGAGTGGGGACCAGGAGGAGGATTTTAGGTGATCGAGGTGGGGGTGCTGATCCAGGGATGAGGGTTTGCAGGGGGTTAGTGTGTTGGGATGTGTGGGTGCAAGTGTGCCTCAGGTGTCTGCGTGACGCTGTGAGCTTAAAGCAAATCCTGCTTGTGGATTTGGGTGGTGGGGAATAGCTGATTTCTCTCCTGGGGTGTTGGCGTGGTGTGGGTGGTCTCCTGCAGTGCGAGATCTATGTACAGCCCTTTTTCTTCAGCTATGGTTGTGTTCAGCTTGTATTTACTTGTATACCTTCTTCTGAGGCTAACGTCAGATGTGATGGGATGTTGGATTAGACTAAATCTCCTAGGTTTAGCTGGAATGTTGTCTCGCTGTAGCATTTTTCTCCCTTGCTCTTTTCTCTAAGCCTTCCCCTACAGACAGCTAATTCTCCCCTTCCCCCACATCCTGTCATACCCTAGAGCATGTCAGAAGGAATTAACGGCTGAAAAGGCCAGGGAGAGAGGCTGCTCCTCTGGAACAGTCTCTCCTTTCTGTGACCAGGGTGGCCCCCTCTGTGTGCCCCTTTTGTGTCCCATCCAATTCCCCTCCCCCTGGCCATTCAGTACATGCCGGAGGAGAGACCGGCAGCCCTGAGCCTTTCCCAGCCCTGCTCCAGCTGATGCCATCCCTCGCAGCCAAGGGGCTTCCCGCACAGATGGGGCTCCACGACCATCCTGAACCACTGCTGCAGCGCTCCCGGTCCTGCCGGCTTCTCGCTGGCAAGAGGGAGGAGGTTTGCGCTGCTGCGCTTGCTGCTGGAGGCCTTTCCTTCTCTCCCGTCTCTGTGCATCTCTGACAGCATAGCAGCATCGCCCGCTCTCACTCCCAGTCCTCCTTCCCACAATTCACATACAATCTCCTCAGAATAGGGATGATGTCACTTCCTTCCAGAGGGTGCCGGGGTGTGTGGAAGAGGGGAGTCACGACCCCTGGCTCGGTGGCTCTCAGCAGCCCAGTTGAATAAATGCGATTGCTGTCTCGGAGGGAGGGAGTTGTTCTGAAGATGGTGCCCGGCTGTGTCGGCAGGCAGTCACCACACCGTCCTTCCCTTTGCCGAGTGGGATTTTCAATGGCTGCAAGAAGAGTTTGCTGTTCCCTCCTTTGCCTGTGATGTCTGTCTCCGTGGATATGCACTTTTTCTGAAATACCCTTACGGGAGAGAAGAATGTGCAGCGGCTGGACCACATGCCATGTAAGATTTCTGCTTCCATAGATCTTTCTCTCATCCCAGGGTCAAGAGCTCTGGACTGCCTGCACACAAAGCTTGTGCCTGCATGTGCTTCCCCCTGATTTTGGTGTTGGGAGCTTGGGGCGTCGTGTACTAGGGTTCAAGTTTCAAGGTCCTGGGAATCTTTCACTGTTTGCAGCAATCTTAGGGATGGTGCAAGGGGTTCTTGCTGTTACAAAACTAGGGTCAGTGGTCTCGGGGCTCTTTGCACTCTGAACTTCCACTTTCCTCCCAGTTCCTCTGCTAGATCACATCTTCATAATTTTGAAAGTGTTCTGTTACCCTGGGATGAAGCCAAAGAGTCCTTACACTGAGCGTTATACTTTTGTATTTTTGTGAGTTTTACAGTCTCAAGCCTTCTGTTGTCTCCCTTCTTTCTGAAGTGGGGGCAAGGGCCCAGACCTTGTGGTTTAGATTTTCAATAGAAAATCTTTGAAAATTAATTTGGACTCTCTCTGTGGTTCACTGGGAGCCTAATAAGCGTACAGCTAGGAGTGACAGTCCCACAGTGAGTATTCTTGTGTGTGACAGTGAATGACAGGCTGCTCCACTCCATCCCCATCTGTTGCCGTGGATAAGGAATTCATATTAGATGTTTGCTGCTCTTGCTGATACCCTGCCTCTTAAACTGGCAGAGGGTGCTGAAAGCACAGGCAGAGCACAGCTGCTTGCGTCTGGAGAGGTGGAAGAGTTGTGGAAAGTGCGTTGGCGGGATGCAGCCGTGAGCTGAGGGATGATGGGAACTGAGGTCTGAGCTTGGCTGGGAGGTCCTGCGGTGGCCAGAGGCAGAGTGAATTGAGATGCTGGAAGGTGTATCCGCATATACTGAGCAGGGTTAGCAATATTCAAGGTACAAGTGCTTCTTACAGGCAGCCGGGTTATTCACAGCAAGGCTAGAAGTCTCCAGATGGCCAGAGGAGTGAGCAGTTTGAAGGTAGAGCTGCGATGTACTGAGTGCTCTGATTATTATGTGCTAAGAAAGTGTGAATCCAAATGGTGTTGTAATTTCACATTTGCTTTGTTTGTGGAATAGAGTGTTTCCTTCACTCAAGTGAGTAACATACTGGAAGTGTGTCAGCCTGTTAACTATGGAATCTCCCAGAAAGCGTGAAAGACTTGTGTAGGTTTTAAATACTTGGTGACTGAAATGGGTAGGAAGGTCTAGTCCACTGGCCGTGGGTGTCGGTACACGAGGGGAGACTCATCTGTTTTGAGATGTTCTGCGTGGCAGGTAAGTGATGGGATAACCACACCTGACTACTGAATAGGTTTTCATAGGACAAGGCAGCTTCTGGTTAGTGCAGCAAAAGACTGTGATACAGTCAGTGGTCTGTCACAAAACCAACGCTTGGGTTACTTTGAAGCTTCTATTGGTTCAAATGTGATCGTGTCACTTCTCCCACCTTTTTTTTTTTTTTTTAAATACCCAGAGCACTAAATTAGAGACATCATATACAAGTTTGATTTTGTTTGTTTGTTTGGTTTTTTGGCCTGGTGCATGAGGTGTGGCAGGTGATGTTCCCTCTGAAACGCTGTTGGAAGTTCTGATTACAATGTAAGTAACAAATGTAGACACTTTGATTTTTGCCCCTGTGAACCTAACAGCAAATTGTCAGGTCAGTACAAAGGACAGTTATTACTTTGGAGATGCAGCTTTGGAGTGGTATGGTCACTGCAGGTCATGGATGGAGTGCTCCGGCAGCAGTGCATGAATGTGAAGACTGGGAGGTTAGTGGTGCTAGAATAGAAGTGCTGTGATTTGGAGCAGAGATGCATCAGTTTGAGAGAACTTGGCACCCTTGAAATGGTGGCTCAGAGTGGAGAGGCATAGGCCAACGTGTGGTGTCCCCTGGTCTGTGGTAGTGCAGGAGGGTGCAGGTAAGATGTGACAGGGTTTAGGGCATGGAAGAAAGGGACAGGACAGGACTGACCGCTGCAGTCAGGAAATCGCTGGTGTCTGTGGGCAGACTGCATAGACATGACCTCGGAAATAAAAGGCTGACAAAACCAAACAGACATCATGGGCGTGCATCGTGGTTGAAGTGCGTCGTACAAGACATGCAGAAGGGGGACAGGGTGTGCTGCAGCAAGGGACTGAGCCGCTTCGATGCGGTGGACTTGGACCGGAGCAGGCTGGAGTATGTACAGCAGAACTGAAATGGTGTGGGAGAGCTGTGTTGGGAGGAGGTGTCTGGATAGTCCTGTGGAGTCTCGTGACTTGTACCACTGCTGTTTCTTTTTTTAAAAGGGTTTGTGAAGCTTCAAAAATAGGAGCACAAACAAAATGTGGGGAGGAACAGCCAGCTCCTCAATCTTCGACCTTTTAATTGTTAGTGCCTGTCAGCCAGTGTGAACACAAAGGAGATGCAGAGCTGGCAGGGTGCTTCTGTGCAACTGATGGTTGAGTGAGAGATCTCCTAGGAGCCTGCTTCTTCAGCTGTAAGTGCTTGCTGTTGGGAGCCAGTCAATAGCTTCCCCAAATGCTGCCACTAACTGCTAATGGGTATTTTGGCTTGCCGAGCCAAGTGAGGGAGGGAACTGTTGGACAACAAGAGAAGAGGCTTGGCAGCAGGTGTGCCTGTGGAAGAACATGGTAATAGGGCTGCCTTCAGAGCTGAGGCCAGCATAACCTGTCCAAAACACCTCCCAGTGACTGCTTACCAACATGCAGCCCTAACAGGATTCCAGGTAATCTTATGAACTGGAGCTGGGTGAGTGGTGATTATTTTCAGTGAGTTGTGCACCAGCTTCACCTAATACTTCTAACTCTTTAAACTATACGTTCCTCTCCTGTGCTTTCAGTCTCGAGCATGCCATGCCCCCTGGTGCTGGCACGAAGAAGCTCTGCCATCTTTGGTGTAAAATAAGGGGGCTCTCAGGTACAGAGTTCTTCTGCTGGTGTGGGGTTGTGGGGCTCTCCTGGGGGGGTTGAAGAAGAGGGTCAGCATTTGATCTTTTGTTTTTCAGGAGGTGAGTGTCGTGCCTGCTGAACTTCCTCAGACCTGCTAGCCATGCCAGGGATTGTCGTGTTCCGCCGTCGCTGGTCTGTAGGCAGCGATGACCTGGTTTTGCCAGCCGTCTTCCTCTTCCTCCTGCATACCACCTGGTAAGTGAGAAGGGCAGAATGATGGCTTAAGTTCTCCCATGAATTCTTTTTGCTATTCCTGTTTCTTGCAGCTGTTATTCTTCCTGCGCTTATACATGTGGCTGGAAGGCTTGTTTGGGGCATTTCTGACACACCAACATATTTCCAGCTTCTGGTTCTTTGGATAAGTTCTATTCCAAGTTCTAGCTCCAGTTCCAAAGAGGGAGCCTGACCAGAGCTCCCTGCATCCTCCTGTGCTACCCAAGGCTATCCACTGGAGTTTGGGGCTGTGTTTCTGGACAGGGGCTCAGGAAAAACAATTGGCGTGGCAGATCTCATGGGATAATGTGACTTGACACAGATCATCAAATTGTTCTGACTGGGGTAGCAGGGCCTCTGGATGGCTTGTGGGGAGGAGATTTCCAGACCAAATTTAGTATTAATTGTAAGTAGCTGTGGGACACTGATGATCCTCAGTAGCTTTGTGAGGAGAGCAGGTGTGGGATATAACATGCAGCTTTCTTTGGCTTACTGCTGGTAACAAGCTGGTTTGTGACTGGCAGGTTTGTGATCCTCTCTGTGGTGCTCTTTGGGCTGGTGTACAACCCCAACGAGACCTGCTCGCTTAACCTGGTGGACCACGGCAGAGGCTACCTGGGCATCCTGCTCAGTTGTATGATCGCAGAGGTGGCAATCATCTGGCTCAGCATGCGAGGCAGTATCCTGTACACAGAGCCCCGGGACTCGATGCAGTATGTGCTCTATGTCAGACTGGGTAAGAGGCAGCGGCCTGAGGCCTCCTAATGACTCAGCCTCCACACTGCCATCTGCTATTGCAGAAGACTTCTCTCCCCACACCCTGACAAACACACAGCTTCTGAAAGACATCCAGATGGCCACTTGTATGTGATATGCATCTGAATACATCACATATACTGCACCCTGTCATTGCTGTAAGACTCTCATGCAATGCCCCAAATATCTTTCTAGCAAACCTTTAACTTGTCATCCTCATTGCGATGCAGGTACATCCTTTCCCTCTAACAAAATATGCTCCCCTTCTGTCTCGCAACACAGATCTGCCACAGTGAGATGCATCTACACCTCTCCCCCACCTTTATTCCACACGTTTTCCCATGATCCAGGCATATGTCCCTGTAAATCATGGTGGTTCCGACCCAGAGGCATGTGCATGTCCTTGCCTATCATACAGACATGTCTACACCCACCTACCTTGAGACATATACTTGACCTTTTGACTCAACGTGTGATGCATCTCTCCATCCAGCAACCTGCACTTTGATACTTCACCTCCAGGCACCATGAGATAAATAGGTTTACCACGTGCTCACTGGTTCTGTCCTGTCTCTTAGAGTGCATATTTGTCTTCCTAAAACACTTCCTGTCTCTCTCACCCACCAAACTAGATCAGAAAAGAGATTGTTCCTTAATCTCTCATTCAGGGCTTCCCTTTTAGCTTGTCTTCCCTCCTCTGTTCCATTGTTTTCCAGGTACAGAAACTTGATCAGATTTTTCCATGCTGAGTGAAGATTTTAAGAGAAAAATCTTTCTGAGTCAAACCCATTCCAAACAAAGCATCTCATGTTTTTACATCTGTTTTTGCTGGATTGTTTTCTTGCAGAATTTGCTAAAAATACGGGTAACCTTGCTTGAAAGCTCTGTCTAGGAGACATTTCCGCCTTTGAGTGCTAAGTGCAAATCATTAACATGAATAGCAAACAAATCTTTCTCTCTAGTTTCCCAGACATGCTGCAGTCTCCCTAGGGAAGCATGTAGAGCCTGACAATTTGAGTAACACTGTTAAAACCAGACTAAATGGGGCAAGGGAGATAAAGAGAATCCAGAGAGCCATTTTCCTGCCCAAGAAACATCCACTTTTCTTCCTTGTCTGCCTTAAACTATGCATGTGTTCAGGATCTGTATTTACACTGTATCTTGGGTCTTATATTTTGTGGGGCTTTTTTACTCTTAAAAGGCTTCATCAGTTCTGATGATAGAAATAGGAGTGTGACCATTGTGTGGGCAAGGTCCATGTGACTGTCCCATTTTAAGCATGTGCTGTTTAGTGCATATGAATCTAGGGAAAGGGTTCCAATATGAACCCAGGGAAGTCTTATCTGTGCTACTGCTGCTCCTGTCCTGCAGTAGGTAATCTCAGAGGGGAGGCAAGGCAAGCAAAGCCTAGCTCAGCTTAAGAACATCAGTTGGGCTGATCAGGAACCAGGTCCAGCCCTGGTTCCTTGCCCACTGCTGTTGGGGCAGTTCTTTGCTACGTCTATGTCTCTGAACTGGTCGTTCCAGGCTAGTGAGAGTCTGTAGTAAGCCATGGATGCTGCCAACATGTAGATGAAGAGGGTGGATGGTTAGTCTGCTAGGCTGGGATGTGGGTTCCATCTCAATTCCACCAAAGGCTTGCTAGGCATTACTAAGCAAGCTATTTACCCTTTCCATACCGGATTGCCTACCTGTACTTTGGGGTTGTAATGTGTAGAGAAAGTGTGAGGATGGGCGCTTCAGAGCAGTGTTTCCCAACTTACTTTGTTCTGGGGAGCCATTGTTAATCCTCAGTTTCTAGTTCACTACCAGAGTAATGTGCAAAACTGAGGAGCCAGTAAATGAATCCTTAAGGATTGCATCCTGGGAACTATTACTGGAAGGACTGCAAAGGGCAGAGGTTCTGGGAACATTTGCCAAGTGTAGTAAGCAGAATCAATCCTGAATACATGCTACTATTTATTTCATATCTTTGAATCAGACCAGCTGTCTAAGGTGGTTAAGACCTAGGTGCTGTTACATTGTGATTCATGTTACCTAAGGGAGTCTTTCCACTGTGGTGGGTGGGAGGCATGGCTATCTGATTCATGCCTCTGGTAGAGCCAAGGGCACTGACAGCTCTGCACGCATGTGTTCCTTGTGCCATTTAGTAGTTAGTGTTAAGGACACGTTATGGTTTTGGTTCATTTTCTCGAATATCATCTCCCAAAGCACTGGGGCCCACTCCTGCAGTTATTTATTCTGTGCAATTGTCCTGCTAAAGAATCTCTCTTTGGGTTTCCTCTCCAGAAGATGGGGAGAGGCAGTTGTTAATCCTTAGGGAGATACTGCTACTATCCATTGTGTTCCTTTTGTTTCAGCTATCTTGGTGATTGAGTTTGTGTATGCTATTGTGGGCATCGTTTGGCTAACGCAGTACTACACTTCCTGCAATGATATCACAGCGAAGAGTGTCACTTTGGGTATGTATTTGGAATGTGGTTTGTGTGCATTTCTGTGAATACACAGACATCCTCTCGGTTTGGAGAGCTAATTCATTCATGCATGTGGGGATTGACTGTTGGAAGTGGATTGTAGCTGTAAATGTGGTGCTTGTTTTCCTGAGACATTATTGCTCAGAACAGTTGTTCTATTCATTTGTTTGTGCTGTCTGCACCGAGGCAAGAATTCATGTTCCCATGGAAGAGTCTGGCTGGGGAGTCTGTTAAGACCTGGTTCCCCTTCTTCAGTTCAAAATGGCTTTACTGTTTTCCTGAACTCCTTTTCAGTCTCAGCTAGTCTCCTGGCAGGGGTGATGCTAATGTTGCGGTCCCCCTAGACACTCAGGGAGTATTTAATGGCCTTCTGTACGGGCAATCTCCTAAAACAGGAAAACCTAGCTGTAGTTTAAAAGCCTTTCCAGACACTTTCTTTTTGCTGCAGCTGGCTGCAAGGATATTTGGGGTAACTTTCTCTGCCCTGCAGCAATGGAGAGGTGGATCTGTGTGTGGTGAAAAGCAGGAAGTGCTGTTGCCAAGACTTATGGGCAGAGCACTTGACTTCTTTCTTTGCAGGAATGGTGGTGTGCAACTGGGTTGTCATCCTGAGCGTCTGCATCACTGTCCTGTGCGTCTTCGACCCGACAGGCCGGACCTTCGTCAAACTGCGTGCCACGAAACGGAGACAACGCAACCTGAGGACGTACAACCTACGGTAAAGGAGCATTTGTGGAAGGGTGCCTGCTTTTTTTTTTTTTTTGGCTCTTGACGTTCTCCTTGCCTTGCTTCAGGGAGCACTCAGCTTCAGGCATTGCTTCCCTTTGAGGGTGATTTTGGAATAATGCAGCTCAGACTGTGCTTTGTGTGGGCATCTTTATCCAAAGGAGGCGAAGCAATGCAGTATGTGGCTGGATTGTGCATTAGTCACTGGATTTGTGAATCCTTACACATCCCTCTAGCCAGCGCTGACCCCAACAGCTTGTTTGTCCGTCCTGTAGCAGTGTTTTGCCTGGTGAGAGAGGCAGTGCTTAGATTTTGCTTGGATTGAGGCAGCATCTTCTTCCAAAGCCCCTTTCTTCCTTTATTTTTGTCTTCAAAATATGACCTTTGACCTGTGGCTCCTTGTGTTTCGTCTTGGCCAAGAAGCAGTTTCTTTTGTGTTAGCAGTCAGATCTTTTAATAAAGAATTGATTACATCTCTGAGCTACCCAGATGGGGATATGAAAGCTTTGTTCACCAAGCAAGGCGTTTTTCAGAAGTTTTTTTCTCTAGTAGAGGGACAACACAAACAGGCTTTGTTTTCTTATGCACTCTTGACATCTGTAACTGTCAGCAAGGAATGTGGCATGGTAGGACTTGAGGGCATTAGGTTTTGAATGCTAAAAATTGTGGATTTTTAAAGAATACTCCGTAAATCTTGCATTTCTCATTGGGAACGTATATTCAAGAAAGTGTTTTGAATACATACTCTTCCAATGTCTTGAAATGGGATCCTTCAGGCTGTCTTTTTGAAGAAAACTCAGACTTTTCTAAGTACCACACAAGCAAGTTTTGTTTGAATGAACCTGTTCTTTATTGCAGAATGCAGGACATCCTTCCTGTCCTTTCCAATATGTTACTAACACTAGTCTTGAATATCTGGAGTTAGTGCCCTGATTGCTGCATTCTGATCAGGACATTTCCAGGGAGAGATCAGGGTGGGAAACTGTGGCAATACTGTGGATCTGGTACCCCACACCACATCAAAACTGTTTGGCTCAGTGCATTATTTTTTCCAAAGGGAAACAGAGTGTCACAGATTGCAAAGCTTTTTGCTAGAGAACTTAATTTTTGAGTTGGTTTTGATTTACTTTTATCTGCCCTCTGAGGAGTTTTGACATCCCAGACAACTGCATGAAGGTATTTGTCCCTTGGGCCGTGGCCACCATCCCTGGAAGTATTTAAAAGACGTGTAGATGTGGCACTTAGGGACATGGTTTAGTGGTGGACTTGACAGTAGCGGGTTAGTTGTTGAACTCGATGATCTTAAAGGTCTTTTTCAGCCTAAATGATTCTATGACTTTTGGAGAGCTTGTGCTTGCTGTTTGCTGATTTCCACTCTAGAAAAGGAGTGTTAATAAGCAAAATGCTGTGGGCTATAATATGAAAGGGAAGCATAAAATGTTACTGGTGTTTACTACTAAAGCAATGGTTTGCAAAGAATATATTTTGAAATTCTTCTCCTGCTTAAAGCAGTCCTTTCCAAAGAATAATTATGAAATTCTCTGCCTGTTTCTGGATTGTGAATCCTGTAAGATGCTGAGGGCCAGCCAATCATATTGAAATCCCTCAGCCTACAGTGATACACATCTTCTGATGTACAGCAGTAATTTGACCTTTGTATTACACTTAACCTGAGCCTATTTCTTCTGTCTTAATGAAAATAACCTTGATTTGATTGTCACATTAAGGAGATATGCAGCTGGCTTCCTTGTTGTGGTACTGTGTTGTAGCTATCGGACTCTGTTACACAGCGGCTTTCCCTTACCAGTGGCATCGTGATGTGTGTGGGCTTCTATGTTCTTGCAGAGCTGAGAAAACAAGACAACAAAAGTCTCGGCTAATTGTGCTGAGGCTTTTCTAAGAAACTTGCTTTGGAGCTCATACTAAATATGTGGAAGTTCAGTGTGAGGAAGAAAGAATTTAGGAAAAGTTGGAGTGAAAATAGCTCAGAGCGCACTTGCTTGTTCAACCCCCGCGGTGAAGTTCTTTGCATTGCTGCGCGAGTTCTTTGGCATTTGGTGGAGCAAGCAGAGTACTGCCAGCTCTGTCTTAGGACAGTCGTATTCCCGTTCCTCTTTTGGAGTCTTCCTTGGAGGTTATGGATAGTTATTTTAAAATGCTCAGGCATGAGTTGATGGATTGCCCTGCAGGATCTGGTCCTTCTGTTGCAGGCAAATACTCCTTTACCAGCATCTTTTTCTTCCAGGTGCAGCTCACTTTCTGTGCTTGGGCTTTTCCTCATGTGGTCACCTGCTAGAAATTAGGTGGTCTTTTCTGATATGCCTGACCTGTGTTGAGTTAGTCTGTGTTCACATTAAAAAAAGCTCCTGTATTAGAGGAGCTGTGGACTTTATGGAGGTACAGAATCAGTCACCCGCTTTGACATCACTAAGCCCAACTTGATCTAAGGGTTGTTAGTAGGTATGCCGGTCAAAAATAAGGGACTGTCACCCTGCAAAATGTAATAACTAGGACAAGCTCACAACAGTGGAGTGTACTCAGCTATAGTTAATTTTAAATAAGGTTGTCCAATTAGCTAATTTGGAAGCTGAAACTGAAATGTCATATAAACGAAATGTGGGTTGAGCTAAACCTTCTCTATTCAGTCCTTTTAAAACTTTCTAAATGGAAGGAGAACCTTTAGCTTGCTTTTTTTGTCTTTGATGACTGTTATGCACGATGCTTGAATAAAGAGTAGAAATCGTTTCAGTTTAGAGACTGTATTATGTTTAATAAATATATTTTTCCAAATAAGCTATTTGCTGGGGGGGGGAAAATTGCACAGCTCCTCTCATGCTAAGTGCTCGGGGTCTCTTGTACCATTCCCACCCCCTCGCCATGAGGTAGTTTTCCTACTGAGTGGTAGTACATCCTCTAGCATGTGATGCAGCTGCTAGGCTGCCAGTAGACCTTCCTTCCATCTGCAGCACCCCGTGGTCTTCCATGTGCTTCCAGCGGGCACATAGATCAACAGTAGCTTCGTTACAGCCATCCCATTCAGATGAGATACCATGTTTATAAGTAGAGGCATCATCCTGACCAGAACAGACCTTCCTGTTCTATAAATTGAGCAGAGTTGTTAATCTGTATGTGGTCTCCTTGTCTCTGGTAGTCCAGGGTAAAGATAAGAATATGGTTTAGCACAGGTTTTTACCATTGGTGGTGTAGGCTGTGTGACTTTGTATTGGATCCCACCATTTGTTTGCAGTCACGTTCTCCTGCCTGTCCTCATGTGCACACTCTACCCTTTATTTACAGACACCGCCTGGAAGAAGGGCAAGCCAGCAGCTGGACTCGCAGACTTAAAGTTTTTCTTTGCTGCACACGGACAAAAGACTCTCAATCGGTAGGTGCCAAACATTTCCTGTCAGAGCACAAGCTACGTGTATGGCTGGCGACGTGTGGGACTTGGCAGAGTGTCGCAGTGTGGGGCTCCTGCTCTCGAGCCTGGACGACACGTGTCTCCTTTCACTGTGAGTGTTCTTTGAGATCTGGCGGCACAAGGAGTCTAGTGAGTGTCAACAGTAGTGCATGCAAGGGACTGAAAGTCCTGTCCAAGAAGCAGTGAGCTGAGTGACCCTCAAAATGACAAGGCTTGAAATTTTGCTCATGCTGGTTCCTTTTCCTTCCTTTCAGCCCAGGCAGCCTGAATGAGCACTTGCATTTCTGCAGGAGGGTACCTGCGTATGCCATGCAGCAGCAGAAGCTGATGTTTCCCTCTAGGTGTAGATGTAACATCACTGAGTAGGGCAGTTATCTTTTCAAAATAGCTAGTCTTAACCCTCGGGTTTTGAGTACTGTAGGACTTTCTCGAAGGTAGAATTAGTAGCACTGAAAAGCAATGTTGTCAGAATTAAAATCTCTAGAAGCTGTTCTTTATCTCACTGTTGCTTGAATTGGGATAATAATTTTAAGTGAGGAATCAGTGGAAGAAATACACATTTTCACTATGGTTTGGGTCAATATTTGACAGCACTTTGTGATCAGCTTCAGTTTCCCTTTATCAGCCAGTTTACTTAGGCAGTTTCTCCTATTGTTTGCATCAGTCTCATATATTTTAGAAGGAGAGACACCTCTTTGAAAATGGGAAAATGTAAACCTGTCAGAATCGCCAAAAGAACACTTCTGGTTTACTAGCAGTCAAAACCTACTACTTAATCCATAGATTCACATGAAGATCATCAGTTTGAAGTTTTCACGTGCTACAGCTGGGATTTTCCCTTGCTGTTATCTATCCAGCAGGGAAGGGTAAGGGGCTTGATAACATCAATTCCCCAAAAGTCAGCAGTCTGTTCTTACTGGAATCAGCAGGAGCAGGTTTGTGCCTGAGGGTGGTATGCAGCAGAGCTCCTGAGGACCTGGTGGAGAGGTGGGTACTAAGGTGAAAAATTTTGCTGATGACTCGTAATATTTAAGTTGGTCAGAATTATGAGTATCTGAGAATTCTTGAAAGACAAATCAGAACCAGGGATTTGTTATCAAAGATAGAAGAAAGTCATCAAGACGAGGTGATGCATGTGTTACCTGAAGAAAAATTACTTGCATGCACTGGACTCTGAATTAGTTACAACCTCTCAGGAAAAGAGCTAGGAGTTATCAAGGACACTTCAACAAAGACATCGGTGCACAGCAGTGGCCAAAAAATCAGGAAAGTGTTTAGCTTCAGTAGAAGGGCATAAAGATGACACGGAAAGCACCGAGGGACCAACCACATCGGTGATGTCCTCACTAAATATAGCCTGGTGTTTGGTCTCCTCAAAAACACAGCAGAAAAAGGAACATATTGGAGGGGATATGAACTTACAGAGGAAGAGAAATGAGACTGGGATTTTTAACCTCAAAAAGGGAAAGGTGTAATAAGATGAAGAGCTGCGTAAGAATAACGGAGAGTCAAGTGAAGGCTACCTGAACATTTGTTCATCACAGATGGCAACCAGTATGAATTAGATTAAAAGGGTTTGTTGGTAAGTGCGCTGTAGTTATCCGCAGGGTGTAGTTTCCAAAGTGTGGATGGCTGCAGGGATTGTCATAGTCCTTTTGCAGAAATCCAGCAATGTGTACTGGCACGCTGATCTCCCCAGTGGCACGCTCCTGCAGTACTGGCTGAAATGCCACCATGTTCCCAGGGAACGTCCCAGCCCCAACCTACTGTCCCGCTGAGAAGTCATAGCCCAGGACTGCCAGCTATCACAGACCCATCTGCTGGAGCTGCTTAGGAAAATCCACCCGGAAAACTGAACTGAAACAATGTTTGTGTCATGGCAGCTCCAACAGCAGCATTTCCTTGGAGGTTATTTTGGGCTCCTCCCCTGGCCTGTGCTACCGCAGCAGGGACACCTTCTGTCCCCCGAGAGGGCAACCAGGTCACCTTGTGCCGGCATCCAGAGACGCCTGTCCCAAAGGCGCAGCATGGGTGCCGCAGCTTGGCTCAAGAGCCCTGACAGGCATCTGAATGGCCTGGTTTCTGAACAACTCTATTTTATTCAGGAATGCAAAATATTTCACTTTGTGTCAAGCTTTTTAACAAACTTTTCATTCTGCAGTGACTCTTTCAAATTTTTTATTTTTTTTTTTAGTTCAGGATAAAAGCAGATACCAGAATCTTCAAATTCCTTGTGCTATTGAATTTCCATTTTACATTCAGCTTGAGCAATTTCCAGGCTCTTTTCTGTAAAGAAACAAGCTCTGACTTTGTGTGTCCTGGCATGACAGCGTGTGGAATGAATGCATATGCAATGGATCAGAAATGAATCCGATGCTGTCCCTCCCAGTCCTCATGGAAAAAAATGTTTTAGCAGAGGATTATTGCCCTCTGGGCTGGAAAATAGTTCTGCAGAGTGGACGTGGCATTGGGGCAAGAATCTGTTCTTATGGGTCTGGAGTGAAGTCTGAATTGCTAAGTCTCCCCCAACTCTGTCAGCCCCAGGGCCTTCAGGGTTTGTAGCAGAGCACTACAATCAGCCCTAAAGTATAATATCAGGGGCTCCAGCAAACACTCTTCCTTCAGAACAGAATGTGCACGTTGAACTTCCATTATGGCCTTTTACTTTGGTCAGAGTATTAAGGGGTGTTGCTGTCACTTTGGGTTAATGGGAGTTTGTCGTATCTTACTTCGAGGCTGTTTGCCTTTCTTGTGTGCTTATGAGAACTGTGGTAGGATTTATAGGGTCAGTACTTCAAGGGTACTGCAGTTGTAATGTTGGAGAGGTTACTGCCAGTCCATTTGCTCTTCAAAGGCACAGCTGGCATGGAAACCTGCACAGTGTGCACCTGAAGCCCCATTCTTAATGGTGATTTAACTTGCTTTTGTAGGCAAGTGAAAAATGATAGAAAGTAATCTTGCACTCCAGGAGTTTGTCAGAGATGAAAGAATGTAGGTCACTTCCTGCAAGACTGCTAGGGAGAAAAGGGATTTACTTTCTTGCTGGTCAAAGAAGAGAGATGGAGAGATCCTGTCCTGAAGTCTGTCTTCAAGTGCATGGCTCTGGCATTCTATGAAGACTGCAATCACATGGCTTTAGGTGCTGAGCAAAGGATGCTATGAAAACACAGGCTAAAAGTTCAGGATAAGGTTGTGACAGACCTTGGTAGGAAAGGTTATTGATGGCAGGAGTCAAAATACTGACCACTGGTGTACTACAGCACTTGCTCTGTCCCACGTTTTCATGATCCAGCCTCTGGGTCACCCTTGTCTTTAAGCTTGCTGGTCTGACCAATGGTCAGGCCAGCGTTGTCTCACAGTCAAGCCCACCTCCAATCTCCCAAACTGTTCTTGCTTAAGATCTTGTGTGGGATTTAGTTTGTAGTACTGACCAAAATGGGAAATAACATTTCTTCTCAAAATACCTTTGTCACTCTGCTTCAGAGCTTTTGCTTGATCCCCTCAGATCACTTCCATTTCTGTCCCTCCTGTGGTGTGGTTTTTTTTGGTTTTTTTTTTAGTTTGGTCACCTTCTCTTCTGGGAACTCTACATTTAATGACTCTAATCTCTTTCCAGGTTTTCCTTTTTAGGCCCTCTTGCTTGGGTGTAGTCCAAGATAAACCTGGAAAAGCCTGGTAAATTGGTCTGCTCCTTCAGTACCTGTGTAACCCCTGCTTGTTGTAATTAACTCTTTGAAGTCACCTGGCAATGAGTGTGATGGTGAACAATGAGCAGCTTCTTTAGCTGTTCAGTGGCAGGATTGAGAAGTTGCCACTTTCTCTGTGATCTTTCTGCCAGGGACTGTGAGGTCTGGGTTAAGGATGGACAAACCGATCCCAGGACAGAGTTACAGAATTGAAGAGCCTGTTAAATAGGAAAAAATCAGTACTTGCTCTTTCCCCCCCTCCCCCCCCCCCCCCCCCCCCCCCCCCCATTAGCCTCTGTTCAAATGAAGTTGCTTTTGAGGAAAAAAGATGACTCTGAGATGACATTGGATTGGGATTTGCTTGGTTCTCATCTTACTTCCTCTGTCTTTTTTATAATGTAGAGATGAAAACATTTCTCTCCCTTTGTGTCTGCCTGGTCTGTTTTGATGTTGAGGTGGTCTGCTTGCCCACACATAAGCACTGAGCATAGTACAAATTCGGTCTTGGCTGAGGCCTCTGAATGTGATTATGTAAAATAAATGAGAGAGATTAATATGATTAGACCAGATATGGTGTTCCCTGAAGGAATCTCATGGATGTTTTGGAGAGAGAGCTACAGAAATGAGGCCATTGCTGCCGCATTGGTTCTCATTCAGTGTCCTGTTTTGAGGCTCCCCACACCCAAACTCCTCCTCCTAAACTCTTCTCTCCCTGGATTTTGCAGGACGCCTACTCTGAAATCGCCTACCTTTTTGCTGAGTTTTTCCGAGACCTTGACATCGTCCCATCTGACATCATTGCAGGCCTGGTTCTCCTGCGCCAACGGCAGCGGGCAAAGCGCAATGCTGTGCTGGATGAGGTGGGTGGAGGGGGTGCGTCGCAGTGTGTGGAGGCAGTGGGCATCTCCCTTGGCCTCTGACTTACCTGCTGCTCTTGTGACTCACTGTGTGAGAACTGCATGACTCTGCCTGTCTTGTTTCTGTTGTGTGATGGGCTATTGCCAGTCACTGAGCTATAAAATAAAACCACTTAACTCCTTCAGCAGCTTTTTGTGAGGCTCCCAAAGGGCCCAGGTGACACAGTCAAGCTTGTGAAACCTGTCGTCTCTTCTAGGCAGGTGATACATACAGATTTAGCTCTTGACCCCAAATGGGCAACTGCCTTGAGGGAGGTGGCAGGTACTTAAAAGTGGATGGGAAGATTGCTCCACCTGTACAGTGATGTGGAGAAGACTCCAGCACCTAGGTAAAGCTGCAGGAGGAATTTTAGGGAAAAATTCCTAAATTCCCAAGCAATTACTGGCATTGAGACTTGTGGGTTGTCATCCCAGTAGAAAATTGTTTTGGTTTCCTGCTCCTGCCCCCTTTCCTTGAGGTGGGGTTCAGACAGCAGTGATCAGATCAGGCAGAAACAAGAACAGCAAAATTGGAACTAGTGGAGGAGACTGGTTGGGATACTTGAAAGTGTCTTGTCCCAGGTTACACAGTGCTTTCTGTTTCTCACGCATAAATTTTGTCTTGGTGACACAGAGAATTTTTATATATGTTTGTGACTTACAGGCAAACAATGACATTTTAGCTTTTCTATCTGGGATGCCAGTGACCAGGAACACAAAGTATCTGGATCTGAAAAATGTGGTAAGTCACTGGACTGTGATCTTGCAAACTCACCACGCTTCCCTCTGTAGCCTGTTTTCTTTTTCTCAGTGGCTTTTCTTATTCCTTTCTCCCCTCTCTGGAATAATCAAAGAAATTAAAGATGAGTACAACATAATAACCACACTTGCTTTCTGGAGGCTTTTTGTCTTCAGATGACTTTTAAAGCATTATCTATCTCTGTCCTCCACTTTGGGGGATGTGGTAGTATTTCCAATCAGATGGGAGAAGGCAATGTGAGGTTTCTTCAAAGCCAGAGGTACGAGATGAGTGCTGCATCCAGGAGTGTCGTGCAGAGCTCCATATGGAATTACCACCAGCAGAGCTCATGGAGCCCTGCCTGCTGGGCTCCATCTTGATAAGGGCAGGGAACTGCCTGGAATGAGATGGAGCCTTCCTCCCCGGGGCTGCTTCTCAGCAGTTCTCAGGATGGAAGTGGCTGCAGCCTGTTCTGTTCTATGTGAATTAAGCTTGGCTTTCCTTCTGGCATGCTGCTATTGCAGCCCTTCATTGGGCAAACTGTATTCACCTTCCTTGATTAGACGATATTGCTGCAAGAGAGGCAAGACTGACCCAATCCCAGCATCTCTGATCAAGTGATTCTGTGATTAACCTGCTTCTGGCTGTGCTGTACTGCATTGTGTTTAATGCTAACATCCTGCTGGTGCTAAGCCTGTGTCGTCTCCTGAATAGGTGTGTGTGGGGAGAGATGTCAGCAGAGCTTATAGAAGACAGCACCAAGGCATGTGGCCCCAAACTTGGCTCTATGGTCCTCTCTGAGCATCTTATGGCCTGTGACACTGTGGAAGCAGTATATTTAGAGAGCTGATCTTCTTGGGGCTTAAACCAGTTTTCTCCTTTACTAGGGTAGGGTGGAGCAAAGGCCACAAGGGGTGGCCTGCCTTTGCAGCAGGGTGTTTGCACAGAGGAGAACTTCTGTAGAACTAACTTCCAGTTTTTTTAAACAGTTAGCGGGGCCCCTCCACTCGGGGAAAATAGGCATGGCTATACTGAGCTGTTCTTGGGAAGGGGAGAACATTGCCCAGCATAACCAGCTTGCTGTCCTGCAATCACCTGGAAATGCTGGCAGTGCTGTTCTGGTGGTGCTGAGAGAGAAGGCTGATGCTCAGAAAAAAAAGGTGCACATGTCTGACTGATGGAAAAAGGGAAATGGTAGAAAAACTCACTCTCTAAAAGCAAATAAGGCCTTTAGTGAGTCTCTTGTCTCTTTCAGCAAGAGATGCAGCGGTACAAAGAGGTGTGTTACTACATGCTGTTTGCCCTGGCTGCCTATGGCTGGCCCATATACCTGATGAGGAATCCCACATGTGGACTCTGTCGCCTGGCCAGATCCTGCTCGTGAGTGGCCATCCTGTCTATCACTCTGCCTTCTTGTCTTCCCTTTTCTCTCCTGTTTTTTCCTAGATTTAGAAATATGTTTTTTCATCAGTTTGCTCTCCATCACCTCTCTATTTCTTCCTTTTATCTTCTGCTTTTTTCCTCTTTTTCCTTCTCATGCTTTTTTTTTCCATCTCTCGGTAACTCTGTGCCTTCATACTTCAACATCTTTCTCCTTGATCTCTTCCTTACAGTTGCTTATCTGCTTACCTTGTTAAACAAACCAGGCTGTCCTATGTTCTGTCCTCTCTGGCACGCTAAGGATCATGCCAGTCTTGTGCAGTTTGAACAGCCAGCGGAGAGAACTCATCTGGCACCAGACTGCTTTCACACTGAGTCAAAAAGCTGTCTTGGAGCTCAGGAATCAGATTTATCAGCAAGCCCAGATATACAGGAGTTGACATTTGGGTCTTTATTAAAGCATTGGCAAAACTTGGCCAGAGTTTGTGCTGTGTTCTCTATGACTAATTGGTTTTTTTTCTGCCATGCTGTATAGTGCTCACCTCATGGAGGCATTGCTGTAGTTCAGTTCAAGATTGCATTGTTTTAAATGTTTGCTTTCAGCTGCCATAATGCTGTCATCGGATTCTCTTTGGGGTTGAGCTTTTTGCACTTACGCAGGCAACTTCTGTGCTGAAGCTATTAGGAGGAACATATTTCCTTTTGAGTACTTTTATTTGTGAAGTGTCTCATAAGGGAAAGAAGGAAAAGAATCTGTGCTTCTGTGTTTGTTCTAGAATTATTCTAGACCTGTGTTCTTTTTTTTGTTATAAATAGATCTAGATCTCAGTAAATTCTAGCTGCTTTGGGTGTTGAAGCTATGTAGGACTGCGCTATGAAGTGCAGTATCCCTTGAGGAGGGATCCCAGCCCCATCATGCATTGATTCCTTGGGGACTGGTTACACTGGAGCTCTCTCTGGTGCTCAGAAGGAAAACTGCATCTGATCCCGGGGCCCTTTTTTGAGGCTGAAACACAAGTTGTGTGCTGTTTTGTGCAAGAGCTCCTACAAGTGAAAGAGATCACTGTTGTTGAGATGAGGCCAGTGTGGCATGCAGGGTCTGTCTTTCCTTTATCTCTAGGCATTCCACCCTAAAACTGGTCTCTTCCACGTTCTGCTTTTCCTCAAAGCTATTTTTTTTCTTCAGCAGATGTTGCTGTCTCTGTCCTTCGCGGCCCCGCTATGCACCTAGTGTCACCATTGAAGAGGATAATTGCTGTGGCTGCAATGCCATTGCCATCCGGCGCCACTTCTTGGATGAGAATATGACCTCGGTGGACATTGTTTACACGTCTTGCCATGATGCAGTAAGGAGAATCTGCAACTCCCTTCACATTTGGGGGCTGTTTCTAAGGCTCTTCCTAATGGGATTCACATACTTCCAGGCATAGTGGTACAGAAAAAGAAACTTAAGCCTTTTTTTTTTTTTTTTTTTTTTGGGTGACCCTAGAGCTTCCTATCCCCTCTCTCCATCAAGAAATTTGCCACTTGGACAGAAACAGATGCTAGTATGAAAACTCAGATCATTCGGAGGAGTGCTTATGCATAAGGCATAGCCTGTCACACTGCTCCGTTTCCTTTTCCCTGAGCAGGAATAATTAAACAGGAATGTCTCAAATTATGGTTACAGTACGGGATCTTTTCCAGGTTTATGAAACACCTTTCTATGTGGCTGTGGACCATGATAAGAAGAAGGTGGTCATTAGTATCAGAGGAACTCTGTCTCCAAAAGTAAGTGCATTGCGCAGCGGCCTCAAATACCCCTGGCCACCCTGGCAGACTTTTGGGAGAGTCTGAGACCTTCCTGACTCACGCTTGGTGTGTGACTTACCTGTAGCGTGGTGACTGGTTTTCTTCCAGGATGCCCTGACGGACCTAACTGGGGATGCAGAGCGCCTTCCAGTTGAGGGTCACCACGGAACGTGGCTGGGACACAAGGTGTGTAAAAGAAAACAAAACTAAATGAAAAAGGAGAACCACTTCTTTTTCTAGTGTTTTGACTTTTTAATTACAGGCAAAAAAAGTGGCCTTAATTGCTTGAGGTGCTTTTAAGAAGGGTGTTACATAACTGCAGTGAAATGGCTTTGAGGTGTTAAAAATCCTTAGCTGTAACAGTTACAATCACTACGTGTGTAATTAAAAACCTCATACAATTAGTAAAAACCAAACAGTAAAAGGCATCTGTGGGGACCTAGAGCAAAACTACTGGGAGTAATTCAGATTACTTTGTTTCCCAATGACCTTTTCAGAATTTGCAATCAAACCTTGAAAATGCATTTTAAAGTTCTGTTGCAAGGGGATAGGCACTGACCCTCACAAAAGGATCCTGGCAGGACTTGCCTCTGTAATTAGACTGATGCTATATGTCTGTGTTAGTGATCAGGGCTGGGCTGATTAAATCAATTTACTATAGAGCTGACCTTTGCCCCAGTCCAGCAAAGTAACGACACGCATGCTGAGTTTTAAGATTATCAGGAATTTGGCAGCCTCTCAAGATGCAGTGCCAGGTTGGGGAAAGAAAAATACAAACTCTGTGTTGGAAGGAATGTAGCGGCTGTTGGAAATGTGGCTGCAGGGAGGTGATGTTGCTGATCATCTCGTCAGGGTCCCTTCAGGGAGGGACATCGGGTTCCTAGCTGCTTGGAGCCCTGAGCTGGGAGCTCCTGCTTTATTCATGATGTCCTGCCTGAATGCCAGACCTCTTCCCTGTGCTTTGATGCTTCACTTTAGGAGGCAGAGTGTTAGCAGCTGGTAGACAGCTGCGTACTTCAGTGCTTAGCTGGATGTGGGTCTGATAGAGAAGTGGCTACTTGAGAAGGTGTGTGGGCTCTGTGGGCTCCTAGCCTCCCAGAGCAGCAGATCTTTTCAAAAAGTGTTGTGTGCCCCCAGTTTGGCTGATGCCTATTTCCTTTGTTTCCCCCTGAATGAGAAATTTAATCAACCTGGCAATCTACCCTGGGACATTTTATGGAAACGTACGTAACTGAGGTGTTTAGCGATGTGATTTGTTACCATTAGTTGTGTGACAAAATTCTATTTGTTTAACACTTCTGAAGTGTGGCAGTCAATGGTAACAGTGCAGTTACATTGTTGCTGTTGGGCAGTTACATTGTTGCCATTAAGTGGCTACACTGTTGCCACATTGTTGCCATTAGACAATTACATTGTTGCTACATTGCATTAGGTGGTTACATTGTTGCTACATTGTTGTCATTTATGCCCTTCCAGTGTCGCTACATTGTTGCTGTTGGGCAGTTAAATTGTTGCCGTTATGTTGCTACATTGTTGCTGTTAGGCTGTTACAATGTGACATTGCTGTTGTACGCATTCATTTAGCTCAAAATTACTTTGGACAAGTAGTGTAATCAACAGTTGGTACAGAGAGAAATGTCAAAGGACACCAAAGGGAAGGAAGGGGGGAATCTGTTCTCTTTTTAATGTGCAGAAAAGCTGGTAACAAACCCTTGCAGAAGCTGGCTTCCCTTTGATCTGTATGTGAAAACACTCACATGCCAGTGACTAATACGAAACATTATCAGGTCATTCCCTTTGTTCTATGTTGAGTTTCTATATGGCCTTTGTGTGATTTCTTTCTTGATTGTTGCTAGTACAGAGATACAGCTTTATCTTAAATTACTATCAATATTAATCTTCAGGCAATAACGTACTGTTGATTCCTGAGGGGAACTAATGGAGATAATAGAATTTAAAAATGTCTGCCTTAATGCATTTTTAATGTCCAGAAGTCAACTTTAATACAAAAATAAATGAAGTGTTTTGCTAACACATTTAATTTGGAGAAAAGTACTTGGCCATTCGAGAGCTCCCTGTAAGTTGTTTGATTTCTGTTATTTTTCTTGCTGATTCTGTCACGCACACCCAGCAGGCTGGCATGGCCTGTTATCTCCACCTGCGGAGCCCGCCTGTCACTGTGCTTCACGCGGTGTTGATCAGACATCCTACAAATTAAAACTCTTGATGTTTACATGAGCCTCCTTATCACTCCATTGGTACCATAGCTGAAAGTGTTTGATTGCTTGGGATGCTGCAAATGCCACAGCTAAAATATATATTAGGTCTCTGAGCTATTTTGGATCAAAGAAACATAGCTGTAACTAAGGTTTATGGGTTAGCAGGCAAAAAAAAAAAAGGGATTGTCACAGTTTGGAGGGGAAATTAAATGGGGGGAAAAAAGCTTCACGTTTTTTGAAATCTACTGATTTTATAATAAAATGAATTCTAAAATAATCATAAGTCAAGCATATGAATCTATACTTAATTCTGTTGAACTTGTATAGAACAAAGCTACTAAAACGATCATGTTATGGAGGTTTGTTTTCCTGGTGTAGAGCCAAGTGGGATGACAAGTAGTAGCTGCTAGAAGGAAGCCCTGAAAGCTCAGCCATGATAAGAGCTCTCACCAGTTTGATAGAACAGTCAGTAATAGCAATAACTTTCAAGCTCTTTACCAAATAGACCCCCTCTGTGAATTTTCACACACACACACTTAAAATACCTCAGAGCAGTTTCATGCCTTCAGACTGCAAAGCAATACAGAACATTTCCCTTCCACTTGCCCTAGATCCTCCAGTCTGCTTGGCTTTTTATGTGTGAGGTTTGAAAATGAAGCCCGGATAGTTTTATTCGTTTGAAACTTATGAAACGGTGTCCACTGTAACGGGAAGTCTAAATGTAACTTTGTGGTGATAAGTCTCATTTCGTAATATTAAAATCACTGTCTATATTAGAATACACTTTAATTACCAAAAATATAGCTATAAGGCTGACTAACAGCCCATTAGTAATATCGCCATGGATTTAGGTCATGCTTTTCAAAAATAGAATCCTAAATTCACGTTAGAAATTTATATAAGTCGTCTGCCATTCACTTCTCATTAGAGTTGGCAATGAAGCCTCTCCTGAATGCAGTGGAAGCTGGCTAGCTGCTGAGACATCTGAACACAGGCATGAAGTACCATGGCATCTGCTTTTTGATAATGATGGTGGTGTTACAGATGTCCCATTTACAGATTTACCCATTTCAGGCTCTGCAGAATCACCTGTGCCCTGCTCTTGCTTTTCAGTAGTCAGATTGGGTTTGATGGTGTGTTTGATATTGAGGACTTTGAAAATTCCATGTTTCTTTGCTTTTTGAGAGGGCCATGAATTCTTCTGTGTCTGACATTAAACAGCGCTCAGTAATGTTCGCTTTGTACTTAAACTGTTTTCAGGTAGGGGTGTCATGGAAAATAGCAAAGGAGATGATCTCCCCTGGTTTTTGACCAACCCAGGCGGCATGAATTATTTGAGGTCTGTAATCACTGAATTAGAGTAGATGATTTCTGTTTACCAGTGTTCACCCTGGACTACATCACTGTTTTTCAGCCTTTGTAGTTCAGGCTTGCTTATCGTTGATTAAACTGTAGCAAAGGCATGACCAAGAATTTATGCAACAGACCACATTCTAGTCGCTTCTTTATAACAGATCACCTGCATTTGTAATTATTACACAGGGGGAGAAGCACTCTTCAGATGCAGCCGTCAGCAGAGAAGATAAATGTTTAGAACCAGACTGTCGGCTTGTTTCCCATCTTCCAGCAGTTCTTAGCTTCTAGTGAATAAAAAACCTTAACAATTTGTGATTAATGTCCTTTGACAGCTGAATCTCCTTACTAGTTGCTGCTTTCTCCAGTCATCAATAGCTCTTACTATACAGATAGTGCTACCACTTTCCCCCCTCTAGTAGTGTCTTGGTATTTCTATTTTCCCTGTGAACTTGCTGGGCTACTTCATGCTTTCATCCACAGATCTAAATGGAAGAGTACAGGTTTGCAGTTAAGGCAGTGGCATGCACAAAATCAGTTTGTTTCTCTGTTCTAGTGCAGGTCCCAGTGTCTGCTGAGCTACCAGCCACACAACCTTACATTTAAGTGGATTTTGTGGTGGTGGGTGTTTTTTGGGTTGGATTTGGCTTTTTTCTGGACTTTGTACCATGAGCCCAGGAATAGGGCCTTTGAGTATTAACTTCATTTAAGAACTGTCATTACTCGTAAACAGATTGTGGCTCTGGTAATCAGTGAGCCACGACATCTGCCTAATGAAGTCTATTCCTAAACGTGGAGTCAGTATTCTTCCTCAACCTGGACACATGCTGTGTGGCACTCAAGAGCTTATACAGCATTTGGGGCAGTATAGTGTCTGCTAGATGTTTAGATCAGGGCTGATCCATAGCTGTTTACATCCTGTTCTGTCTTGATGTTTCCCTCAGGGAATGGTGCTATCTGCTGAGTACATCAAGAAGAAATTGGAGCAAGAAATGGTGCTTTCTCAAGCTTTTGGACGAGACTTAGTGAGTATTAGTTTTATTCTATTTTTGTAGGCTATAAAAAGATGAAATTTCCCTAAAACACTGATTTTAGGGTTACTTTGATGTTCCCAAATCTGTTGTACTGACTTCTAAAATCTTCCTTCAGTTCCTGTTCCTCTGGATTGCCAGGCAGGCAACTAGTTACTTATTCCCCCAAGGCTTTTTTCTTTTGAAACCACCAATACTGCAGAACTCGGGATAATTTTTTTTTTTTCCCAGGCAAAGCTAAGGCAGGAATTCCCATTTGGTGGCAATGCAGGACAGGGAACATTAAAACCAGATCAACAGGAACTAAAATCTCATCTCTATGGAGATTCTCTTCGGAGACGGCAATGGGATGCCGTGCAGACTGCCTGTGTGTGCACATTTCTTGCGATAGAGAGCTATTGGAGAACCCAAGAGAGACATTACAAAGCAGCTTACCTTAGTTTGTATGTCAGTAAGAGCACAGCCCACTGAGGAGGGAACTTGTGAACCACCTGATTTCCTGCTGTCAGACAGCTGTCCTTTCCTCATGCCCAAAGAGTGCCTTTGGCCTGAGCAGTGCCCACGGGGAAATTAGCAGTAGCTCAAGGGAGAAAAAAAAAGGGATAAAAGCCTCAATGGTTCCCTGAAATTTGAGTGTCATACCAGCCGACACTGAAGTGTCTGCCTGGTGATGTTTGGTACATGTAGGGAGAGATACACAGGCATGTGTGAATTCTTTGTGCACGGTACTTCATTGCTCTCTGCCTGGAAAGTGAAATTTGGTTTTCAGTGAGCTGTTACCTGAAGAATTTTTCCTGATGTCAAAGAACTCATTTGCTACCTGACTGGTAAGGATATAGTGACATTCAAAGCTCTATACTTTGGTTGTCTCCTGTGCATGATAATAAGTACCACATTCTGTTCTGCTTGAAGCTGGATGTATGTATAGCAGGTCCAAGTTCTAATTGGTGAAGAATAGTGAAACTAATTGGACCTGACCTACAAGGACAGAAAGAGTTTGATTAGTATGAGAGAGAGCAGCTGGCTTATATGTAGAAAATTAAATACTGTCTGAAGCTGAACTCTGAAGAATATCTGAAAAAGTGCTATGGCCAGAACATGTGCCGTCCCAAGTCCTACTGAAGGTTCATCTAGCCTGGTACTTTGTTTTTTACAATTGCCAGCAACAGATGCTTGGGGAATGGGACAGATTTTGGGGGTTGTGGACTTACCTTTCAGTCTGACTTCAATTTCTTTTTTTTTTTTTCTTTTTTTGTTGTTGTTTTCAGGGGAGAGGAACAAAGCACTATGGCCTGATTGTGGTTGGCCATTCCCTAGGGGCTGGCACTGCTGCCATCCTGTCCTTCCTCTTGCGTCCACAGTACCCATCACTGAAGTGCTTTGCCTATTCTCCCCCAGGTGGGCTGCTGAGGTAGGTGTCGGGGCAGGAGGACTGGTGGGAGAGAGTGGGGGTGTCATAGCTGGGTCAGATCCTGTTTGTGATGCTCTGAGAAGCACGCAGAAAAATGGAGAGGCCGTCTATGGGAGCTGAGGGATGTTGGCAGCCTTTGCTCTGTGTTAGTTTGGAGTTTAGGTTATGATGGCAGGTGGCTGCTCGCCCAGATATTCTGGTTTATGAGTTAGCTGCCTGTGGCTCTAGCTCTAATTTCACCCTGACTAGCAGAAAATGCAGGTTGAGTGGATGGGGTGCAATTTCCATATTCTCTGCACAGTGCCACTGTGTCCTCTCCCCATCTGCTGTGAATAGATGTACAATAAGGAGATATTTGACCAAGTGTAGATGCCTGCATCAGTTGATCTAGTTGTTTGGACTCCTTTTGCAGCTGACAAAGAAACTGGCACTTCTGGGGTGTGATTTCTGTCATTGTAATGTGGGTGCCTAAAATAGATCAGAGGGATGGTGCTTCTTGGGTGCCTGTTTCTCTCCCTCGACTACAGGGGGAATCTAGGGTAGCTGCCTCAGAGCTCTGCAGAGAGGTATGGTGAGTCCCTCCCACTGTGAATTGGAACAGACCTGCTGGTCACGTTATTTACATGACAGTCAAACAAAAACATCCCACTTGATTGCTGTGAAGTGAGATAAAGTCTTTCTAGTCATGACAGATGTCATGAGGGCACTTGAAATCGGCTATGGATTATCAGAAGCTTCTTGTGATAGTAACTGTATCATGTTCCAGGAGCAGCCAAGGGTTTTAAACTATCCCGCTAATGAATCTGAATATCAGCATACCTTGTTATGATAGTAATCCCTGGCCTTCTGCAGCTATAGAGGAGTTGCTCTGTAGAATGTTTCATGAGAGTTTTATAGCCTTCTGCTCCTCAATAGCTTGAGCCAAGCTGTGCTGCATTACCTCAACTGTTTGAGTTCAGAGAGGTGCCTCTGACTGTCACACTTTTGTTGCACTGTGTGTCATGCCCAGGGTCATCTCTAGGTCAATGATGCAGCCTCTGCCTGTAGTAACTGGTTCAGAAGATCTGTGGGAAGGTAGCTGATTGCAGAACCAGTTCAGAGTGGAAGCCTTAATTCCCTCTTGTCTTGGTATTCAGATTGCTGCAGAAAGTGTCAGTCTTAGTTCTACAGTGTCTTTGTAAAGCTGCCTCAGGAGCATGGTATATCTTCTTCCCTTCTGCTGTCCTGGCCATTCCCAAACTGTTGGAAAATGAGGCATTGAGTTCAAGTACTTCCTTTTCCAAGTATATTCAGAGCCAAAGTAATGTTGCTTGGGGCATGGGATGTGAATTTCAAGCTTTTCTTTATCAAGGTGCAAGTCTTAAAAGCCTTATTTGGGCTGAGTGGCTTGGGATGTGGTTTTTATGACCCTGGTTCACTACTTAGTAACCTCTGGGACACCAGTGGCAAATTGGGAATGAAGTGCCATTTTGCTGCTAGTGAAACACTGCTTCTTCTTGGTCCTGTTTCTCTTCCAGTGAGGATGCCATGGAGTATTCAAAAGAGTTTGTGACTGCAGTCGTGCTTGGCAAAGATCTAGTGCCCAGGCAAGTTGAGAAGTGTCTGAATTTCTTGATGAGTATCTGCTGTTCTACACTAAAGTCACCCGTTTCCTATCAGAAGCATCGACCTCATCTCTGTCTCTAGTTTCCTCATTAACCTGTCCTTGTATGCTTCTTACTTGTCTTCATAGTTACCTGTATTGCTGCATCTTTTACCTGGGCACCTGTATTGGTGTTTCACACACACTTTTACAGGCATATTCCCCCCTGTCTCTCAGTTGCCTGTATGAAAGAGAAGGGTGACTATCCTGCCTCTGTAATAACACTGCAGTATCTGACATGTCAGTGCTATCTTCCTGGTTGCCTGTGTTTTCTCAGACCTCTTCACGCTCTGCCCTGCACTAGAGGCACTGTCATCTCATTTTGTACTGCTTGTCTCTGAATACCTACTCCGTATCATCTTGCATCTCTGAACCAGCTCCCTCATTTCTTGTGTCTTGGTATTTCTCACCTCTCATTGTCTCCCAGGACCTGTTCTGCTGAGCAGGACATTGGACTAGGAGCAACCTGGGTTTTACTTTTGCTTCTGTCTTGTTGTGTGACCTCAGATAAATGGTGTCGTTTCTGTTTGTACAATATAAGGCATGTAGAATTCACTGGAGGAAAAGTACCACACAGTATTGAATGTGCCTTTTGGTAACCTGTGTGACAAAATCTTGTCCATCCTGTAGTCTGTATAGTGGTGTCATATAGCTCTGTGACATCTTTCTGCCTTCCCTCTTCTGTGTCATCCTATACTTGTCTTGCTCGCTTCTTTCTGTGGTTGTATCATCTCGTTATCTGTCCATTGACCTCTCACATCTGTGTTCACTGATCTGATTCTGCTATTACATTTCATACCTGTTATTGCCATGACGATTTCCTGTTGCCTCTTAACCCTCGTTACTGGTCCTGAGTGATGCCACAACCCACCTCTGAAATGATCTGCATTATGGCCTTGTTGCATTCTTGTAGTGTCTTTTGTAGAACAGTTTCTCGTTCTGCACTGTGTGTCCCTACCATCCTGTTCCCAGCCCAGCTGTTGTAAACGCATCTTCCTCTTTTTCCAGAATCGGTCTCTCTCAGCTGGAGGGATTTCGCCGGCAGCTTCTGGATGTTCTTCAAAGAAGTAACAAACCAAAGGTAAGAGTAACAGACAGACACAACACCTCAAGGTGAGTCTCTGAGCAGTGATGGTAAATGTTTAGTGTCACATAGCAATGCTGCAGACTTCCTCTGCCCTCCAGGTCTCCTCAGGTCCACTGTGACTATTATTTAGGTAACCAGAGGGGTGATGGCAAGAGCTGGAAGGCAGCTAGAGCGGTCAGACCAAAGGGCTGCACTCTGCAGTCTGTGTGATGATTCTGGCTCCCTTGCTCAGAGCTCACCATCACAGGTCTAAAATAACTGAGCAAGAGATTTTTCTCATCCGAGCTTGTTTTGGTGTCTGTGTTCCAACTGTAGCTTTTCTTGGCCAGTAACGAATGGTAACAGGCTAGCAAGTACAACAGTTATCTGCTTATAGACACTGCTGCGTGCTGTCTGGGTGGTGCTGTTCTAGGATGAGCGGTCTGTTGATGTTTTGGAGATAGAAAATGTGGAAAATTGTTCCTCTCCAGGCTTCTTTACCATTACACTGAGATGGAAAAAACAATAAAATGTTAAGATTTTTTGGGGTAAAGTATTATAGAAATGACCTGTAAAGGGAGAAAACTGAGCTTACATTTATTTTTCTTATTAACATTCTATGGTTTTTTGTGTTTTGGCTTCTGGGTGTTTTTGGTGAGTTTTTGAGGGTTTTTAGGATTTCTTTCAGTGCATAAAGAAAGGCCTAAACAGAACTTTTGTCTGTTTGTTATATAATCTTCTGCTTAGTTTTGTGCATTAAAAATTCAGATTCAGTCTACCTTGTTTATCCCAGAAGATACCAAGTTATCAGTCAGTGGGCAAGTTGGTGCTTGCTCTAGGTCCTTAACTCTACAAAATCCTCCAGTAAAAAAAGGAAGGATGAGATGTTGCTAGTTCTGAGGTTAAAATTGTAAAAAGAAGAAACACCTTTCCTAGGCAGGGTTATCTCTGCCTCTAGGTCTATTATTTAATCAATTGGGGCACAAGAACTGTTTGGGGGTTTTTTTCTGGCATTAGGTACTTAGTTTAAAACTCCCAATAGTGTCTTGTCAGATGGCTTTGCTTTTCTTTTGATGTTTTTCTTTTATCAATGTTCTCTTTCCTTTCTCTTGTGTTGGACAGTGGCGAATCATTGTGGGGGCTACAAAGTGCATACCCAAGTCAGAGCTCCCTGAAGAGACAGAAGAAAATTCAGTAACAAGTAATCGTCTCTGGACTCATCCCAGTGATCTGACTATCGCCCTGTCTGCAAGCACGCCACTTTACCCACCTGGCCGCATCATCCACGTGGTGCACAATCATCCTGCAGAGCAGTGCTGGTGAGTATGTGCAGAGCTGTGAAGCCAGCCCACAGGTGGAGGTGAAAATTCTTTTGGAAAAGAATCCCCAAGACAGGAACCTATCTACCAAGGAGGTGATTTTTTTAATTCCTTTTTTTTTTTTTTCCCTCCACTGTCTTGTGGTGACAGTGATTGTGTCTGTGTTGTCAGAATAAAAAGATAGTCATGTCACTGTTGGCTAGTGCAGAGTTTTGGAGCGATGGCAGTAGCTTGCATACTTTAATATCTCCTCCCTCAGTTTTGGTTTTTTTTTTCCTGTTGCTTTTTCTGTCTCTAAAACCTGCTGTTTCTTTCTTTTGCATGCCAAAATATTGGCCTGCTCTTTCATCCCCTGCTCCTTGTTTTTTCCTCTGGATCCCAACTCCTCTTCCAGTTGCTGTGAGCAAGAGGATCCCACTTACTTTGCTATCTGGGGTGACAATAAGGCGTTCAATGAAGTGATCATCTCGCCGGCGATGTTGCACGAACACCTCCCATACGTGGTCATGGAAGGGCTGAACAAGGTAAGGCAGAGAATTAGGATCAGGGGGCACTAGGTGCCCTAAGAAAATGAATGCCTCGTCACAGACCTTTATGTATGTAGGATAAGTAGTCCTTTCCCAGGAATGCTGACTGTTTATACAAGACCATGTACTTTGGAGGGGAGGAGGAAAGAAGATTGTGCTCTGGGCCAGTCACAGGCTATTAGTTGGACGTAATGAGGCCTGGAAATGGAATGCAGATCTCCAGCCCAGCACCCAGAGTTCCAGACTATGTCTTTTTTCCAAATTTAGTGTCATAATAACATGCAGTAGGGTGGTGTTTGGTTTCTTCTCTCAGAAGCTGCCCATTAGACTGCGGCTCAGGTGAAATCCAGGCTGCAACGGAAGTCCTCCAAGCTGCAGCCGTAGCCCCTCTGTTAGTCTGAAGGGTGATTGAGGGTGTGTGTAATGGCTGTAGAATGGGTCTCTGCCATGAAGCTGCAGTTCTTAGCCATGCAGCTTTACCATGGAGACTTCATAGAATGATTTGGGTTGGAAGGGACCTTAAAGATGATCTAATCTGACCCCCCTGCCATGAGCAGGGACACTTTCCACCAGACCAGGTTGCTCCCAGCCCCCTCTGCCCTGCTGCTGTGAAGCCTGCTCCTTGCCCCATCTTGACATCACCTCCCCAGCACTGGATTTCCAGCAGGGCATTCTGACAGGATAGACTATGTCAGAATTTATTGATATAGTCCCGTATCACAAGACCTTTTCCTGTGCTTGCAGAGGGTGCTGGTGAGAAACAGAGGCAGGTCTAGCCATTTGAAAGCCCTGAGCTGAGAACAGCAAAGCTACTATCTCCACTAAAGCACTACTCTGTCTGCCTTGAATAGGTCTTGGAGAATTACAACAAAGGGAAAACAGCTTTACTTTCTGCAGCCAAAGTGATGGTGAGTCCTACAGAAGTGGATCTCACCCCAGAGTTGATCTTCCAGAGTCAGCCCTTGCCTAGTGGACCCTCAGTGCAGATCGGAACTGGAGCTGTAGCAGCGGACAGAAGGAACAGCAGTACTAAGTAAGGATATATATTTGATTTCTTTGAAGGATTCTTGGCTCTAGGTGTGGGTCCTCTTTCTCTTGGGGCATTGCAATCAATATTTTGTGGGAAGGATAGATCCAAGGACTGCCTTTATGGGGACTTTTACTTCAGTATGTCTTGTGTCATGTTAGGGGAGAGAAAAATCCTTTGTGTTGCTCAAGAATCTGTGAGTGTGGTGAAGTCAGGAGAACCTAAAAGTTGATGGTATAGAAGAAACATTCTTTTCTCCTTATCCAGACAAGTGGGGTTTTCCTGAAACTATAAAGGCAAAGCTTGCAGTCTTGCAGCCAAACTTCTGTTTTTCCTATGTGATTTTTGTGCCCAGAGATAGCCTACACAGTGATTCTCAAAAGCTGTGAAGCAGTGAAAGCCATAAGCTTACCAGAATGTAGGCATTTAAAGCTGCTTTATAACGTGACTTGTGTAATATTATAAACAGAACAATCTGGGAACCTGGATAAAGGTGAGGGGGAGAGCAGCTGGTGTCCTGTTTGTGGAGAGTGGGAGCAGTAAGCTCAGGCCAGTGGAAAACAGGTGAAGGGAAAAGGCATGTTCCAAGTGTGGAAGGTGTTCCTGCAGGGCTTGTTTTCTGAAACCCAGACCATCACTGAGCACTGACTTCAGTAGCCTAAAAAAGGCTGAAAGGTGGAGGAACATCTAGAAGGTATACAAAGGAGTGGCTTGGAAGAGCTTGTTCTTTGTAGTGTATGGGAACGGTGTTCCTCCAGGAGCTGATGGCAGAGACTCCTTGCAGATTTTTTGGATAACATTTGGGGTGTTGCAGGACCACAAACTTGCAAGAAGCAAAAAAAAAAAAAAGATATGAAAATGTGAGCAAGGACTTGTTTCAAAGCTGGAACACGTGACTTCCACCACAGAATTGCATTATGTAGGGCAAATTGGCAGACAAAATAGGGAAGATGAGAGAAGGAGGAAGGTTTGTAGTCAGAGATGGCAAATGGGAATTGTGAGTGGAAACAGAAGGCAGCATTGTGGGTGGGAGAGGATTATTCCTTTGCAAGGGAAGCACTTCTGTGGAGATTTCAGGTACAGACCCAACAGGAAGCTCTGTGTGTGTGGGAAGAGGCAGGGTGAGGTGGTCTGTGCTGAGTGATGGACCAGGTGAGTATTTTTGAGATAATGAGTGACATTTAAACTCTTAAGAAAAATAAGACAGCAAGTAATAGGGAAGGTTCTTATCACAGAAGGTGTGAATGGTCAGAGACTTTGAAGGAGAGCTTAGAAGCAGAACTGCAGCTCTGAAACAGCAGGAACAGGGATCGGCTGATGTTTGTGAAGGCTACAGTAAGACTGAGAAGAGGAACTAGGTCAAGCAGCAGGGACAGGAGCGGTGGTTTCTGTGTGGGAGCAGACCCAAGGGCCTGCTTCCCTTTGAGGTGAATGGAAGAACAGGGGGGAATTATGAGATATGAAAGGAAAAGGAATGAGAGAGAGGACAGAGAGGCTTAAGGGAGGTGCTAGAGTGGAAACAACTGTAGGTTAGCTGTATTTATTTTAAGGTCAGAGCCAGCTTACTGTGTTGCGCTTCCTCTTCTTGTTCTCAGACCACTGTTACTCTCTATAGAAGTTACAAAGTGATCAAATATTGGCCTAACTTTTCTTTCCCTATACATACGCAGTCCTCTCCCAAGCTCAGGCTCTTTTCTTAGAGATTTCCTTAAGTTCTTATCTTTAGGGCTGCTGTTTTGGCTGCAGCTAATCCCAGGCTTTGTGCATGCCTGATGTGGGGAGCTCCTTCCCTGTGTCTTTTCTGGAGGAGCCTGCTGAATCCTTTAAAGTCTTAGTGCAACTGGAATCTTTCTAAAGATCTTTACTTGTCTTAAGCTGAGTAAATGGCTTTTTTACCTATTTTAAAGTTTGCTACCTGAAATGGTAGCTGAATTGGTCAAGGACAGTGCTCTTAACAGCCTCCTGGCATTTGTGGTAGTAAGGTAGGGATTGCCAGCATGGAAGAGGGGAAGGCACAAGACTGACTGGAATGGTTCCAGAGTGTGAGAAGAAAAAGTAGTGGGTTAACTGTAGGCTAGTCCTCAACCTCTCTAGTTTCAACTAGGACTAGTCTCAGTCCTCTCTAATACAGAGGTGCCGGGTGAGAGAGGAGTTTCTCTGCACCTGTGGAGACTGCACCGTGGTTTGGGGTGCTGCAGTTAAAAGTGCTGTAAGTTTCACTGGGAGCAGAACCATAGTCCTCAGTGGTGCTTGAGAGGGGAGACATTTAGCCAGGAGAAAAGGGAGAAGGGCAAGAACCTGACTTTGCAGAGGGAAGGAACTGTACCTAACATTTTCATCTGGGAGGATGGAGAGATGAGAGGTTTCTTGAAGTTGTGTGTGGCTCTGGTTAAAGCAGTGACACGTACCCTCAGTGTGTATGGGAAACTGTGCCCAAGACTTGGTTCCTCTGGCTGTTCTGGCAGCTTGTGGTTCTGTGGAGTGGTGCAGCCTCACATTGTCTGTTTCTCATTGCAGGAGCAAGTCCCATTCTGAAATTAGTTTGGAGGGGTTTTATGAGACAAAGCCACTTTCTCCTGTGCAGAAAGACCCTGTGGAGCTGCTTCTCCTGGATACAAAGGAACGTCTGTCTGTGGAGCTGCAGGACCGTCGTGCCCCTCTTGCCACCATGGAGAGCCTCTCGGACAATGAATCCATCTACAGCTTTGACTCAAGGCGCTCCTCTGGTTTTCGGAGCATCCGGGGCTCCCCCAGCCTCCATGCTGTCATGGAGAAGGATGAGACGCACTGCTTTTATATAGACCCTGTTATCCCTGAGGAGAACCCTTCTCTCAGCTCGCGGACAGAGCTGCTGGCTGCTGATAGCCTTTCCAAGCACTCCCAGGAGACTCAGCCCCCTGACAATGCGCTCAACAGTGGTGGCACTACCCCCCAGCGACGCTGCAGTGAGGAGGGGGCCAGCAGTGAGGGGGACCGAGTTTCCTTAGCCCCTCGTGAGGAGCTGTCCCTCCAGAATGGACGGCTCACTGACGTTCCCAGTCCCCAAGTGCTGGAGTTTGCAGAGTTCATAGACAGCCTCTTTAATTTGGATAGCAAAAGCAGCTCCTTCCAGGACATCTACTGCATGATGGTGTCAGACAGTTCCAGTGACTTTGCAGAGATGCCCAAGTCTGTCAGTGATCAGGAGATCCTGTTGAGGGCACAATATGAACCCAACCTAGTCCCAAAGCCCCCGAGGTTGTTTGCAGGCTCAACAGAACCTTCATCGGGCATCTCTGTCTCACCCTCTTTTCCCCTTAGTTCATCTGAAGAACTCATGGACATCACTCCCACAGGCGTGAGCAGCCAGGAGTGCCTGGCCACTGACAAAATCCGGACTTCCACCCCTTCTGGTAATGTAACCAGCCCTGTCAAGCAGGACGACCTCATGATTTCAGCCCTCTAGTGCAGGGCAAAGGGGTGCGGCTCTGAGAGCTGATCCTGTAGGCTGAGTGCTGGCATGATAATACTTGGAGGTGGTCGTCGGGTGGGTCGGATTGCAGGAGACAGCTGGAAACATTCCTTCTGGGGTGACACAGTGGTGGCACACTGGTGTCTGGAGGATGGATTGTGCTCAAGTCCTGTGCTTGCAGCTGGGGGAAGCATTGCCTCATGAGGCCTGCTACACTGAGAGGGTCTGAGTCGCTAAAGGTAGTTGCAAGTTCCCTACCTCAGCCTGCCACATTTCATTCCAGAGGCAGATTCCTTGCCCCAGGGCACCTGCTGAGTTTGGGAGTGAGATACCCTGCTTCAGGGAATCCTCTGGGGTGACAGGGTGGATTCTTTGAAGCTTGAGGATTGGATAGACGGAAGCAAAGGGGCCAGACCAGATCACCCCCTTGGTACAGTGTCAGTGGTTTTGGAAATGAGCGGATTGAGACTTTGGGCCCTGTTGCACTACCATGTTGGATCTGGCCCAAGATCCAATTCGTCACAATTCCACAGGGATTGCTTTTTGTAGGACACTCCTGTTTTAAAGCCATTGGGGCTGTATTCTCCCCAAATGCAGTCTCCCCTCCCCTGGCCAGGCGCAGCAAGAATGGGGCTGGCACTGTGTTTTCTCTCCCCTGAGTACTTCTGTGTTCACTGACCACCAGGCTGCTTCTGAGACGGAAGGACACTGTTCTGAAGAGCCAAAGCCCTCTGCCATGTCCCTCTTTTGCCAGAAGAGAGTTCTCCTGGATGTCATCATCGTCACTTCTCAGTTCCCTGGACCACTCTGAGCTGGCAACATTCCTGCAGGACTGACAGGATTCTCATCTCAGAGCTGCATGGATTGATCAGCTTAAAAATTCAACAGGCTTCTCAACACCCAGTGTTATTTGGCAGGCCCCTGCGGAGCCTGGGAGCCTCTCCTGGACTCCGCTGAGTCCTCACACCACCCATATGCAGTAATCACAGATCAATGCCAGCCTCTGTCATTGGGAGTTCAGGGAAAAGATGAACTTTTACTAAGTATTGAAATTTCTTGTATGTTTACAGAGCTGCTAAGCTTTTTTGGAAGGTATTTATTAAGCAAACAGGGAGGCTTTCCCTAAGCAAAAATCATGTTTGTTCTTTCCTTCCTGTGCTGTTCCCTCTGGGGACTGGGGGGAGAGAGGATGGGCAGGTACAACTGCAAGTTCCCTGCTTTTAAAGTGGGTTGGAGTCTGGGGGAGGCTGCGTGCATCATTTGTCTGCCTCTGTTGCACAACACTGCATTGCAAAGTGTGACCAAGTTGCTAGTAAAACTACCTGAGCACTGCTGTGCAGGGCCTCTGTGCCCAGAAGAGCCTACTAGACCTATGTAGGCAGGCACTTTTTCTAATGATGGGAGCAGGAGAAAAACTACCTGTCTAGAAAGTTAAACATGCTGTGACCTGTAGAAGGCCTTTAATTGACAAAACACCTTCATATCAAAGCTCAGCAGAGTTACCAATCAGTCTCACTGGAGCTCTGTCCTCCCTCACTGGAAAAGAAATTCCTATTTTAACTTCCTTATCACAGATGTTATTGCCCTCCTTTCCCCTCCTTAGCTGTGATATTTCCATTGCGGGGGGATGCTGTGCTTCCCAGGAGCTTAGCTCATGACGAGTCCTTGTGTTCCTGTTATCCCTAGCTGTGTTCATAGAGAGTCTCTTGAAGCCCCAGGCACATGTCAGGGCTGTGGTGTCCTGGGTGCCACACAAACAGAGCGTGGGGTATCAGATGCCATCAAGCCAGAACAGGAGCACTTTATAACCACCGTGCATTGATGTCAATAACTTCAGGTGCACAGAAGCGAACTGGACTTTGTGTCCAAGTGCCGATCTCCCACTTAACAATTTACTGTGGGATCTTGTGTCTCCTGCTCCTTACACATTGCAGGGCCTTCAGAAATGCAGGAGCTTTGTTAAATGGGCAGTAAAATGTTGTCCTTGTGGTTTAGGTTCCAAAGGTGACCTTTTCTATACTGTTTTGAATTGGAGGGAAGAAGCCCCTCTGAATTTAAAATACTTTGTAAAAGAAAAATACTTTTATTCTGAGCAATGAGAAATTACTTTTTTCTTTGTAGATCCTTCAGAAAAGAGCAGTGTTGTTCCCCTTGCTGAGAGCTTTTATGGTTCAGGAGCTCATATAGAGCAGCTGTGTAAGTGCCATCAGATCATCCACTATTGCAGACCACAGGGTAAGGCTGAATTGCTGCACACACCCAAGAAACGCTAAAAAGGTGGTGTCCAGGAATACGCACAATAAACTGGGTAGTTTTGAGGGGGGAAAGGGGAGCTGAAGTGCAGGGAGGCTGAGGCTAGCAGGCTAGCTCACCTCCTGATGCAGGCTGCTGACACACCTTGATAGAGTGGGAAAAGGAGTTCATTTCTGCCTTTAAGTGTCAGCAGAAGGTGGGTAGTAATAACACTTAGCACTTAGGCAGAGTTTTATATCTGCAAAGCACTTTACAAACATTAATGAAAGAATCATCTCTGTCCCTGGCAGTTAGGTATTAGGAGATGGCTATCTCTGAGACTAGGTGGATGTACTGGTGCCCTACCCAAGGATGGTGGAGAGATGACTCAAGGTCAGGAAGATAATCTCCCTCTTCAGAAAAAAAAAAAAAATAAAAAAATATCAGTCGTGACCTGATGATGTTTAATGGGTCACAGTGTTGCACTAGAAAGTAAATTCTGGCCTGGGTGTACCTCCACCATGTCCTGGAAGATGCAATTGTTGTGCATGGCTGTTTCCTTCTCTGTGCCATTGGAACTATGTCCCAGGGGAACGGGGTTACCTTGTCCTTGGCCAGCTGTAGCAGGAAGCAGCCTGGCATGCTGCATTTTTTTGCTTTGCGCTCTGTGATTATTAGGCTGCTTCTGAAAAGCCTGGGAATACCTAATACTTGTGACCTGGGCTTGCCATAGATTAAGGCAGTAAAGGTCCAAAAGAGCCCTTTTAGTAAAGGTTCTTGTTGCATCACATGATGGGTAGTTCCTGGTTTCCATTGTCCTCTCTTGACAAACAGATCTGTTCCCAGTTCTCATGAAGTAAATCCATGTTCTTTGCATTATTTCTGCTTTAAATGTCTCTCTGTGTCTTGATTCTCATCACTCCTTTGCTATAAGAACATTTGGACAGGCTGATCTCCTATTTCATCCTGGAAGAGCATGTCTGGGAAGTTAAAATAAACGCTAAGCCTGTAGCTATCTCCTTCATTTGTACTGCATGCTGTCACCTGCTTTCTCTGCCCTCGCTCCGCTCTGACGTGCAGCTGTCTTGGGAAACATGAAGCATCTTCAGATTTCTTAATCTCTTGGCTTCTGGTTCCTACTCTTAAGCTTTGTGCCTTCTAATTTTTATATGTTCTCTTAGTATTTCAGTGGGATGTTGTACCCCACGAGGAGGCAGTGCTGGAGGTGCGGTTCATAGTGCCTGATGCCCTAGACCCCAGCTAAACTAAGTTCACCCAGTTCAATGGCACGTCCTTAAAATTCCCTCCAAGAGCTTTTTGGTAAAGTAGTGGAGCTGAGGCCGTGCAGTTCCTGGAGAGTAAAGTGAGCTTTGTGCGCCTTAAAATTAAAGCACAGTTATTGGAAAAAAAAGCTTTGCCAAATACTCTAGCGGGGTGCTCTGCCCTCTCCACGATCCACTGGTGCAGCAGAGTTCAGTTGACTGTAATCAGTATTTGCCGTTGCATGCGTGTTTGCGATAATCTCAGCAGACTGGCATGGAGTGTAATCCTGAAGCCTTGAAGCATTTGGGGCGATATGGGAGACCCTTAACTAGGGGTGTTAAACTCCATCCAGCATCTGAGGAAGGGCTGCTGACCCTGCTGCGAGTGTGCTCCCAAGGCGTGAAGGGGTTGTGCTGCTGTCTGGTTTCTGCACCTATAAGCCATGCTTCAGCCCTTCTGGGTGTGTCCAAAGCAGAATAAAACAATCTTATTGATAATATCCCGGTGAGATTTGATCATCAAGCCCTTAGCATGTGATGTTGGCTGGCTTTGGGTTTGGAAGCTCTTCTGCGTCAGTATTAGTTGCTTTTATTGTTGCTTTAATTACAGCAGTGCCAAGAACTTTGACAGGATCCTGCTGTGCTGAGTATCTACAAGCGCTGAACAGTGAAAACTCTTCACCCATACTCACCGTTATCCCCTTTCCTTCTCTGGGGGGTTGCCCTTTCTGTTGGAACATGCAATTTCTCCTAAAACAGCCACTCTCTAACCTTTCCTCTTTTCTTTGCTCCCTATTCCTGCCACCTTACATCTCTTCTTGGTTGCTCTCTCTCAGGATGATGGTGTCTTAGTCTGCATCCTTGACAGCACCGCTGATCCCGGGCAATATAGCTCTCCCATGCTTCTCATGATGACCCAAACCCAGCTGAATGGGATTCCTGTCTTGATTCACTTGAGACACCTGCCACCCACTGTGATGGCTAAGGCTATCTAGAAAGGTCAAAGTGTTCTCAACACCAAGAAGTTCTTTAGCTATCCGTAGCTTTTGCTTACCTGGTCTGTGGTCAGTGTTTTCAGTGTTCATCCATAATTTCTGCAACTTTTAAAGAACTTTATTCAAAGTAAACAGGAGTTGTATTGTTGTATTGTATATCTACAGAGGACTGAGATGCCAAAGCTGGTTGTGAGTGTAGATCTACAAATCCAGCGTCTCCCATTTCTATACTTTTAGGACATTGTTGCTTGGATTGTAATAATCACTGAAGGTTCCAAACAGGATTTAGGTGGGAAATAGATGTTGCTGTCAATGAACAAGGGTAAGACGGAGGAAAACCACCAAGCATGGGGATACAGGATCAGCATGTGCTCCTTGGAACTGCTTCTGCTCTGGGAGTTTGACTTGTTGCTGTGTCCTGTCTCTACCAAAAGAAACAGAACAGGGCTGACCTGTATGAAGTACAACAAACTAGATGAATATGGCATTACTTTTTCAAATATCATCTCCTAACAAGGTTCCCATCTGCTCAGTTTCACTGTTTGTAATCTGGGTCTAATTAAGAGGGCTTTTTAAACCTTCCCTTAATATCTCAAGTGATTCTGTTTCTTTGTCAGGTGTCTCTGATTTTTTTCACTGCTCTAGATTCATGTGGGCCCCAGTCTTAATGTTCTTTCTATAGAACTTTTGCATGTTTCTGGTTACTACTGCTTCCTGCTTTTAAATTAATTTTAATCCTTCCTGTATCCTGCTTTTAGACAGGGCAATGAGATCTGTACATGTTTGAGAGCATCCTGTTGATTTGTAAAATGGCCTTTTCTAATATATTCATTATGCACTTAGATGCTTTCTCAGCTTTTTTAATCTGCCTGTTGGCAAAGACCAATATTTTCATTGAATCGCCCACACAGATAACTGGTTTAATTCAACTTACAAATTGGGGCACATGAATAATCATAATTATCCCTTGCAATGCTGATTAGTTGGGGTTAATCATTGCTGAAATGCATATGTCAGAGTGTTTAGTGTTTATCTTTTGTGGCTATTGCCCTACAGGGAAGACTGGGAGAAGGAGCATCAGTTCTAGCTAGCCCCAGAATGTGTGCTTTGTTGTTGGTCATTGTATTGGCACCCTGATACTTTCCCCTTTCCTAGGATAGCTGTTAGATCTTTCTTGTAGCAAAACAGGACACATATTACCTATGCAAACTGCTTGGGTTCCTTTACACACCTTACAATCTGCATGAATGGGTTTCTCTATTAGTGAAATTTGGTATGTCTTAAAGTTGAGCTGCTGAGTTACAAGCTCCTCCAGCTCCCAGCAGACTGATGGTGCCGGAGGGCATTCGAGCCTGACCTGTTGCGTTTCTGTGGTCAGCAGAAACCCTTCTGTGTTTGCCTTGGGAATCAGCTGGTGCTGGGTTCGCTTTGTCCCCATGAGTACCTGCTGCTGGGATATCCTCTTCCTTGGCAGTAGGAGAACATCCTGGCTTTCCAGCAAGGGTAGCAGTGGCATTTGATTTCCATTTTTTTAGGTATGGTGGTTGCAGTTACTGCCTGCAGAGCATGTTAAGCCACCCAGGTCAGTAATTTGCTGATAAAGTGGTTTGTAACTCTTCTGGTGTAATGCAGAAATACTGGCAGACATTTAAAATAATCTCCAGCCCTCAACAAACCTAAGACCTTTGCTTTTTGCCTAAAAGCCCCTTGAGCTTTCCTCCAACCTAGAGCATTACATTTGTTCCTTTCTGCTCAGACAACTGAAGTCTGAGGTTGCTTTTGCTGACAATCCTTCCATGCTGTCACTTGCTTGTGTGTTTAAATTCACCCTGCTAAAGCTGGATTTTTGCTGAGAGCTGTTAGTTAATTACGCTGCTGCCAACAGACTCTCACAGAGCTTCCCTGCACTTTAGGAAATGTGTAGACAATCTCTGCAATCCTCTTTCTAGTTGCAAAAGCGTAGGGTGAGAAGATACTTGTTGGCTAAGTGCTCCCTTGTTAGAGTTCTGTAGCAGCAAAAGTAACAAGTTGCAGAAGTACGGGGAAGTAAAAGGAAAATGGATCAGTTATCTCATGCACTGAACCTGAAAGCTCAGTGTGAAAACCAAGACAGATTTAACACAGATGGTTGTTGTTTCTTAGCTGTGAAACATCAGCTTCTTCCCTGCTTGCAGTGTATTTGTGTGTCCTTAGCCTGCCTAAGGAAAGGGAGGGCTGGAAACTGAGCACCAGTTTTGCACAGGCTGATGCTCCCAGTGAAGGAATATATGGCTCGGAAGCACTGGCTGAATCGGGCTTGTTACATGTTCTTCTCGGAGCCTGTGTAGTACTGAAGTGTAGCGCTGGATTTAGTGAAGAGCTGCATCTCTTGTGCCAAAGCTCCCTCTCACGGTGCTGCTGCGTGGAGGAGGCGATGCTCCGCGTCCCAGGCAGGCAGCATCCCGCGCCCGTTCTCGGCAGCTGGGAGAAGAATGGGAGGAAGGCTGCAGCTGGGAGGTGGGACTTGGTCTGGGAGCTCCTTGCTCTCCAGTCAGATGGTCATACTGGTGTTACAGGTCACGTACGAGAGGTATGTGAAACCGGCGTTCGTGGATGGCTTTCTCTCCCTTGGCAGCTCCTGAGCGTGCTGTGCCTGCTCTGTTCCCTTCAAGGGAGGCGCCCCTGCGCCTTGCAGTGAGGTCGGGCCGGTTAGATGCCAGGGACAAGCCTGGGGGGCTGTGGTTTGTCTGCTTCAGAGTTTTATGTTGCAGCTCTGAGAGTCAGGACCTTCACCGCCGAAACGGGTGGGTGTTAGATCTGTGGCGGACAGAGCCTGAAACATAAACCCTAAAATACTTGAGGAAGGAGCTCCCTCGCTGTATAACAGCAGCCTGCTGTGCGGAGGGCAGCGTGTTCTGCAAGAGCAGCGTGGCTGGTGGCTTCCTTGTGTGGCAGGAGTCCTGCAGACCGCCACGTGCCGGCTGTGCTTCTTCCTTTGCTATCTCCCAACCCTCTCTGCACCCAGCGCTTCCCTTGAGCTGTTGCGCTCTGCGCGGGAGGATGTTGCTAGCCTAAACTCAGGCTGCTGAAGGGCAGGCAGGCTGGAAATTCAAAACTGTTGAGAAGAGCAGTTCCTTGCTTTGTTGTAGGGACTTGCAGTCCTAAAACGCATCAGCTGTCTCCAAGCACTTTGCTGTCTCTGTAACTGTTGTTGTTTTCTTTCTTTTTTTTTTTTTTGCTTATTTTCTTGAGTTCATATCGTGCCTTTGTCTTCCTTTGGCTTAAGGTCCAAGCCTCCTGTTGGGGACCAGACGCCTGCCAGCTTCCTTCTCTACTTCTGTGCGTTATTTCTTCTCTGGGTGTGGAAGGCAATGCAGTGTGGCCAAGGATGGGTTTAAAGTCACCCTTGCTGCCAGGCCCTCCCTTTCTGCCTCAGCTAGGACTTGCCACATTTCCCCACTTGCTGCCTCAGGTCGTATCCAAGTGCCAACAGCAAAGCCTGGCCTGAGGCAGGCTGTTTCCTTGAACCTGCGCAGCAGTTCCCCTGCCAGCCCCCTCTGATCTAGAACCTCATCTTGTGCAGTGAGTGTTTTCTGTGCGGTAGGAAGGGAATATTTCCTGCTGCTTCTTAGCTTTGGTATCTATGACCTCAGTCAGTGTTTAACAGATCTGTTCATGAGAAAAACTTCCTCTCAGGTCTATTCATGAGTAAAACTCTTTGTACTCTTCAAGATCTGACTCAGTTTTTGCAAGAACTTATGCTGAAAGGGACTTAACGTATTCTGAACTGTCTGCTGCAGTTTTGATTTTACTGATGTTTTTCACTGGTACTGGAACAGCCATCTTCCAAAGGTAAGCTCTCTTTTTAGAGAGCTGTGCGTTTTTGCTGCTTTCATTGCCGTGTTTGAGACCTCTGACCTCTCCGTGTCATCCTGTGCTCAGTTTTTCATTTACTGAAGTTTTCTACCTGCCCAGTGTATCTGTGTGACGAGGGGACCTCTAGCTGGTTATCTGCAAACTCATTAAACACAGAGCAGCACAGGACCAAGCCTTCATTTTGGTTTTTATTGGGATTCCACTGCCCTGCTTTCCATTGTGGGCTTTGTGCAGTTCTGATGGCTCAGAGTCGGAGGTACCTGGTGCACGTGGCAGTGCCAGGAGGGAGCAGTACGCACAGCGTGTATGTCACCCAGCACTCAGGCTGGCTTGGTGGCACATGCCTGTAACGGTCTGTCCTGTCATGGTGTGCCACTTGGTGTGCAAAGCGGTCACACCCCGCTGTGTTGGCTAGACCACTGCCGCACACCTTTTTGGGTCTTAACTGCTTCATCAGTGTGCCCACTGCGCTTGCTGGTGGCCGCTGTCTGGTGGCAAAGTGGCGTCACCTGCAGCTATGGAGGCCGTGGCTCCCTGGCTTTCCCTCCACAAACGCTGCAGCTGACTGAAGAGGTGACGTCCAGGGAATAGTCTCAAGCTTCTGTCCTAGTGATAAACTTAATTACTAATGTCAACACAGGGATTATTGGTGATGGGTTGTGGCTCCCTGCCTGTGTGTGTGGGGCAGCAGGAGAGGAGCGTGCTGCCCGGTGAGACCCTTTCCTTTGGCTCAGCGGTCTGCTCCGGTGTCCTGCCGTGACAGCCACCAGCCTGGCCTGGCCTCCTTTATGGCTGTGAGCGAGCAGACAGCAAGACCAGAGGAACTGGCGGAAACTATTTCTTTTCTCATCTTTTTGTGCTTTTTAGTGTTGGGTGGAGCCCAGCTGGGTGGCTTTGTGCAACAGGAGCTGTCTGTGGGTGGGGGGCTCCACACAGTAACTCCTTTGCCTCCCACTTCTCTGTCAGTGGACACCAATGCCTCTATGGAAAAGCCCTTCTGCCTGCTTCTGTCACCAATCTCACATCATGCCCTGGGGCAGCTCAGAGTAGGGTAGCTATGAATTAACTCTTTGACCCCAATTGCCTCTTTATAGCTAAAGCCTTTTGCATTTATGGGAGAAACAGTCCTCCTAGGGAGCTACGAGCTGCTCAGACTGCCTCTTGCAGGGCTTGGAGCACTTGCATATGCAATCAGGGGGGAGACAGCACAGGATCCTGTGTCCCCGTGCTCAACCAAGAGGTCGCTGCCTGTCCCGGGAACGCTGCCCTCCGAATCCCTGCTCCGAGCTGCCCCAGCATGAAGACTACAAGGAAACTAAAGCACTCCTCATGTGCCATTCTCATGTGACTTTTTGTACCTATGTATGAAAGATCCAAACTAATATTGCTGTAAAGAAAGATACAGATTAATATAGCATATTATATAAAGATATATGTATATAAAAGTTTCTGTATATTGTATGGCACTGTGTATAAAATGGATGTAGAAGCATGACTGGTGTATGTGACTGTTCCCATGTCTGACCTGGAGAATGATAGTTGTGATTTGCTTGAGGTTATGTCTTAAAGGATTGTGCGTGAGTTTGAGAGTTGGAAAAACCTGCACTGTGCTCTCCTTGTAGGAGAAGGGACGTGGTGTCGGTGCATCACTACAGCGTGCGCTCCCTGGAGAGCTCTGGGGAGTAATTTAGCTGCCACTGGGGCTGATGATCACCTCGCTAGCTCTGCCTGTTCTGGATCCAGGCCTTTGAGGAAATGGGAAAAGCGCTTTGGGGAACATCTCTGTCCCTTGAGATCAGCTTGATGCTTCTGTGCCCTGCTTTTCTGTGCAGCAGTCACTAGCTCCAGCTTGGCCCTGTGCAGCCAAGGGTGGAAACTGCAGGAGACTCGGCTCTAGCAATTTGTCTTCAGGAGAGGAGACAGTTTAAGGAAGAAACGTGATGCTGTGAATTACCAAGTACTTGAATTCAACATGCCGTGCAAAAAGAACGCCATTAGTGCAAAGGCAGTGGATTACAAGGGACTTCTCAGAAGGGTATGAGAAAGTGGCAGGGAGAGGAGGGCAGAGTGCAAGCAAGAATATTGCAGAAGTCTGCCCTGTGGAAAAATAGCAAGGTGCTGGGATCCTGCAAGGAAGGAGAGTTCCAATTGGTTGGCAAGTTTCACACAAGCCCGGCAGAACAGGGGACACATCTTGGTGCAGGTTTGTAAAGCAGGGTCTCGCTGCCCGGCACTATTTACACTAGAGCTGAATAATGCCGTAGTAATTCATGTTCTGGAAAGGGGAAAGCAGTGCTTGTGGCTTATGGGGTCGGAGAGGAGGAGAAGGGGAGCCAGTAGAACAGCTTCAGGAGAGGAACAGGGGCTTTCTGACCAGCCATGAGAAACACAGGCAGGAAAAGGAATGCCTGGGAGAAAATAATCCTATTAATGGCTGCATGGAATAGTTTTTATGGTTGCTCCTGAAGAGACTATCAGGGAATTAAGAGCTCAAAGGTGGCTGGACTACTGAGTTCCTATAAAAATGCCTATAAAAAGTGCTGGTATGTATAAGTGCCTGCCTGCTGCTTTGGTTTGGTTTTGTGGTCTTTTTCCTACCCATAACTCTATCGGTCTCATAAAAGGATATTGCCTGTTCTGTAAACACTTCCTCTTACAGGGAAAGAAAAACATAAAGCTCTGGATACTACCCTTGTATAAACATAAAATAATCCATGCTTAGGGATGACTGTTTTAATACAGTTACTAAGGAGAAAAACGTATAAATGCGTACGCAGCAGGCATGGTGGCTGTTGCTTTAAAACCTGTTCGACTATTAAAAGCCTTAGCTATTGAATGTAGCTAGGGATGTAGTTGCTATTTCCAAGACAACTCTGTGGCTGTTTGATATGTTAGTGGCTGTAGGAGGAATTTCTAGCTTGAGAAAAGTGTTTTTCAACCCAGTGACCATAAAGCATCCAGAACTACAGCAGAAAACAAATTTTCAAACAGTTTGTAAGCCAGGCTGGTGCATTCCCAAGCAAGCAAAGAAAATGAGTGAAAACTAATGGAAATATGTAAGTAAAGCTGTGGTTGTTCATTATTTATAAATGGAAACCAGCATCGCACAAACGAGAACATCTCTTTTTCCAAGGATGCTAGGTTGTACTTCAGTTAGGAAAAAAGAAGAGGTTAAGAAACAGTCATCTGAAGGTAATTGTACAGAAAGCGTATTGAGAAAAATGATGCCATAGAAGGTTATTTAACCAGTCTGTACTTCTCAGAAGAGGTAATGTTCTGGTCAGTTACATTGCACAAAATCTTGCTTGACCAACTGATATTTTTTTTGAAACTTCTTGTTAAGTTTAAGGGAAATAAACCCAATTTATGTATGGAAGAATTTCTAGCTGGGTGGTCTCTAGCTTTCACTGCTTTGATGCAGGTTAACTTAGTGCTTTCAATTAACAGTACAGTAGAGAAAAAAAAATAAGTAGAGAGTAGGGGTGCTACTTGCAGTTACAGAGGCATGCTCACTTGTTTTATGAGGCCAGGATAGTACAGACATCAGACAGGACCCAGGTCAGTCTGCCTCAGCATAAGGAAAAACTTGGAAAACTGTAAAAGTGGAAGTGTGGCATGTAGTGGTATAGGAGAGGAAAAATCTGGGTCAGGGCTTGCAAGAGGCCACGCCAGCAGAGCTGCTGTGTAGGGAAAGGTGCAACCCATGCAGTGGCAGCCCATGTAGCGTGCACGTATTGCTCTGAAACCACACGTAGAATACATGGGCTCTCCTGGCAGCACTGGAATTTCCCTGCCTTTTCAGCAATCTCTGCTTATGCTGCTGTTCCTCCAGTAACAGCTGCCTTGAATGGCAAGCCCAGCCTTGGTGGGCTTGTTTGTTCCTGCCGAAGTCAGGAGAGGGGCTCTGTGAGCCTGGCTGTCCTTGTCAGGAGATGCAGAAGCAGGTGTGTGGGTCCCTTCTCGTGGTCGGGGTGCCCGCCGGAGGTGCCCGTGTCGCTCAGCCGTGCTGCAGCAGAGGGTGCTGTGCCCGTGCTGGCAGCGCTGCCTGCCTTGGGCAGGGGCTCCCCGTGCTCAGCCGAGCCCCTCAGGACTGATTGCTCTGCAGCTGGCCTGGACAGGCCTGGGGAATAACGATAATCGTAGAACCATCATAGAATGGTTGGGTTGGAAGGGACCTTAAGGATCATCTAGTCTGACCCCCTGCCAGGGGCAGGGACACCCCCCACCAGCCCAGGCTGCTCCCAGCCCCGTCCAGCCTGGCCCTGAGCACTGCCAGGGATGGGGCACCCACAGCTGCTCTGGGCAGCCTGGGCCAGCGCCTCACCACCCTCATGGGGAAATAATTTATTCCCAATATCTAATCTAAATCCACCCTCTTTCATCTTAAAACCATCCCCCTTTGTCCTGTCACCACATGTCCTTGTCAAAAAACCCTCCCCAGCTTTCCTGTAGCCCCCCTTTATGTGCTGGAAGGTCTCCCTGGAGCCTTCTCTGCTCCAGGTGACCAGCCCCAGCTCCCTCAGCCTGTCCCCGCAGCAGAGGTGCTCCAGGCTCTGACCATCTGTGTGGCCTCCTACAGGCCCGCTCCAACAGGTCTGTGCCCTTCCCATGTCGGGGGCCCCAGATCTGGATGCAGCACTGCAGATGGGGTCTCAGGAGAGCAGCACAGAGGGAGGGAATCACCTGCTGGCCATGCTTCTTGTGATGGAGCCCAGGATACAGCTGTGTTTCTGCGCTGCGAGCGCATGTTGCTGGACCATGTTGAGCTCCTTGTCCACCCACACCAAGTCCTCTCAATCCATTTTCTGCCCAGTCTGTATTTGTCCTTGGGATTGCCACAACCCACATGCAGGACCTTGCACTTGGCCTTGTTGAACAACATACTAACTTCATAATAGATGTGAGGGGGTGGTTTGCAAAGGGGTCTCGGTGCTGGAAGCCCTCAGATATGCTGTAAACTAGCATAAGCTCTGTGGGGTGTAGGAGGAGCTTCTTTCCAACCTGCCCCAAAAGTTTTGGACCAATCTTTTTTGCTTCCCATCTCCCCTATTTGTTCTAAATCCCAGGTGGTGCTGGTTTGAGCCCTTGTGCTTTTGGTTGTGCTTGTCTGCCGTGATGGAGAGGTCTCCAGGGATGGCTGTCCCTTGCCGATGACCGTCCTTCATTCTTTTTTTAAATCAATGGTGGCGTTCTCTCCATCTTGGGAATGAACCTCTTGCAGTTAATGAATAACCAGCGAGAGATTTATCAGTGCAGTTTTCTTGCCAAGAGGAGATAACAGAATGAGCCCGTGGCGGTCTGCTTCCACCTCCAGCAGTGTGGGAGCTGTGCTGGGTGTGTGCAGGGCGTTGGAGAAGGGCAGGATTGCATCCTCTGCTGCCTTACCCCGTCCGTGGGCCGATACTGAGGGAGGCTTGCAGTCAAAGCATGAGAACACTCACAGTCAAAGCAGGCCACCACCGAGAGACACGGAGGACACATCTCCTTGGGCTGACTGCGCTCTTTCTGTATTGACCCTCATGGTGGTGTGTTTTGTGTCACACCTGGAAGACTAAGGTGCTGGTGTGTGGGATGGACTTGTACTGGCAGCTGCTCTGACCTGGGTGCTGAGTACTGACCTGTGGGGGCTTCACTGAGGACACCTTCCTCAACTTGGGTAGTCCAGCACGTCCACAAAGGCCTCTGTGCCCATCGCTTTGGTATTTTTGTTCAGTGCTGTGCGACAGCAGTTGTTTGCCAGCAGAGCCAAACTGCTCCCCTGCTGCAGCTGTGTGTTGATTTGAGACATCTTGCCTCAAAACTTCTGGGGGTTACTTTTGCTTGGCTTTCTGCTGTATTTTGGATAAAAACAGAGCTTCTGGGCGTGGAGGCTCTTTGCTGAGCTTTTTTTTTTTTTTTTTTTTGCACCCTCCAGGCTGAGGAGGTGGCTCCCAGTAAGGCCCTGTGGAGTCCAGGTTTGCCTAGAAACAGGCAGGAATTGCCTGAATCAGGAGCAAGAGGCAGCCCAAGCAAACGGCATTTTGTTTAGGTGGCTGCACAACTTCCATTGTGAAACGCCTGTGTCCTGCACAGCTGGCAGGGGGCTCCCAGCATAACCACGCTCGCTGAGGAGTGGAAGAATTGCACCAGTGTTTCAGGCAAGGAGATGCTACAGCACAAAGATGAAAGCTTTTGGGCAGCTTGGAGGGAGAAACCCACAGAGAGGAGTGAAGATACATGTGGGGGCTGGGGGAAGAATTAAATGTGTCATGATTTCTCAGCATTGCCTGCCGTTTGCTGCGCTGACTGCCTTGGAGAGAGCGGTAGAGAAGGATGCTGGCTGCGTGAGGCCAAAGGACAATGGAGGGTAAGGAAAAAGGGTGTTTAAGGTAGGAAATTTTAAGCGCAAAACCAAGGAAAGAAATCAAGTGGCTGAACTTGTGGTACAAGCCCTGGTTCTTCAGTTGGCCTGTGTTTAGGCTTGTTCGGTCCAGTTACATCAGCAGCGTTTAAGCGAGAACAAGTTGGAAGTGCCAGGGAGTATGGATAGTGGACTGCATCCACCCACCCCTCACCCAGCATCACCTTGGTGTGAGCAGGGAGGGCTCTTCGAAGCTGGGAATACTGGCCGTGTGGTGGGGGGCATCCTGCAGCAGGCAGAAAACACAGCCCCTCTGCTGCCATGTGCAGGCTGCCTCGGCACGCAGGCAGGGCAATCTAGGGTGTACCTTACACGTCTGTGATAACGGTATCAGCGATGTTGAGGCTAATAAGGCTAGTGACCCCGGAGCAAATGACACTCTCGTTTGTGCTGCACTAACGTTACCTCTTGCCAGTCTCTTTGCGTTTCTCTCTGCCTTTCTGTGTCCTCAGCCAAAGCCCAGTTGCGAGAACAGGAGGCAGGCACTGAGTTCAGCAAAGGCAAGTTTGGTAGAGCGTAGTAACAAGAAATGGAGCAGCGTTAAGGCTGGCATTCCTCACGACCCCAGCTGAGCAGAGATGCCTCAAGCATCCCTCCATTTGTCTGTCTGAGCCACACAAACGGCAGCACCCCTCCTGCCTGAGACCATTGAGTAAGCTAAGAATGGGATGGAATAAGCAGCATCTGAACCCCTTTCCATAACCTCTTGCCAGCTAGCTCCATCCCTGGGCCATGCATCTCTGCCTGCTCACAGCTCTTCTCTATGCCGGCTGCAGTACCTTGCTGGTAGCTACCACAGGTTAGGTCAAACTCTGACCCTTATCTCACCTGCCTTCTCCTGCTGAGACCACAAAATAATCTCCTTCTTGGCCATACTGATCAAAATGATTATGCCTCAGCCTTTGGCTACAAGCCTCGGGGTGCCACGTCCAATCTTGGTGAAATTTCCAAGCAGATTTTCTCCATCCTGGCATCCTTCCTCTCCCCTCGCCACTACGCTACACATTATCTGAAGGGATTTCAGCCTCGGATGTTGGCTAAAGGTGTTAGAGACCCTCATTTTCCCCACACAGGTTAAGTTTAGCGGTAAGGTAGACTGCCCTGTGTTAAAGGGTGGCACAGATACACCCTCCATCAAATGCAACGGGACCTGAACCGGACTCCGTTATAAATTCATTTCAGGATGAGGAAGCACGGTTGAGGTAGGAGCCCTCACTGTGACACACGTCTGGCCCAGACCGCGGTACATACATCCACAGTCTTGGTGGCGTAACCTGTCCAACCTGTGATGGGATGTGGAAGAGAAAGAACTCGGCTCGGTGTGGCACAAACCCTGACAAGATCTGGTGGAGAGGCTCTGCCGGGGGGCACGACCTTGGGCAGCGTTAGTTAGGAAGCAGTTTAGCTCCTCACTGCACTGTGATGTTGGCATTCTGCTGGTGCTTTACTCTTGTTTTGAGTATTTTTTTATTATTTTTTTTTCCCAGAGGTGTGAGGGGCAGTTAAGCATTCAGTTCCTATTAAAACTGATAGTTGATTCCAAACTCCTGAGTGCCTTTGGAAACTTTTTCCTTATATATGTGTGAAGATAGAGGGCATTTTAGGAGTGATAAAGCTGGAGAGCACTGTATAGAATAGCAGTTGGGTTTTGTAAAACAAGAAAGTGGGTGCTTTCTCTGGTGCTTTAGGAAGGAGGGATTCTGGACTCTTCAGGGTATTAAATTCATTCTTCCTGCTCAGATGAATCAAGAAATATCGCACTTGGATTGCTGCAATGTTCTAGCTTGAAAATCTATAATTGTCTTTGCAGGTTTCTTTTGTTGGAGCAGAAGTTGAAGCTGTTGATAGCTGTTAAGCGATAGCACGTGTTAGGTCCCTGCGAAAGGGAGTGGGGACTGGAGTGCTGTTTGTGCGGCTGATGGCATCCCAGAGCAGCAGTGTGCTGCGTGGAGTGCGTCCTGTGTGCTCAGCAAGTTTGAAGTGTTTGTCTGCAGGGTCTTTCCTAAACACTGGCCTTGCAGCCCTAGAAATTCAGCTCTGGGCTTTATAAATTCCTTAACACTCTTCCCACGCTTGTATGAGGATTTTTCCAAAGTGTCTTGAACCACTCAGGAGAGCTTGCACATTTGCAAGCTCCCCAGCTCTGCCTGGCAGCGTGGTCCAGTGAATTGAGCATCATAAAGCAAACTCAGGGAATCCCAGACCTGAGCTTGGTTCTGATGCTCATTTGGCTGTGAGACCCTCCAGAAATCAATCACAAAAGGATTCTTGCCCAAGCACAGCCTCTGCTTTGGGTGCTCTGGCTTTAGATACCAACAAACCTTTTGGTCTGCAAATGTTGTGCTCTGTTTCATTTGGTGGAAGTCAGCCAGAACCGCAGGAGCTGCTGTGGATGCTGAAGGTGCTTTGGAAGAGGTCTGGATTTCAGCCGAAGGCCACCCCTGGAAAGCAGGGCACCGAGCTCTGGCAGCTCTCACCGTACAAGCAGCGCTCCCCTGCCTCCGTGCTGAGGACACCAGTGTCGCTGGGAGATGAGCAAGGGACCTGCAGGAACATGCTCCTGAATTGCAGTTCCTGCATAGCAGCTCTTTTAACCCTCCTGGCATCTGTGAAGAGCAAAGTTCTGTGCTGTAGAGAATAATTAGTAATACTTGCTACAATAGTGCCTTCTTTCTACAGCCCTGCTCTGCAGCCCTCAAGGGTTACACTAGATTGGTCACATTATTTCTCTGCTTTTTGTACCCAGTGACTACAGCAACCTGTGAAAAATTCTAGGTGCCACGCGTGCTGTCTTATCTTCATTTTTAACATGTGAAATGTGACTAAATTCAGAGCATTTATTTTGTTTACAATTTTCTTATTTGCTTCTGCTTGCCTGTAGGCATGTTTTAAGGAAAACAAACCAGCCAAACCACCCAAACATTTTCAGGGATTACATACTAATATGCTGGATCCCAGTGGAGGAGTGCTGCTGTGGCTTCCTTGAGGTTGTTCTCCTTCTCACCTGGAATGCATGGAGACTCCACAGAGGATATAATCAGTCAGACGGGCTGTCTTGTCAAAGATAATGTATATTTTAGGATGTAACCACTACCCTGTCCTGGCTGACATACTAAAATACCTCCGGATAGCTAAGGACGCCACCTAAATCCAGTTCACAGGATCCAAGTGATGGTTTCAGTACATCCTATTTAAAGCAGTGCAAAATGTATACAGTATTGCCTAACTGTCCCTCTCTGAAATGCCAATGAGGCTGATTAGCACAGTCTCAAGTCTGGGGAGGTGCAGCGACACACTGAGTGTGATTAATTTTTTTTTCCCCTTTTTTTTTTGTAAGCAAGCCAAAGGAAACCAGACAAAAAGCAGGGACTGAGGAAGACTGCTGGTAGGTAACCACCTTTGACAGGGACACATCCCAGTTGCCCCTGTAGTGAAATTCAGCGATGTTTCTAGTAACTTGGGTGGTTTTCAGATGGAAATCAAATCCGATAGAGTCTTAATATACTAAACAAATGGATATATGGCCACTGAGTATGTAACGCATAAACTATTAGTATGAGATGACAAGTATTCCAGCATCTCCAGCAGCTAAGCAGCAGCTTCTTTGGCGTCTGATGGCATAGTCGCATCGGGAGCAATTTTCCATCTCTTGACCCAAGTGCCCTGCTCAGCTGAACCTCAGGGTTAGCTGGATCCATGGTTCTGCTGCCCTTGATAAAAAGAGGATAAAAAGAGACTAAAGAGCCTTCCAGCTGTGCCTGAGAAGCCCGGCTGGAGGTTGGGGTGTGGGGAGAGATAGGAGGGGGGGGACGACACTGCTGAATTATTTTTTTGTTTTAAACTGGACTTTGAAATTTAGCGCTGGAGGGAGCAACAGCCACACCTTCCGTGAGTAATATCCCTCCTCCACCCCCTTCTTGGCTCACATTCCCAACCAACCGCATGGGATAGGAGAGCGGTGTTTACAGAGAGTGTGACCCGAGGAAACGGGAAACGGGGAAAGGAGCGTGCGCGCGCGCGTGTGTGTGTGTGTCTGTGTGTCTCTGTGTGTGTGTGTGTCTGTCTGTCTGAGGGGGACAGGCACAGGAACAGACACAGGAACGGGGGATGTGGGCTGGCAGGGAGGGAGAGCAGCAGAGGGGAGATGGCAGGAAGGAAAGCAAACGGCATGCCGCGATGGGGACTGGATTCCGACCCCCAGCACTGCCTTCTGTGCGGTAATAGCGGATCAGCTCTTCTGGGTTCAGATCTGTAGTGTCTCTTGGGAATTACACGAGCACAACCCTGAAATGCTGGATTCTGAGCTCATTGCAGTAAGGGACCAGCTGCTCTTTCCCCTTTTGGGAAGGGATGAGGTTGGCACGTACCTCGGTGCATCAGGAGCATGTGCCCCGCCAGCCTTTTCCCTTTAATTAGGTCCAGGAAGGGGCACAGCAGCACTGCTTGGGACAGAGAGCTGAGCAGTACTGAGAGGCAAGCGTGCACGAAGAAAAATAAGGTGAGAAGGACTCAAAGCGTCAATACGTTGCTTAATTCAGACACCAGAGAAGGAGCAAAAGTGAACCAGCCCCGGGAGGGAGTTAAGTCCAAGTGGCTGGGGGTCAGGAGACACGGCTGGTGTTCACAGGCTGCCTGCCTGGCCTGGGACAAGTGCAGCCACTCAAACCTCTGGCTTCCCAGCGAAAAGTGGGAGTGAGATTTCTTAACCGCTGGTGGGTCTTGCTCTAACAGTAATGCAGTACCTGGTACTGCACGAATGGTACCACACAGGTGAGATGGTGCTGAGCCTACCTGCTGAGGCACTGCGGCCGTGCGCCGGGTACAAATACCTGGCTAGCTTAATGCTGTTGCCCATAAGGCACCAAGTTATTTCAGAAATTATTTCTGGGCCATTGGCCTGCCTGTTCTTGTGATAACTTCATAGCACGGACAATAGAAATGAGTGTTTTGTTTATCCTGCTCCGCCCCCCCCGCCGCCCCCCCCCCCCCCCCCCCCCCCCGTATGTGCTTAGAGTATTTATGGGGAGGACAGTTTGCTGGGGGTGGCAGCCACTCTGCTGCAGCTGTGGTCGTTAGTGGGCTGCTCTCAGAGGGCTCTTCGTGTCTCGTTAGCGGGGTGCGTGGCCCTGGGGGGCTGGGGGGGGCTGGCTGCTCTGCACCCTGCCACAGGAGCGGTGTGCTGCGGGGCCACTCACACTGCCACTGAAGGAAGGTGTCACAGTTTGGTTATAAATGAGCTGCTGCTCAGGATTTTGCACCTTGGGGGTGGGGACCGCCAGGCAAAGACCCACGTGGTCGGTCCATAGGGTGACAAATCCAAGGTGGGTCGGTCTTAGGATCATTTGCCTTTCAAATCTTTTGATCATCTTTGGACTCAGCTTTAGGGTCCAATGCCTTAACGGGCAGGAACTTGTTCTTCTGCCAGCTTGGCCTGTTTACAGGTCCTTTTGCTGGCTTTGACAGTCACTGGTGAAGTGACCCAGAATAGCCTTGGCCTTCCCTTGTTGTTTTATTTTGCCCGAGCGGCTGAAGCTTCAGCTCCCTCCTGTCACTCCTGTGATTTATTAGCTGTCTCAGAGATGTTTAGGTGATGCACTGCAGGCCTGATGGCACAGGAATAAAGCTTAGGGGAGAGCAACGTGGCAGTGACCCGTCAGGGAGCGCAGGGGAGGTTCTGGAAGCAAGACCTGGCTGGGAGTGAGCAGAGACTCAAAGTGGGAGGCTTTCCAGTGTGCCGCTAGCACAGAGCTGGATGCCCAGGCCCTGCATGTGGCTCTGGGTGTCTTCTGCTGCGTTCTGAAGTGAAGCATGGGTGTACAGGGCTGAGTTCCCACTGGGAGGTCTGCTCCTGACATCTTCACGCAGGGGGCTCTTGCTGAGGACAGACAGCATGCTGCCGGGAGGACGGGGGCCTGAGGGTCAGAGGTTGAATCTTTAGCTGGGAGCATTTCGTTTTGGGGTCTAACCTAGCACGGCCTGACATCCAACCTGGCACCGACCAGACTTAGGTCTGGGCCAGCACTCAGGCTCCCGGGCAAAAATACATTTTTGCTTCCTTCCCATGCAGCTTGTGCCTGAAGATGGGGGAGGTGAGCGTGTGCGCAGGGACAAGGGGCGTGGGGTAACAGAGAATAACAATTGTCTTAATGGAAAGAGAGAGGGAGAGAGAGAAGAAAAAAGGGCTGTTGAGCTCTTTCTCTCCATCCCCGAAATAATAGACCTATTACTATCCCCAAACCTCAGTCCCCCTCCCCTCCCCGCTCCCCTCCCCAGAGAAGAATTGGTCACTGCACAGCTGTGTGAGCAAGAAAAATATATTTATATATATAAGAGAATCTGCCCTTCTGAATTGGTTTGTGGGGATGGACAAAACCTCATTGTGCGCTTTATCTGCCCAGAAGAGAATAGTCCCACAGTCTCTGCCTGGCAGGGGCTCTGCGTTTGGTTAACTGTGGTCAGATAACTGTAACTTCATTTAGCTACTGTACTGTTATTTTTTTTTATTATTATTTGAGGCATTATTATTGATTGTGGCCACATCTGGGGAAGAAAACACAACTGTCCCTTCCCGCAGCCCCCGCACTGGAAGGACGTTTTAATTTTATTTTGGGGGATTTGAGGCTGGGAGTGGGGGGGTCGAACCCAAGTGGGTTGCGCTGGGGCTTCAGGCTGTTGGAAGAAGCTGGGTTGCGGGGGGACGACCCCCGGGCGGGCGGGTGCTGGGGGAGCCCCCGGTACCGGGCGGGCTCTCCCTGCCGGCGGGGGGCGCGCGCTGCCCGTGGCGGGAGGAGGGGGGGGGAGGAGGAGGAGCAGCAGCAGCGGCGGGCCGGGGCACCGGAGGCGGGGAGGGCGGGAGGGAGGAGCGCGGCCGCGGCAGCCCGAGTCGGGCAGCGCTGGGCGGTGCGCGGCGGAGGCCGATGGGCAGCGGGCGGCCGCGCTCGGTGCCGGCACCGGCTCCGGGACCCCGCCGGGGTGGCGCGGGGCGCTGAGGGCGGCACCGGGGCTTCACCTGCGGAGCGGCCCCCGGAGCGGCCCGGGGGGATGCCCCGCTGCGGGCGCGGAGACTAGCCCGGCCGCCCGGTGCATGGCCCAGCTATGGAGGTGGTGGACGAGACGGAGGCTCTGCAGCGCTTCTTTGAAGGTAAGAAGGTGCCCGCTGAGCCACAGCTCTTCGGCCACAGCCCGGCCGGGCTCCTGGTGGCCCCTGGGGACAGCAACCGCCTCGTCCGGCACCGGAGTGACCCCAGGTCCCCACGCCTGGGCAGGACGCCAGCGCGCATCCTCCGGCGTGGGGTCCGAGCTGGAGGTTTAAGCACACCGAGGGCTGCGACCGTGTTGCATCCTATGGTGCGGTGCGGGCACCCCGGCCAGGACCTTGCCGTGGCCCTCGCCCGTCCTCGGAGCAGGCACCAGGGTCCTGACGGTGGCTCTGGCATATGGATTGCAGGCGTCGCCGTGGGGCCAAGCCCCCGGCCACCCTCCCTGCTGGCCTCAGGACCGGCAGCCCCCCCGCCTGCCCCCGGAGCTGTGGCCGCTGGGCGCAGCGTGTTGAAGCAGGGTCACCGCTCTGGGCTTTGCTGGGGAAATCGCCCCTCTTTGGTCACGAAGACAGCTGATCCCACGGTGGTGTGTCCGGCAGGGGACCCCACACCAGCTCTTCATCTGTAGGCCAGCACTGTCCAGCCAGAGCCCAGACCCCTTTGGGCACCACGTGTCCGTGGATCAGAGTCTCCTTCCCATCGGTGCAAACCAAAGGCAGCTTTTACTGAAACCCAGTGGTGGAAAAGTGACTGTAAGGAGAATTTGGCCTCTCTGTCAAGCAAGGGTGGAACACAGTTGCTCGTGGCAGCTGAGGGGTTGGTAGGGCTGAACTGTGTGGCTGGGGAGGCGTTGGGACTCCATCGCCCTTTGCTGTTCCTCCCTTGGCTCAGTGTTTCTTCTCCCCGGTCTGGCTTTGTTGGCACACTTTGCTCTTCCTTGTTGAAGGTATTGTTGCTTCTCTCTTTCACTTGTCTTTGTTTCTCTCTTTGTGGGGCTGTGCCCCGCACCACATGCCCCTTGTTCTCTGGTGGGCCGTTTGCCAGGTGGAGGTTCTGGCTGCACGGGCTGTGCCACCTTGGTGTGAGCCCCTGGCACACAGATGCACTGGTCGAGGGGAACAGTGCGCCCATCCTAGCAAGGCTCCGTTGCGTTAGCAGGTCCTGTTGCCAGTGGCGGAGCTGGGGTTGGGGACCTTGGTCCATGGAGAGCAGGCTGTGTGCATGGGTCAGCTCTGGAGCCTGGATCCCCTCTGGAGTCCTCGTGCTGTGCTTCGCCTGCGGTGGGATAGGGCAGCGTGCTGTCTGCTCCGCTGAGCTGCTCACTTGGTGTGGCCTGGGGCAGTTGGGGTGGGATGACTGTGCCCCTCCTGTTCCTTTGGCTGCTGGAAGGACTTAACCTGGGGAGGAATGCAAAGATGCGCCACAAACAGAAGATGCTCTCAGGAGTGAACAGGGGCTCAAGCTGCGTACTTCTCACTTTCCTTTCCTCTGGCATCCCTGTGGTGCCTCAGTAATGCATCTCTTCTTCAAAGGAAAAAAAGCATCCCGTTTGTTCCAGCCGTGGTTCTGGATTCCCAGGAGCAACAGGATTAGCAAGGATGGGAAGCCTCGCCATGCGGGCTCTTATCGTGTGCTCCCAGCCTGTGTTCTCTTCAGCCTTGAGGGGGCTTGTTTTGTGTTTAGGGTTTCACTTGGACCAATTTCCTAAATCTTGCCCCCCCCACCCCACCCCCACCCCCCCCCGCCTCCTCTGAGCATCAAGCACCTCCCCGGCAGCCTGCACAGCCCTTGCTCAGCACCCCGGTGTTACTTACAGGCATTAGACTTCAGCTGTCCGGCTCTTCTTTTCGTTTGTGGAAGTGGCATTTCTCTCTCTCACCCACAGCATCTTTTTATAGGGTGGAAAGTTTCTTTCTTTGTCTGTCTGTCTCATTCTCTCATTTGGGTGATCCTGCTTGAGCAGGGAATAGGGCAAGGTGCCCTCAGGAGTTTCCTGCCCATCTCCATCATTCTGGGATTCTTTCTCTCTTTTTCTTTTTTTCTTTTTCCTTTTTGCATCCTTTTATCTTTGTTTTTTGGTTTGTTTTTTTTTTCTTTTTGTCTCTCTCCTCCTTTCTCTCTCTTTTTCTTTTTTGAATTAAAGCCATCTGGTCCCTGTAAAAACCGAGAGTGAAGGAAACTGGGGCTGAAGGATATTTCTTAGCCTCTGATATTTGCTTACTTGTATTTTTAGAACTTCTCTGAGCTTAATTTTTTTTGTGGAGCCCAACATGGCTGTTTATTTTGTTTGAGCAGCTAGATCCCTTTGGCGGTGTTGTTAAAGAGCATCTGTTACAACACAGTGTTTGAGGGTGAGAGGGGAAGAGGAGAAAGTTTTATTATGAAGGGTTGCTGCTCGGTTCAGTTTATGCAGTGAGTGAAGAAACAAAGTACTTTCCTTTTTTGCACGTTGTAATCGTGGTGCTCTGAAGGAGTATGTGGCCAAACTGATCCTCTGTTGTTTGGAAGTGAAGGTCAGTCTGTGCCTTAAACTGCTAGCTTTGCAGCCACAGAGCCAGATTTGCCCTGGAATCTTGCTGTCCTGAAGAATTAATGGTTTCTGTACGTGTAATAGAGTGGTGAACAATAGATCTGTTAGAGTTTATTAATTTGCAGGAATAAATTCATTAGTAGAACTGATTCCTTGCTCCCATCGTTTCTTTAAGAGGTGTCTGCTGATTCCCTTCCTGGAGGGAACACGTGTTCAAATCATATTTTTTTTCTTACAGCGAAATATTTTTTTCTTCTCACAGATCATCTTCTCACCAAGTGGAGATTTTACCCTAAAGGGATTTCTTCCTGTGCACTGAAAACCCTGAAATAATTTGGGAATTCCCTTTCCTTTGCCTGTCTCTGATTTGTACAGGATCTGAGCCTGCTGTAAGCAATCCCACCACATTTAAGAGTAATCCTTTAGTGCTTGTGTAGCACTCGGTATTTCAAAGTGTCAGACAAGGATTAACTGGTCTCTTCTTGCAGACTTTTGGGGAGTGGGGGCTGTGCTGCCTGAGGTGTGGAAGAGAGTTGGTGTCTGTACTAATGCTGAGTCCTGGCGTTTGGCTGGCTCCAGCGACAGTGCGGCAGGTCCTGTCTGCAGAGCAAGGCTTGTCTGGGGGAGCGGGTGCTCCTGAGCACTGAGGGCCGGTTGCCTGCCTCTGGTTTTCTCAGCTGCAAGAGATGGGCTTTTATTTTCGTCAAGATGGCTCCCAGTATCTGCTTGGGCAGGGTAATCTTGTTTCCCTGGAATGGAGTTGTCTGCTCTGTGAGGATGAGGTCTGAGACATGCAAGGACGGAGAAGTGGGAGAATGATGTGAAAAGTCCAGGGCTGTGCCCTGATGTTTGGGAAAGGGCCAGGGGAAAACATACTGAGTCTATAGGAAAAGAGATGGGTCGGGCTTAACTTCACATCCCCTTGGGATGCAGATGCTGTGAACGCGGGTCTGGCTGGCAGCATGGCCTCTGAGCATCCTCAGGGCGGGCCTGTCCCATGTTACAGGGATTGTCACTGTCCTGGTTTGCGTTAGCACAGCTGGTAAACCTGTGTGGTGGTGCCCAGGACCATCCAGCTGAGGAGAGCTTGGGCAGACAGCTGGGACAGCTCGCAGGCAGAGAGCGTGGGATGCTGCGGGTTCTGGCACTGGAGGTAAAGGAGCTCAGTTTGGTCTTTCCATAGTATTGGGAGTGTTTACCCAGAGCATTTGTATTTTGTATCAAAGGAAAAGTAGGGAGTTGAAAGCGTCTGACCCTTGGCTGGCATCCTGCTAGAAACCTTACCTTCCTCCCTGCCTACCACTCGCGTAAGGGAAACAGTTACGACAGAGCTCAGCTATTTGGGATCCCTCTCTCTCTCTCGGCTAATTTATGAGATAAGAGGTTGTTAAAGAATGTATATCGGGAAAGATGTGCAGAGCAGGGCTTGGGGGGCAGGGGAGTGGGTGGTTTGGCAGATGGCTGAATGGTGTTAGGGCAAGAAATGGACAAAGAATAGTGAACACTAAAAGTTTGGAGGATTTTGGGTTGGGAAAGACAGGTGTTGGTTAAACAGAAGGGACCAGTTTTCACTGAGGGCATGCAAGTCCTGTGAAACGAAGCAACTCTTTCCAGTTTTTCATGCAGCAGCACTCAGAAGCGTGTGTTTGCTGAGCAGCCGTGTGTGCATGAGCGGGGGCTGCCGGTGGGTGCGTGCTGCTGGAGGGGCTGCAGCAGCCTCTGAGCTGGGAGGGAGCAAATGACCACTGGGAGCTTTATCGGCAAGGCAGCAAGCGTGTTTGTATTAGTGAATGTTTTTGCCCGTAGGAGTGTATCTGTTTGGGTGTTAGTGGGTATGGGTTGCTTTCTCAGTGATCTTTGTTGTGTGTTGTGGAGCACTTTGTGTATGTGGGTAGGAAATGCTGCCTTGCAGCCCTGCAAGGAGAGGTCTGGGCCGTTGCCCCATTTTCCTTGAATGAAAAAATGGAAAATGACGAGGCTGAGGCAGAGACCTGAATCCAGGACTCCTGGGTTTGCATCTTGTCCACCATGTTGTGTCGTATGGGTCGGGTCTCTGCTGTGTGTCTGCAGGAGGATTTGGTGGTGGACAGGAATGGGTGGAGAAGGACTTCGCTGGTCAAACTTTCACTGATGCAAACGAGTGAAGCCGTGAGCTTAAAGGAAGAGGAATGATGGTTTCTCTTCAGAGCTGGCCAGCACCTCATGAAGTGTCCCTGAGCTGGAAGGGCTCTGGCTGCCAGCAGTGCTGGTGACCCAGCCTGTGAGTTACAGCTCGCTGGGGGTCCGCTGACCCACGGGGGCACCTTCAGTTTCTGCCAGGCAGCAGGTTGGGGGGTAGTGTAAGAGAATCACAGAGTAACAGGGGACTGCTTTGGAGTCCTCCTGGCTGCTTAGGGATGCAGGAGGGAGGCTGCTGGTTTCTTGAGGCTGCAAATGCTGGGAACAGAAAGGGAAGGAGGACAGCAGAGCCGGGACCTCTAGAGCAGAGGCTGTGGTCCGTGGTGATGCGGCGCGGCCAGCAGAAGCTGTGCACACAAACCAGGGCAGCTGGCCCTGCATATGGTTTTGGGTGCCTGGACTTGATGTAGCAATGCAACTACAGCAGATGGGAGCATTTAGTTTCTTAGCATTCTGCGAAAGAAGGGCTTTTAGGGGAGCTGGGTTTCATGCTCACTGTTCACCCTCTGCCTGTTTGGTGGCTGCCTGGCCCTTAGCCTCCGCGTGCCCCAAATGCATCTTCAGGCTCTGATGCTGTGCTGGAGAGAGGCTTTCCCGCACCGCTGGTGGGGAGCTGTTTGATGTGGCCAGCGCAAAGGCAGAGGGAAAGCATTGGGAAAAAGCTGTGGAGAATCGTGGGCTCTGTGCGAAAAGCACAACGTGATCTTTGCTGCATGTCGCTGTGGGTCCTTTGTGCCTAGACCTGACTCTCGGGAGGAGCGGGCTTGGGGACGCAGTGGCTTTGCAGTGTGACAGTCTCTCCGCGGCCTGGCTGGCGCAGTGGGGAAGGTAAGAGGCTTTATGTGGAGCGCTTTGCTGAACGGAGTTAGCCCGTGACAGAATGGTCCTGGGGAACCTGGTACAGCACAAACACATGACCATCCCTCCTGGTAATCCCCTCACAGACCCAAATCCCAGAGTGTAGCAGCAGCCTCCCAGCTTCCTCCCTGGCCCTCCCACTCTTCCCTGAGGGAATAGAAAAACCAGCAGGCAGCAGCCCTGGGACCTCGACCAGCCGAGCTAGGCAGCATAATGACAGAGGGAGAGAGCAGGGACGCAGCGGGAGCTTGACATCTGCTCTCACCATGCTCAGGATGCGCTGGATCCGAGCAGGTAACAGCACAGATCCCCCAACCCTTCCACAGCTCAGCTTGCTTTCCCCTCTGCCTCTCCATCTCTCTCCAATGTGATTGCCTTCTGATCCTCCTCTCTCTGCCCTCCGTTTCGAGCTTCCCCTGCCCACCCGGCTCGGGGTCTGCCTCTGGTCAGCACATGCCCTCAGCAAGAGCAGGTAACGTGAGGCTGCTGGTGAGCCCAGCTCCATCCTAGGGCCTAGGCAGAGGATGGAAAAGAGAAAAACGTTCCCTTGAGCTCATCAACCAGTGGTCTGCAGTGCTTGGCTGTGGCCCAGGGGCTTTCCTGGGCACAGGGGGAAGCTGGCATCTCCATCCCAGCCGGACCAACAGGAGGAGCTTCCCAGAACCTTCAGCCAAAGTGCTTGTCCTCGTCTGCTTCTCAGGGCAACGCTAGTGCAAAACAGTCTGCCGCTTCCAGCAAGGTCTCGTGACCGTGCTGGTATTTCTTTGGGGTCTGCCCTCTCTCCCCAGTTTCCCCAAAACTCCTTTTTCCTGGGTGGGAAAAGGCCAGGAGACATCCAGATGGAGTAAGGCCAGAGCGCTGTTCACAGGAGGGTGGATCCCTTCAGGCATCTGATAAAGAGCGGGTTGTGATTCAGAAAGAGCAACGTGAGCGCCCGCCCGCAGGGGCTCCGTCGGGACGGGGAGAGGTACTTTGCCCGTGTTCTGGTTAATGTATCTTCCACAGGTTGGCGTCCCGGGAGTGACACCTGGATGCGGACCAGGAGGGGTTTGGGAAGAGCAGATGAGAAGGGAGTCGTGCTGGAGGTGTGAGCGGGCCGATGGAAGTGGGCATGCTGGTGACTCAGAGATCCAGCTGACCCACACTGCTCCCTGGGCTGGGGTTGTGCTGCATGCAAGGATGTGGGGAAGAGATGCCCGTCAAGAAGGAGCCTTACTGGGATGCTGGATAGGCAGGGTTTCCCTCCGCTCCCTCACCCTTTTCTACTACAGCAAAGCATTGGCTAGGGATGGCCTTCTAGGACCAGCAACATCCCAGCTGTCATTCACTGGCGGCAAGAAATGCAGAGAAAAATGGCTTTGGGGCACAGTTAGCCTGGAGAGACCTGGGCATCACCTGGAGAAGTGCAACCCCACCAGAGCGGTGCATAGGGAAGCCGCTCTCCCCATGGGCTTTCTGCCTCCTGTCATGGTTCAGCGGTGGCCTTTTTGCTTTCTGCTGTCACCCTGGTTTATACCCTGCCGCTGTTCTCTGCCTGTGGTCACTTAGTGAGAAATAAAAGCAGGAGAGGCCTTTCAAAGAAGGGAGATAGGGACCTGCTGTACTTGCCCTCTTCTGTTTAGCAGCCTTGTGGATTCCTCCTGCTGGGACAAGACCTGCGTGATCTGGAGCTGCGAGCTGTGCTAGGAGGGTGTCAGGCTGTGGCCAACGAACCCCTGGCCCACAGCAGTGCTGCAGGTGCCTGCCCTTCCTCCGTGCTGCCCCGACAGGGTCCTCGACCATGGCCTGGCATCCCTCCAGTGTATCCCTGCCTGGGGATTTCCCTGCCCGGGGCTGGCGTTGCTCCGGCAGAGCTTTGCAGAGCTTGCCAGGTAACCCCCTTGCCTCTTCCCAGTAGTGTTGCTGACTGGACTTGGACTTTGCACTGCCTGATAAGAATCCCAGTAAGCTAAATGTGTATGAGGAATGATTAACCAACATGTGTGTTGCCAGAGGACAGAGGAGCAGCTGTGACTGGAGACACAAAACAGGAACAGGCTTGTGGCTTTTGGGCCCGAGCTGGTGCTTGCCGGGTGCTCCTGCCGTGCACCAGCTCATGGGGCAGCATCACTCAGGAGAGACAACCCACACTGTGGCCTCCTTGCTGCTTTTCAGGCAGACAGGCAGACACCAGAACCAGGGATGGACAGGGAGGGATGAGACTGTGTCTGATCAGCAGAGGAGGTGCAGAGTCCAAGGGGGGTACTGCTGCTGTGTAGGGAAGAGGGGCCCTTAGAAGCAGAGGGTGGATTGCATTGGACACTACACTTGGCTATCCTTTGGCTCCCACTTATGGTTTCATAGGTATACCCTCTTATTCCCACTGACTAGCACACCTTGGCATGCCCTTGTTTATCCTCCAGACCTTCCTTCTCCTGTTGGCACCGTTTGTCCTGCACAACAGGGACAGAGGACATCTCCTGCCTGGTCTGGTGGAGGTGGGTGGGCTGGTCAGCCCAGGACCCTCTGCTCCTTGCTGTCTTGCAGCACACCCTGGAGCGTGTTCAAGGCACGTTTGAATGAAAGGCGTCCGTCCCGAGGGAAAATGGACCATGATACTCAGGGTCCATCACTTATCTCATTGAACTTTGTCTGTTTTGGTGCAGTTACTCAAAATGGCGAAAGGGAGATGTGGGAGCCGGGCGGTGGGGCTGGGGAGAGCGGCCAGCCCTGGCTGCGAAGCGGAGATGCTGGGTTTGTTGTGGAATGAAAGCAACCAGTTGCTGATTTTGCTGGCTTGTGGGGTGGTGGGGAGGAGAGTTGGTTGGAAAGGTCAAGGCCGGAGTTTTAAACAGCCTTGGTGTGCTCAGATCCAGGATTTGAGGGTAGAGGCCAGGGTGGGCCAGGGGGAGCAGTCTTGGGAGTGCCAGGCAGCTGTGATCGTAATCCCGTGACATCTCCAGGGCTAGGGCCAGTGTGCAGGGCTGCAGGCGGAGGCAGGAGTCCTTTCCTCTGCTGCAGCACAGTATCGATGCTTCTTTCACATCCCAGTTGCTGTGACAGACCAGCCTGGCCATAGGAAAGCTGGCATCAGTCTCTGCAGCGGTTAAACTTTTCTTAGCCTCTCTGGTTTATCCTGCATTTCTTTTTTTCCTCACTTTCCCGCCTCCACATCCCTCATCCCTTTTGCTCTATCCACTCTTCTTCGACTGCTCTCATCATTTTTTTGTAGTGTATTGAAGGAGATGTACTGAATTATGCCCTAAGTACTTGCAAACTGCATCAGCAAGAGCAAAAAAAAGGGGGGCTGTGCCTGCAGAGCAGCGTGCAGTGTGAGCAGAGACTGAGCAGGCTAGCTGAAGCAGCGTGGGATGGGACCAGAAGTGAATAAAGAGCTGATAGGCACGTGCAATGCCAACAGCCGTGGTCTAGCTCTGATGAGATCTCTGCATTTTTAAAAAGAGCAATTAAAGCAATATTTTCTGGGGCTGATTTTTTTTTTTTCCTGTACAGTCTTTTGCCATCACCCCCATGTTGTGGCAGCATATTATCTTGGGAGACTCAGAGTGCCAAACTGATCTGGTTTTTTTACCCAAGGAGAAGATGATGGTAACTGGTGGGGAGGAGGCCCTGCAGAAGGCGTGGGGGTGGGCGTGGGAGAAGATTTATGGAAGACACAGGCAGGGTTTCTGAAAGAGTTGGTGGCCCAGTTCCTGCAAGCTGGCTGTCTGCTTTGGTGGCGAGGGACCCCAGAGCATGCCAGGGCGCTCCTGCTCACAGCCTTGAGAAGCAGGCAGAGTATAAATAATACATTCAACTTAATTTGGAATAGGATGATTCACTTCGTTTGTGTCTGGTGATACTTATTAATCAACAGTTATCATTTACGACTTTTAATCCCATGTGCTGACTACATCTGACTGCTAGATATCTCGATAAACAGGAAACCAAACAACTTATCAGCCCGCTTGATCTTGGCTTATCTTTTCTGTTATGACAAGCAATGGTTGTGGACATTGATTCCTTAAAGCACTAAAGGGTGTGCTTTGACTTTATTGGAAATTAAACACCTGAAGTAAAGGAAAAGCTTAAAAGCTGTGCATTATAAGGGCCATCAAGCCATTTCACAGGTGGCTGCTTGCTGATAATATAATCAATATTATATATTGAGTGGAGACTCAGTATCAGGACAGAAACGGTCTTTTCCCTGATGAGGTCCCATCCAAACAAAAATCTGAGGTCAATGAGAAGCTCTGGGCAGGGAGGAGTAGGAGGGCTTCTGCCCGTCTCTCCTCCCTCCTGCCTGTTTTAATTCTGTCTTTGGAAAGGCGTTGGGATGGAGAAGTGGGTGGTGATGAGTTTTCACATGCAGCATGGTGGAACGTGTAGTGAAGGGAGAGGAGTGACAAATAATATTTCAAAACTCATCTCATTGGTGTTGAGGGGAAACAGCCATGTGGGGACCTGCAGACTGGGGACAGGCTGCAGAGCCCAGAATGAGAAGTTTGGGTGCTGGAGGTTTTGCCTGGGCTGGGCAAGAGGAACTGGTCAAAAGTTAACCCAGTCCAACAGGATGGTCTTGTGGAACATCAGGGCAGGGACCTTTCCTACTCCTCTGCTTTTAGACACAGGTGCTGTGGCTCTGTTACACCCAGGAGCCAGCTGTGGGTGCAACAGATCATGGATGATCACCGATTTTTGTCATGAATTTTCAGCACGGCTTTGTTAATTGAGCCAAGGCACAAATTTGTAGGTGATCATGTCATTGGGCCAAGTCTGGCTTTGGAAGAGATGTGAAGGATGCCAGCGACAGTAAGCTGTCATGTGTAGTGAAGCTGATACCAGGCACCACAAATATTTCCCGCTGCTGCTGCAGAGTGAGACCCTGTCAGGAGGGTGTAATGCGCAGGCTGGGATGCTTGCTGTTGGCTCTCTGAAGGAGAGAAGTGGCGTTAACTGGGCTTTTTTCTTTAAACCTTCTTTTCTGCAGTTTTGGAAACCAAAACACACTTGAGAGTGAGCTTTGAGAAGTAGGTAGCAGGAACGAGGTGGAGAAAGTTGGCCTGATGTGTCCTCATTTTGTGATTTGGATGTGGGCTGCTCAGCCAGGGAACGATCCACGTTAGCAGAAGAGAAAAGGCCATGAGCTGTAGAAGCACACGTTGCTCCCTGGCATAGTCACTGCCCAGAGGAGACCTGTGGAAGTCTCTGGTTTTACCCCCAAAACCTCAAGTTTTGTAGAAGTTGTTTCTTCTTTGATCAGCCTGTTGTTTAAATGGGTCAGGGTGGTACTTGTGGGTTTAAGGCTTTTGTCAGTGCAGGAGAACCATGTTAAATGTTGGTGGTTTTGCTGTTTCACAAACTGTATAGCACTCAGTAAACCCAGAGGCTTTGTGCCAATGAGCAGCTGGGCAGGCCCCTGTTGGTAAGGTGTTAGTCCTCATTGCTGGTTGTGTTCCAGCAGGGTGAGCTCCAAACCTCTTTGAACTGGCACTGGGAGACAGACAGTGCCCTGAAGTCTTTCTGGTTCAGGTTAAGGTTGGAAGAGCGGGGAGATGAGCCTCCCCACTCACAGAGGCAGCCAAGCCAGGGATAAAGTGGCATCTCCCCTCCGTTCTTATCCCCGTCTGCTCCTCTATTCTTGCTTGCTGATTTCACAAGGCCCAGGAAGCAGCAGTAAGTCTTTCAATAAAATTGCCTTCTGATTTTCCTTACTTTGACAGTATAAGTTCTTAACATAAAGGTGCTTAACTGAGTTTCAGGTTAGAAGGAACTATCAGATCTTCTAGCCTGACCCATATAACAGCTTTCAGCAATGCAGCCTCCAGCTGGAAACTGTGGAGGGATAACAGGTTTGGTGGGGTTTTTTTTACTGCCACAGAGAATTTATCTATGAGATTGAGGTTAGCATCCTAGCTTTGCCAGGGAAACTGTGGGGCTTCTCATCACATGTGGTTGTGGGTTTGTGTTTCATCTGTGAAAAACCAACAACAACCAAACCCAACCAACCAACCAAGAAACCCATGGCTCTGGTTTGGGGCTTTTATGGGAAGGAATATGTCCTGTTGAACTGGGAGAAACTGGTTAGTGTTTGTCCTTGGCTCAGCCCTGAGGGTCTGTATGGGCTGAGGACTTCTCTGAGGGACTGGAGAAGTCAAAAAGACTTAGTGCAGGTTGTCAGAAATTGTCAGTAATTCACTTGCTTCTGCAGTAAGCTTTGTTTTTAAGAAAACAAAGACACAAATAACAGAAGTTTGTGACCACAGCACAGCGTGCAGGTCCGTTAGCACATGGGTCTGACCTGCTGGCTGGTCTCAGTACAGGTCTCTGTAAAAGCAAGTTCTCTGTCTGTCCCGTCAGAGGCAGAGGCTGGGTCTGCTGGCTTCTTCCAGCAGATCTTCAGGTCTGCGTGCTCTTTTCTGTAGGGCTAAGCAGGCTTCTCTTCAGACAAAACAGTGGGCATGTCTGCAGATGTGTTAGAAGTTCTGGGCTCCAGCATGGTTTTACGGCATGAATCCAGGCAGTTCCCTGTTGCTTTGCCTGTGTCAGCCCTTTGTGTCACAGACTTGTACAATCTTGGGGCACGACCCATCACTCCCTTTCTCGTATCTGTGTAGCCCCCTGCGCAAGCGACGACACAGAAACAAGCGGCTGGTAATCTTGGGAATTTCCTTCGCCCCATGTGGGCAGAGATGTCTCAGGCACCAGAACTGTAGGCACAGGCAAAGAAAACTGAAAAGAACTGATGGAGGCTGCCATGGTTGTTCAAGGAGTGTGGACTGTCCTTCTGGGAATGAGCGGCTCTGCCCTCCCTCCTGGTGCATGCCGGCGCAGGATGTGACAGTGGGGTGCGGGAGTGGGATGCAGGATGCAGGAGCAGAATGTAGGAGCGGGGTGCGGGAGCGGGATGCAGGAGTGGGATGTGGGAGCGGGGCGCGGGAGCGGGATGCAGGAGCAGGGCGCAGGAGTGGGATGCAGGAGCGGGGTGTGGGAGCGGGATGCAGAAGCAGGATGTGGGAGTGGGGTGCAGGAGTGGGATGCAGGAGCAGGATGTGGGAGCCAGGGTGCAGGAGCAGGGTGTGGGAGCGGGATGCAGGAGCAGGATGTGGGAGCGGGGTGCAGCAGCAGGGTGTGGGAGTGGGATGCAGGAGAGGGGTGCGGGAGCGGGATGCAGAAGCGGGATGTGGGAGCAGGGTGCGGGAGTGGGATGCAGGAGCAGGATGTGGGAGCCAGGGTGTGGGAGCAGGGTGTGGGAGCGGGATGCAGGAGCAGGATGCGGGAGTGGGGTGCAGGAGCAGGATGCGGGAGCCGGGTGCAGGAGCAGGATGAGGGATTGGGGTGCAGGAGCAGGATGCGGGAGCGGGGTGCAGGAGCAGGATGCAGGAGTGGGGTGCGGGAGCGGGGTGCAGGAGCAGGGTGTAGGAGCAGGATGCGGGAGCCGGGTGCAGGAGCGGGATGCGGGAGCGGGGTGCGGGAGTGGCAGTGGGCACGGCGGTACCTTGGACAGCAGTGCTGGCCTGGCTGGACCTTCCCAGCGCCCTTCTCCGGCCAGGTCAGCTCTGGCTCCACGGACACCCACGGGCCGCAGGGTGACGGCAGTGTGCCCAGCCTCGGCACGACCATTGCAGGCGGTTTCGTGTTTGCAGGCGCAGGGAGGTGCACAAAGCTGAATGTCCCATGAAATTCAGCTCTAGACCTAAGGCGTAAGTGCCAACTCTTTGCTAGTGACGAGGCGTTGCTCTTCCCTAGCCTCTTGTGTGTGAGCGGACTTCTAGGAGAATCTGCAGAGGGGAAAGTGCCTTTTCTATCATGACAGACCCCAACCTGCACAGTGAACCCCCAAAAGAAGCAGAGTGCGGGTCTGGTGGGGGTGGATCCTGCCTGCAGAGTGCATTCGTGCTGTGCCAAAGGCATCCCCGGGTCTGCCACAGAGGAAAGGGGGGAACCAAAGCTTAGAAAACTCTGTGCTGTCTTGGGGGAGTTTTGGGTGGCTGAAACTCTTGTCGTTTATCTTCTTGCCTCAGCTTCCCCCTGCCAGAATTGGTCACAGTCACCACCACAGCGGCTCTAGCCTTTTAGGTCACCTGTCATTTCGCGGCTCCCAGTGCTGCTCATAGGCAGTGAGGGACTGTCCTCCAGCCTTTGGAGGGAGCTTAGCTCCAGAATGGATTTAACATTTCTCTTCTGAGGTTAACGAATGGTTTGTCACTTGTGTGTCAGCTTCCAGGGATGCTCCTTTCACAGCCGGGGGCTGGTTGGAAGGCTCGGAGCAAGGGATGGACCCAGTGTGCTGTGTACGCCTGGCGGGAGCGGGACGAAGCCTGTGCCCTCCCTGCTCCCCTTCCATGGACAACTCCTGATTTATGGAGCTGCAGTCACATGTGCTGTGAATGAATTTTGCTAATAGAGCCCTCTCGGAAGGATCAGTGAGCTACAGTGGGGATAAGGAGATAGGAAAATATTGTCAAAAGTGTTCCTGACCTGCTGAAAATTCTAAATCAGCTTCTGATCACTGAGTTACCTCTGAAACCTTTGTCCGTGACTCAGCGATGTGGAGAACCTGAAGGACAGTCAAACAGCGAGTGGGCCATGTTTGTGGGTTTGGTTTGCTCTCCCTGAGCTTCTTGTATCTGTCAAGGCACTGTTTGCTGCCTCTGCGCTGTGATAGATTCGGAGCACTGTGGCCTCTGCAGCTAGGAGGGGCCTCCAAGACACCCGAGAGGCGCATTGCTCCTGGAGCATCTCTTGGAGAGTTGTGGTTTATAGTTTCCAAAAGAGGGTGCCCGGTAATGCTAACACTCGTGTTTATTGCAATCAGATATGAGCCCGCTGTGGCCGTGCTGTGCCAGCGTGGGGGAGCAGATGGTCCCTGACCGGCATGTTTTGCCTCTCTGGGAAAGCTGTTGCTGCCTGCTGGGAGCATCACCTTCTTTCCTGGCTGAGGCTGTCAAATCTTGCACTCAAACTGCCATATCCTCCTCGCAAGACTGAAACCCCCTCCCAGCAGGCTGCTTTCTCCAGGGTGAGTTCATGTATGTGAGGATTCAACCACTGTTCAGCCTCCTGGGTATAAACAGACCAGACAAGGACTTCTGTAAAGCTGCTTCTGCACCCCGAGCAGAGTTATTTCAACCTTTTCCAAAGCCTCTCCAGTATTTCCATGCTCTCTTCCAGACAAACAGAGGTGGGCCACCGATTCCAGCAGCACTATGCAGAAAAACCAGGACCATTTCTCTGTCTTCTGTTTGATAGTCCACTCGTGCATGGAGAACTCTGCAGCCATGGCCAGAGCTGTGACATTGTGCCGAGGGCTCAGGGGCTGTGGTTAGTCCTGAAAGCTGGAGCCTTTCATTTAGTCTTTTTTTCCCCCAAGTTTCCCTGCCTGTACGTGCTACTTCCAGGTGATTGTCTTGCCTTTTGCTTTGCTGTTATGCAGCAGACAGATTGCTGTCATTTACCAGGTGATTCAAGATGCTCTGTAAGAATGAATTGTTTGATTTCCTTTCTTTTTTATCCCACCAATATGTGTGCCACCTTCAAACTTTGCCAGTGGAGAACAGCAATAAAAAATGCTGAATGGCTTTGGCCCAAACACCAGTCCCTGGGGGTCTCTGCTAGTCACCCTTCTGCTCTTTGATGTCTCTATACTAGCAGCTGTATTTTAGCTCTGTCAGTGATGCAGTGTTAGATCTCTCTCATGTTCTCCCTGTCAGTTCCATGCCGGGGAAGGTTCTAATCAGGATGTCGTTTGGCATTAATTGAAACACATTGGAGAAATCCAAGGCTGCAAACACTGCAGGGCAGGGGCTGCCTGGCTGGTATTTGAATTGACAACATCTAGCCCAGCAGACCTCCAGTGTGCTGCTACAGAGGCAGCTCAATAACAAGTGTATTTAGCCATCTAAATATGCTGCCAGTACCACAAGCACTGAGAGAGAAGATGAACAGTGGATTTTGCAGGAAGGCCAGGATTTCTGACCTGTTTCCCATGAAGTCAGTCAAACTGCTGTGGTTCAGCCCAGCTGGAGCCATGGCCCTTTCGGGAAAGCAAAAGATGATGCACCTGGGGGAAGATCATTCCAAACACGGTTATTCAAAGGGAGGGAGACGGCCTCCCTGCGAGCAGCTGTGGCAGATGCTGGGGTGGCAATGGGAAGCAATAGCAGGGGGGTTGCTGTGCACAGGACAGCCACAGGAAACCGATCACGGCAGGCTGGTGGTAGCCAGGACCAGAGGAGCTGGCCTGTGCGCAGTTGTGGTTAGGAGATAGTGAATGGCCCAGCTGTGACATCCTTGTGCTATTTAGCACCAGGGGCACTGGCGGTGAGTAGCGATAAGAAAGGGAGCATTCAGGTTGGGCTCTGAGAAAGGCAGCCAGGCTTGGAGGAGCGTGGGGCTGTGGCATCATCTCCCGAATGGAAGTGCTGAAAGTCCAGACACAAGGGGCAGAGCCCCAAGGAGCGAGCTGGGAATGAATGACCTTATGCTGGCCTGGACAGAAGGCTCTAAGAGGTCTTTTAATCTATTGATCTAATGACTCATACAATTTGTGTAATTTCCTTGCCTTCCCACTCTTCCCTCATAACTCAGCTCTTTGTCACAGTTCTGGCTGGCAGCAAGACAGACTTGTTCGCTCAGGACCTACACGCTGCTTTCCCCAGCAGGTGCTTTAAAACAGCAGCAGCATGTGATCTCTGCTGTGGTGGGAAGGAGCTGGGGGAGCGGTGCTGGGAAGGAGCAGCACTTACTGCCTGTTGTCCTGTGCGCTGGAGGGAGACTGAGGAAGCAGAGGGGAGGGATGGCCCCCGGCGGTCAGGTACCAGGAGAGGGCTCTCGATTTGGTTCGCAGGTCCCTGACCTTCCTCGTGCATCTCTTCTGCGCGCAGTCCTTTGGGAGAAGGTCTTACCCCTCGTCATCCATCCCTTGTGCCTCCACGCCGGCAGCGCCAGCAGCACTGCCGTCAGGTTTGTCTTGTTTTGGGTACATCTCACCCTTATTTGAGCCTCAGTATTTGCCTTCACTTGTTTAATGCGTGGAGATGACTTAGGCTGCACATCAAGAGCCTGAGGAGCTGCTCTGCCTGCAGGAATGTGTGCAGCCAGTGCCTCCCACCTCCCCCAGCCCGGAGTGACCTCCTCATCCTCTCCTCCATATGCTGCCCTCCCCACACAGCATCCTCCAGCAGCGTGCCAGGCACCTTCCCTCTTGGTTTGTACTGCTCCAGACAGCACACTTCTTTGAAGTGAGACCCAGAACACACAGAGAGCTTGCAGGGTGGATGGGATCCAAACAGCATGTTTGGTATCTGATTTGTATTGTCTGGTAACTGTTTGCTAAATCCCTGGTGCAGGAACTATGTTCCAGCGCGGGAGACAGCTCACAGTTAGTCAGAAAACACAAACAGCAAATATTGAAGAGAAAAAAGAAATCTCAGTTTCAGTGTGAAAGTCTATATGGAAATAGCCAGCATGGCAGTAATACCTAGGGAATTAAAAAAAAATCTAATTGCATCATTACTTGTTACTTATTGTGGGTGGCTAGAGAAGCTTAGCTTAGCTCAGGAAATGGCAAAGCATGAAGGCGACTGAGCTGGTCCACGACCACCTGATTGGAAAGTAGCTTCCTTGGAGCAGAGGGCTCTTCAGTCTGGTAGTTAAGGGTGTGGAGGTACATCGTGCTGAGGTGTGTCCTCATCGTACCTAAAATGAGGACCTTAAAGGGTGGAAATGGATTACTGTGGCCCCTTCCTCAGGAGATGAATTGATCAGCTGAAGCCTAATTCTGAATTGCATGTGTCTGAAGGATGTGTCTTCTCCAGTGAGAAACTCCGGGTTTGGTGGGGGACACCCTAAGTAAAAAATTACATGGGCTGCAAGATTCAGGGATGTAATGGTTGGCATTGTCTTGAGATGGATGAAATCAGAGAAATAGTGTCCCCTGTGTCCGTCCCTCTCTCAGGAACGCAAGGAGGGCAAGAGCTCCCAAGCAGGGCACAGCAGCTCCTGCATCAACCCTGAAGTGGCAGAGCAGGATGGGTCTGTCTGGACCATTTACACAGCCCCAGCGCTGCTGCCTAGCCCAGCGTGCACCAGCTGAGGGAGTACCTGCAGACACACCATTTGTACTCCACAGCTGCTGAGTAAGGCTTAGACCACCAAAGCAGGACACGTTGAATCTCCTCCTTGTTTCCTTCTTGGAAAGAGGAATGACTGCCCTATGCCTGTGAGCCTGAGCACTTCTCTTGGTTGTGTTGCTCGGCTCCTAGATCCTTGAAGGATCAGCCTTGGGAGGTTTGTGCCATGTGTGCAGCAGAGGTAGATAAGGACTTGCTGCAGCGCTGGTGGAGGAAACCCAACGATGTAAGAAGCTTGTGGTGCCCTTTGTGATTTTTGCAGGAGTCGGTTCTGGAGGAAGCACTATTTGCAGTGTAGCACTGAGAGAAAGTGCTGTGTGGTTGCACATCCCAGCTGTGTGAGAAGTAGCGATGACCTTGTGAAAGATTGGTGTTGGTTGCACAAAAGTAGTGATGGCCCTCCCCAAGCCCTGGCAAAAGTCCCATCTAGATAAATTGCTCTGCTTTCTTACTCTCAGTCTCCTCTGGAGGCTGTCCAGGCTGGACAGGAGAGACCTTGTTGCCTCCCAGTTGGAAGGGAGGAACGAGATGCCCGATCTGGACGTGGTGTTCCAGGCGATGCTTGGCTGCCTGTGGGCTTGTATTCTGTTGCTGTTTGATTATTAATCTTCTTGACTAAGGACTGTTTTGTGCTGGGGGGGGGTTCCAGGAGAGGTCGTGCAGCTCCAAGTCCCGAGTCCCCCACGTGTGTGGTGTGCATGTCTTCCAAATCGGGCTGAAAGTGGTCTCCAGAGTGGCTCTACAAGTTTGCTAAGAGCCTTTCCAGGAGCCGCAGGCTCAGCAGTGTTGGTGGCCCTGCAGCGTCCGGGGACTGTGTCCCTGGGCTCTCTCCCTGGCAGTTGCAGAGCAGCAGTGACATTGCTCAGCCATCTGCCGTCAGCCTCATCAAGCCCCTGTCCCTCTCTGAGCCTTTATTGCCTCTCCCGGTCACCACCAAGCATGACCTGGGCACCTGGGTCAGAATCTCTGCTTAATACTGGTATGTAACTGGTAATAAATATTATTATTATTATTTCATGTATTGTTGATATGCTCTGATAATAATTCACACCAAAGAAAGTTTATGCTGATAGCAAGAAGGGCTGCGCTGGACCTTCGCTGGCATGATGCTGACAGGGATCTTGTGCACATAGGTGTTACCCTATAGAAAAAGGTCACTGCAGTCCCCCAAAACTTGCAATCTGGGTCAAGTGAGCTGCAGAGAGGAGCACACAAGAGCAGAAGCTTTTGCTTATGTCTCCATTTTTACTGTCCCTTAAAGCTCGGCTCGGCAGGGTGGCCACGTGGCTGATGTGCCGTGATCCCACTCAGGGCACAGCTGGAGGAGCTGGGTGCGTCGTGCTGCTCCACCTGGGGTCAGGTGAGCCCACCAGCATGAAGGAACCTCGGTGGCCGGGATCCAGAGGTGGTGCTGAAAAGCCCTTCCCCATTTCTGTCTTCCTCCTGGGCTGGGGAATGATGGTGCAAGGGTCATGGAGGCAGCCTCAGGCAGCGGTACCTCTTTTTCAGTCCTGAGCTTGGGAGATGCCAAACGAAGTGGCCTTCTCAGGTCCCGTTGTCCCCCATGCCAGCTCTCCAACACCCTCAGTCCAGAGAGGGAGATAAAGGCGTTGTCTTCTGCCTCTGTGGGACTCTAAACAAACAGGGCAATGTGCCCCCCTGGGCAGGCACCTTGGACCCTGCCAAATGGCGACGCTTGTGTGGGTGCTGCTGTTGCTTCCATCTTAGTGCATGAATGGACAAGCAGGGCATTGACGGCTGCGGGGACACACACAAATGCTCCACTGTGTCCCCTCTCACACCTTCCCCTCCTCCTCCTTGGCCCCAATGCCCGGAGGACAATGGCTCTATCCATGCCAAGGTTCACAGCTGGCAAAGGCGGAGGAGAGGCCAGGACAAGGGTGGAGAGCTGGAAGGAGAAGGGACTCAGGAGGGTCTGGAGGGATAACAGCTCCGGGAGGGAAGGGACGAGGGGAGACGAGAGATGGGGAAATTCGAGAGGGGCTGGAAGAGGGATAGGGGAGAAGGTGCTGAGAGGTGGCTGGTGGAGAGGCCAGGGAAGGCAGTAGGAGGGAGGGAGTAGAAAGAGGAGGGCTCAGGAAGGTTTGGGAGGGAGGACGAGACTTGGTCATCTCCTCTGTGTGGAGCTTTTCCTGCAGGGCTCCCTGAGGGACGTGCCCATGCCCTGCTGTGGTGCAGCGGGATGATTTCCTCTGGATCCTTGTACCTCTTCTGTCTTGGGATGTCTTTCACCACACACCTTGTCCTCCCCAGGGTGTGGGAGGTGGAGAGAGAGCGTTATCTCTCTATATATACACCTATACCGAGTGTATATACTGGCTTGTATCCGCTTCCTGCTAGTACGTCAGGAATAGCTATGGGAGCGAGGGATGCTGTGGGCCTGAACCAGGACACGTTGAACAGTTAGGGACACTTCCCAGCTTATCTAAAGGTGCTTTTGTCAGATATATTCTTCCGTGCATGTAAGCGAAGGAGCTGTAGTAGGCCTGTGTGAGAGCAGAAGGGAGTTTTCCAGCGGCCATGGAGACACTGCTGCGGCTGGTGCTGCTGACTCCGGGCGCTGGGCTGCAGGCTGGCCATGGTTTGGTCACACCTCGTACCAGTGTGGTTCATTAATCTGTTTTGCCACTGGCGCTGCTTTGCTGTTCACCCAGGTTGTTGTTACTCCAGGGTCTTGTTGGCCACTGGAGACCTGTAATGCTTTTTATTCATTGTGGTAAGTCCGGAGTCTTGGCTAAATCCCACCTGTCCTGTGCCTCTATTCCTGTTGCACTGCTTTTCCTGCATCCTGCTCTAGCTGGCATGGGATCGTTTCTCCTCCCAGCAGCAGGATCGTTGCTGGGTCAGCTGTGGGAGCAGGGATGCTGTCTGGGAGCTCACCAAGGGGGTCAGGCACAGCCGGGCTGCCTGCAGCCTCGGCCTCTCCACAGAGAAGGTGTGTGTGTTCAAAACCCCTCTCAGCTGCTGCATTCGGGAGTTCAAATACATGACACACAAAATTCGGCTCCCTGGAGCTCATATCTTCTGGGTAATGCCCAAATTCTCATGAACCCTCATTTCCTTAGCCCTGAGTTTGGTGTTTTCCCCAGGGTCTTGTCCCATGGACTGGCAGAGCTCAGTCTGGGCTGTGTGTTTGCTGTGACTTTGGATCTTGGGTTTTCTGCTCTGGCATGAACAGAGGATGCACAAGCTGCCCCATTGCTTTGGAGGGACAGGGCCATTCTTGGTGATGGGCTGATAAGGGCACGTCCCCAGGAAGGGACACAGGGTGGTGACTCTACCTCTGCATTGACTGGGACAAGCCTACCTTCTGTGATGGGAAGGGGCTGTGTTTGCATGTGGGCGGGAGAAGGGTGTCCTAACACGGCTGAAGATGCTCAAGGATAGGAGTGAGTATTATTTACATTATATTTAGGAGTGAGCAGCCAGTCAGTGTAGCTAGTGTAGCTCCATCAGCATCAGACCAAGTGAAGACCCCTGAAGTCAAGCAGTTGCGTGCATGCACACCACATAAAAGTTTTCCCCGCTGGCAGCCTGTGCAGATCCCGGCTGGTTGTCCTGGAGGGGCCAGAGGAAGATGATAGAGAGCTTGGCGTGAGGAGGGGCTCACCCCATGGAGGAACCATGCTGCAGTTCAGGGAGAGGGCCTGGGGGCCCCTCAGTGCCTCAGACAGCCGGGGCTTTGCTCTGGGGTGGTCCCGAGAGCGCTTTGGGGGAGATGGAGGAGTAGGTCTGGCTCGGCGTCCAACTCGGGTTACAGGAGCCCCTTTTGCTGGGAGTGACTGGTTATCATTACAGTCAGGTAATAAAGAGCTTTAATTAAGGAGGAATGCTGGGCCGGTATCTGGGGGGAGGCAGGGGCTGCAGGGTCCTTGTCCCTCCTGATGGAGGGAATCTTTCCACCCCTCTGTACACTCTGGGCATCCCTGGGTTGGGTGGATGGAGCGATGGGGAGATCATCCCACTGTCCCTTGCGCCACCAGCTGTGTCCCTGTGGCTGGCTGTCCCCAGCTGGCAGATGCATAGCCCAGGTCCCTGGGCAGAGGCAGGGTTTTGTCATGGCCCCTTGCTGTGTCCCACTGCAGGCAGGGCTGGCACGGGAGGGTTGCCATCCCCAGCTGGATGCTCTTCGGGCTTCACCCTGCGCGGCAGAGCCAGCCAGGCTCCCGCTGATGGGGAAGTAGGTCTGAAGTCGAGCGCTGGCCCTGCAGCTCCCCGGGCTTAGGCAGTGTTTGGTTAGCTAGCCATGGCACAGATTCCTCATGCTCACAGCCAGGCCGGCAGCCAATCTGCCAGGGCCGAAGGATAAACAGGGGAGGAAGCAGAAGGGGATGCTGAGCAGCATGAGGCCCCGGGAATGTGCCGATGTGGCAGCCTGGCCTGCCGGTTGCACAACGCCGCGCACACGGCCACAGGAACGTGCTCGGGGCTGTGCCGGGCCTCTGCACCTCACCGTGGCACCAGTCACCCCAGTGTGGCGTGCCACCGCTGAGCTTCATAGGCAGTGCCGTGCCTCACCGTCTAATGGCTGGTGGGTCTTCATGCCCGGCAGCATTTGCTGAAGCTGGCTGTGTTTGTCCTGCTCAGCTATGTATCCCACCAACGCTCAGCACCCACTCCAGTGCGTGCTGGAGAGCTGCTGGGAGAGGGGATGCTGCATCTTGCCATGTGGGACCAGCAGCCAGGAGCTCCTGGGATCTCCTGATCCTGTTCCCCCATGCACCCACTGGGTATTTTGTTATTGCCTCCCTGTTCAGCAATGGCTTTGTCACTGGGGTGCTCTGTGCCTCAGTTTCCCCATAAGCACCCTGCCATAAAGTGCTTTGTTCAGGGAGGGCACCAAGCAGAGGTCCTTGGGCAGGTGCATGTGATTTGCTGCTTACAGCGCCCAGCTGAAGGGCCATCCCATAAGCTACAGACTCTCCCCAGCATGCTCCAGCCACCTGCGCTGTACCACCAGCACCACGCCAGTGAGCCTTCTCCCTCTGCTGTGCTGCTTCTGACAGCTCCCCAGCCTGCTCTGGCTGTGAGCGAGCTGCGTGCCCTTTGCACCAGGTGAAGCTTGGTACACAGCAGGGTAACAGATCTGGCCCAGCTGTAGGTCAAGGGCTTCAAAGCAAAGGGCTGGTGCCACTGTCTCCTGCAGGCTGCTCCCTCTCCCGGCTGTGCTGCACACCGGGCACTGCCCAGCATGTCACTTGATCCGAAGGCAGCGCATCCCTGGGGCCACGGATGCTGCCCCCATCCTGGCCATGCTGGCAATGGGGCAAGAGGCTTGGATGCTGCTGGAGCACTCCTCGTCCTGTCTGGAGCGAGCCTGGGGCAGCAGTACACCGGTGACATCTGCTGTGCTTCAGGCAAGTGTGCTGGAGAAACAGCTGGACTTGCAGAGCAGCCAGCGGTGGAGGGTGTTTCTTGGACCCATCTTGTTCTGGGAACCAGTCAGGGTCGAGGTGGCAGGGAATGGAAATGGGCGGCAGGTGGGCTCACCGGGGTGTGTGGCTTTGTGTTATCTCAGTCTCAGTCCTCTTCTCACCGCCTCTGACAGCACTCAGGTCAGAGCACGGTACTTCATTTGTAATTCAGTCCTGCAAACGCTCAGCAGATCCCCAAAACCCTGAACAAAAATTCCCCCTCTGGTACATGGCATCAGTGCCTCAGGGAGGTTCTGGGCTTGGCACAGCTGCTTCTCTTCCTCCTCATCACTGGTGTTCCCCCACCCCTCACTGATGTTCCCCAGCCCCTTAAAACAGTTGACTTCGTTGTCATCTCCAGGTTCCCACATCTGGTTTGCGTTAGCAGATCCCAGGATGAAGTTCTTCAGCTCTCTCCCTTCCTCCCACCCCCAGGTGACCCAGGCAGGCTTATGGGTGATTAGAAGACAGGCAACAGAGCAAGAATAGGTGGGGGAGGGACTGTTATAAATAGAAATACCATAAACTTATCAGCCTACCACTCGAGGTAAATTCTGGTTTTAATCTCCCAGACCTGTAAATATGACGACTCACGGGGGTCAGATGCCGTTAACTCTTTCAGAGCCCTGCGGCTGCGTGCCCATCTCTGATGGGAAGCAGGATGCAGCGGAGCACCCGAACACAGGACAGGAGCAAGTTCTTGAGCCGAGAGGATGCCACCAGGAGGGATGAGCTGGCAGACCCACGCCATCGGAGCAGGGGCAGGGAGGAGCTGGCAGTGTGGGAAGCACCCCCGTTTGGATGTTGATCATGTTTGGAGGTTTGGGGAAGGCAGAGAAAACCAGTCCAAACATTGGGATTCCTGACATTCTCACACGTACGGGGGCCCCTGCTTGCCTGGCTCTGCTCATGAGGAGGGTGCTGCGGGTTTAACATCTTCTTGTTCCTCAGGCAAAGTTTACTTTTTGGGGGTCTCAACCCTTTTGCAAGGGAGGGGTTGACATGGTGTGAGAGTGGGGTGGCAGTGCAGGGGCCAAGAGGAGGACAGGACCTGGGGACCTGGCAGGTTTGGGAGCTTCTTTGCAGCAGCACTGACTGAAGGAGTTGTGAAAGAGAAGGTTGTCCTCAAAGAGTTTGCCCTGAAGACCTTCCATGTCTGCACAGGGAGGTCAGTGTGTTAGCAGTGGCTGAATTACTTGGTCGTGGTACCCTCCTGCCCTGGGACGTTCACTGTGTGCAAAGAGCACTAATAAGCTGGTTTGCAAGACAGTGCTCTTTGGGCAGCCCTGTGGGTGCCTGCGGCATCGCTCCCACTTGCTGCTGTGGGATGGAAGGCAGAATTCATCCTACTGAGCTTCAGGGACATCAAAGGGGCTACGGGTGACAAGAGTGCTGGTATACTCTTTGGAGCATACCAAAATTTGGTGCAGAGGCAGGGCCATAGACAGGAGGTGCTGTGTGGGGATTGCTGCTGTTCTTCCCACAGCAAGAGGGCAAACGCCAGCAACATGGGGGAGCTCAGCGCTTCTCTGGGCTCCTCCATCTCTCTTGGGCTGGGATGAGGAGATGCGGGAGTCTGTCTCGTGCAGAGCTGTGTGGGTGTCGAGCTTCCCAGGGTCCCTCCTCAGTGGCTTCCTGCTTCCTCCTAATCCCCACTTCGGAGGGGGAGGGGGCATTGTTAGTGTCGTTGGGAGCTCGTGACTCTATGGAGAAGTATTAGCTTTTAATTAATCACCTAAGCTGGCTTTTGGTAAGAGCCCAGCCTGTGTGGAAGCTCTGGGTGGTGGGACATTCCTTGTGCAGGTTTGCCAGTGAGACCCAGTGCCCTGACATCCCTGTTCCACCCCAGCTGTGCAGGTGCCTCTGTCCCCATGCAAAGCCCTTTACGTTTAGTGGCAGCCCCTTCCCATTGCACACGCGTGGCCGGACCCCGCCACAGCTGTTATCATGTCTCAGCTCCACAGCAGCCCAGCTGACGCACCTCTCGCGTCAGGGTGCTTATCGCACCCTTTGTCTGGGTCTCTGCTGAGAGCTCCTGAAGGTGACTTTTAAGGCAAGGCAGCAAAGAAATAGGGAAGTCCAGCACACCGCTGCCTATTGAGGGTCTCCTGACCTTTCTAGGTAGCTCCTGGGCTTCTCTTCTACTGTGGAGAAGCTCCTGGAGTTTGGAGGTGTGAGGAAAACCCACAGGTGTCAGACTTGTCTTGGACAGGCTCCGTAGCTTGTGGGAAGGCAGCAAAATTGGTGAAGTGCCTTTTTTGCTTCTTTGAACCTGGGTGCCAACCCCAGAACTTGGGATGAAGACAAGTTTTCCAATAGCTTTTGTGGTGGATGTTTGCCAAACACGCCGTGTGATTTATAGCGCGGTCTCCTTAGCCAAGAGTGGGGCAGCGGGGCAGGGGGAGTGCTACCCCCGGCAGAAAGGTCTCAGCTGATGTGAAGGGGTCACAGTGGCCGAGGAGCGCCTGCTTGTAGAAGAGGTGCCTCGGTAGAGCTATGCATGGTGAAGTGCCGCAAGCAGGCTATGGCAGAGGTCCTTGGGGATGAGCAAGGGACACAAGCACCGATGGTGGTCACTATCGGTGAGCTCTTCCAGTCAACCACAGCTTGAAGCAGGACACCGGTATGGTCGCTACCACATTACTGCGACCTCAGGAGAGGAGGTGGCTGTCACAGAGGAGCACCCCTGCGCTGACCTAGGGTCTGCAGCTGTAGAAGCAAGGTGCTGGCACAGCTGGGCACCTCACAGGCTCTGCCTGCCCTGGCCTCTTCTCGCCATGATGCTAGCCTGGCAGCAGCATCGCCTGGCCCTGCCTCAGAGCACCCTTCCGTCTGCATGGGAGGGCACCACCACCTGCTCCCCCAAGTCGCCGGGCTCTGCCGCGGAGGGACACGGTGCACAAAGGTGCCTCGCAAGTGAGCAGCTGCCCAGGTTTTTTCCCTCTAGCCAGGGTTACTGAGGGAGAGATCCCTCCGTCCGTGCACACACCCTGTCCGTTTGGCAGAATTCCTAGCTGGATTTATTTCTGCCGATTTGCTTGTCTTGGTATGAAAGGGATTTGCAGAGGGGAGAGCTGCAATTGGCCGGGGGCGGGCTGAAACCCCCCGTTCGGGGTTTTGCGGTTCAGTGGGTGACCTTTCCCCAGCGCATGGTCTGCCGGGGGGAGGCGGGGGTCAGGGTCTTCTCCTGGGCAAGGGGATGGCTGCATCACTGTGGAGCCGCGGGGTCTTTCAGGAAGGGCCGTTTTCGTTATCTGAGCTCAGGGCGGGGGGTGGGGGGTGGGGGGGGAGCTGGGCCTTCTCTTCCACTTTCTTGGCAGTGTCTTTGGCACCAAGGGCTGGCACCGACCCCAGAGGGCTGCAGACTCCCACTTCAGAGAGACAGATAAAGAAAGCACTTTCTGTCAACAAAACCCGGCCCAGCTTCCCCAGAACAGGGGAGGGGAGGAGGAGCCCTCTGGGAGAAAGGAGAGGGAAACCCACCGCTTGCCCCTGGAGGAGAGGAGCGGAGGGGAGGGGAGGAGGGCTCCTGCAAGGTCGGGAGCTGATCCAGAGCTGTCATGGCAGCAGTGGAGAAATTCCAGCATGTTCTGCAAAGCGGAGGCAAGGGTCCAAAGGGAAGGAAACCTGCATTCCCAGAGCACCCCCTGAGCCCACGCTTACAGCCCTGCCTCTGCAGGGATCGCTCTCTCCTGTGGGATGCAACAGGGACCCTCTCCGTCAGCCCAGTGAGGCCAGTGGCTCTCGCAGCTCCGCTGACAAAGCTGCTGCAGGCCAGCCAGGGTGGTGGTGGTGGTTGGGCAAGACCTGGCTCTCGTGCTCTGTGGAGCCATGTGTCTTGCATAGCTCAGGCCTGAGCCCGTGATCTCCCTTCTCCCACGTGTTCTGAACCTGGCTCTGGGAAGCCCATGTGTCCCACAGACGGCGCTTGCAAATCACTGTTGACAAACCCCACCGGTGTGTCCAGCTTCCCATGTAGTGTCACCACCCTGGCTTGTCCCACACTCCCCACCTCTGGTCTTACACTGGGATGCAGATGGGTACGGACAGATGGCAGTCCTCAAACTAAAAGGATCTGTTGATCTTCTCAGATCAGTTTCTTGGTGCTTCTGACCTGCAAAGTCTTTTTGTGTCCTTCTCATGGCTCATGCTTCCACCTCCTCTCCCCTCGCAGGCCACGACATTAATGGAGCTCTGGAACCATCTAACATCGACACTAGCATCCTGGAAGAGTACATCAGCAAGGAGGACTCGCCAGATATGTAAGTGCTTCCCCTGCTCCACAGCAGGAACAGCGTTCACTGTTGGTTTTTGTGGAGAGATGTTGAGCAATTTCCAGCCCTGCAATTCAAGAAATCATTTGGAAATCCCTGCACCTTGGCTGCGCCTCTGTCCCTCCTAAGGTTCTCCTTTACTGCTCTTTGCTCTCTTACTCATTTCCAGTTCTTCCTCCCATCTTTTCCTGGCTTCCTGCCTTTGAATTTTCCTAATCTTTTCTGTCCTCTCTCTTTCCCCTCCTAAGGACGTGGCAAAAGACTTTTTCTTAATTTGAGTAATGGGAAAGAAAGCACTAGAGGTTCAGTGTGAAAGACTAAATTCCCAGCTCAGCATGAGTGCAGGAAAGGGAAGGGTCTCCCCGTGTGTGCCGACACTGGCAAGAATGGGGGGAGCACACCTGGGGAGCAGAAAAGGTGATCTGGGCTGCAGGGTGGGAGCAGGATCTTTGGGGCTGATGTGACAAAGCGGCTTCCCCGTGCTAGTCTGTAAGCTGAAGCACGGTGAGCAGCTCCTGCTGTCTTCACAAGCTTTGAGGTTGGTGGCACTTCTGGCCTTTCCAGCTCCACAGGTGGATTTTGCACCCTTGGGGTTGCATCAGTCGTACCAACCCAGGTGACTGACCTGCCTCCCTGTACGCTCCTGCTGGTGCCACCACAATGCTGCCTGTTTTGCTCTTTTCCACGTGTCCCAGAGCACCTGAGTGACTCCATCCCCGCTGCTGCATGGCCAAGGAGGGGAGGGGTGGGCAGAAAGTACCATCTACCTGTCCCTCTGCTGAGGTTGTCCCCTTCTCTCTCTCAGCTGTTTCCCTGACATCCCCGCTTCAGCCAGCTATGCACACCCCCAGCCCTCCAGCTCAACCACCATCAACGCGCCTCTTGCCAGCTCCATCGCCAATGTGACCAACCCCGCTTCCAGCGGTTCCCTCCACCTTCCTCCCCCGGGCAGCCAGATCCCAATCCGGCATGGTCCTCCTCTGGCCAACCCTTGCGGACCCGGCTATGGTGCTCACCTCAACTGCAATAACAACAATGGCATGGTGGTGCCCAAGGGCTACCTTGGTGGCCACTGCCTAAACAACGTGGTCCCTCCAATCAAATCAGAGCCCAAGGCCTCCTACGCACCTGGGTAAGTGGGGTTGGGGTGGCAGAACAAGGGCAAATGGTGGGACGAGTGCTCCTCCAGGCCGTGGGGCCAGGAGGGCTGGTGTCATCAGTCCCGCAGTGCTTTAACTGCTGCCAGCATCAGTCTATGTGAAGCCCTCGCTGCACAGAGAGATGCTTTTTTGCAAGTGTAGGTCCTGAGCTTTCCTGAAAGTTTAGTTGGTAGGTCTTGTCAGAAAGGATCAGTGACATCCCTCACATCTGCAGGTGGTGGCAGAACTGTTGGCCCTGGGTGACCGGGATATCTGTGTGGCACATCTACAAGCATGTGATGGGAGGCTGTTGTAGCATGTATACTTTTTTAAGAAGGAAGAGACACAGAATAAATTTGAACAAGACAAAATTCAGCCTCTAGGATATTCCCATGACTATCCCAGGGAAAGATGTTAACCGGGCAGAGAGATGTGCTTCTCTTGGCCTGATCTTGTGGATGCTTCACTCAAGAAAAGAAAAATATGGTATCCGGGATGGATTTCTACTCCTTTGCAAAAAGCTCTGGATGCAGAACTGGTGAGGGGGAAGAGGACGCCTGGGATTGAATATTGCTGACGGACTCAACCGGACAATTAGTCCTGGGAGGAGAAAAGATGTGCTGCCTGCTGTCTGGAATGGTCCTGCCCAGGACAGGCAGGAGGGGAATGACCCCAGTAGGAGGGCACAGTGACATGGCAGCTGCCATCTGCAGTGGCCAAAAAGGGGCCAGACAGAGACCGTGTCGGTCAGGAGTGGTTTGGCAGGCACGGCACTGCAGCGCTGCCTGGGACGGGGGCTGGCATGCGTGAAACATTACTGCCTGAAGACCCAGGAGGAAGGACATGTCTGCTCTCCTCCTTCTCACACACCTCTCTGATCCGTGCTGCTTTCCCCCAGCCACAGGGGAGTGAAATAAGATTACCTGAAGCTGGACAGATGAAAATCCATGTGTGCAGCAGCATATTCATCAGCAAGAGCCCTTGGCACTGGGCACTAGCCGTGCCAGGAGGAGCTGTGCCATGGTCCAGCCAGTCTCTGTGCCTTCTCTGGTGGAGACGGTGGATGTCAGGGGCAGGGAGGCCATCCGGACTGCCCATCTCTACAAGCCCCTGTCTGGCTTTTCTCCCTCTGCCTTGTGCCATCTAGTGTTGCCAGCAAGTACAGCGTGGCGACTCCTGGACGTGGAAGCCTCCTCCAATGCGCTGAACCAATGATTCAGCCATAATGCAGCTCCATTGGGATGACTTTGGCCCTTTGAATGAACTTGAAAAGATCTTCCAGAAAGAGCCAAGCTAAACAAAATTTGCCCTTATTTTATTCCCAGGCCGTGGAGTTCCCCTTCACTGTGCGCCTAGAAGGCTACATACAGCTATGGGGGAACTGTGCCCCAAAGCATGACGTGATGCCTTGTTACGTCCCTTTCTTCTGCATGAATCTGATACTTTCCAGGATGTGAGAGGTCACGAGTAAGGATCGTAGCTTGCTATTAGAGGTGGAGACCTTGGTTTGGCTGTAGATGAAGTGGCTGAGCTTTGATGGCAGCATTCCTGCAGCATCCCAGAATGATTCCTCCCCATGGTACTAGGCTTTTCCCAGAGGAGCAATGCCTCACATGTTGGGTACCAACAAACCCTTCCCTTGGACTGGGTGCGTGAATTATGCACCTCTGCACCAGGGTGGTGGAAATTTTACCCTGGCCTGAAGATGTGTGAGGCCCAAGCTTCTGCCGCAGTGGGATGCGTGTTGGGGGGGGGGCTGTGAAAAGGAAAAAGAAAAGTTGGTTCAAATGAATGTCCAAGGAGGTGCTTTGGAAATAGCTGGAGACCCCGGCTGCCTGGAATCTGTGCTGGCTGGAGGTGAAATAAGGAAGGATGCAGGAGCTAACGAACTCCCTGCAGTGCATCTGTGCTGCCACTGCACATGACAGGGCTGGTCCTCAGTCTGCTGTCCCCAAGCCATGGGGGTGCTGGAGAAGGCAGCTGAGAGCTCCCCCTTTTATTTGATTGCATTTTGCAGTCAGGGGCAAATCATGCTCCTGGTGATGCTGCAGTGGAACCAGGGTGATCCAGCCAGCAGCTGTGGTGGTGCTCAGGTTCGTACAGGTCACAAGGCAGAATCCATCCCATGGGCTTCTCAGCCTCCGCTTTTGTGCATCAGAGCCCAGGTCCCAGCCCAGCTCCCCCAGAGCCTCCCATTTACCCATGGTGAAGCACATGGTCTTTCTCTGGGGAACAGATATGTCTCTGTTTGGCTTCTTTTAACTGGAGATCTCACTGGCAGGTCAGCAAAATGTCTCTCCCTGCTCCTGAGGTCTAGGGAGCCGTCATGGGGGAGCAGGGGAGCAGTGACAGCTATGGCAGTCCCGAGCTTGTCAGCTGGACGTGCCCAGGGTGACAGGGATCTGCTGTGGGCACAGCTGGGGTTTCCAACCGGAGCCTGGAGGGTGCTTTGCTCAAACTAGACCTATTGGTTGTGCTGGAAACTGGTTTAAAATGACTTTCCCTTCTCTTTTCCCCATTGTGCTGCAGCACTTTGCCTGACTCTCCCCCGGACTCTGGATCAGAAGCCTACTCCCCTCAGCAGGTGAATGGTAAGTGCTTAAAGAGAGAGAGGGGAGGAGGAAAAATAATAATAATAATAATAATCCAAACCCCAAACTCAACATCCTCCCCCTCTTTGTTCTGTGAAAGTGGTTGGCTCTGAAATCTTTATCAGACGGGAGAAAACAGGCGGCTGCAATACGTGGGGAGATTATCAGTTAGTAAATATCCCTAGACTTTCGCCTATTGTTCTGCTGCTAGTCTTTGCAAGGGGGGAGAGCGAGCGAGAGAGGGAACAGGAGAGAAGGCAAGGTGGGAATCCACTTACACGGGGAGAGATTGGCGGTGTGGCTTGTCCCTGGGCAGGGTGGGATGTGGAGCCTGTGAGCCTCCTTGTCCTGCCCTCCGCCTCGGGTGAGCCAAAGGCAAGGAGTGGGAGCGCGTCCCTGAAATGGAGCCTGGCTCGGGGAGACAGAAATGAACCCGCCGTTCAGCAGTAAGTTCCTTCCCAGCCCTTCCCTCCCTTCCAGTGGGGCCAGCTGAGCCTGGGGGTCTTCTGCTCCCCCTGCGAAGGGCAGAGAGAGCTGGGTGCCCCCGAGGTGCAGGCAGGGTCACTGCCAGACCCTCCCTGGGGAAGCCACCGAGCGTTATTCGGTTCCTCTGGTGACCTTCACTGCTCTTCGGTGGAAGAAACTCCTTGGTGAGGAAGGAAGGTTGCTTCTGGTCTCCCTTCCCCCTCGGCAGCAGCACCCTCTTCCCCAGGCTCCAGCCCCGTCCCCACCAGGAACAGCGCCTGCTCTCTTTTTTTTTGATGGAAGAGGTCAAGAGTTCTGTTTATCTTGCTAAAAAAAATCCCTGGAATTCCTCCTGGCCCTTCCTTAAATATAACAAAGAGGCCGGGTTGCTCACCACAGGGAGAGCTGCTTTGACGTGCTGGTGGAGCAGCAGCACCTCTGCTTCGGGAGGAGAGAAGGCTCCGGAGAGCACCCACAAAGCAGCTCCTTCCTGGCAAGGGAAGGATCACACTCCTGGACCTTTTTTTTCCCTGGAGCTCGGAGCACAAAGCATGGGCCCTGTGTTTCGCAAAGGCATCAGCCCCTGTTCCTGCCCTGGTTAGAAGCCTGTGGAAATTGCAATATGCTGTGGGCACAGTGAAGATGCAGTGTCTGCTCTGAGGGCATGTTCTTGGATGCTCATGCATGGGTTGTCCCTTGAATGATGCACAAGGTCTCCCAGTTTGTACACGAGCCGCCGGTGCCAAGGCTGGCCATGCTGCAGGGTCAGGACGTTCACTTAAGATGCTTCTTAAGAAACACATTTCTTGCCGTGTTTCACAGGGGAGGACATGAGGCTCCTCTCCCAGCCCTGAGGCTGCTGTCCTTCTGTGCGGGCTTGATCTCCAAGAGTTGTTCTGAGGCTGTTGGAAGTTGGGTCCATCAGTTGGGCTGAGTGGTGCCAAAGCTGGCTGGCTGGTTGCGTTGCTGAGCTGTGCTCATCTTTGCTCTAAGTTACGCGTGTGGAAGTTGAGTTCTCGTCAGGATGGCAGGAGCAAAGCTGGGTAAGGGTATGGCGTGCCCCATACCATCAATACCTGGCTGAAAATCAGAAATACTCTGTCCCAGGGATGTTGCCTGGCAGCCCCGGCCACTGCAGGAAAGCAAGGCTGCTCCTTGGTCCTGATCTCCAAGCTCCCGAGGATGGAGACCTCCCGATCTCCCTGGAGCCCTCGTGCTTGGCCAGGCTGTCCCTGAGACAGCTCCAGAAAGGAGGCTGGCCAGGGAGCAGGACCCTGCTGCGAGCATGGGCAGAGGAATCCAGTCCGATGTGTGCTGGAAAAGTGCCCTGAGAGATCTCAGCAGGTAGCAGAAAGCCTTTGAAGGGAGCAGGATGGGTGGAAGCGGCCCTGCCCCAGCAGCCCTCAGTAGGAGGGCTCAGCATGAATATATCTCACTTTTCCAGTCCTCGCAACGGGAGGAGTTTTCTGATTCCTGGTCAAATCCTTTGGCCTCATTGGTCAGCCACAGCCTGGCTGTTCAGAGAGCAAAGTCCATCCATCCAGCCCAGCGCCTGGCTCAAGGCTGCCTGGTGGCACCTGCTTGGGGGGGCAGGACCCAGCAGGTACCTTCCCTGCTATCCCCCTCCACGTCCCCTGTAGTAGGGCCCTGGATGTGTTTTCTCTCACCTGTGCTTTGCTGCTGTTTAGCTTAAGCAGATGTCCACAGCAGGGTGCAAAGAAGCTTTGTCTTGCACTTAAACCACCTGCAAAGTTACAGTCCCTCCCCACCCCTGGGCTTCTTTATGTACCCCAGGGCCAAATGCCCCCGGAGATGGTCGCTCTTCTCTGCAAAGACCTTGGTACCCTGTGGGGACACCTGAAGGTGCAGGCTCATGCAGACACACCTCCAGCCATTAGGCAAAAGCTGTGAAAACAGATGAGCTTTGTCCTGATGAAGAAAAGGTGGGTGGAGGCTGGTTCTGTGGGGCTGGGGACCAGGCTGTGTGCTTCCCAGCGGCAGGGAAGCCTGCTGAAGAGCTCCTGCTCCAGGGCCGTGTATCAGCCGCACGTTTTGTCACTGCCTGGAACTTTCCAGTTTCTCTCAGGTGATGTTCTTCAGCTGGGTATCAGCACCAGGCTTGCTGATTTTTTGACTAGACTTGTCCGAGCGTTGTTTGTCGGCATTGATGCTGGATGCTGGGAAGGTCTCAGGAGGGTAACAGGAGTTTAGCTGGTCTTTTTGCCGTTATTTAAAGACCGTGCTGTCAATCTCCTTAGCAAGCACAGGCTTTTGGAATGGTATTGAGATCTGTTTTAATTCTAGGATGGGAGGGAAGGACTTCCATGCAGGAGAAATGTTAAACTTCCTCATAAGGCTTCTATTTCCTGCTTCTCCAGGACCTGCCTGTTAATGCCTCAAATACCCACTCATCTACATCCAGGGTGTTCAGTCGCATTTTCCTGGGAAAATTTGTAAATTCTTTCAGGTTATATTTTTCTCAGTATGACATCTTTAGCATGCACTGTTCTGAGAAGTTTCTCTCACATGTAAAATCTTGAGATATTTCTATGCACAGATTTTCCTGCGTGGGTCTGCTCACAGTCTCTGTCAGCTCATTTCTCATGTGCCTTGCACTAAAGCTGGTGATCGTCCTTTTAGTTTTCCTGTGTTTTTTTTTCACTGCGTTTCTTCACTTGCAGAATCTGGTGGTGGAAGGGTTTGATTATGCTAAAGAAGCATGTTCCAACTGAAAATTTTCTTCTCTTTACAGTTTCTTTCTCCTCTGTACAGCTTCTTCAGTGAGGATGGAGAAGCTGGCATAAGAGATTACAGTTCATCAGACTCAGATCTTTGCCTTCCACTTGCTCATGGCACAAACTCCTTCTTTTCTTTCTTAGAGTGTGTTAAAACATAAAAAGAAGCTGCTGAAATGATGCCAATGCTGACTGTTCCCAGAAAGTCTGAGTGGGCACTTAATCCTGTCATTCTGGCTGAGCTCTGACAAGAATGGTATTAAAACTTCACCGGTGTGGTCACTAGTGTGACCGGTCCCCCCGAGCTGTAGGCAATGTGGTACAAACAGCTGAGTTCAGAGAAGATGGAAATCGTGTCCTGCTCCGTCTGAGCACTGAGCCTGTCCGAGTCTTGCCAGCACACCAACTTTCTCACCAATGCCTGTGTGTTTTTTCTTTCATAGAATCATTCATATTATTTCCTTTGGTCCAATCACCAATTTCTAGTCATTCTCAAGGCACGTTGGGTGAGATTTAACCACATTGCTTTGCATGCTTTACTTTTTTGCTCTTAGCCTCCAAAAGTGTTTTGGTTCTAGCAAAAGCCCTCGGCTGAGCTGTTCGCCCTCGCTGCACGTTGGGCTCACAGCTACCCGGGGGCTGCAGCTGCAGACAGGCAGGCGGATTTGCATGCCCCTGCACGCACACGCCTTTCTTTTGATGGTGATATAGTCAAATCGACCCTAAACACGGCATGGCTTTAGTATCCAGTCCCAAATGGAGGAGGAGAATGGTAGGATGACATTTGAATGTCACTTTTTGTATATTGAAATGTAGAGATCAAAGTCTCCTTCTGGTTTAAATTTAAAAAAAAACAAGTGCTCTCATGGAAATCCTAAGTGGTGATGCTGGTGACCTGGAGGTGTTCAGGTCATTCAGTTCTCTCTTCTCTAGTTGTTCCCATGCCCATCTCTGCTCTTGTTGGAGACACACAACCAGTGTCCTCACGTGGTGGTACTCCAGCACAGCAATGAGCTGCCTTTGGTGCCTCTGGCCCAGGCTGTGGGCGTCCTTGGCACATCTCTCTGCTGGGACTGCAGAGGAGACGAGGCAATGCACCAAGCTGGGACCCCCAGCTCTCGGCTGACTAGGCTTTGTGGGATGAATCCCACCCTTGGCTTCTCAAGGCTCTGTCAGTGGCTGGGAGTTTGTTTTCTTGGCAGGGTGTTGTGGCCCCACAGCTACAAGGAGCTCTAGCATCATGAAGTGGGCTTTCTTTGCCACAAGAGCATGTTGCTGGGCACTTCTCTTGCGCCGTGCCCAGAATCCATAAAATTAAGCAAAGTTCAGGTGCTTCAGGTGCTTTCTCTCCAGCTCCGCATCTCCAGGCACAGGCTTCAGACCCTGTTGCTGACTGTTGAACCTTTGCCCCCAGCTGTGCTTTCTTGGTCCGTGCAGTTCCTCGGTGCTGGAATATTGTCGTTGGTGGATTTTCTGTTTGAATGGAAATACAAAGCCAAGACAAAAGCTGCCTGGGAATTCCTAGAGGCATGTCTTTGGTGCAGAGCATCCACTTGAGATACCTAGGTTTAGCAAATATCAGGACTGTTTGTGGGAAATGGTCCCTGTTGTCACCCAGCCTGAGGACCTGGTTGCCTTTGGTGTTTTGGTTCTTTGAGCTTCCAGATGCTGGGCCTTGCCTGCTCCCCTCGTGCTTACCCCTTCCAGTCTCACCTCTTCTCAGCAGAGGTGCAGCACAAGACACCTGGTTTCGTAGCATTGTGTGTCCCTTTCTCAGCTGGCCAGCCGGGCCCTGCTGGGTCCCTGCTCTGTACGTACCCCTTGGACAGACTCTGATGCTGACAGCAAAGGCTTCTGGCGTGAGAAAGGGAGCGTACTGCTGGGGAGCCCTGGCCGTGTCTGGGGGGTGCTGGGGCCATTGAGGAACCTGGGAAGAGGAGTCAGTGGAGGGCAAGGTGGCCACTGCAAGGCGCAGGGGGTGGCTGAGGAGACGTGGCCATGCTGGGGCTAGGCAGAAGAGGCAGGGAGGTGCAGGCTCATGGAGGTAACCAGGATTGGGATGGTTCAGAGGGAGGGCAGTGCTGTGTCTGTGCTGGACCTGGGCTTAGGGAACACAGCGCGTGGCCCTACCTGCTGGTCTAACAGCTATTACCCTTTCTCTCTTTCAAGATCCTCACCTCCTCCGGACCATGACCCCCGAAAACATGTGCCACATGACTCCCCCTTCTCGCCTGGAGCACCCTCCGCCACCGCCTCCGCCTCCACCACCCCACCTTCAGGGTCCCCCGCCACCACCCCCTCACCCACACCAGCAGCAGCACAACCCTCACTACCCCAGCCTGCAGCGAGACATGTACATGAAGGCTGAGCCCCTGATGCCACCGTACGGCATCGGGCAGGGCATGGCGCCTGCCGACCTCCACCATGCCCAGCAGTCGCAGATGCTGCACCAGCTACTCCAGCAACATGGAGCAGAGTAAGGCCTCAGGGTGCTGGGGATTTTCAGAGCTATTTGTGTGATTTGGGAAGGGGGGATGAGGGAATGGGATGCTGGGGGCTTGCAGAATGCATGAGCAGAATTACTGGGTTTAACTGCAAGTTAAGGAGTGTGCACCGGTTCTGTGGGAGTGAGCTGGGGAAGCATTGAGGAGGGGGTGACCTAAAGTGTGGGGCAGAGGTTTGCAGTGCATCGTTCAGAGTTGGGTGGTGGGGACAGATAAGAGGAAAGCAAAGGTGCAGCTCAGCACATGGATGGCACAGAGCTTGGCTCTCACAGGGCGGGTGGGCACAGCCTTGTGGGAGAAGGTGGTGACAGTGCTGAAGGAGCCTGCGGCTCCCTGCAGGAAGGTTTTGGTTTTTCTGTGAGATCCCAGCTTTTTCCTGGTCACAGGCTGCGGGGTCGTTACCTCTCCACCTCTTGCTTTCCTGCTCAGCCTTTGCTTTCCCGCGGGTCTCTGCAGCCTCCCGGTGCACCCTGCCAAGAAGCGGAAACACTCCGAGTCGCCCCCCAACACCCTCAATGCACAGATGCTCAACGGGCTGATAAAGCAGGAGCCAGGTATGGGGTCCGTGCCACTCAACCCTGACAGAGTCCAAACGCCTCCCTGGCACCAGCCGGGAGCGCTTTCACCAGGTATGTGGTTTCTGCCCCCCTCCCCATCCCCCTTCCCTTAATACCCTCAGCACACAAACCCCTGCTGCCAGCCCGGGCACCCCGCTGGGCCAGGGCACTCGGGAGGAGGGTACGTGGGCACCCCAGGGTGCCAGCTGGTGGGGCTCACCCCGGCTGGGCCCCCAGGAGGAGGGCAGGGTGGTGAGTTCTTCCTGGCCCAGACCTCATGCCCGTGGCGGTGCCCTGGCAGTCAGGAGGCAAGCTTCAGGCCAGCCGCAAAGGCAATGCCCGTTGCTTCCCTGTGCTCTGATCCAGCTGGATTGCTGTTGGAGTGACTGAAATAGGTGTTTTCCCCTCACCGCAGGCCTGATTCAAGATAATGACAGCTTGAACGGCTCCTACTTGGATCCCAACTACCAGTCTATAAAGTGGCAGCCACATCAACAGAACAAGTGGGCAACCTTGTATGATGCCAACTACAAAGAACTGTAAGTAATTCATCCACCTTCGGAGAAAGGCAGGTTCACCTTTCCTGTATGAGTGGCAAGGGGTTGGGGGCATTGTACTCACAAGATGGGACAAGGATCTCCCCGGGCTCCCCCTTGTCCTCTCCTGTCACCTGCTGATCTCTGCTTGCCTGCGCTGTGGTGGAGATACTCTTCCCACTGTGCCTTTGCCATGGGGAAAGTCACTGCTCTGCACTTCTGCAGGGCTGGTGGAAGGTTAAGGGATGGGGCTGGCGCTGCAGGAGCCAGCAGAAGGCAGGTCAGGAGCCCCTCAGACCTTGGTCTGCCGTGGAGGGTTGCATTGGTAACTACAGCCTTGCCCAGAGTGTGGTCTGGACCAGCAGCACCCTTTCCTCCTGCCCAGGCTTGACCAGGGTCCTGGGTTTTAAAAAAGTATCAGAGGATTTCCTAGACAATGCATAGCATGGATGACTGGAGGTAATCTAGAGCCACTTCAGCACAGCTTGAGAGCAGCATGGAAAGGAGCCTGAGGAGGAGGAGGAGTGGGAGTAGTTGAAGGGCAGAGGAGGAAAGGAGAGGAGAAAGAAAAGAAGGGGGAAGGGGCTGAGGCAAGCTGGGAAGCCAGGAGGGGCAGCGAGGTGGCAGAGGCAAAGGCAGTAGGTGGAGAGGAAAGCTGGTGTGGCTGAGGCCGGCAGGGGAGCAGACAGCGGCTGGTGGGGCTGCATGGGGCTGGAAGGGGGCTGGGGCAGGGAAGGGTGGAGGCAGCGTGTGGACAAGCTGCGTAGGGAAAGAGGAGTGCTCATGAGGAAACCGCTCTGGATCCTCCCTGCATTCCTTGGAGGTGACAGAGAGCTGGTAAGCAGCAGGCTGGGTTCCAGGAACCGCTTGCCAAGCAAATGAACCCCCCCGTTTCCCCTCCTTTTTGCACAGCCAGTGGCTGGTAGGGGTCCTCTCAGGGAGCGTGGAGGAGTGGGCGCTCTGATGTCTGTGATACCGAATAACACAAGACTATTACCACGCCTTGCCTGGATGGTGCTCAGAACGGGAGCCAAGGACCCCAGGCGAGGCCAGTCGTGGAGGCAGGATGGGATCAGTGATGTGCAGGGAAGCTGCTGCTGCAAGCCCCAGCCCTCCTGCACACAGTTCTCCTCAGCCAGCCCTAGTCCTTGTACCATCTTTAAGGCAGACCAGGTGGTGACTGAGGCACGCCATGGGTTGTTGAGGCATGCCAGGGTTGTTCCCCTGTGCAGAAGTGGCTATTGGAGTTGGTTACTTCTTTGGGGACATCCTGTCATTTGCACAGGCTGTTTGTGCTGTTTCCCCAGCCACAGCAATAGAGGGTTAATCTGGGGAGCTGGTTACTTCTGGTTTACCAGACTGTTTCCATAAGGGAAGCATCTCCTACCTTCAGGTGGAATGTCAGCTACTTCTGGGAACTTGTGAGCAGCTCCACGGTCCAGTCCTGCTCTCCACCATCAGTTTGCTTTGCTGTGGGGGGCAGGATGGGGGAAGCCAGCTATCCCTCACGGAGCGTGCACACCCCACAATCCCCAGTTCCTGCGTTCCCGCACAGGGCAGTGTTTGCATCCAGCCCCCGCCTCCTCTGAACGCTGCCTGGACACGTCATCTCCATGGTTTGGTTTTCAGGGCATGGGTGTCACTGCGTGGTTGTGACGCTGCCGGTTTTCTACCCGACAAAGTCACCTTTGCCTTTTGCTGCTGTTCTCGCTTTTCCCAGACTCCGGTTTTGTGCTAGTACTGCCTCCCACCTGTGAGCCTCAGTATCTTTGCCCTCTGTCAAAGGATTTTGGAGAAGTGGAGGCAGCAGAAGCGAACCTCTCCTCTCTAACTTGGGCAATGCTTGCTCACAGCCTGTCAGTCCCTGGAGCAGGCTCTTTTCCACCATCAGTCTCTGCAGGGCTTTCACCGCGTGGCAGAAGCACAAATGCACCTTGTGCAGGCAGCAGGCTCCGCAGCATGCTGTGCATCGTAGTAGCAAACCTTTCACGCGGCCTCGCTTTTCTCTTTGACACAATGAGTGTCCCCCTTTTCCTTCCATCCCACTGTTTACCTGCGCTGGGTAAACGGTTTCCCATCAGAAACACGTCACAACTCTTTCAGCTTGTCACGGACCATCTGCAGATGTTGCAGTCCCAGCTCCAGAGGTTTGCTGTGCACCCTGGTGTCATACAGTCAGATTGGCAGAGGCAAACTGCACAGGATTTTCTGCTGGGCACAGAGAAGTTGCTGAAGTGCAGCAAACCACAGCTTGTAACTTCTGCAAACCCAGCCCAGCTCTGCCATGTTCCTGGGGTCTGGGCTCGAGATCGCTTGCCTAATACCTGCTCTTAGGATTTAGGGCAAAAGCCAGAGCAAACCTCCTTCTGTGGCATTTAGGTCATCATCCCGTTGTGTAATGAATAAATTCCTTTTAACTGACATCACGTAGATTTTATGAACCCACTTGTGGTGCTGGATTTGGCCAGAATTAAGGGTTAAGGCCAGGGGCTGATTGATTAGGTTTTAGTTACAAACTGCTGCAGTGGAGCCTTCCTCCCTGTAGTGGGGTCAAGGCCAGCTAGCTCCAGGGGAGCCTGCGCAGGCGGCACCTGCATCTCTTTTGAAGTGGGAGATTGGTTATTTCTGCTGGTACAGCACTGCACTGGAATAGAGCTGTGAGAAACACCAAAAGATCAATCTTCTCTTCCTTCCTCTACAATGGCATTTTTTAGGTTAAGTCATGTTTTAGCCAGTAGGAGTCTTCCCCTTCCTTTCTGCCTTTTGAGTATACCCAGCAAACGAGTGGGCATCTGTGTCTCTTCAAGATCCATGAGTATTCCCACAATTTCATTGCCTCTGAGATCAGGGACTGGCCATTCCCAGCCTGTTTTCTGCTGGAAGCTGCCCTCTGGTTTGTAGGTGCTGTTGGAGTTTCCTGCCCCTGGAGGGAACATATTTTCCCCTGTGATCCAGGTGCCCCCAACTTATTTGCAGCCCCAGGAATCTGAATTATCTAAATCATCTGATTTTTTCCTACTCTTGTTCTTAAGAAAAGCGACCAGGAAGGTGGGTTAAGAAGGGAGACTGTACGAAGGGGGTCAGGTTCTCCCCCCAGGATGGTAGTCAAGAGCTTGTCCATGTCTTTAATAGTGGTTGCAGCACGCAGAGAGCAGCGCTGTGCCCTGATGTGGACAGAAATTGGCTTCTCAAACACTGTTCCTGCTCCACCCGGCTGTGTGCGAGGAAGAAGAACCTTCATCCAGCCTGTAGCATTTCCACCGAGCGGGGCAAGCACTCACATCCTCCAGGGAGGGGAATTTATCAGCTTTTCCTCCTGTTCTGCCTCACAGAAAGCCAGTCCAGTGGGTATGGCTGCACAGGAGAGATCCAGCTCTGCTTCTGCATCTATCCATGACACTTTCTGTTGGGCTAGTGGAATAATTGCTTTGTCAGTACTTTATTTAATATGGTTTTGAATGTGTTTTATGCTGATGCCTGTGGATTTATGTGTAATGTTCCATACTAAGCAAAATCTTCCAGGGCAAAAAAAAAACACCCTAAATGATACTCCATGTTCTCCTCCTGCACACACAAAATTAGGGCCCTTAGTATAGAATCATTTAGGTTGGAAAAGACCCTCAAGGTCATCGAGTCCACTAGTAACCATCGCTGAAAGTTTTTTGTTCCTCATAAGAGTTTCCTGCTGCGGTTTGGGATGATCAGTAGCCCTGAGTGAGTTTGTTCCAGCTGGTGTCAGCACCCTTCAAGCCCATGTAACAGCTCTCCCTTCTTATGCAGTAGGTGTAGCTGTGGCATCAGATCATATTTGTACCTTGTGCCGGTGAATAAGTGGAAAAATTCATCTCTGTTCAGTCGTTTTCCTGGCAGAAGGCTGCAGAGTAGAGGCCCTTCAACCATTTCTCTTATCCCGCTGTTCTGGGCCGTATCGCGGAGCCAGGCTCCTTCTCAGCCCTTGCCGTGGCTGATGGGGACAGCATAGCGGGGATCTGAACTGATTCTGTAGTTCCTAAGTAGCTTTTTCTGCCTTCTAAGAGACCTGTACAGTGAATTTGATTGTGTGAGTAGCACCAGATTCCCTGTCCCCCGGCAGGCGTGGAGCAGCCTGTGGCTGCTCTGCCGGGAGGAGAGCAAAGGGGAGCTGGGCTCTTATGAACTGCATAGATTGAGTTTTGACACAGACTTCCTAGAAGTAGGCTGGATTAAGGAAATGGAGGAAAGAAGGGAAGGGTTGCTGCGTGGATTCAAGCAGAGGTGCCTGGAAACCTGTCTTGGCTGTCCTGGGCTTGTGTCCCAGGCTTTGCTTGGTTGAAGGAGACCAAAGTCCCTGGATCCGTTTCATTGATAATATATTTCTTCTTGGCCTTTTGCACTGTTTTTGTGGTTTTAGACTCATTGAACCTTCAAAAGGGTTAGCTGGTTTCCAGCAGCGGGGCTGAAGAGGCCTGGAACCAAGCAGTTCGCTAATTTACTCCTGGGAGCAGGAGCAATCCATCTCCCTGACAGCATGCTCTGATAAATGCCAGCAGGCTCCCTCCTCCCGCTGCCCGCTGGTTTGCAGTTTGAGGTAAGGCAGCTGGCGAAGGGAGTGCAGTGCCCAACAGAAACATTTCCATGCTGGGACCAGAGCCTCTCTGCTCCGACCCTGGGAACTGGGCTGGTTCCATTCTCTTCCCATCAAGCAAACCGGTGCTCTCCCAGTGCTCTGCCCCAAAGCTCCGGTCTGGGGGCTAAACCTGAGCTTTCAGGCTTGCGCTCCACGGTTGGAAGGGTCCTTACAAGCAGCACCAAGCTTGGCCTTGCTGCAGATCCTGCATCTCACTGAGGGGACAGGGACCAGTGTGACATGGTCCAATGCTGCTGGATGTGTTTTGGGTTAGGTGATTGCCCTGTCCACCAGCTTGGCTAATCCTGTGGTGATGGATCACTGAAGTCTCACTCCCTGATGCTGCAAGCGCATCTCAGGCAGCTGAAGGGACCACGCGTGGTGCTGAGCTGTGGACACACCACTGGGGCTGTGTCAGTCATGCTGCTCAGCTGTAGGTTCCTCCATCTCGGTGTTTGTAACCTGGAAGAGAAAGGAAGCTGGAATTGCATGGAATTAGTGAATGGTCCTTGATTAGGGCGTCTCCAGACATTATGTCTTAGGAGTGCCTGAGATATTGGGGAACCTGGAAGACAGGAGGAGAGAAATGTGGGAGATTTTTCTTCCAGCAAGGAAACAATTGAGGCATATGAACATCCCTCTGACAATCCTGCTCTCGGCCATGGGTCCCAGTACCGTTCCTTTTTCATCAGAGACATAGTTCTCCTTACAGTGCCTTTCCCTTTGCTTTGCACTTTAATGCAGAGGGCAAGGGTGCTCCCTGCTCCTCTGAGTGTGGGTGCCATGAGGAGCTTGTAACCTCTCACCCTCACCTGGATGGGGAGGAACTTCATCTCCTCTGATCCTGGCCTTCTGAGTCCTGTCTTAATCTGCTTTTGTCAGTGGGGGCATTTTGGCTAAAATAATCTGTTTGACCCCAGACCTTTTATTCCTGACACTTTGCCCTCTGACCCCTGCGCTCTCCCTGGGAGAAGCCAGCATGGCTTTGGCTGTCCCCAGGACATTGACTTGTCAGCGGCTGGTGTCATCCCTAATCTCAGGAACGGCTTCTGCCTTGGGGCCACCTGCCCTTCCTTCTCCTGCCGCCCCATCCGTGGCAGCTGCCCATCCAGAGGGCACATCTCGGGAGGGGCACGCTGCCAGCCTGCTGCCCCATGCTGGGTCCGTGCCAGGGCAGGGGGTGACTCTAAGGTCCCTGGGGATTAGATGAAGGGGAGGATGGTTTTTTAACAAGTGTCACTGGATTCCTTACAGTGCTGCAGGCCGTGATGTCCTTGTGCCACATGGCAGTGTGGGGGGGGGTGGATTTGCTGCCTCCAGGTGGGATTTACAATATGAGAGTGAAAAAGCACCAGAATTGGGGATCCAGGGGATACCCTGTCCTGCAGTGGGGGCGATCTGGGAGCAGCTCCTTGGCTCAGCCAGAAGTGATAGGCTGAAGACAGAGGGCTGGGGACATCCCTGGAAAGCAGTTTCTTGCCTCCCGTCTACCCCAGCGCGGGGATCCTGCTTTGGGGGATGCACCAGCCACTGCCATTGGGAAAACTCAGAGAAAAGGAGCCTCTGAGAAGGTGGCTCTGCAGGGACCAGCCATTTCTAGGAGACAGAGGAGAGGGAACCTGACTGTCTCCCCTCTATCAGCATGTGTTTAGCAGCCATCAGTTTGAGTGATGCTAACCAGAGCATGTTGTGGAAGCATCCGTGGTTTGCAAGCTCAGTCAGACCTTCCCTCTCCTTGGCTTTCTCTTAAAAACCAGTGGGGCGAGTGGTGAACGCTTGGGGGTCCTGGGCAGGCAGAGGCAGGGTCTTGGTGAAAGCAGTCGGGCATAGCTCTGCCACCCCCAGGGTGAGCACAGAGGGTGCTCGGGCCAGCCCAAGTCACAGCTCCCCAACAAGAAAAAACAGATGGAGAATTCAGGGCTGAGGCTGGGAGGAGGGTGAGAGCACAGGGGAATTCCTCTCGTGCTTCTGGGCTAAGGTAGTGCTTTGCTCCCACCGTCTGGTTTGTGTTCGGGGCACGGCATGGCAGCTGCGGGTCCCCCGGGTGCAAGAAATGAGTAGTTGCTCATGGCCAGCCCAGCGTTATTCACGGCTGCCTGGAAACACCGGCAGGTTTCATCCACATTAATCCCACAAGTGTGGTGGTGGGGTTAGAATGGCTTTCTTCCCAGGAGAAAGGAAGGGACAGCAGGGGAGCAAGCATGACCTTTCTGTATCTCCTATCTCCTGGTTCCCAGAAGCTGCTGAGGTGTGCCTTGTCCGTCGCTGTCAGTCTGTCCACCTCCCATCCCACCGCTCTGGGCAGTGTCTGTCCATGTTAAGAACTGGAGGTGGAAGTCAGAAGTCGTTTGCTTTGGTGGAATGTTTTGGTCCATAATTTTTAAGCCTGATGTCAAAGGCCAGGCTGAGCACCCCTTTACCTCATTTGTAGTTCTTTAATTAAAAGCAGTGGGATTTTGGTGTTATGCTAGAACTGCTTGATGGGGAGGCAGGATGAGAGGCATCTCCTTCCCCCTGCATAGGGCGGCAGCGCCCCAGGGGCCCACCAGCCCAGGTCTGGGTTTTTGGATGGTGAGAGAAAGGGGACTTGCTGCAAAGGCTGCATATTTCTTTCATTCCCATGGTAACCAGCCCATTAAGGAGATGTAGATTAAACCCTCCCCAGCTGGTATGTGTTCATCGGGCAGCCAGGGCCCCCTCCTCCTCCTCTGGACCTGCCCACTGGGAACTGGAAGCTTCTTGCAGCAGCTGGAGCAGGTGGTTGTGATTTTGGCAGGAATCCGGCAAGCAGGCAGCACCGCCTGGCAGCAGCGCAGGTGGCGGTGGGAATGCGGTGGGTGAAGCAAGCTGAGGCGTGGGACCCCTACCAAGTCAGCCTGAGCTTCTCCTCCTAGTGAGCAGCATTAAGGTGTTTGCTCCAGGCTTTGGCCAGGCTGTGGGGCTTGATATTTCCAGCGTGTGTTGAGCCAAGGCTGAGCCGCTGCACTGTTAAAAGCAGCGCTCAGAAAGGAGGTGATAGCCTGTTGCGGCTCGTATTATACTTTGTTTACAGTAGTAGTACTATAGCGTAGCATATAGAGGGGTGGTTGCTCCAGCATCCTCATCAAATCCTAGTCACAGGAACAGTATTCCTTTCCAGCTGAAGACCTACCTAAAGCCAAACTGGCAGCTTCAGGGAGGTATGGACCTGCCCTGAGCTCTCAGCCCTGCCCAGCAGGATGGGTTGCTGCCTGGCTTAGGCAAGGTCCTGGGTTCACGTCATGCTTGTGCCAATCAGCCCCATGAGCACCCAAAAGCAGCATCAGTGCAAGGCAGGAGGGACAGCATCAGGGGTTGTCTCTTTTGCCCCCAGACAACCCTCCTTCCCCTCCCACATGCCTGCTGTGCCTCAGGATTATTTTGTGGCTCTATATGTGAGCAGAGGTGGCCTTCGCAGTCTGCGGCAAGGTGGGACTGTTCACCATACAGCTGCTGTTCGGGTGTGGTGGGACATGGTGGTGAGCTGTCCCCCCAGCCCTTCCCACTCCCCCTTCAGGGTGGTTTACAGGCATCCGCACTCCGGGATGTGGCTGTGCACTGTGCCCTATGGACCCCTTGTTGCCTCCGCTCACAGAGTCACAGCAGGGTGGGGGCTGGAAGGGACCCCTGGGGGTCACCCAGCCCACCCCCCTGCTGAAGCAGCTCCCCTAGAGCAGGCTGCACAGAGCTGCGTCCAGGCGGGTTCCAACGTCTCCAGAGAAGGAGACCCCTCGGCCTCTCTGGGCAGCCTGGCCCAGGGCTCTGCCACCCCCGAGGCAGAGAAGTTCCTCCTCACATGCAGATGGAAGTTGCCGTGTTGCCGTTGGTGCCCGTTGCCCCTTGGCCCGTCGCTGGGCACCGCTGAAAAGAGCCTGGCCCCGTCCTGCTGGCACTCGCCCTTAAGGTGTCTGTAGGCACTGATCAGAGCCCCTCGGTCTTCTCTCCTCCGGGCTGAGCAGCCCCAGCTCTCCAGCCTTTCCTCATCAGGGAGATGCTCCATCCCCTCATCATCCCCACAGCTTCTGCTGCCCCCTCCCCAGTAGCTCCCTGTCTCTCTGGAACTGGGAGCCCAGTGCTGGAAGGCTCATCCTCCCCCCACAAGCACAAGCCTGTGCACGGGGCTGTAACGCTCACTGCCTTTTCCACAGCCCGATGCTCACATACCGCGTGGATGCTGACAAGGGGTTCAACTTCTCTGTGGGCGACGATGCCTTTGTGTGCCAGAAGAAGAATCACTTCCAGGTCACGGTCTACATCGGCATGCTTGGAGATCCGAAGTATGTGAAGACCCCTGAAGGCCTGAAACCCTTAGAGTGCTTCTACCTGAAGCTGCACGGAGTGAAGGCAAGCGGGAGTTAAGGGCCAGTAGCCACACCAGCAGGGAGAAGGGGTGCTCAGCAGATGGCTGGGATGGGGCAGCACCACATCTTCACATGCTAAGTTGCGTGTAGGGGGGTGCTGAAGGCCAGAACAAGGCAGGTCTCAAAATACAAGTCCTAAGACGGACTCAGTCACTGCCTGGGTGCTTCAGGGCTGCCTCTCACTGAGCCTTGATTCTAGAGGTACAGAGGTACTTTGGGAAGATCCTGCCACCCCCAGCTGCCCCCCTGCCAAGGAAGGCACCCATGCTTGGGCAACAGCCACACTCGAGCTGGGTGCTGCCAGTCGGGGGTACTGGGTCCTAGGAGGGCTGGGCAGACAGCTGGCCTGCACTGGGGAGGAGCTGGGAAGGTCTCAGCTTTCTGCCCGTCTTCACACGCCTCGATCTTCCCCTCCAGCTGGAGGCCTTGAACCAGTCGATCAATATCGAGCAGTCGCAGTCTGACCGCAGCAAACGGCCCTTCAACCCCGTCACGTGAGTGTTGCCGGGGGATGTTCACGGAGGGGGGGTAAGCGGTGGCAGGAGAGGGTGGGGAAGGGGCTGAGTCAGAGGTCTCAGGGCAGTACTGTGGGTATCACTCCCCACTTTTCTCCTCTGTTTCCCACAACAAAGTTTTCTTCTCTTTACATTCCCCGCTCTGCTCTGTGCCCAGTTCATAGACCTGCCGTGGAGCAGGCCAGGAGCTGGCTGTTCCCCAAAGAACCTTCTCTCCAGTGGCACCCTCGCTCACTCCTCTGTTTTCCCTTCCTCAGGGTCAACCTACCTCCAGAGCAGGTCACCAAGGTCACCGTGGGGCGCCTGCACTTCAGTGAGACCACTGCCAACAACATGCGGAAGAAAGGCAAACCCAACCCAGACCAGAGGTGAGGAGCACAGGTGGCTTGTCCAAGCTGTCCTGAGCACTCAGGGCCTGGGGATGTGCCAGTCCCCAGATCAGGGAGTGTGGCTGGAGGGAGGAGGACGTGGTGGACAGGTCCTGAATTGGCTGTCTTTGTCTGGGTGGAGGAAAGGAGGTGTCTGCTGTGGCCACAGGAAGGGTCTCCTCCACTCTGAGGGGTTGGTGACAGTGCCTGTGCCCCACAGCACAAGGAGAGGGGATGTACCAAGCCCACCATGACAGCTTGGTGCCATGCCTCAGGCTCCAGTGCGAGAGCAGACTCGGCAGTTCCCAGTGCAGGATGGCACCCTGACCTCTCTCCCCTCTTGGCAGGTATTTCATGCTCGTGGTAGCCTTGCAGGCACACGCGCAGAACCAGAACTACACGCTCGCAGCCCACATCTCTGAGCGCATCATCGTCAGAGTAAGTCCCTTTCTCCTCCCTCAGCATCTGCAGGTGCCCTGCAGTCCTTTGCTGGATGTCCTGGGCAATCTTCCCACCTTCCTCTGGCTTTTCAGTGCTTTCCCCACCCAGCCTTTCCCCAACTTCTCCAAACTATTACCGCCTTGCTTGTAGCTGTCCATGCCCATGGCTGGGTTCTGGCTGCAGCCTTTCCACACCTGCTTCATCAGAGCAGCCTCAGGGCATGCAAGAACCTGTTGCAGGATAGGGAAAGCATCCCGTTCTCCCAAGGCCGGACCACTGTCCAGGGTAGAGCCTGGTGGGAGTGAGGGAACAGTGTTGTTGGGATTCTGCAGCCTCCAGGTGCAGGAGGACCTTCCCAGGGCAGCACCTTTTGCATGTCCTAAGGCTGCAGTGCTCCAATGAAGGGGAGCAGGGAGAGAAAGGCACCATCCCCAGGCTCTGCTGGGGCTCTGCCGGAGCACTCAGCTCTGGGGTGTGAAGGCAGGGAATAAAACAGAAGCAGGGTGACCTCAAAGTCTGCAGGCAAGTAAGTTCATGGTGAGTTGTGCACCTCCAAGGTGTCCAGCATAGAACTGCTGGGAATTGCAGGCAGCCTGAATCGCTCCGTCTCAACCTGTGAGTGGGTCACAGAACCACGGCAGCAGGGCAGAACTCCAGAATTTGGGACCTAGGAGCAACAGCCTTGGTCTCCTGCTGTCCTGCGTGGTTCTGGTTGGGGTTGTTAGGAACAGTTCTGATAGGTGAGGTAACAGCTCAAGAAAGCAAGGATGTTCCTTTAGGGAGAGGAGCAGAGCAGGCACAGGCTTGGTTCCTGCAGAGGGAGGCTTAGATGGGGCCAGCAGATGAATGCTGAGGCTGCCTCTGTCGTAAGAGCAGGCTGGGATCTGTTCCCAGGGCTGGCAGTGGATCCCTGCCCCTGCTACTTTGCCTTGTGCTGCTGCAAAGCTCTGTCTCGCACCTCCATGGCCTCACTTGTCCTTTGCTGGCTCTGCTCTATCCACCTCCTTGCTGTCCCTCCTGCGAGGCTGGGACTGCCACAGCTCATCCTTGAGGGCTGTAATTCAGCGCGCTGCAGGCTGGAGAGGGACCCATGCCAGGATCTCATCACCTGGGCTATTCATCCCCAAAGCCCCCTCCCAGTTCTGAGGGTACTTGGATGAACATGCTCCTGTTCCAGCCAAGATCTTCCCCATCTATTTTCCTTCTGTGGAGCAAGGACCTTGGGTGCTTCTGCTTATACCAAGCTTTGTTTCACAGGTGTTTCGCACCCACACGAGTGGGGACGGCACAGTGCTGCCGTGGGGTGCCTGGCACTGTCCAGGCCACTGCAGCAGCTTGGGGCTCTCTGATGTCCATCTCTTGCCGCACAGTCCTGCAATGTGCATGGAGGGATGGCTCTGTGGAGCTCTCCTGGCATCCTCACCCTGCGTACATCTCAGAGTGCCCCTGCTCAGCAGCACCACGCTATTTCTATCCCCGGTTTTGCTGCTGCTGCTTTTCAGTCCCCGCTTTCTCATCTCTCCACAGGCCTCCAACCCTGGCCAGTTTGAGAGTGACAGCGATGTGCTGTGGCAGCGGGCACAGCTCCCTGATACTGTTTTTCACCACGGCCGGGTTGGCATCAACACAGACCGCCCGGATGAAGCCCTGGTGGTCCATGGCAATGTGAAGGTCATGGGTTCACTGATGCACCCTTCAGATGTCCGAGTGAAGGAGGACATCCAGGAGGTAAGAGCCAGGTAACCAGGGTAGGCTTGGGGTGATCAGGGATCTGAAGAGGCACCACAGAAGTGTGAGTGTCCTTGTGAGCCTGTTTCAGCTGCCGATTTTGACACAACCCTCATGGGCTACCCGAGCTCCTACTGACCAGATAGGAAGTGCCTTAGCAGTCTGTCTGTCCCTGTCTGTCCCAAACACAGCCTGTCCACCGTGTCAGGGAATATTGACCTTTCCAGTGTTAGCCAGAACTAGCAAATGCAGAAGTTACAAACCTGGAAACAGGCAAGCATCTCAGATAGCCTGGGTGAGAGGCTCAGCTCTGCTCTGAAGTTCTCTCAGCTGGATGTGCCTCTCCAGAAAAGGAGGGGACAATCATATCTCGTATTTATGAGAACTGCCCCTGCCCTGTGCCTGGTTGTGCGATGGGATTCAGTCTCCTCCTGCCGAGGAACTTGTCCAGTGACAAGAACTGGAGATTAACCCCAGTGCAAACACTATTTGCCCTGGGCAGCGTTCAGGGCTGTCTCACAGAGGTATTGCCATGAGCCAGTGTGATTTGCTGTTTGGAATGGGAGTCATGGGAACTTCAGAAGCAACACCCCACTTTAAGAGTTGCATGTATCTGTTTTGTCCCAGGTGGACACCACAGAGCAGCTGAAGAGGATCTCTCGCATGCGTCTAGTACATTACAACTACAAGCCTGAGTTTGCAGCCACGGTGGGCATTGACAACACCTCTGAGACAGGTATGGGCCCCACGTCACACCACAGCGACCTGCTTGTGTCTGCAGCGCTGCACCTCGTGTTCTGCAGCCTACGGTGGCATTTTGCTGACGGTGCCAGGCAGTGCTGCCCCGCCTGGCCTGGCAGCTGCAGCCACCTCTGCCCTGGGGCAGCCCCCTGGGCGTGGGGCAGGAGAGCGGGGGCTTCTCATCACCTGAAGTTTAGGCATCTAATCAAATTCTCTTGTGACCTACTGCGCTGTTTCCACACAGGCGTCATTGCTCAGGAGGTGAAGGAGATCCTTCCTGAAGCTGTGAAGGACACCGGGGACCTGGTCTTTTCCAATGGGAAGACCCTTGAGAACTTCCTGGTGGTGAACAAGGTTGGTAGCAGCCAGGAGGGGCGAGGAGGCTGGGGACACTGTGGAACCTGGCTCTGGGGAGTTGTGGAGCTGGAAATGGAAGAGAAAAATTGTGATGTCTGGGAAATGCTTCTAGGCCAACACCACCCATCAGTTTCAGACCTGGCTTGTCTTTCGGTTGCCAGGAGCAGCCCTGGGTGGAGGGCAGACATCAGCAGGGAGGAACTAGCCTGATGTTGGTGAAAGTTGGCAGCATCTCCCTCAGGAAGGGCTCCTTGTTGGCAGCCTCCTGTAGGGAGGCTCTTAGTCATAATCTCTCCTTTCTGGATAAGATAATGTGGTTATGTCAAGATAACCCAGAACACCTGGCTGCCTGACCTCTCTGTAACCTGTGGCAGCCTGTTTCTGCTCTGGACATCAAGGGGACAGCCTCCCAAAGCTGCCAGTTCTCTCCTGCATCACTCTATCCAGAGTAGGAATGGCCAGGACTGACCTTGGTGCCTTGTTTCTCTTTGTGGCAGCCTAGATCCCTGCAGTTACATTACCAGCTAGCAGTAGCTGTGAGCGTGACCTTTTCTGTCCCATCTGCACGTGTCCAGGCCATTGCTGTCCTTTTTTTCTGCATACAGCCCTCCTCCACGGGCTGCAGCTCAGCATCAGCCCCACAAAAGGGCTGCAGCACACAGCAGGCTCTGTGGTCTGCTCTAGCTGAGCTCTCCCAAGAGGCATCTACCTGCTGCCCACAAATTATCCGTGGTGTCCAAGATCCTCAGAGCGCAGGGTTGGACCAGCACACCAGCGAGATGTTTTGCTCAGGGAGTGCTTGTGTGGGCGAGTGGAGCCGCAGAGCCCGAGGGTGGGTACCGGGGAGGTCTGGCTCAACTGTCTGCTGGATTATGCTGCAAAATAATTGCAACAGCTTGCACTGTAGAGCAGAGCAGGGGCAGATGGGGAGCGTTGCTCACGTGGTTGGACCAAGGGCTCCTGACTGACGGTGGACTTTGTGTCTGTCCTTTGTAGCTAAGGACTCTGGATTAGCACCAGTAGGAGACAGAGTTCTCAGGGATCCCAGGCTAACATTTATTTTTCTGGTTGGGCTTGAAGAGAATATCTCTTGCTCTTGCATCCAGGGGCTGTAGAGATCCAGATGTGTCACGCTGGGTGTTCCTTCCCCCAGAGCTGGGTGTTCTGTAGCTTTTCCCCTGGGCAGGCCATGGGAGAGCAGTCAGGGCAGCCAGACCCACAGGAGCTGGAGTACCTCCCAATGCCAGACGACTCAGGCCGCCGACCTCTTCTCTGGCAGGAGCGCATCTTCATGGAGAATGTGGGAGCCGTGAAGGAGCTGTGCAAACTGACAGACAACCTGGAGACTCGCATCGATGAGCTGGAGAGGTGGAGTCACAAGCTGGCCAAGCTCAAGCGGCTGGACAGCATGAAGTCAACTGTGAGCTCTGGGACATTCAGGTAGGGGATGCTGAGGGATACAAAGAGATGTCTCCTTTTGAGCCCAGGCAGTGCTGAGCAACAGCTCAGTTTGGGAAAGGGGAGATGGGGAGGAGTGGTGGGGCATCGGCAGTTGTTATTTGGCCTGGGGTAGTTTCAAGGAGCTGAAATTAGTGAGACGGGTCTGGCAGACACATACCCACAGCCTGCTCTTAGCCCAGCCCCCCAAAAAAACACTATGAAATAGTCTCTGTGTTACCCGTGAGCACCTTTCTCAGGGCAAGGAGATTCTCGTGCTTCTGAAACGATCACACTGGCCCTGGTCAGCCTTTGCAGGTTTTGGAGCAGAATTCAGGCTTTCTGGGCCATGGAGCAGCACTGCACCTACGCCTGAGCAGATGAAGTGACAAGGATTTGTCACTGCCAGGCCACACAGAGATTTCTTCCCTACCAGAGAATCACATTTTTGCCTGGGATTTGCTTCGAGTGCTGCCCCTGCACAGCTCAGCTCCATTCCTCCTTTCCCCTTGCAGCCAAACGGGAAGCCAGTTCAGCCGTGCGGGAAGCGTGCCTCACAAAAAGCGGCCCCACAAAGTAGCCAGCAAGGTAAGGGGCTGCTCCCAAAGGAGCCTCATGGTGCGGGGGAAGGTGGTCTGCCTAAGAACAGCCGTCTGGGTGGTCCTGGTGTGTTCTTTTACATACGCTGCAGAGGGAGAGACCCTGTCTGCTCCCATTTCCATGATCCCTTTTGTCCACGCCCAATGAAGATGTTATATGGCTTCTGTGCTGAGGGGCTTCAGGGCTTGCAGGGGAGCAGGAGGAGCACTTGGGCTGGGCTGGGTGAGATCTGTGCAAGGACCAGAGCAGGAAGGAGTCCGGAGCTATCCTGGAGTTTTTCTCTTGCAGTCTCCATCAGTTGTCCCTGAACAGGCCTGCATCAGCCAGCGCTTCCTGCAGGGCACCATCATCGCCCTGGTCATCATCATGGCATTCAGGTGAGACCACAGCCTGGGCTGCCGCTCCGCTGCCATACAGCTCATCAGTTCGGCCCGTGCCCTCCGTGGGGTGTGCTTTCATGGGCTGAAAATCCCTTGGAAGCAGATCAGCACCATGACACGTCCCTCGCCCCGTGCACATCCTCAGCTTCTCCCTCTCTCTTTCTTTCCAGCGTGGTATCCATGTCCACGCTCTATGTGCTGAGCTTGCGCAGTGAGGAGGACCTTGTGGATATCGATGGGTAGGTATTTCTGGGCTCTGTGGGAGGGATCTGGTGACTGGGGGAGTCTGAAGCACAAAAAGCGGCCGCTGCGCTGAGCACGGTTCCAGTCAGTCAAGCTGTAAAGCCAAGGAAACGCATCCGCACATCCAAGTCTGACGTCAGTTAAGCTATCTGGAGCAAGAAACGAGGAACAGAGAAGAACAAGAAAATACCCTTTATTTGGCTGCTCACATACCCACTCGTGGCCAGTCTGCACGCTCTTTGGATGCCTCTTCAGCTGGACTAAACCAGCAGCATCCCACTGACTGCAGTGGGGCTGGACCGGTGTGTACTGGGCAAGAGTTTTCCTCTGCCAAGTGTCCTTAGTGCAGAGAGAGCAGAGGGAACAGCCTGGCCGGCGTGGCCACGGGCAGCCTGTGCTGGGCATTCAGCTTTGGCACACTTCACCCCTGTTGGGAGCTCACGTGACTGGATAATGAGTCTCTTTTTTTCTCTCTCTTTCTCCCTGTCCTATTTCTCTCCCTCCTGTTCTGGTTACATCTCTCATCCAACTAATTTTCTTTCCATTGTGTCTTTAATTTTCCCATTCTGGTCTTTTCATTTCCATTATCTTCCATATCCTTTTCCATTCCCTGCCCCATCCTCCTCATCTTCTACCAACCCATCTTTTCTTCTCGTTTCCCTTCACTGTCCTGTAGCTCTTTTGCTGTGCCCACTGCCTGTCTCCTGGCCCTCTTTCGGCACAGGGGTCCTGGGGTCCCGGTCGCTCTATGTCCACGGTATGTTACTGTTTCATTATACTGTTATTGAATTGCTGCATCCCTTCTCTCAGTTCCTCTTCTTTTTATCATCTGCACTGCAGAAGACCAAGAATCTTAAGCAAATTGAAAGCAAAGAAAGAGGACAGCAAGTGGGACTCCAGGAGAAAGGATTATGGACCCCATCAGGAAGGGGAAATTAGGTTTAGGAGACTGAAGAACCAATTAATCAAAGGCTAAATGAAGAAATAAATACAACAGGTAGAGCAGGAGCAGACAGTTTGGAAGGAGCGGAGGGAATATTTAAAAAGACTGAAGACTTGGAAGAATTAGCCAAAAAGCTGCTCTTACCCTCTCTTCATATGTGAGTAGCTTTATTGTGGAGGGTCACTCTCAAGTACAGGACATCTTACTGTGCAAAGGAAGGACAGAAAAAAACCCGAAATTATTTATTGTTTTGAGCCATCACGGCCAGGAATGTTTTAGAAGGTACCAGCTGAGGGAAAGCTGGCTGAGTTACTCATTAGGTGCAGACCTGCAAAGCACCTCCTTTAGCAGGACCTGCAGGGCTGCTGCAAAACACCTCCCTTCCGTCTGTCAGCGCTCTTTGAGCAGAACACTGCACGGAGAGAGGTGAAAGGCACAAGTAATGTTTTCTTAAAAGAACTCCACAGCAGAGTGTTTCACAGGAAGCAATTTTAAAAAGTAATTGCTTGTGGGATGCAAGATAAAGCTATGCATGGGAAGTGTTGACAAGGCAGTGGAGGAACGTGAGGGATAGGGGCAGGTTTCTGGCTGGGATGAAGGCTAGCTCCAGAGGCTTGTGCCCATATTCCCTCTGGGAGGCAGGCATTGCATCTCCTTTCACCTGAAAAAGAAATACGTGTAATCAGACAAGTCTTGCAGGTGACTAAGTGGTACTTTGATGTCTCTGAATGAGTGAAAGCTCTGTTTATCTTTTGAGAAACCTTGACGAATGCTAAGGGGACTGGCAAGACATGGGTACAGGACAAGGCAGATGTGGGACAGCTAACACTGAACTGCTCCTGTGCCTGGGCAGGGTCTGCACAGGTAAAATCATGAACATCTTCATTAGGAGCTCAGTAAAAATTTCTGCTCAGTGGAGAGCTACAGTATGTGAAGGCAAGAGCCTTGGTTTATCCCATACCTCTGCAGGCGGTAGCTGGTGCCCAGGAGTGGTGTTGCTCTGGGCTCCCTGTGCAGATGTGGGAGAAAAGCAGTTGGAGGCAGCGGTTCCTCCCTTCCACATCTGCCTCACCCTCAGGAGATGCCTGTGGTGTCCTCAGCTCAGGTCTTGGTAGCTCCAGTGAAACACCTGAAATTACAGGGGACGAATCTGGGCGGGATTGTGTGTGTTTCTAAAAAAACAAAGTGCAGAACAGTCTGTCCCAGGGAGATAAGGGGCACCTCTCTTAGGGAGCGGTGAGTGCTTGGAGCCCGTTATGGCCTCACATGTTGAGACCTGAGCGCATAAATCCACCCCAGAGATCACTGTTGTTGGAAATCAAGTCCACTGGGTACACCCTGTTCCACAGTGAGCATCAAGGGAGCAGTGCTGGTGTCCTCTGAACCAGCTGGGACTTTTTCCTGCCAGATGTGGGACAGTCACACAGCCTGCTGCGACATTCCTAGCTCCCCTTGCTCTCTTCATGGCTTATGTGCCTCTCCTGCCCTTCCTTCCCCAGATCACTCCAGTCTGTGCTCCTCCTCACCCTCGTGCTCTCAACATCTGCTCTTGCTCCGTGTACCTGGTCCCATCGCCCCACTCACCGCTGCAGCCGCTTCTCTCTTCATGTACAAGTGACACCATCACCCCCCGTGCTAGAGGTTTTCACCCTATTTTCCTACATTTCAGGTCAAGCCAGAACTTTGATAAGACGCAGATGGTGCGATCCACAGCTGCGTCGGACAGAGCCAGCATCAGGACCCCCACGCAGCACGGTAGGTCACGGCAGGGCAGGCGGGTGATGGCGGGTTGTGGTGCAGGGTGGTGAACGTGGCTGCTCCGCCATGCCGAGGGGGCTTGCTGGCGCTGTGCCGTCTTCATGCCGTAGGGCCGGGGGCTCTGGTTTTGTGGAAGGGATGCTGGGGGCACGTGGTGCTGCTCTTGTTAGGTGCCTCTCGCCTTGACTTACCTGGTGTGTTCCTGCTGTTTGCCCTGCAGTCACAGGGGACATGCATGACTTGGTCTTCGGCTTACCTGGTCACAGCGTGCTGGCCTGCTTCAGCCCACCATGTTTCTCCACATGCTGCTCTGCTGCTCCCACCAATGTCTCCTCTGTTGCCCTCTCTGAGACCAGCCCTACTCATGCCACTAACCGGACAGGTAGGTACCAGCCTCAGCACCACCACCAAGGTCTGTCTTCACATTGCATCACCTCGTATCCCCAGCCCCATCCCACCTCATGCCTTGCCTCTGCACGTTGCAAGAAGGACGTGCCACCTGCCCTTCAGAACGTGCCTGGTTTCCTCCACACCCGCTGCCTGGGTTGAGAGCTGCTCCAGCAGGCAGCTGTGGGGCAGAGCAGGACTGCCGGGCTGAACAGCCTCTGCTGCCCACGTGGCACGGTTCAGACATCCGTGATCAGGTAAGTAGGGGCTGGAAGGTCCTTGGACCTGCCTGCTTTGCCAGCACAAAGTCCTGAGAGGAGATGCCAGGCCAACCAGCATGCCCAAGCAGCTGTACTTCACAGTGTGACCTTCCCCTCTGCTCGGAGCAGGGTTCTGGGAGGCCAGGCAGTGTGCTGCCCAAGTGGGGCATTTGCAAGCTCGCTTGCTCCATCATCATCGCTGTTGCAGGTGGAACAGCACCTCAGTCTCTGCAGAGCCGTAACACCCCTGGAGTCACACCTTAACCTTGCCTTTGACACTGTGCCCTGCCGGAGCACGGGGCTGTGCCCCGTTTGCCCCCACAGCCGGTGTGGGGCTCCTGCCAGCCCCTTCGGGCACAGAGGCTGGGAAGGCTCAGCCGCACGCAGAGGGGGTAATACAGGAGATGACGTGGGGCCAGGATGAACCCAGAGCTGGTAGCCGTTCTCTCTGCACTGGCCTTGGAGGCTGGGAGTGCTGCCAGCCTCTCTGCCTCAGCACCGCCTTTCCCTTCTCTTCGCAGACCAAAGTCAGACCTCACTCCTGCCGGTGACAAATATCAAAGCCAAATCCAGGGGCATCACCGGGAAAGCGACCTCCTACACCAAGTGGCCAAAGACACCTGACAGGTCTCAGAGCTTCGGCAGCCCCAATGCCAGCCCCTCCTCCCCCTTCACCCACATCCAGGGCAAATCCAAGTACATCTCCAACCTCTCGCTCTCCCGCAGCAACTCCCCACTGGGGCAGGCGCGGCAGCAGCGCAGCATCAAGCAGCCGGTGAGCGAGTGGCCCCGCACCGAGGATCCCAGCACGGATGGTAGGTGGAACCTATCTCCTGCCCTCCCTGCAGCAGCACTGTGGTCCTGAGTTCTCTCCTGGGGTATCCTCAGCCAGCCGGGACTCCTCTGCCCTGCACAGCCCTTGCTGTGTCCCCAGCCTGTAGCCTTTTTGCCCCCAGCTCTCCCAGTGCGGCCACATTCAGCCTGCAACCCTGCCCCTACTCCCCCATGCTGTCCTACGCATTCTGGCCATATTGGCCAGTTCCTGGTTCCCTTCTGAGGTTCCTGTACCCACATCTCCATTCTTACCCCCATCTTGGCTTGCTCAACCGCATCTAAATCAGATTTAGAGGAAGAAACATGCAGATTCAGCCACGCTGGCAGCAGAGAGAAGGGAGTGTGGATGACCAGCCCTTGGCACAGTGTGGGGCACCCCCTCTCTGGGCTCTCCGTGGCTGAGCATGGTGTTAGTGCAGTCCTGCGGCAATCTGACCCCCTCTCTGATTCCACAACGATAAGAAAAGGTGCTCTCTGTGCCAGGCAGCCCTTCCAGCCCTTCTCACTTCAGGGTACCCCAGCTGACATCCCTGTGCTGTTCCTAAATAGCCTGTTCTCCCACCCACAGGGCCAAGCCCAGTGCTGCACTCCATCCGCATCGTGGAAATCAATATGGCCATCCAGCCCCAGCACTGCGTCACCATCGACGCATGCAGGTGAGTGAGGCAGGGCTGGTGGCAGCACTGCGGGAGTGCCAGGGCAGGAACCAAACAGGCGGCTCCTGGAGCCTTGGGTGGCTCTGTCACCTCAAGGCAGCCCATGCTGTACCCAGGGCAGAGGAGCTGGGGCTCCGAGTCCTTCCCTCAGAGTGCAGGAAGAGTGTGTTTGGTGATGAGCTCATCCTTGGGAACCAGCCTGGGAAGCCCTCCTCTCTGAAGTGTCATCCCAACGGAGACCTGGGGGCTATGCTGCCCATCTCACAGCCGCCCAAAATGCTGCAGCGAGATCTAATGCTCTCTCTGTGTCTCTAGGACTGGAAACTTCACTTACCGCATCCCTGTCAACCAGCTCACGGCAGCAAACACCAACCTGACCCTGGAGATGAAGTGAGTGGATAGGGCTCATCTCTGGGGCATTTCTGTCCCCTGCAGCTGGTGGGGTACTGTGCCATGTGGCCACGGCATCTCCTGCCTGAGCCGGGAAAGACGACGGCAGCGACAGCTCCCTCCCAGGCTCTTACCGTGTCTTATCTCCCCAGCTCCTCCTCCGCTGTGTCCGTCTCCCTTTGTGGCCTTGTCTCCAGTGACCCCTGCCAGGATGCTGCGAGCGGGAACAGCTCCACCGACGCCACAGACGCACAGGTAGGCTCACAGAATCCACACATGTGAGGTGTCACCCCAGTGTGCCACCGATCCCTACACAAAGGGACTAGAGCAGCCTGGCTGGGGCAGCGCAGCAGTTGCCATAGGGAATTCATGCTCAAACAGCCATGCTCTGCACTGGCTGGTGTCAGCATACTGCAGATGTCCCTGCACTCGCCAGCACGGAGGTGGCTAAACCTGATAGATGTGGTTACTCAGAGGAAACCATCCCACCCCGACCCCTTTGCAGATGAGCCCCAGGACTGTGGAAAAAAGACCAGGCTGTAAGATGCCGTAAAGTGTCCTAATGAAACCCCTTCAGGGGGATTTTGCAGGTCTGCTTGTGCGGAGCCTGCACCAGACCCTTCCTGCCCTCAGGTACCTCCTTGCCCCTCTCGGTGCAGCTCCATTGTTCACATTGGAGGTGCTGGTCCTCCAGAGACAGCCACAGGGTCACTCAGCAGCACAGGGTTGTGCATTTTCTTGCCGGTCTGGCCTGGGAGAACATCCCCCAGTGCTCAGCCCTGATCTCATCCCAGCTATTCTTTCTTCCCCAGGAAACAATGCACCGTTGGCCCCTTGTGATGATGTCTTTCCGGGAGTTCACCTACCACTTCAGAGTAGCACAGCCTGTGAGTACCAGCAGCTGCTTTGTCTTTCCCCTTGTCCAGGGCCGAGTGGGTGGAGAGCAATGGCACCGTGGCAGGTTTAGGAGCCACACGGTGCTGAGAGCCTCCCACAGCCTTCTCCAGCATCGTTGTCGTCTTCCAGTTACATGGGTAGCAAGGGTGTGATTTTTCTCTGCTCCAGCACATAATTCGGGCACAATTCCCCCTCAGAGCATGTGTCCTACCTGCCTCTGTAAGCTCTTTTTCTCGCTCTCTCACAGGACCGAGCCAACTGCAGCACTGCTCCCGAGCAGATGGGACACCTTTTCACTGACTATTACTTTCAGTTTTATTGGCTCTGTGAGTGAGTCCTGGCAGCACCAGTGCCCTCTGGTTGGAGAGAGGAGGGAGACTGGTGACACCGGGGAGACTCCTGTACGCCTTCCTCCACTAGCCCCCAGCCCCACCTTACCCCTGTCTCCCGCATGGGGCGTGGAGCTGGTTTGGTTGTGGCTGGTGACGCAGGCGCTGAAGCACAGCACGCGCAGAACATAGGACCTAAGCCACAGAAACACAACCAGCCCCCTGGTATCTCCCGGGCTCACCACGCACCGACTCCCACCATCCCACGCTGCCCTGTCCTTCCCTCATGGGGATGTTTTTGTCCTCACGTCTCCCTCCCCTCGCAACACTGGATTCAAAAGCATTACACTGGACTGAACGTGGACGGGTCTGCCGCATCCCAGCGCGCGGATGGGAGCTCCATCCTGTACCGGCCCAGTGGTCCCAGATGTACCACACATCAGTTCTTCGCAACACTGGAATTGCTCAACACTGGAGCCCTTTCCAAGAGCGAAACGCTGGAGTTTGGCCTGGAAAGGAAGGCTGTGCCTGGACATACTGGAAGTTGTACACTGGAGTTGCTGTTCCTTCTAGTTGGCCCAGGGCCATCCCCCGCCCCACTCCACAGACCCCCGGAGACCCCCAGACCTGCAAACGGACTGTCCTCTGTGGACAACAAGAGAAGGTGCAGCTTCAACGTTAGCCCTGTCTGTCCCCCTCCTCACTGTGCTCTAACTTTCACCATATCCATGTCTGGATGGATAAACTCAAGAACCCCACTAAAGATGCTGCTGAGGCTGTGCCCAGGCCAAACCACGCATGGGGACACTTGCCATCAACCTGTGGGAGGAAAAATTACCCTGAGTTATCTACACTAAGCGTTGTGGGACCCATTTTTTTTTTTTCATTTGGCAGCAATGTGTGGCCTCTCGCAGTGTGTGGAGCTGCCTGGTTGGCTGTCAACGCAGCCACCTCTGCCCAGATGTGCAGAAGAGAAACCACTGGCAAAGCCTGGTGTGCCCTGCAGAGCAAGGCTGAATCGCTGGGGACATATGATGTGGCTTCACTGCACCCCCTGGCTCACAGATCTCCACCAGGCACTGAGGACGCTGATCATCTCCCACAAAGCGGGGGAACGGCAGTGACTGTGGGCCCTTGCTGTCACTGTTCTCAGAAAGCAGTTACGTTCAGTGTATTTTGGGTATTTTACTGTTACAAGTTCTTAACTTGCTAAACTACTGAATTTTATTATTTTTTTTTTAAGCCGTATAAAAATGGGTCTCTTAATTTTGTCCCTGTTGAGCTACGTGTGTCTCACATAGGAAACCAAAGGGGGCCACTGCTAAGCTCCACATAAAAGTTTGACTGCTACAGCGGTGCTGGGACATGTCAGACTGACTCACCAGCGCATGCACCCTCCTCCCCATCCTGCTCCAGCGCTTCTTGCTGAAAAGGAGATATCTGCGTCCCTGGAAGCTGAGCCACCACCAGGTTCTTATGTCTGAGGTGCATTTCTCTAAGGAAAGAGCAGCCACCGCTGGGGAAGGTGAGGGGGAAACGCCACTCACCAGTCCCAAAGCACGCTCTAAAGCTGGCTTCAGAGAAGAGCATGCCTCGCCCCTGGCAGCACCGCCACTCGAAGTACACAACTCGCACCAAACTGGTTTAGGGCAACTGCATCAGGCTCTGGCTGCTGCATTTTGTTGCCTTCAGCAGCGACAGATGCAGGAATCCCTCTCTCTGCCAGCTGCAGGCCACACTGTTACCAGCACTGAGGAGCGCGTGTCTGGCTCCGCTGCTCTGGAGAAATAAGCTGCAAAGACATTTATTTTACCTAGATAGAGATGGTTCCTGTGCACGTCTCGTGGGACCCTCCGTGGCCTTTTCTCCCCAGTCTGGGCAGCGATTTTCTCTCCTGGCACCCATTTCAGAACTTCTGAGCTTGTCCCAGCAAAGCAGCCACAGCCCTCCTCATGACATTGCTAGGAGCTGGCATCTCTGCCACCAAAGCTTTTTATTTGTAGGGTGGTTTCAAGGTCAGGTTTTCACGCCTACAGGCAGCAAACACTTAACTACACGTCAGTGATACTCTCCAGTTACTAAAATGCACTGAAACCTGGGCAGGCAGGAACCAGTGGTGAGCAGGGAATGCCGAGCAGCCAAGCAGGAGTGAAGCTATGGGGCTACCCGGCTTTGGGGAGCTCAGCGGGAAAGCAAGAGGTCCCAAGGCTTGGGAGCACCTACACACAAGCAGGTCAGCTCCATGCTCAGCAGGATTCTCTGTTCCTCCCTGCAACTGGGAAGGAAACCTTCCGATGTAGCTCTCCGGAGAGGCCGCTTGGTGCTCTTCACCCGACCCGAGCTTTTTTGCTTTGCCTTAAACTGGGAAGTTCAACTTTCCCTGGCAGCTTTTTATTCTCCACTTGGCAATCAGTGGCCCAAGTCTGGCATGTCTTTATTCAGGTGAGCAATGCCACATGCTCTGCGACTTCTGCTCAGCTGAGAGGTAGCCTTCTCAAACCTGCCGTTTTCCCCTGTATGGTTGAGCTGGGCTAAATGCCTGCTCACGCATTTAGCCCTTGAAGAGGTAATGGGCAGCCAGAGCTGAAAGCACTGCCTGCAATCACCACCACCAGCCCACCCCCTCGCTGGTGGTTTTGGCTGAGGTCAGCCGAGACCCACAAGAACATCGCACTCTGCTACAGGGAAAGCCACTCCTGGAGGGGAGGAATCAAGCAATCACTAGAAATGTGCTAGCAGTGGTGGCCCAAGAGGAGATGGGAGCCTCTCAGGTATCCCTGCGATGCTTAGCCACGGGGGTTTACAAAGGCCCCTGGCAAACCAAGTGCCTAAGGGCTACAGCAACATCTCTAGTGCCTTTATCTGCTAACAGGACAGCAGAAGGGAACAGTGGTTTCCCACACATACGTAAAATGCTGCGTGCCTCAAACAGTGGCCAGTTAACTTAAGAACCGAGATGAGGCAACACCTGAAATGCAATGCTGGCCCTACCCACGGTGCAGCTGTTTCACAGGAGAGCAGTACCGGGCTGACAGCAATCCCTGGTATCAAAAGAGAGGGGTTCCGAATGCAGTTTTTAGTGTCTTACATCACAATAGTATCCTTTGACTCAAAAAGGATATCACGAAGCATATGCCAGTTCCACCAGCTACAGCACAGCAAAGCACAAACAAGCTCAGAAGGGGTTTGTAATTCTTTGAGGGTCACAGGATTGCTTCTAAGCCCGTGGAAAACAGCTGTTTGCATAGACTCCCCCCAAAGGTGTCTCTGCCCTAACCGAAGACGCATTCCCCATCCCCAATCAGTCACAAGAGAGTTAACAATCAGGCCTTTCCCCGCATGAGACGGAGGGAGCTCTGAGCCAATGTCTCCAGCCACACCACGGGGGAAAACCCTTTCTTTCCGCTGGAAACCAGACGCTTCATCTCTCTAGACATTCTTGGCAGGAAGGAAGACAAGTGTGGAAACGAGGCCACTTGCCAAAGTTTGGCTGTTTCAGAGTTTGTTTCAAAAGCAAATTCACAAACATTCTGTCCTACTGTTGGAGCTTAAAGCCTGTAAATAGAGACTATGCCACCACTGCAAGAATTAAGAAAAAAGAAAAAAAGTAAAGCACTAATTTTTTTGGTTTAAATGTTGCTGTCACAGCTTTAATCACTGTATATTGCCAGCAAGTTTGTAGAGTCGCATTCTTAGCAGGTATTATTGATTATCGGTTTTTATTTGTGGGGAACAAGCGTGGTTTCCCTCCTTCCTTTCTGATTTATATTTATATTTTGCTGAATTTGAGTGCTGAGTCTTCGCATTCCCCACTTTTTTTGTTTGGCTTATTTAGACTTTGTTTTATGCTGGAAGTAAATATGCCCATATAAATAAATATATAAATACTGCTTTGTATCCAAGGACGGCTCCTGGCGCGTTCCTCCCTTGCTACGAAATAACAGCCTTTCAGTTCAATAGCTATAAAACCACTTCCCACAAGACAGAGGAACCCCTGTGACATTCATCGGTGGGTGTTTCCGGACGTGCCCATGGAGGGTCCCGTCTGGGTCAGAACAGCCCCAGCCCGTGGCTGCTCACCGCTACACAGCATGCTTTAGAACAGGTATTAAAAAACAAAGAGCTCTCATTGCTCACGTTTCAAGGTCAGAGGCATCTAAGAGTATCCACAGAGGGAAAGCTTCCTTCCCAAACAGGAAATTAGGGCTTTAAATCTGTAAGCTACCTGTGGCATTTCTGATTTTGAAATTAATTGCTTTGAAAGCTGGGCTACACATTCAAAGCCACCTATGAAAATAGTTATGAATGCCATAAACAAACTCCTCTTTTATAGGCAAGACAGTTAATTCACTATTTAACTGAAGAGCATACCCAGTTACAAGATTATTCTGTCCTGTACTTCTCAAGCATTCCTCCCAAAACCTCATTTCCCACAACCACAGCTTGTGTCACCCACTGCGGTGCCCACCAGACAAACATTATTCTTGCTTTGCACCTGAGACTCCACACCAGCGCACTACCAGGCTGCTTCACCCAGGCCAAATGATTCCTCTGCCCAGCCACTGCTGTCACCCATGTGCCTCAGGAGCACGGAGCCTGGCAAAAAAACCCAGGACTGGGTGTTTCCATCAGCTTTATTTCTAACACAGGAGGTCCCCAGCATGCACTGCCGACAGTTAGTAATCACCTGGGAACAGTCCCTGCCGCTCTCCACTTTGCAAGTGGCCCTGAGCCCTACTGAGCCACTCAGCTGCTGGCTTGGGATGAGAATGGGCACAGCCTTCCAGAAGAAGAGCGAGGGGATGTGACGGTAATAAAGGCTGAGGGATTAGAAAAGCAGGCTTAGGAAGAAGCAGGAAGCATTTGATTTCTAGAGTCTAGCTGAGACAGGGCATAGGGGGGCACTGAAACGCTTCTGGGCATACACAGCTATGGAAATCTATGAAAAACACTGGGCCCATCCTAAGGCACATGGATTTTGTGCCAATATCAAAGCGGTCTGGAAAAGCCAAGTGAAAAAATAAAAAGTATGTAAAAGACAAACCATGAGTCCAAAGGCAGGTGCACCACAGAGCCAGCTTTATTCAGGTTTGGTTTGCTGGGTTGGCAAAAGTCACTCCGCAAGAGCACAGTCCATGCCTGGTGCGGGCTTTGATGTTGAAGTATAAAAGAAATATAAAAAGAGCTTCTGCAGGGCTGCCCACCTAGAAACAATGAGAGATGGAGAAGGTCAGTAAGATAGCATTCCCCAGGGCCAGACTCTGTGGCTACCAAAGCCACAGAGCAAAGGCCAACACCCAGCACACGCAATCGCTTGCTGCCTCAAACAGGGACACAGGCCCGTTCTGCCCGTGGTTAACAGCCGGGCACAGCAGCCTCCTGCAGCTGCCCAACGGCTGCCACACAGCTTGGAGCTGCAACGCTGAAGCCGAAGGGCTGCTGCTGGGCTGAGCAGCCTTTCACACATCCTTTCTACCCCTGAAGAAAAATGGCTTTTGTAAAGGTCAGCCGTCACCGGGCTGCATCCCCCTCCCCCCCCCCCCCCCCAGGTGCAGGCAGAGCATGAAGACCTCTGGGCGCTTACAGACATACGGATTCATGAGACAGTACCGGTGCTCCTCCAGCCGGGCCTCAGACGTAGATACCGACCCACAGCAGCAGGAAGAGAACGCCAAAGCCCATGAAAAGCGAGGCCACCAAGGAGATCAACAGCTCCTTGTAGATGTCCCGCGTGTACTTGGTAGAGGTCACCTCGTAGCTGCAGCGTGGGGGTTAAGGCGGTAACGGAGGCAAAGCCAGGCGAGGAACCCCCCCGCCCCTACCCCGCCTCGGCTCCAGCCCGGGGATACACGAAGAACCAGGCGGTGAAGAACATGCCGATGGCCAGGAGCACCACGGTGAGGTGCGGGAAGACAGCCGGGTTCACCGGGCTGGTGTACCTGCTCATCGCCTCCAACTCCTGCGGGGACACGGCGGTCAGCGGCGACGCCAGGGGACGGGACCGGGACCGGGACCAGCCCCGGCCCCGGCCCCGGGACCAGCCCCTGGCCCCCGGCCCTCACCATCCCGCCCAGGCCCTGGTTCCCGCTCCTGCGCCGACACGTCGCCTCCGCTCCCGCCGCTGCCCGGCCCCCCGCCGGAAGCGGAAGGCAGAGCGATGGCGGCGCGTACCGGGGTGGTGGGCGGGGCGAGTGGGAGCCGTTCGCTATTGGCTCCGCCGGCTCCCGGCGGGTATTGCGGCGGCGCGCGGGAGTGGTGGCGGGATCGAGCTGCAGGGTAATGGCGGCTGGTGGGGCTGACGCGGGCCAGAGGGATAATGGCGGCTTGGAGGGGCTGAGGCGGGGGATAATGGCGGCTGGAGGGGCTGAGGCGGGGGATAATGGCGGCTGGAGGGGCTGAGGCGGGCCTGGGGTGGGTATCTGTGGGCCGAGAGAGGCCGCAGGAGAAAGAGGGGTAACGGTGAGGCTGGGGGAGGCTGTGATTAGAAGAGGAGGATAAGGGCGGGCCCTGAGGAGCGGGGGAACAGCAGGCTGGGGGAGGCCGAGGTGGGAAGAGAGGTGCGGGTTAATGGTGAAACCAGGAAACAGGGAGGTGGGAACGTGGGGTTAATGAGACCTGGATGGCTGTATGGTGGAGCCGGGAGAGGCTGAGGTAGGAGAGGGGGGTAATGATAGGCTTGGGCGGGGGATAACGGTACGCTGGGAAGGCTGAGGTGGGGGCATAATGGTGGGCTGGGGCTGGAAGCCTCATGATGGCAGCCAATGGAGACCACAGCCATGGGGTAATGGTTTGCAGGGGAAGCTGTCACCTCCCTGTGGTTCCCCCTACAAAGGTGGTACACCACAGCCCAGCTGTTAACCCCCAGCACCTTGTGTGGGCAGAGGCTGATCCCAGGATGATCCCTTTTCTGTTTCCCAGGATGGGAATCCACGGCTTGGCCAAGCTTATTGCTGATGTGGCTCCTGGTGCCATCCGGGAGAATGACATCAAGTCTTACTTTGGCCGGAAGGTTGCCATAGATGCCTCCATGAGCATTTACCAGTTCCTGATCGCCGTGCGGCAGGGTGCCGAAGTCCTTCAGAATGAGGAGGGTGAGACCACAAGCCACCTGATGGGCATGTTCTACCGAACCATCCGCATGGTGGAGAATGGCATCAAGCCAGTTTACGTCTTTGATGGCAAGCCCCCACAGTTGAAATCAGGGGAGCTGGCAAAGCGGACTGAGCGCCGGGCTGAGGCAGAGAAACACTTGCAGGAGGCTCAGGAGGCCGGGGAGGAGAATAACATTGAGAAGTACAGCAAGAGGCTGGTCAAGGTGACACAGCAACACACTGATGAGTGCAAGAAATTGCTAACGCTGATGGGCATCCCCTATGTGGAGGCACCAGGGGAGGCTGAAGCCAGCTGTGCTACCTTAGTGAAGGCGGGGAAGGTCTATGCAGCTGCCACAGAAGATATGGATTGCCTGACCTTTGGCAGTCCCGTGCTGATGCGGCATCTTACTGCCAGTGAGACAAAGAAGCTGCCCATCCAGGAGTTTCACCTGAACCGTATTCTGCAGGATCTAGACCTGACCTGGGAACAGTTTGTGGATCTGTGTATCCTCCTGGGCTGTGACTACTGCGAGAGCATCCGCGGCATTGGGCCCAAGCGTGCTGTTGAGCTCATCAAGGAGCACAAAACTATTGAGAAGATTGTTCAGCAGATAGACACCAAGAAGTACCCGCTGCCTGAGAACTGGTTGCACAAAGAGGCCCAGAAACTCTTTTTAGAGCCTGATGTGGTCAACCCCGACGCTGTTGAACTGAAGTGGACTGAGCCGAATGAAGAGCAGCTCGTCCAGTTCATGTGTGGGGAGAAGCAGTTCAATGAAGACCGGATCCGCAACGGGGTCAAGAGGCTGAGCAAAAGCCGGCAGGGCAGCACACAGGGCCGGCTGGATGACTTCTTCAAGGTGACGGGCTCCATCACATCAGCCAAGCGCAAAGAGCCAGAGACCAAGGGATCAGCAAAGAAGAAAGCCAAGACCAACAAAGCTGCGGCCACAAAGACCAAAAAGGGAAAATAGCCAGACTGGCCAACCACAAACCCCTGCGACTGTGGGTTTTATGCTCAACCAGGAATTTTAGGTTAATAACAAACAGTCATCTTTCTGTCCTGCATGTTAGTGCTAGGGAGGATGCTGCTAAAATGTTTCCCGACAAGGCTAGGTTAGTGAATCAGATAAGTGTCTTCCTGCGCAGCAGTAGTAACATATGAGGCTAGGAGAGAAGAGAGCTGAAACCACTGCAGCATCAGGGCATGGAGAGGGGGGGGGGGGGGGTGAGGAGCCAGCGAGTCACGTTCAGTAGCAGCATTCATTGCTTTTCATCGGTTTGAGACTTTGGATGAGGAGACCAGAGGTGATACCCAGGTTGTGGAGTTGAAGGGAGGTGCTGATCAAAAACACCCTCTCTGATTTAAGAAATAAAAAGTGGAACAGCTATAGTGAACTGGGTACACATAGTAGCGAGATTTCTGTCTGTCACCATCCAGAAAGAGGTAGGTGCAAGCAGCAGAGGCTGAAGGAGAAACTGGGGAGATGTGCATGGAAGGCAAGCTGGAGTTGGGAAGGGGACTTGAAATTAAGAGGTAAACTTCTCTCTTTAATGGATATTGGGTGTAGGTTCTTTCTTCCTTTATCGTAGTCACTTTTCTTTGTTTTTTTAAAAAAAGAAATTGTAATCCCAGTTCCAGCTAAGTTCTGGTCCACTCTTAGTGCACAAACTGAGGAGAAGCTGAGCTGAGCCTACAGCAGTCCAAGCCTGAATTTTGCTGCTAGTTTCTGTTTTATGTTTAGAAAGAAAAATGTCAATAAACCTTGGATGGAAGCATATTCACTCCCTGATGTCCTGAGGCATCCTTCCACATTATACACAGAGACAGATCCCAGACTAAGAAATGAGATAGTGCCTCTTTTTTTTTTTTTTTCCCTTGTTTTCTGTATTTTGCGTAGTCTTTTCCTCTTGTCAAAGCAATGTGCTTGGTTTTGTTTTAAGAATAAAGTTTATACACAAGTACAGTGTTTCTCATTCTCTGGAGAAGTGGCTTAAACCTTGTTGCTGAAGGTTGCACAGGTAACGAAAAATGCCAGTTTTAGAGCAAAACCTGTTAGTGACTAGCCAACAAATCAAGCACAGGCTTGAATACAGGAAATACAAATTGTAAGCATTTGGATGCTTTGTAGACATCAAAAATCTGTGGGTCAGCTCTCTGCCAATTTAAAATGAGAAGCTGGGCTGGCTTCACAGGGGAATTCCTTTGACATCACTAAAATGATCCTGATTCTTAAGCCACCTCAGAAATTTTCATAAATGTAGTATGAAGGAAGGTGCTGTGCATAGAGCTTGAGCTGGGTGCCCTGCCTAACTCCAACTTGCCAGCGCAGAGCACCCAAAACTTTTAAGTCTGCTTCTCTGATCTGGTGGTTTTCACAGGGGCTCAGCCTAACCTTAATTCCAAGCCCTAAGATCAAGAACTTTTGGCAAGAAGCAGCCTCGAGGCTTCACATGAGGGCAGTGGTAGCCAGTGTGCTTCAAGAGAGTCATCTGTGCTCCCCCAAGCGTCAGTGCAGCGGGCACTTACCCCCTCTTGCAGAATCTCATCCAGAAAGCCAGTTAAGTGCTGCAGAGAAAAATCAAGATTTTAAAATCAATAGGCGGATGATGTTTTATCACCTGTTCTGTACATTTCTGTATTTAACAAGGCTTTTATCTGCCAGTATTTGTGCTTTCAGTCCTAAATCATTGTCACTGAGCCACAAGCTTTTGTCCCTCAGCTGGAAAAACCTGCTCAAACAGTTTAAGCAACTTCGAAAGTCACTGGTTTGTCTTTTCTAACGGAGATGAGCCTGGGCTGAGTTCTTGGCATAGTTTACCCAGAAGGTGTTGTTGGTGGCATAGTTTGAAATCTTGGCTCTTCTCAGACCTTTTCCTGGCCACCACATCCTGCTCCCTCTGTCCTTCCTCTCCCTCCCTTCCCTTCACCCCTCCCACTACCTTTAATTTCAAAATGCAGTAAAGACAAAAAACCGGGATTGTGTTTTCTCAGCATGTATTCTCTTAAATGTTTCAGTTATTTGTTCTAACAGGAGCTTCTTAATCCAGTATTTCTTATTTATCTGTGAATGCCTTCATTGTGACCATGTGGAAAGGTACAGTGAAATGGTTTTGTGGCAAGCGAATGAAAATTTATTTAAAAGAATATTTGGAACTAAGAGTCGGGAAAATGCTTACAGCAAGGAAGTAAACTTAAGTTAGCAGCAGGAAAAAGAAACTGCAGCGACTGTTCAGCCTGATCCTGGCCCCCACAGCTGGCTGCAGAGCCCTCCATCCCACCCACTTCTTGCTGACCTGACCAGCGTTTAGTTCATCGCCTTATTATGCATCACTTTATTAAAGTGACAAAAATAGCTCCAGGAATGAGACAGAAATAAATGATGAAACATTTCTAAAAAATTCTAAGTCTTTGACACCTACCTTTAATTTACCTAAAGGAACAAGGTTGTTTGTTGCCTGCCATTTTGTCAAGGGATGCACACAAAGAAACATTTAACTTAATATAATTTCTCCAATGAATCTCAAGGGAAAGCACAAGCAAGATTGGAGATATAACTCTGTGTTTGTGCACTTGGCTTGCACCGTTACACCGAAGCATGCGTTACGCTTTGTACCTTTGGGTTGGAAGTGCAGCTGCATTGCCTCCGTGGCTTCCCGTGGTGCGGTGTGTGTAGCATGCAGCTGCAGCCGTCACCTCCCAGCACAGGAGCCACCAGCTTGAGAAATGAGGTTTTCCTAAGTCCAAGCTGTAAAAACTTACACCTGCAGGGAGACAGCGATTAATGTCCGTGTTTTATCTGGTTACATTGCTCACACTTTCAGCTACCTTTAAATATATATATATAAACTTACACAGTTTAAGTGAAGCTCTAAACTTGCACAGTCCAAACAGGAGAATAAATCCCAAACCCTGGCATCCCACTGGGCGTTATTTAGCACACCCCTATGGCTGCTTTCCCACCTGCAGCTCAGCACAGGTGAAAGCTTCCCTCCCTCCATCTCAGCATGGAGCAAAGGCAGGTGAGCGAGCTGTGCATGCTGAGCTGTGCGGGACAGGACCCATGTCCAAAATTCTTCCAGGCTCTTCCAACAGTTTCTAATGATCTGTTCTGTGGCTGGCGTGAAGCTCTTTGCTCAGCTAAGATTTACTTCAGGGATTTTATCGGTGAGGGCCAAAGCAGTAAATAAAGCCAGGTGCTGTCCCCCTGCACAAGCCCTTTGGGGCAGCGTCATCACCATTTCTTCTCACCACCGGAGCCGCTGTGTTACTTGATTTCACTTCTGAGTGCCACATCTGTGAACTGCCGTTTCCCTCCCTGCATAGCAGAGTAATTTGAAGAACGGAGGAAAACACATCGCACCTCTTTCTGCCTTAGGACAATGCGTGTACATCATGTGTGACTCACAGAGAGATGCATCCGGGTGCTGGGTAAGAACGTAGTGTTACGGGAGAGCAAGACTGTGGCTACAGGCTTCAAACAGAGTACAATTAAACCCCACAGCAGGCAAGCCTGCAAATTTATCAATTCAGGGCAAAAGCTCATTAACAGACTATAGCTGAACTGTATGTTTTCCATATGTCTGAATGCTAGGCATTATCTTCAGGCTTTCTAAGTATGTGTTGTCATCTTAGTGTGATAACACCTCTGAGAAAAGATTTCAGAAGCTGCTTTTTTGCTCTGAACTTACATGAACTGAACAGGAAAGAGCAGAGGAGGGCTGCACTACACCACAGCGCAGGCACACCTGTAGCCTGGCAGCGTTCTGCAGGGCTCAGCCCAAGCAGAGGAAATCTTAGAGATTTTTTTTTTCCTCTAGGAAGAATAAAAACATGCTGCAGCGCCTAGAACAGCCTCCTGCTTCTGCCCATGCTGCAGTGGGAATCCTCCTTTGCAGAAAGCGAGAGCTCAGTCCCAGCAGTAGGGTTGGGTGGATCTGTTACGGGTTTTTGTAGATAAAGATGTTTAAGTGTTCTCAAAAAGAAAAAGTTCATTTAGTGGAAGGGAAAAGGAGCTGCAGCCAAAACCCAGGAATATCCTACCAGCTATTTCTGGTATGTGGGAACCTCATAAATATTTGTAAAGTGAAAACTCTGTCTGTAACAGAGATATAAGCAAGAATCTGGTTTTGTACCAGGAGAGTGGTATGCGGCAATGTATCTCAAATGTGAGATAGCCACCCTGATGGGAGCTGCTAACACCAAGAATGACAATTAACACATCCAGGGATGCCTGGTGCAGGAGCAAAACTGCCAGGCGTCATCGCCCACAGCATCCTTCCCACTCCGGGACAGCATGCTGCGAGAGAAATGGCAGTGTACCCTGATTCAGTAGGTCCCAGCCCAGCCTTTACAGTGTCCTTGGAAAAACTGGGAGGCAGCCGAGCAGGTGGTCTCAGTATTCCAGAGAACTAGTTTATCCTCGCTCCCCGCTGAAGGGGGGGAATTGCAGGGATGGTCCATGTGGAAGAGGTCTCAGTGATGCAGGGGCACACAGGTTTGCTTCATGTAGCTTGGATTAAAGTCTTCTTTCTCCACGGTTCATCCCATGTGCCACACCACCACCTGCTTGCCTGGTAGTTCATGTTGTTTTCACCACTAGGTCGGTTTTTTTCCCCTGACATTTTCCATTCTAAACAGATTTCCACTGCTGTTTATCACACTGATCTTAATTAACACCACTACCACTATTTATGCCAGAAGCCAGTCTTCCAGGCTGATGAAGGACTCCGAACATCTGCTGGGAAGTGTGATTAACTGGCACTGGAAGGGCTTGACAAGAAAAAATACTGTGTGCAAGGTGTTGTGTGGTTTGAAAACGAAGGCACCAGTTTTCTTTCTGCTATATGGAGCCTTCTGTTAAGCGATTTAATTTTCTTTTTTCCCTTCTCACCTCCTGAATTCCCATGAACACAGCTAACAGCTTTCTATTACATATATAACACATTATGTACAAATTGTTTCTTATTCATTTCACAATCATGAAGAGCAGCCTGAAAACGCCTTCCTCCCCTACCCCGAGTGGAGAAAAACATGTAAATAAGAGCCGAGCTGGAACAGATACAAAAATTAAGTGTACTTAACCCCTGTTTCACTGTGGTTTGCCACACTGGGGGAAATATTTTGCCCGTGCTGGAACCGAACTGGGTATCGACAAAGACCGGCAGCTCAGCCTGTCGTTGCCCTCTAGCACTGGGGTTTGCCGCAGGCAGCTGAGGGTACCCCCAAGCCTCCGCCACCAGCTTCCGAGTTGGTGTGGGCAGCTGGGGATCCAGGGAGCGGGTCAGAGAGGGCACAGCAGATTCAGGGCTCCCAGAATCATCCTGACTCCTGTGTTTAGTCTTCTCATGGGGAAAAATTAAATACCTTTCCCTTGTCTTCCTCCTGTTCTAATGAAATGAGATGGCAAGCTTGCAAATTCTTCACCCTTCTCCCATTTTCAAATCCTTCCATATTGGGTTGGTGTTTTTTTTTAAAAAAAGGAAAAAGCTTTTATTTTTTTAATTCAACCTCGTGGTTAAAGAGGGGAAGGACAGAATGCAATTTCTGAAAGGTTTTGGATGAGTTGCTCTGCCCATGAGGATTTGCTGAGAAGCTAAGTTGGATCAAAGGTATCTAAACTCTGTAGTTTGAATGAAGAGTGCTGGCTGGCAGCAGCTTCACACGCTAGCCATGCCACTGCTCTTTCCTATTTCACTGCTTCTCCTCCTTCCCAAACAGGCGTGCTGCTGTGGAACACAGCAATATGGCTCAAGGCAATCACACCACAGTGACCCAGTTTGTCCTCCTAGGACTAACAAGTGAGCCTAAGCTGCAGACTCCTCTCTTCATAATCTTCTTAATGATTTATCTCGTCACTCTGATGGGCAATCTTGGGCTGATAACCTTGATCGAGACCAACCCCCGGCTGCACACTCCCATGTACTTCTTCCTTTGCAACCTGTCTGTTGTTGATCTTTGCTACTCCTCTGTCTTTTCTCCAAAGCTGCTTGTTGGCTTCTTGATGGAAAAGAAAACCATTTCTTACTCTGCCTGCTTCGCCCAGCATTTCTTTTTCCTTGTGTTCGTGACCACAGAGGTGTTCCTGCTGGCTGTGATGGCATATGACCGCTATGTCGCTGTTTGCAACCCGCTTCTCTACACTGCTTTGATGCCCAGGAGTGTCTGCACTCAGCTGGTGGCCGGGTCATACATAGGGGGGGTTCTGAACTCACTAATCCAAACGTGTTGCTTGCTGCCATTGCCTTTTTGTGGACCAAATACCATCAACCATTACTTCTGTGACACTAACCCTCTGCTGAAACTCACCTGCTCTGACAACCACCTCAATGAGCTTCTGCTTGTAACCTTCAACGGAACCATTTCCATGTCTGTGCTTTTCATCATCATCATCTCCTACGTACACATCCTTTTCTCCATCCTGAGGATTAGGTCTGCTGGAGGAAGGCGCAAAGCCTTCTCCACCTGTGCCTCCCACCTGCTGACCATCACCTTGTTCTACGTGCCTGCAGGGCTGAGCCACATGCAGCCAGGCTCCAAGTACTCGGTGGAGATGGAGAAAGTCACTGCTGTGTTTTACACCTTGATCGTCCCCATGCTCAACCCTCTGATCTACAGCCTGAGGAACAAGGAAGTCAAAGATGCCCTGAGAAAAGCAACAGCAAATAAAGTTTTTGTGAGGTGCCTGCTGACCAAAGTGACCCAAACCAGCCGATAAAACTCCTACTGTTTCCCTTTTTAACTAGTCTAATGTCAGCTGCCCAGAGGAATAAGGAACCACCTATTCACAGAAGCAGGTACAGCACATTTTAGCCATGCTTTAAACTCTGCAGAGACTCAATGTTAACAAGCATCCTGTCATTACGGGCCTCTGATAATATTTGCTTGTCTTCTCTTGTGGTTTGTTTTGGGTTTTTCTGTGAAATTATGTAGTATCATAGCAGGTGGTAAAAATAAACTCATAAGGAATTCCCCTCTTCAGCTTAGCTTCTTAAGAAGTTGCACTGATTCAAGCAGGGGTTCCTCCAGGGCAAGTTCAGGAGAACTGGAGGCTTTGGGGGAGGTATATCCAAAAAAACCCAGCTCACTTTGGGCTAATTACAAGGGGACAAGGGCGGGGGGGAAATCTCATTTGCTTCCAGGGCAACGTGCCATGGAAAGTAAGGAAAGGGAGGAGGAGCAGAGCCCACTGAGCTGGCAGGGGATGAGAGCAGCAAGTGCTGAGATGTGGCATCAGGGAGATGATGTGATGCTGAGCAGCCCGGAGGCAGCACAGCCGTGTCTGTGCTGGAAAACCTCTACTGCTTTGCCTCCAGACCCGGAGGGGGCTTCCACCCGAGCTGCTGGGGTGTCCTGCTAAGCTCCCAGCACCACCCCTGGGGCTTGCGCATCCAGCTCTGCCTCGTCTCTGCCTGTACCTGACAGCATCACAGCCCCTGCGTGGATCTCACCCTACACCCTGCTTCCTGCAGCTGCCAGGCACCCAGCTCCAACGGGTTTGCTCTACTGGAGAGAAATGGGCTTCACCTCACCTGCACCTTACATCTGTTTTAGGAAGAGAAGCAACAGCAAGCAATGCTTCTCCCTGTTGGCAAGGGGTTTAGCATGACTGAATGTAACTAGCTATAGAAAAGTATTTCCCCCCCATTTTCTCATCATGGGGCTGTGGTCAGTGATATTTCCCCCCAGCTGACTCTTCCCCCAAGGCAGCTGCACAGCTGAGGAGGTACCACTGCGGGATGCTGCAGGATTTCCTGCTCTCCAAAGCAGAAGTGGCTGACTACAACCTGTTAGAGACCTTTAGCAACGAGGGCTGGGATCCCAGGTCCCCACAGAAAGAAGAGGGCTCAGCTGTCACTCAACGTCAATTTGCACATGGTTGCACCGGATTTAGCCCAAACACTTTTTTTTTCATAGCTAAACCAAAAGATAAATACCCCTAGCATGACTTCTTTTAGATAGTCATAGAAATCACAACCTAAGCACACCCACTGTATTATTATACCAATAATTCAAACTTGGTTTTGCTCAGGTGTGGACGCCTGATACAGAGGAAAATAAAGTCCACCCAGAGCAGGCAGCTGAGCAGGAAAGGTACAGACACAGACCAAGGGGCAGATGGGAAGATCTTTAGAACACTTACCTTTCATAAAAGCTTGCTTTACCCTTAGCTTGGACACTGGAGGGTCTTGCCCCACATTGTTTGGCTGTTTGCATGATGCAGCATGGCTCAGGGAGGACAAGTCGCTCCCTGAGGGAAGGCAAACTGGGAGCTGAAGGCAGCCACAACACGGGGCACCGTCCCACAGAGCCCAAGCACAGCAGCAGCTCCCATCAATAGCACAGGGGAAACCAAGGGGCAAATTCAAGCCCAGGGCCAGCTACAGCACAGCTCCAAAAACAGTCAGATACCCAGGGCTGAGCTTAAATAGTGCCCCAAGCCTGGGGCAGAGGGTGGGGGCGGATGTCCAGGTGATGCTGGCCATGGCAGTTACCATGATGCCACTTCCTGATGTCCTGGGGAGAAGAGAACTGGTATTTTTCCCCCACCCGGTGCCCTAAGCACAGCTAGAGCAGAGTATCCAGCATCCTCTGCTGTACGCCCCGCACAGAGGAGAGATGGATGGGGCAGAAGGGAGCACGGAGCTCCTCTGCTGTGCGTTAACAACTCGCATCCCTCCCTCTCACCCCACCCAAACAGAGACCGTGTTCTCTGTTTCTCAGGGAAATTGTCCAAATGCCAGTACTGTTCATGAAAATTCCATCAGAAATATTGATTAAAAGCTTTACAGCATTTCACTTCACCTTACAGCTGGTTTTAACTGGTTACCATTGCATTCATTCATTATTCCTTACGGTTCTTTCAGGAAGACTACAGTTTACAAAGGTGCTTATTTTAGAACATAAAATGTATTCACTTTATCATGATACAAGCTCCAAGTTCTTTGCAGAAATTGTATAGTTCATTAAACTTAAAAGGTGTATCTTGATTAAATGCGGAAAAACCTTTGTCTACTGTTTCCTTTAGAGCATCTTCCACCTCAGCCACGCGACGACGTACAGCAGAGTCATAACTCGGTCAAACCACGGACCATCGAAAAAGGAAAAGATCAGTAAGTGTAAAGGCAGGGCATCCCAAGAAGGTTCTGGCTGGAACACACTCCTGGCAACGTATGTACGTGCACCCCCAGCCAGTCGTTAGCACGGGTCCAGGTCCCCTGAGCCGATGCCATGCCTTTGTGCTCTCACGCGATTCTTCTATACTTTGGGTCACAAATGTCACCTGGGGTCACAGCTGGACCTTCACCGGGATGGCCACATTCCACGCTGCCTATTGCCAGATCACTCACGTTGCTTAAACATAATCCTCTTGCCAGGATCACTGCCAGCAGGATCCTGCAAGGATCCTCCTTATGCCCTTCTACACACAGCTGCTGTTTCCCACTTTACAAAGGGACTTCACCGATCCCTGGCTTGGCAAAGCCTCGGTAAAAGCAGATCCAAAACTGCTCCTAGAAAAATCCAGAGAGCCTGGGTCACGTTGCAGATCTGCATATATCACTGGCTTAACTAGATCCTCTGCTCTTCAAGCTTATTTGGGAAAAATTATTATCCAGCAGGCAATGGGAATATTACTAATAGTTTACCTCCCATTGCAGCATCCTCCTTGTGGGCAATATTTCCATTTAACACAGTTGAGACACAAAACATCATGGTACCGTTTCAGTTTTGCCAGGAAAGCACTGACAATCGTTTAAATTAATTACTGTAGGCTCATGCCACGATGAAAATAAGCCGAAGTCATTTGAGGAGCCTGATCCGTCACACTGGCTCCCCACACGCTGTACTTGCCATGGGATTTCCCTATGTGTGAGCAGCGCAATAATGGCCAATAACGCATATTCCTTTATTACCTCCCAAGTACCGAAGAGCTGCAAATGCCTTTTCAAAGCCTGGATAGATGGGGCACCAGCTTTCGCACCCACAGGCGCCTCAGGGCCCCCTTCACCTCCTTGTTCCTCAGGCTGTAGATGAAGGGGTTGAGCATGGGGGTCAGGGTGGCGTAACAGACTGAGGCCAGCTTCGCTTGGTACCACCGGCTCGCCTGGTGAGGCTGGACATAGGCGAGCACCGCCGGCACATAGAAGACGGTGATGGCAACCAGGTGGGAGGTGCAGGTGGAGAAAGCTTTAAGCCTCCTCCTGACCAAAGGGATTTGCAGGGCAGCATGGAGGATGTAGGTGTAGGAAACCAGGATCATCAGGGAAGAGCCCACGGCGTTAAGCCCAGCGTTGAAAACCTGCAAGATCTGGTTTGCACGGGTGTCTGAGCAGGAGAGCTGCAACAGGGTGGGTAGCTCGCAGAAGAAGTGGTTGATGCTTCTGGCCCGGCAGAATGACAGCCTCCCCGCCAGGATGGTGTGCGCCAGGGAGCTGAGTAAGCCCATGGTGTACACCAGCACCATCATGCCATAGCAACGCACCCTGGACATGGCAGTGGTGTAAAGCAGCGGCTTGCACACAGCCATGTACCGGTCATAAGCCATCACCCCCAGGAGGAAGCACTCACAGATCATCAAAGCTACAAAAAAATATACCTGGGCCAAGCAACCCAAAAAAGAGATGTGGCTTCTCCCCAGAAGGAAGGTCTCCAGTGCTTTTGGGACAACAGTAGAGGAGAGGCAAAAATCTACGAAAGATAAGTGGGTCAGGAAGAAATACATGGGGGTGTGGAGCTGGGGGTCGGTGTTAATGAGCAGGATCATCATCAGGTTCCCCAGCACCATTAAAACATACAGGCATAAGAAAATTGTGAAGATGGTGGTTTGTAGCTCTGGGGCATCAGAGAAGCCCAAGAGGATGAAGCCAGACAAGACGGTGAAGTTTTCTCCACCCATCATTTCTACAGGTTAGGTGAATTTGCATAGAAATAAAATGAATCAATGAAATAAATCCCTAGGAGAGAAATACTGTGGAAACATTGGAATTTAATCTGTAAACCAAATGTGATAGGAAGTGGTGGGAGTTTTTTTAGAAAAATACAAGGCAACTATTTCTGTCTTTGTCCCAAGCTTTGAAGTCAAACAGGTAAAGGAGCTAATTACACAGTCAGATATTAAAAAAGAATAATTCTACATTATTTATATGTACTAATGATACACTAAGACATATCAAAATGTTTATCCAAGTGTAAAAAAATGAAGTCAAATAAGCACATTCCAAAATGTGGCAAACAGAGAAGATGTGTATTCTCACCACTGATTTCTGGAAATTTTAGGGATTTTTTTTTTCTCTTTTCTTTTTTTCTTTCCAGACTGGATCAGTGCTCTTCTGTGGCCTCATTAGTTCTGGTGCAGCCTTTTCATCATGAAACAAAGCCATGCACTTAAAATAGTTGGTTTGGGGGGGGAGGGGGTTAATTTCTAAATTTATCTGCCTTTGAAGAACCCCCCTGTGTGCTGGGTGGGAGGTGGAGCCATGGTATCATCTTCAGCACAGCTTTGCTTTGATGGCAGGGAGCTTTCTATGACCAACTAGCAGCCTTCAAATGTATCATATATACACCAAACTTTTTAAAGCTTCACCTTGGATTGCCCCATCTCTCCCATTCAGCCCCTCTGCAGATGAATTATCTGGTGGAAGATCTACCTACAGATGTCTGCAGCGCAGCTGAAACATCCCTAGATCAGCCATAGATGGGGTCAGGAGTGTGGTTTTTTGAAGGAAACCTCATAACCCCTGCTGGGGCACAGGGTTCATGCCATGGATGCTCTTGGAGAGCATAGATGGGCTTCCTTTAGATGCAGCTGCTGCAGTACATCCCAGCCACGGAACAGCATCTGCTCCCCCAGGACAGGCTGAATTAAAAAAACCACAAAAGGCTGAAGTGAGTGCAGGAGGGTAATTCAGTCCTAGTGGCAATTGCTTTACGCTACCAACCTCAGACCTTCTTGGTCAACGTCGCTTGGTAGTGGAGACGTTGCTGCAGCTCTGTCCGGATGACTGGTACCCTGGAGGCACGCACTTCTCTCCATCGACAGCAATTTCATCACCAGGATCAAACTAACCGTGTCCTAGTGGTGCACGGGGCCATCCTGCAGAGGCAACCTGTGGCGACCAGCTCATACGTGACCTTGCAGCCCCAGAGAGGACAATCACACTTGAAACAGCTTCAAGGTGAAGACCATGCTAAATATTAAAATAACATGTCAATATTAAAGAAATTATTCTAACTAACAAAAATATTTACAGTCTTGCCAAGTACAGACGGAGCTCCACCTGAACATGAGCCCATGATGCTGGACCTCACAGAGCAGAAGCTTTTATCCGGAATGTTCTGCTCATCCCAACAGGACAGCAGGGAGCTGGCTGCTCTTCAGCCATGTGAGCAAAACAGAAGTATTAATTGGGCTTTTTTGTGTTTTTCTTGGGGGGGGGGGGGGGGGGGGGGGGGGCGGCGGGGGGAGGTCCCCTTTTTTTTTTTTGGTTTAGGTTTGCCAATTGATCATTTAAATGCAGAAATTAAAAAAAAAAAACAACAAAAAACCAGTGACTACCGTAACATGATTTTTTTTTAAAAAAAGGAATCAATTGGCTCCTTGGAACTTATATACCCATCCCAGCTCCCTCAAAAAGGGATTGGTGTGAATTTTTCAGGTGTTAATCAATACTAACATGCTTTTTGCACTATGAAGTGCACAAACAGCTGAAAAGAGAGCAGCCGAGTGCGGTGGAAGCAGAGTGCTTCGCAGCGTGCCTGCTCGTACCCCTGCACTTCCAAGTGTTGCCAGGTCACGGGCAAGGCAGCACAAGGGTCACCACCTGGAAAACTCAAACCCTTTTTTACCTGCTTGGTTGAAATGAAAGGTGTTGGCAGACGTGGTGCCTGCAGCTCCTCGGGAAGCCCATCCGATGGGTGGAAGCTGCAGCAGGAGGAGAGATGCTCTGGAGCAGGATCGCCCAGGCTGGTTGGCAGACAGGATTTATCCCAGACGAAGCATTACCTCAGGTGTTTGTGCAAGCTGTTCTCCCTCAGGACCCTCCTCCAGCTGATAATGGTTTTGACCTGCTCAGCAAAAGCCCCTTCCACCCCCCCCTCCCTCACGACTGCGCCAGCCCCTGCAGGACCAGCTCTCCTGTGCAGACCTGCCCCGGCTCCAGGGCCACCACCTGCTCTTGCAGGACGACAGCTCCAGGACAGTTTGCTGTTTATTTATCCAACTATCACAAACTTCTCTGTTTCAGCCTCTCCCTTTCCCGCCAACAGGGAAAGCTGACAGATCAGCTAGTGTTGCGTTGAAGGATGCTGAAAACAAACTGAACGGAGCACCACTGCTTTGAGCGTGGCCGTGGGGAGTCCTCTCCAGCGGGCAGATTTATTTCCATACACTTTACTGGTGACCACACAACAGTTTGCTCAAAAGCATAATTTTACACAGCTGCTTTGAGGATAGAACACAATTAACACAGATTTACCAGCTGTTTGTTGATGAATCCTGAGTGCCAGTATTTCCTGAAAGCTTCAGTTACCCAAAGAGACACTGTAAAACCATTAGTTTTTATATTAAATAAATATAAGGATGGGGCAGATGGGAGAGAATGCCAAGCTATGAAAGTGTGGGGAAGAAGGATGGAGAAGCATATAGGTGGCTTTAGATGTTTTTTATGTAAAACTTTTTTTGCCAGAAGATTCCAGATGGTTAGTCCTGGAGCTGCACTGGACATGGGTGGCAAAGGATTTCCCCATGGCGTTTAGCTTCTTTCTTCCCCATTCAGTACTGAGCTAGAACCAAGGCTTGTAAAGTGGGAAAAGCTATAGAAGGGGGTGGGTGGGTGTGCAGAGAAATAGGGAATAATCCTTACTCAACTTTAGGACCAAAAAAAAGAGATTTTAAAGATTATTTTTTTAAAAATATAGGGAAGGCAAAAGGATCCACTAGGAATACCTGCTGGGATAGGGTGTGTATCTGCAGGGTGAATAACATTCTTGTTCCATCTCCATCACGAGATGACCCCAGGCCACCAGCACCTTGGCTGTTCAGGGGAAAAAAAGATCCAAACCCCCCTCCCACCAGCGCTCCAGCTCTTTACAGGCCCAGTTAAATTCAGGGCAGAGCAGAGGCTCAGGTATGACTTGTCCCCATTTACCGTGAGTGCTCTGATGACCAGCACACCATCACAGCATTGATTCACACCACCTCACTTTGTAGTCTGGAGCTAAAAGTCCTGGAAAAATCAGTTATCAGCCTCCTAAACCCAGAAACATCACCAGAAGACATTGATTAATATCAGACATGAGAGACCAGACGCCGGCTGGTTTGATGCCAGCAGGGCAAAGCCACCACCTACATTCTTCCTTTTCCTCTCTGAAGCCCAAAATGAAGTTGATTATTATTTTTGTACCAATATTTAAATAATAAATAATATGTACGTCAAGTCTCATTTAAATAAGTTTCTGCTCAGTACAGGGTCACTGTCAGGTCTCAGGTTACCACCAGGAAAGGTCCTGTCCCTCCCAGCGCAGCACATATCCTTGGGTCGGGGAGAAACATGGGTTTTAGGTGTCCTGCTTCCAGGTGTGTTTAGTTCCTTCTTCTTGAAGGTGCAACACCTAACCTTTCCTCCCGAAGGTGCAATACCAAGCCCTCCTCACCACAGCAGCGTAACCCTCTCCTTTCAGCCCACCAGGAACCACAGGTGGACAAAGAGGAGATGACCCTACCTTTGGCTTTCCTCATGGCGTTCTTCACATCGGTGTTCCTGAGGGTGTAGATGAGCGGGTTCAGCATGGGGACTGCAACGCTGTACAGCATGGAGACCACCTCGTCATGGCCCAGGGAGCGTCCGGAGCCGGGGCGCAGGTACATAAAGAGGGAGCTGCCATAGTACAGAGCGATGGAGACCAGGTGAGAGGTACAGGTGGAGAAGGCTTTGTGCCGATCAGCCATGGAGGAGATCCTGAAGACAGTGGAGAGGATGGACAAGTAGGAGGCTAGGATGAAGACTGTGGTGCTTAGCACATTGAACCCCACCACAGCAGAAACAATCGCCTCATTGACATGGGTGTCAGAGCAGGAGAGGGCTAGCAGCGGTGGGCCGTCACAGAAGAAATGGTTGATCCTCTTGGACCGGCAGAACGGGAGATGAAAGATGGAAACCGTGTGTATGGTGGAGCTGATCACACCAGCCAAGTAGGCACCAGCCAGCATCCCAAGGCAAAGGCGCTGGGACATGACCGCAGAGTAGAGCAGGGGGTTACAGATGGCCATGTAGCGATCATAAGCCATAGCAGCCAGCACGTAGCACTCAGTGGTGGCACAGGTGGCAAAGGAGAAGAGCTGAGCAGCACACCTAATGAAAGAAATAACCTTCTCCTCCACCAAAAAGTTCAGCAAGGTTTGAGGGATGATGGTAGAGGAGTAGCAGATGTCCAGGAGAGACAAGTGGCTTAGGAAGAAGTACATGGGGGTGTGCAGGCATGAATTGGTTCTGATTAATATAATTACTCCCAGATTTCCCATTAAAGTGACCACATAGACAGCAAGAAATAAGACAAAGCATATCATCTGCAGGTCTGCTCGGTCTGTGAAGCCCAGGAGAATAAACATGGATGTAAACGTATTGTTACCTTCAACCATATTGAATATATAAGCAGTTCAGCTGCTTTACATCTTTCAGATGGAAATGCTTAATAGGCCAAGTCTGTCAATGATGTTGAGAATGGCCAGTTTCTGCCTCTCAACCTGTTACACCACTTTAAGTCAATGTTCTCCTCTCTCAAAGAGAATTCATCTTACCACAAGTTCCCAAGGCCAGCCTCCACCTCCAGCCTCAACACACAACCACCGGCGACATGCTTGGAAGCAGGTGGGTATTTTAAGGTGAGGAAGGAGGGCAACACTGTACCAGAATAAAGCCTAAATAAATTGCAGGGCTTCGTCGTAGTTCCCGTCAAGCCTTTGACACATGGAAGTCCATTATTTCCACAATAACTGCCAAGAAAATGGAATTATTTCTCATCTTTTGAGTGCTCCCAGTCCACTGTGAGCACATGAGGAGCAGGTATCTCTCCCGTGTCCCAGCAGGTATCTCTCCCATGTCCCAGGAACACCTCTTCCAGGTGAAAGCACTGGAAAACACAACTTACCTTAGCATAATTTTTCCTCATCTGGGATGGTGCACTAATTTTGCATGGTTTGCACTGGGTGGTGCACAAGGGTTTGTCTTTCCTCACATTGTTTTAGACATGATGCCTAACGTGGAGATAAAAGATAAATTAAGGCTTGTCCCTCTCCGCTCACCAGGGAGAAATCAGCAGCCCCAAAACTCACACTCTATGACAGATAGAACACACGCACATTGATTCTTCCTGGATAACATTAATCATTGCTTGACAGAGTTACACCAGAGAGCAAAGCAAGAGCACACGCTGCCTGCTGGCTGCCAAACAGACCCAAACTTTAAGGTTGTAACTCTGTGATGATCCTTTGCTGAAGGGGCGAGGTTCGTCTCCAGATCCAGACATCTCATTTCAGCCGTCCTGTGAGCAACGCTTCTGGTCTCCTGGTGTTATTAATGGGGGTTTCGAGCTGCTTTTCACTGCTCCTTGTGTTGATGCTGGAGGCGAAGCTGCGTGGTGCTGGAAGATGCGTTGCCAATAATGACAATCGAGCTGTTTGGGGCTGGGGCTGAATCCTCCCCCTCAGGCAGCGTCCTGCCTAGGTGCAGACTTCTGCTGCCGGTGGAGAATTGACCTGAATGTCACAATTAACTAAGGCTCATCTTCAATTTTTCTTTACCCAACAAACAAAACACTTTGTGTGAAGCCATCCAAGATGTAGCTATCAAACCCAAGAAGTTTTTGAGGCTGCGGGTTGTGCCACGCACGACAGCTGCCTGCCAGGAGTCACATCTCCCTGCAGCTTGAAGACATTAACTGGACTGGAGCTAAATTAAATTTAAAACCCATTTCTTGCTGCCTTGGATTAGGTATTACTCACGCTGAACAGGTGGGTGGCTGGTCCACGCTCTGCTGAATTGCTAACAGAGTATTTATCCTTGTCCTCCCAGGGAAAGGATCTCCATTTGTGGTACTTGCTTTCCTACCTGAATTGGGTAGGAACTTGCATCTCTTGGGCAAGCCAGTACAAGACCTTCCAACAAGCTGCCCTGGGACTCACTGAGCAGCCTTTCCTTAGTGTTTTCTAAGATTTAACTCACGGTATGGATAAGAGAAAGACTGGCTGCTGCTTACACCCTGCACCAGCCAGAGCCTCACAGTGCATCCTCCTGGTCCAGTCCAGACAGCCCACTCTTGTGGGGGACGTTATCCTCAAAATCTCAGTACAGGAACAAGGGGAAGGTGCCAAAGCTATAGAGCTAAAACATACCATTTGGGTAGCTGGGGGTTTGAGGGTCTTACAGCCCAGACTAGTGACTGCAGAAAAACTTGGTTAATGGGATGGTTTAAAATGTGAAGTAAAAGCAGCCTGTGCTCACGCCTCCAGCATCCCTCTGCTTTCTCAGGGTGATGGTTTCTGCCAGCCTGAGACAGAGCCGGTGAGGACAGGCTGCCCTGGGTCCTGGGAATCCTGTGGGAGCGGTGGGACAAAGTGGGATTTCTTCTGCTTTGCTCTCGGGGCCGGCTGAACCCTCACAGCCGTGCCCCAGCCTGGCTGGGAAGCCGTGTCTTCTCCCATGCAACATCCACCCACGCTTCCACAGCTTTGCTCTTCACAGCATTCACAGAGCCCAGGGTGAAACACGTCGGGGAATGACATCTTCACCTCGACGGACCTGCCAGATCAAGTGAGGGTCAGTGCCAGCCAAGCCCAGAGCGACCCCAAGAGCCTCCACTGCCCGGTCAATATACAGCCAATTGGGTTTTAAAATTAATGACAGCATAAGGTGTTGTTTGAACAATACCTGCTCAAAAATGTTGCCTTTCATAGTTTCACACATCCTAAAAAAATTCCAGAAGGTAGTCTTTGTAATATCTGTGTGCCATGTGCGATAGCTGTACTTGAAAACCTCTTACTCTTTCCCCACGGAGCAGCTCTTCTTGGAAGCATTCAATGCTTGGTACAGACTGCACGGGATGAGAAATCCAGCACTGCCTTTTTTTTTTTCAGTTTATGTTGATATTTAGAGTAAAAAAAGTAAATTCATTTTTCATTTTGATGTACCTGCCTTTATTTTTCAGCCAGAAACTCCTCTGATACTTTGCCTCGAAAGCCGCGAGGGGGCTGCACTGGCTGCAGTGCCTTCCATGAAAGGACCAAAGTCACGGCTTCATCTGCTCAAAAAAACCCCAGCTAGTAAGGAACATTCCTGGTTTTATCCACCTAGCACTCAGTGCTCTATAGCAAAGGGTGGGCTTCTTCCCTGAGAAGGCCACCGGGACAAACTCACCCAGAGTGGCCCAGGAGCAGGGTGATTATATAGGCAGCAGCATCCATCTAATGCAGCACCTGAGGGCACTGAGGGCAGCTGCCCACCTGGGACCGTTTAGGTAGCGATGGATGCAGTTTACATAAGTCAACAACAACAAATGAAATCCTTCACCTACGTGGGATAAAAATTCAGATCTCTCTATGTATTTTCATTTGCCTTTATCGTAAAATCTAGGATGGGTTTGTTAGGAAGAAAGATGTGCTGCAGGAACCCTTTCTGAGAGGGATCTGTAGATCTATAGGAAACAGTTGCTGTAGGAGGTGGTAATCTAAAAAAACAGGAATTACCATTTCAAGTTGGGTAGAGTTGGCCCAGATGGTTTAAGAGAAAAATAGTATTCGATAATCTAAATTTCCTACAACCTGAAACCTCGCCCAAAAATTGCATTAGGGGGGGAAAAATTAAATTGCAGTTTAAAGTATCATTTCTAAATGCAAGGGGAGCTTGGTAAGGGCGGCTTGTTCAAATATCTGACAGTGCCTGTTCATTTTTAACAGGCTCAAGAGCTGATGCTGAGAAAATCAGCGACGTGGATGGGATCAGCCATCGCAGAGGCAGCACCATGGGCTTGTGGTATTTAGGTGCTATTGCTCAGTTCCCACCGTTCACTACCCAAGGCTTGCTGGCACAGGAGGAAAAGGTTTTATCTAAAATAAAAAGGAGCGGCTATTTCCAACAATGTCCAATAGATGGTGACAATGTATCAGAAATCCTGATCGGTATTTTTCTAGCCACTTCCTTAGCATTTTCCCCTTCCAGCACTCCTTTAGTATCTGGAAGGGACAGTTACTTCTGCATCCCTTGGGGCTGACAACAGAGCACAAGGGTAGAGAGCAGGAACAAAAATAAATCATCCATGTATAAACAGGAATGGATTTTATTCAGAAGCAGAAGAAAGGCAACTTTTGAGAAGGAGAGGGACATCTAAAGAGCAGGTATATTTGTACGCTGTCACAGCTTGCCAGCCACAGTAAGAGTCAGCTTCAGGCTGGTCACTTTCGTATCAAAAAATAACATAACAAACCTAACCTAACATAACAAACATAACATAACATAATAAACATAACATAACATAACAAACATAACATAACATAACAAACATAACATAACAAACCTAGCATAACACGAAAACCATAACATAACATAATAAAATAAAAGCTCCATGTGCTGTGCAGGGTTACATCGCTGTGGGGGTTATTTTTCAGTGTGCGGGGGGGGTATTTTCCCCCTGTTGACAATACAGCTCACATCAAGTGACCAGAGGTGGAAAATCCCCACTCCTGACCCAGCCAAGCCTTCTCCGTCCCAGACGATCATCCAACTCCCCTCCCAGAGGAGCTTGTTAAGATGATTTGATCAGGGACAGCTCATACCTTTGAGTGACAAACTGCTAAAGAAATAGAAAAGGGTTTTTTTGCGGGGGAGAGGGCTGTGGTTACCGTTCCCTCTGGCAGCATTGCATTCTCACAGCAACCACAGGTTCCTACTCACAAGATGATGAAAAGGGGGAGCTGCCATTTCTGGCAGGAATTAGTTCTTGCATAAGAAATCAAGACCTTTTTTTTATTATTATTACCCTCATTTATTATTTTTTTGTTTGTTTCACGGTGTTTGGGAGTTCTTTTCTTCCTTTTTAATTCCTTTTCCCTGCTGCCTCTTGCCAAAGTGGAAATCTCTGGATGCAAACGCTACTGACAATATTATTGTCTTTGGTTTTAACAAACCACTTTGGGCATAAATTAGAAAACTAATTAGAGCTTTGTTTCAAGGCCTTGAAAGACAGAAATTGTGAAGGAAAGAATGAAAGGTGTATAGGTGCCTAAAAAGAAGTGACAGAGATCAGTTTAACCCTGCAGTTCAACTCAGCAGCCTGGTTTCCAACAGAGACCTGTTTAAGAGTTTATAATTTGTTCATTTGGCTTATGCACAATATCCCATCGCCATAAGTGCATTAAAACTTCAGAGTTTATCCATTTAGCTCCTGTGTTCCCATCCTTCCTAGAAGGAGTTTTTCACAGGAGCCGCCTCCCCAGCCCAGCCTAAAAATGATTGAGGCCCCAGATAAATTGGGGCTGGGGAGCAACAAGAAAAATCAGTGACATATGTGTGTTGGCATACACATTTAACACAAGAATATACTGCATTATATATAAATAAATAGCATAATATACATTGAATATAGTATTTTTATATATACACACACACTCACATATATATTGTTCATAGGACCAGAGACCTAAATGTCCTTTCTGATCAAAAATTATTCCATGTCCTGCTCAAAGCAGGGTTGACTTCACAGCCACATCAGGCTGCTCATGGCCTCATCCAGGCAACTTTTGAATATCTCTGTGGGCGGAAGCTCCACAGCCTCTGGGAGAAATCCCCATGTTACCCACATTCCTGTGTCAGGTTTTCAGGACGAGGTTCAGAGCCTGACTGTGATCCTTTCTGCTGTTCTCCTTAGAGCATCCTTCACCTCCTTGTTCCTCAGGCTGTAGATGAGGGGGTTCAGCATGGGGATCACCACCGTGTAGAAGACGGAGACCACTTTGTCAGTGTTCAGGGAGTAACTAGAGCTGGGGCGCAGATACATGAAGATGGTCGTCCCATACAACATGGTCACCACTGTCAGGTGGGACACACAGGTGGAGAGGGCTTTTTGCCTGCCTTCAGCTGAACGGATCCTCAGGATGGCGAAGGAGATGAAGATGTAGGAGACCAGAATGATGGAGATGGTGCTGAGCTCAATGACGCCAGCCAAGGAGAAGAGGATGATCTCATTGATGTAAGTGCTGGCACAGGACAGAGCCAGGAGGGGAGGAACATCGCAGAAGAAGTGGTTGATGACGTTGGACCTGCAGAAGGGCAGCCTGATGATGAAGGTCATCTGTATGATGGCGTTCAGGACACCCCCGATGTAGGACCCCACCACCAGCCACATGCAAAGCCCCGGAGTCATAACAGCAGAATAGAGCAGGGGGTTGCAGATGGCGACGTACCGGTCGTATGCCATGGCAGCCAGCAGGAAACACTCAGCTGTCACAAAGACAATGTAGAAGAAGGCTTGGCTCATGCAGCCGACAAAGGAAATGGTCTTCCTCTCCACTAGGAAGTTCACCAAGGTCCTGGGGGCAATCACAGAGGAGAAGCAGATGTCAACAACGGAGAGGCTGCCAAGGAAGAAGTACATGGATGTATGGAGCTGTGGGTGACCTTGGATGACGATGATTATCCCTGTGTTGCCCAAAAGGGTGATGGTGTAAATGAGCAGCAACAGCACAAAGAGGGCTGCCTTCATCTCCGCTCGGTCACTCAGGCCCTCAAGAACAAACTCTGCCACTGAGGTGTGATTCTGCTGGGCCATTCAGGGCTTCGTGTCTGCTGAGGAAGGAGAGAGCCTGGAAATGCAGGACAGTGCAAACCATGCCTTTATTTATTGGAACCGAAACTGATAACTTGATAACTGACACCCTGTAGAGCCAAGGTGCCCAGACCATGCCTTCCTAGGGTGCTAGAGTGGGATGGACTGCACTGTAGCCATCTGCTCTGAGCTCGTCCTCCTTCACAGTCCAAGGGAAGAGGAGGTCCTTTCTGGAGGGAGAGCATCCCGGCTTTCCCAAACACCTTCCCCGCCCTGCAGAGAGTCGCTGCGGAGGGTCTCTCACTTTCTCACCGTGGGCAGACCTTTGGGCAGGTTTATCTCTACTGCAGAATCCTGTTTTAGTACCTGCAGTTTGTTGAGGTCAACAGATATAGCAGCAGTTGGGGATGCAGGTGACACAGACCAAATCCCCAGCTCTGCCCTCGACCTCCGGGATTAAGTGCTTTTTCCACATTTGTTTCCCTTCCTCCCCATTTCAAACCGATCGTGATAAGGCACCCAGAACAGGACAGCTCTGATTTTGGCACTGTCTTCTGGCTATAATTGTAATATTATAATTTATACAATATAATAATATAATTGTAATAAAAAAATACTGCAGCTTTCCTTTTTTGGTTTTGGAAAGGACATTGAGGTGAAGGGGAAAACCGCCCGTCTAATTTGTTGAGTAGGGAGGGAGAGAGGCAGGGGGTGTTGCATGATCCTAAAACTCCTTCAGGACAGGAGGAGTTTAGTACTGCAGCCTCAGAAACCCTGGGGAGATGAAGCCACGGAGACCACGAGCAAAACTGGGGTCCAAAAGTGCTATTTTGAACCGGGGTAAGCATCAAACATTTCCTTGGTACAGTTTAGAGAATATACAATGAAGAGACTAAACACCATAAGAAGTATTTCCCCGCGGCACTCAGAGCACAGGCACTGGCCCTGGCGTTGGGGTCACCTGTATGAAGCATTTACATGGGCACCTGAGCCACCACCGCCTGCTGGTGACTTTAACCGTGCCTTGTCTTTCCAGAGGTGGGCTGGGAGATGGAAGGGACTGAGATGGATTTAGGGAGGCGATTTAAGTGCCAGGAGAGAGCTGTGAGTGTTTATGTATATGAACCGGCTGTAACGTATGGACTAAGCCTGGACAAAAGTGGGTTCCACGATTCCGTCCTGGAATATGGAGTCACAACTGGTGCGCTCCCCAGCATCTGTCTGCAAAGTGCACTTCATTTCCAGGCGAAAACAAGGTGTTGCTGAGAGCACGGGCAGAGGGGAAGGGCCAAGGGGGGGAAAGAGCACCAGGCTGAGAATTCCCTGTTTCAAGATGCCATCTAAGGAGGAAAACCTTCTCAGAGGGAGCCTGCCCGGCACAGCATGGCACCCTGGGGGTTAGGGCACATGCGGGGTTTGCTTTTACCTCATTTTCATCAGGCAAAACCCCAGCAGCTGCTGGTTCTCCCTTCAGACAACCGGGTAAGCTGCTCACAAGAATGAAAATGTGAAATACAGGTTCCTGACCCTGATAATGTGGAGGTTCAGCATAAAACAATTCATTCTTTACAGAATTGAGGATGAGAATCAAGTCTTACCCTACCAGATGAGCACCAGGATCAGAAGACTCACTGAAGAACCGTTCTCCATGAGCAGAATGTTTCTATAAAGAAACACTCCTTAATTTTTAAAGCGAACATCACTTTATTTCAGGGCCAGTGGGTGAGTTAAACTTTCCTTGAGAGGTTCTCCCCTCTTCCTCCCCCAGCCTCCTTAAACATACCACAAGCAGCATAATTTCTGATCTTATGACTTCGAAATGCTGGAGTGCATCCCAAGTGCATCCCAGCAGAAATATTTCACCTTCAACTAACCCAGAGGAGCACACCTTTACCCGGTAAAGCAGAGCAGCCTCCCCACAGGTGACACACACCAGGGCAGGGTGGCACCAGCAGGACTCACCTGGACCTTTCGGGGAATGGTCACACCCCCCTATCGGATGGGGTCACCTCCTCTTACAAGCTGCAAGGTCTCCTCCAGGTGGGGTGACACTACAGGCTCGGGACGCCTGCACAGTCACTGGGGGGGCGGACCCCTGAAGCCATCCTCCCAGCTTCCCGGTAAACAAGAACGTCTCTCCTGAGCGTCTGGGAGCCTCCTGCATATTTTCACCTGATGAAGTCCTTCGCTTGCAGCAACGCATGGCTTTTATCTGTGTCTCGGCAGGTCTTTGTGGGCAAGGGGCAGCCTTCCTCAGGGAGCAAGTGTTTGCTGTGGCTTGGGCTGCGGTTCCCATCCCTCAGAGGAATGAAACTCGATTGTACGCTGGCTCCTTAATGAGAATCCAGGAGTCACAACAGTCTGAACTGCTAAAAAAGGCTCCGCTATGTGTGTGTGTGGGGGGCGTAAAATCCTGTGCTACAACCCTGTCACAAGTACCAATCACTGTTCCAACACTTGGCAGCCTCCAGAGACAGAAAAGGTGGAGATCCAAATGAGCACAAGTTATTCTGCAACAAGCCCCTCTGAAAATCGAGGGGGAGGTGAGAAGGTGCAGCCACAGGGCAATTTACTCCAAGTATCTTAAACACCTATTGCAAGCAGTTTAGGCTGTCATAATTAGCTTTGGATGGATGCCTGGAGCAGATGGCTGGGATTACCGGAGATGAAGGCTGATCCAAGCCTCCAGGCAATGAACAAGCCTGAAAGGCTTCCAGGCTACTGATGGTTAAGAACCGGGATGTCTATACAGGACCTGATTGATAGACAGTCCATTAAACCTTTTCACTGTGCTCTAGATAGTCCCAGGAATATCTCACCTGCCCATTTTTTCCTCCCTTTTGCCAGGTCGTTCTGTTGCTCCACCTCTATTGCAAGACCAAAACCATATCATCACAGCCTGTTTGGAAAAAAAGATGCTGCTAATCCAGTTCTTTCTGCAAATTGTGTTTGGTTTTGGCTAGCAGAAAATTGAGAGCGTATTTATGGTAGCATCAGTGTAATTTATCTCTGTTCAACACACTCAATAGACACCAGCTTCTTTCAGTGTCTGCAATGTTTTCAGGAGTTTACAGTTCACACTCTTTCTTTCAGTACAGCTAATTTTTCCCTTTAAATAACAGAAGCCCATGCTTTCAGATTAACCTGACAGCATGGATAGAGTCACCATATAAACAGCAGCTTGTCTATGGATCATGTCTGATCCATAGCTGGGATTTATTAATCTGTCAGTTGTCCACAACATGAAGCACAGATACATGAGCAAGCTGCCTAGACCTGCTGCAGTCAGTAGAAACGAAGGTGATGGTTCAGCCATTCAGCCATGGGTATCCAGGAGTATCTGAGACCCACCATACATCTCTCCTGCTCCCTGAAGGACACAAGTCTTCCTACATCTTGTGCCATATCTGCCACACCTATGTGCAGAAATCCTATGATATCTCAGGTGGAGTTAGATGGATCAACAGACAGTGTAGCTCAGAGGAGGAGCTGCCGTGTCCAAAGGAGACCCACGCACGGTCACATGAACAGATGAGTTCTCCATCAGTATTGCTGTGGAACCTAGAGGACTGGCTGAGAGGTGGGCACATGGGATGGGTTTGGGCTCGCCTTGCTCCATGTCAGCATGACACATGGACCTACACGTGAGCTACAGGTGTCCCAGCTTCTCTTCCAGTCTGCAAACTCCACCAGTGTGATTCAGTTGGCCAAAGGGATGGCTCTGGCAGAAACGCTGCAGCACTGTCTCGGTTTCAGAGTTAATTTTCTTCTTAGCAGCTGGTGCAATGCTGTGGTTTGGATTTGGTATGAGAACAAAGTTGATAGGACACTGATGGTTCTGGTTGCTAGACAATGTTCATACCAAGCCAAGGACTTTGCAGCTCCTCAGGCCCTGCCAGCGAGAGGGCTGGAGGGGCGCGGGAAACCAGGAGAGGACACAGCCAGGGCAGCTGGCCTGAACTGGCCAAAAGGACATTCCATACCACAGAATGTCATGCCCAGTATAGAAACCGGGGGGAGAAGAAGGAAGGGGGGGACATTGGGAGTGATGGTGTTTGTCTTCCCATGTCCCCATCACGCATGCTGGGGCTGTCCTGGGGATGGATGAGCACCTGCCTGCCCATGGGAAGCGGCACAAGGCTGGGGGAGGGGTTCAGCCCGGAGAGGAGGGGGCTCAGGGGGGACCTGATGGCTCCCTACAGCTGCCTGGCAGGGGCTGTGGGCAGGAGGGGTCGGTCTCTGTTCCCAGGGAACAGCGACAGGACAAGGGGGAACGGCCTCAGGTGGTGCCAGGGGAGGTTCAGGTTGGGGGTCAGGGAAAATGTCTTCACTGGGAGGGTGGTCAGGCACTGAGACAGGCTGCCCGGGGGGTGGTGGGGTCACCATCCCTGGGGGTGTTCAAAAAACACATAGATGCGGTGTTTGGGGACATGGCTTAGTGATGGACTTGGCAGCCCTGGGTTAACGGTTGGTCTTGATGACCTCAGAGGTTTTTTGCAACCTCAGTGATTCTGTGATGCTATAATTCTGTTTGGGGAGTTTCTGTGTCAACACTTTCCCCACTGCTTCATGTTTGTTCCCGCTTTGTTACCAGTCTTCTAGGTACAACTCAAAGCATCCCTCTCTCTTGAAAAGATAAATAAAAATATGCATTCCAGTTATTTACAAAAGAAACTTCTTTCGCTTCTTAGAAAAGAATGATGAAGGCGGCAAAACAATTTATAGAAAGCAGATACACAAATAGTTATCAGGTGACTAGGTATAAACCTTTGAAATGTTTATCACTAAATTCTTCACTTCCCTACTATCAACTATGGAGCTGTGTTGTGTATTGCTGCATATAAGGCTGTTTTTGGCCTATTATAATTACAGTTTTAATTTTAATTATAACTGAATAATACTAATTATAATTTTGGCCTATAATAATTATAGTCCCTCTTATAAAGGAGGTAGAAATGGAAAGGAGGAGTTGCAAATAAAATATATATAGATAAAGCCATGAAAACACAATATACACTGAAATCTGACATATGGCAGTGACATTACCCATAGGTTGGGTTGGTTTCAGCCCCCCTAAACTGAGATGTCTGGAACGTAAATGTGTCAGACAACAACGCTGCATTTCCTATAAGAAACATTATGCCTTTATGCAACATAAATTCACCCCAGCCATTTCCCATATTTATTTTAAAAAATATCATGGTCTTTTTCCTGCTAGTGAGAGAGATTAAAATCGGATGTAATCTTAACCACTCTAAACCTCAAAACTGGGCAGTTAAATCCCACAATTTATGGTCTTTCCAATACAGAGAGCTACATGCTTGGAGAACATCAGAGGAAAAAAAATAGGAAGACTATTTCTATTGCAAGTGACCCAACATATTTTGCTTTACTGTACATTCCTCAGTTTGACTACTCAGACGAGAACGTTCCAGTGAAGAGCGCGCTGAGGAACCAGCACTGCCCAGTACCCAGTGCCGTACAGCAACAATGGCGTTTGAACTATTTATTTGCTGTAAAAAACACATTGCAGGGTTAAAGTGCAGTAGAACATTTTAAGAAAGCCTTTGCCCGTTCTTTGATAGGCCACTGTGGAAGAAGAGGATTCAGAGAAGTTCCTCTCAAATGTCCCCGTTTCCTGCAGCTTTTGGGAAGCATTTCCTCCTCTCCCACCCAAGCCTCCTGGTCTGCTCCGTTTGTTCTCCTGTACGCTCCCATTGGCCATGGGGATTACCTGGAAGCACTCAAGTTCACCTAAAATCTGTAGGTCGCACCTCATGGCTGGAAGAGGCACAGTACATGGTAGGGATGGAGCCCACTGAGCTGGTGAATGATGTCCAGGCTGTAGGAGAGGGTGACCACGAGTGGGCTCAGGCCAAAGACATCTGAGAACAAAACGGTCCAAGTCCTCAGCAGGAACCTCACAAACATGTTATTTTCACAGGGCTGAGCCTTGTCATCCTATTTCCCTTGGAGAGAGAGAGGTGACTTGCAGTTGCCTAAGGAACAGCAGGTCCATGAGAAAACCCAGCACACATTTGCCCCCAGGTACTCAGAAACCAGCTGCACACTTGAGCATCTTCCCTCACAGATCAGCCTTTGGTGGCTCTTCAACAAGCAGGTGTTTCTCCTGTTGTGAGATGCACTGCCTGGAGGCAGGTGTGTAACAAATTAATCCCACATCCATAGAGCCAGTCTGAAAAGGGACATTAATATTTAGAGGAATTATCACGTCTTCTCCCTGATTTCAGGACAACCCCAAAACACAGACCCCATTCCCACCAGTGCCTAAATGTCCAGCTGTTTACGGCTTTGGCAGGGAAACAGTCATTCTCCCCACGGCTCTCTTCACAGCTCTCTTCACCTCCTGGTTCCTCAGGCTGTAGATGAAGGGGTTCAACATGGGGGTCACCACTGTGTATAAGACAGAAACAATTTTGTCCCTGCGCAGGGAGTAGCTGGAGCTGGGCCGCAGGTACATGAAGAGGAGGCTCCCGTAGAAGATGGCAACAACCACCATGTGGGATGAGCAGGTCCCAAAAGCTTTGCGCTTGCCCAGCACAGAGCCCATCCTCAGGATGGTGGATAGGATGCGGCCGTAGGAGATGAGGATGACTGATATGGTGGTGACCCCATGGAAGCCCGCAAAAGCGAGTGTCAGCGCTTGGTTGAGGTAAGTGTCAGAGCAGGCCAGTTTAAAGAGTGGTGGCCCATCACAGAAGAAGTGGTCAATGACCTTGGGGCTGCAGAAGGACACCCTCAGCCCAACCACTGTGAGCACCAGCGAGCTGACAAACCCAACGGCGTAGGACCCCGCCAAGAGGGCAGCGCAGAGCTCCTGGGACATGGCAGCGGGGTAGCACAGGGGGCTGCAGATGGCCAGGTAGCGATCGTACGCCATGGCAGCCAGGAGGTAGCACTCCACAGTTACCAAAGCAACATAGAAATACAGCTGTACGAAGCAGCCAGCAAAAGAAATAGTGTTCCTTTCTAATGAGAGGCTCAGCAGCATTTTGGGTGTCACAACGGAGGAGTAGCAGAGATCCAAGAAGGACAAGTTGCTGAGAAAGAAGTACATGGGTGTCTGAAGCTGGGAATCAAGCCAGACTACAGCAATGATGCCAAGGTTTCCCACCACCGTGATGACATAGAAGAGCAGGAAAACCACAAAGAGGGTAACCTGGAGGTCAAGGTGATCTGTGAACCCCTTGAAAATGAATTCTGTCACTGTAGTCCAGTTTTCCCAAGCCATCAGTTTGCAAGGGACCCCCAGCTCTCAGGCAGGGAGGCAGTCTCCATGAGATCAGCTATGGTGACTTCATCCCTTGCTTCATTATTAGTGGGTTTTAATCTTGTGCTCTAGTAGATAGTGATGATGTTTTTTCTAATGAAACCCTGCCAGACACCCTGGCAGGATGCTTAGTTGCTTCACAACCACCTGGCCAGGCAAGGACCCATGATGGTGGGATACAGGAGGGGCTTGCAGATGGCCACATACCTGTCATAGGCCATCACGGCCAGCAAACCAGTGGCCCCTAAAATGACAAAGCAGCAGAGCTGGGCTGCACACCCCAAGAAGCCAATGGTTTTCTCCTCTCTCGAGATCTGCACCAGAATTTTGGTGAGGATGATGGAGGAATAGCAGATGCTGACAAAAGCCAAGTGGCCAAGGAAATAGTGCATGGGGGTGTGAAGGTGAAGATCACTCCCAGCTAATACAGTTATCCCAAAGTTTCCCGACAGCATCACTGTGTACATGGCCAGGAAAGCCAAGAAAAGGGGGACCTGGAGATCCAGGCGGATGGTCAGCCCCACAAGAATGAAGTCATGCATATCAGTGTGATTGACAGGTGCCACTCTCTGTAACAAATTCCACCTGTGGGAGACAGATAAAATGGCAGACAATGGTTTGGGCAGCTCAGCAGGACCCTCAGCTTCCTCAGTGGCACCACATGGAGGCAGAGCTCTTCCTACTGGAAGGTCATAAAACATCAGCTGGACTCTGGATAGCCCTTGGAAAAGCCAAACCTTCATCCAGCAGCTTTGAAAGGATCTTAAAGCCAAGACCTACCTGTCAATTTGACCAGTGAGAACGCCCACCTGGGTTTAGCATGTCAGCTCCTGCACAGCTTCCGAGTTGTGCTTTCCTGAGGACATTTAACATGGCAGCAAGGTCAATCCACTGGGCATTTCTCAGTAATAACCATATTTTTTTAAATTCAGATGTTTAACATATTTTGTTTTTTTCCTTAGTAAATTACAAGTACATTTTGAAAAGAATTGTTTTTTTAAAAATAAACCCACATGGAACTATTCAGTTTGCAGAAATACTTTTCCCATTGACTTTCATTTCCCTTTGCAAAACAAAGCAGAGCAAAACCATGGGCATTTTTCTTCTAAAGCTGACACAAACACACACACACTTTTCGGTATACACAGCCTTGATAACCCCACAGGAAAGGGAGTCTGCGGTGGCACAGTGGCAACGGGGAGACTCACTTGGATGTAGAGCCGAGGCCATGCAAGCAAACAGGAGGAGCAGAGCAGGGCAGGGAGGGGAGGTACCACAGCCTGGGCTGTAGGTAACCAGCACAGTTACACCCCAGCCAGCAGCACAGCCCCAGGCAGCCACTCCCTCACCCCCCTTCATCAGGGTGGAAGGGTAAAACAGAAAACTCGTGGATTAGGTAAGGACAGTTCAACAGGCAAAGCAGAAGCCGCACACAAGCACAGCAAAGCAAGGAATTCCTTCACGGCTTCCCACGGGCAGGCAGGTGCTCAGCCATCCCCAGGGCAGCCGGGCTCCAGCAGGTGGGATGGGGACTGAGGAAGACAAACACCATCACACTGAATACCATCCCTCCTCCTCCTTCTTCCCCCAGCTTATATACTATGCATGACATGAAATGGCACGGAATAGCCCTTTGGCTAATTGAGGTCAGCTGCCCCAGCTGTGTCCCCTCCCTTTCTTGCACCCACCCTTTCTCACTGGCAGAGCCAGAAAAACTGAAAAGTCCTTGACTTAGTACGAACATCACTCAGCAGCAACTACAAACATCAGTGTGCTATCAACATTCTCATACTAAATCCAAACCACAGCACTGCACCAGCTATGGAGAAGAAAATTCACTCCATCCCAGCTGAACCCAGTAATGAGCACCCTCTCGCCTTGGCCATTGGGACCGTCCCTTGCTATTACGGTGGCACCTGTGAAAAAGCACCTACATGTCTCTTTGCTTTATGTCATCTAAACTTTAAAGCAGAAGAGTCGTCCTCCCATGTAGGATTCCTTCTGCTGTTCTCAGCCTTGTTGCTATAAATGAGATATCTGACACATTTGGTCCTTTCTTTTCTCTATCTCACTACCTTCAAGTCCATAAAACAAAGAGAAAGGGGTGCCTACTTTAGCCTCGTGATGTCCCTGCCTGTCCCACCACTTCAGAGCAGGTTCAGGGCTGAGGACTAGCCAGAACAGAAGATGTCCTCACCGTGGACATGAATTCTCCAACAAAACTCAGATCTTCAGTGCAGGTCCATGCAACTGGGGTGAGTTCGGTTGCTTCTCCAGATAGTGACTGAGGCCATAATTCATCTTCAAACAAATGCTGAGGGTGCTTTTCAGGACTCTTTCCTTAAAAACTGCACTGAGGGTGGCTTGTTGCTGCACCTTGCAGACAGCAGACAAGCCCCCTCTGTAGCTTCTGGTGCCCAAGTGGTATTTATACTCATTTCTGTGGCCTTGGAGGCATTCCAGTCCATGGAGAATAGAAGCTTAACAACAAGCAAAATCCACCCAGAATATAAACTTCACCTCCAGGCTCACTTATGAAGACCAGGAACAATTTGCTTTGGACATCTGGATTTAAGAAGATACCTTCCCCCCCTCCCCCATGCTGAGGAGAGGGAGTGGATGAAAAGTGAAAGTCTACGTGATTCACCAAAAGCAAACCCCAACTTTTTTCCGCAGTCACCCCTGGTTATTACCTAATTTTCTCAAGTATCCTTCCTAGTGTCACTTAAACTGAATTTTGGCAATGCAAAGATATTTCTTGCAACCATTTCTGCTGACATGATCTCCCTATGTTAGCACCTTCTTGCTTCAAAACCCACCCCAAACGTTGATCTTTGCCTTTGCTGGCTTCGGTAAGACAATAATTGTCATGTTGTTCCCCTCTCCCCCGCCCCCCCCCCCCCCCCCCCCCCCGCCCCAGGTTTTTTAATGTTAGCTTTTTAAAAAAATTATTTTTCTTTTTTACTTTTGCTATGAGCGCTGATGAGAAGAGCAAGGCAATGGCAATGACCTAAGCTAAACTCAAATCAACACCAGAATGGCAGTATTACCCAAACAAAATTATTTTCACTGAGGTCTGCTCACTGGGTCCAAGCGTTGTGACACATATTATCCATGGCGCTGTGATTTTGATGCCTGGATTCATGAAACATTTTCCCATCCTCTTTCTCCAAGAGATTTTAGTTTACAGAGCTGGAGGTCTCTCTGTATTAGTTTGTTGGAGCAGGTTGCTGCTTTCAGAACCTCCAGCAGCTCCATTTCAGACACCACTTATTGCTGCCATTATTACCAGGAATAATATTGCCTGTCCATATGCGTATTTGTTTTGACAATGAGCAACCAGAGGTGCTACAAACCCCCTCAGACAAACTCTGCAGATACCCAGGCTGCCTGGTAATAATCTCAGGTGCCCAGATTTTCAGCAGAATTTGTGTCTAAGGAGACAAGAGCAGCATTTTCTGTCATGTGTCTATGGTATGGTAGTTTCTATGTCTATGGTATATGTCTATGGTAGTTTCAAAATTAGGAAAAGTACCATCAGCTTGAAAAATTACAAATTCTGCTGGATTGCATCTGTGTTACTGTTTTTACTAGCTATCCTTATTCTGTTCATTAAATCTTAATCAGTCAGGAAATATATAAAATACAATCTGTGCTCAAGTGTGCAATAAGGTCAAAAATCCTCTAATGAATTTTAATTTAAGGCAATACAGAAAGCAAAACCAAAAAAAAAAAAAAAAAAGTATTGAGAGCCTGTGTGGCTTCTTCCCCTAAGACACCTGGCAGGTTTTGGTCTCTGACTTCCACAAATTTGTCCTGAGGATGAGAGAAGCCACCCAGACAAATGCATAAGGGGACTCTGTACTTGGCTGGGGCAGATCCATCACCTCTGGAATCCAGCTGGTCTGCGTGGGCTGGAGCAGTGCACAGCTCACCCCAAATACGCTCATGAGCTGTGCTTGAAGCTGAATTTAATTCCACAAAAATCTGTACCATTTCAACAGTGGCTTGATGAGCACTCAGCTGCTCAAAGGGGGAAAAGATGAATGATAAGGTGTGAAGTGAATCAGTCCATGGCATTAGCATGTGGTGGGTGGTCTGGTGCCAGTCCCCCAAGCTGGTGTGAGATGCTCCTGGTGCATTCCAGCCTGCAGGGCTCCAGAAAGGAACACCTAAATGGAATTGGAAATATTTTTTGAGACACAGACTGTAGTAGGGGATTTTTTTTTCCAGATGATCTCTAGCTACCTCAGTGCTCTTATTTAGCATACTTAGCTATTGACTCTGAGCATGATTTAACTGAATGTTGTCATCTACAGGTGCAGGCTTTTTTTCTTGTGTGTGTGTGTAGCTGTGTTTTGGTACAGAGAGCAACACCACCAACATGGAAGTTCTCTTAGGTGGTGTACCTAGACCCCACACTACAAATATCAAATAGCTACTGTAATCCGTGTGCCCAGTTCAGTCCCTTTCCCCTGTCCCTAGCAGAGAGGAACCATAGTTCAGTCACCAGCTTCATCCTCTTGGGGTCCACCACTGACCTGAAGGTGCAGCTTCTCTTGTTCATGGTGTTCACCATAGCCTACATCACCACCCCCAGGAGCAACATCACCCTCATCAGGGTGATAGGCCATAGCTCATGGCTCCATACCCCAATGTACTTCTTCAGAGGGAACTTGTCCTTCCTGCATCTCTGTTATTCCTCCATCTACACCCCCAAGATCCTGCTGAACTGCATCTCTGAGAATAAGCCCAATTTATGCCCAAATCAGTAGCTCAGGTGAAGCTCCATGTGTCATGAAGTAACATGCCTCTGCTCCTGAGCTGTCCCAGTTATTTCTTCTATAATATTCTATTTCTTCTATAATAAATAATACATTTCTTATACCACAGACAGCGGGTCCATGGTGCCTGGCCTTCTGATGTTCAGACCAGCTCCTGTTGCACCACATTTGTCCTACCCTCTGTCCTAGGATGTGATAAAACATCCCTTTACTCCCACATATTAGAGAGCAGACCTGGGTGACTGTCTCACAATCAGACAATGAATTATTTAGGTGTTGAGAGTCAGGTGAACCCACTCCCATGCTTATTCTCTGGTCTGAGATCCATAATGGTAGGAAAACCACATTTATGAAAACCAGTCAGACACAGAGGATATATGTAGTGTACTTCAACTTGCCTCGTAGTTTAAGAATGAAAAAAAACCACAAGCAAATCTATCCCAAGGCAATTCATGACAAGAAATTCAAGGTGTGTGGTGTCCTTGAGGAGGTCCAAAGGTGAGGAGAAATGCAACAAGCTTCCCCAGCTTCTTCTGCTAGGGGGTCAAAAGCAGGCAGGGACAAATCACCCCATTAGTGAGAACCAAGGGGACCATGTTATCTTCACACATCATGAGGACAAGGATGTCTCTCTTTGATGCGAGTGTATGACCAAGCTCATACCAGCACAGAAAGCCCTCCAGCAGGCCTGAGCCCCAGGCTCTCACCGTACGGGTGGTTATAGCTATTTCCATCACGAAGGATGCTGCTGCCCTTCCCAGAGCAAGAAGTGGTCCTCAGGGATCAACCACCCTTCCAGGAGTCATCAACTTAACAAGACCTTCTGGGGTTTACCAAGAAAGTTTTCTAATCACCATGAAAGCTCCTCAGTGGACTTGTAGTCAACTTACCTCATTCTTCTTAACAAGCCATGAGAGACTAATTAGCAGGGGTTAATAGGAAAGAAACTTTCTTCCTTGTTAATGACAAAGTGCAGTTCTCCAGCTGCCTTGCTTGACAGAGCTAGTCCAGGCCCCAAAGCCACCGAGTTGGAGGGTCAGTGTGTTGGCATCTGGTTCTATTAAGGACAATTGTGTGGGCCGGGATGTATGGAGAGCAATGCACCTCAGGGTTGCCCTGATTAAAGTACCTGTCCCTCATCCCTGAGGTTAAATTCCCATCTGCAGGCTGAGGTCCTGCCTTGGTGGGATGATGCAGTGACCCAGCAGCATCCTGAGCTCCTTGCTGAGGAGGTATGGTGGTGTGCTTGGTGGGAGCACTGGTTGAGGTGGGAGCTTCCTCCATGCCAGGCTTCTATCTGCTTGAGATCACTTCTACATATTTCTACCCCATATTTGCTCCTTGTCAGCACTCTTTTTTTCTCTCCTATTGCTCTATGGGGTTACTACCCTATAGTTGCTGAAGTTTGTTAATGGTTCCCCTGTATCTCATTTTTGGTTTTAGAGGGGAAATGACACAAGTGCCCAAAACCGAGCGAAAGTGGTTAATAATAAAACCAAAATAAGATCAAACCGCCAGGATAGGGAACAGGTACCTGACTAGTAAGTAACTTTACCATTACTCACAGGAGATGCCAGAAAATAACTCTCTGGTCCTTGAGCAAGTTGCAGGCACTGCAGAAGTTTCCCAAATCAATTTAAAAATACAGCTACAGTTGAGCTAAAGTAAGTTGCAGAAGAGGCCTGGTGAGCATTGTGGCAGTGAATAGTTGTTATGAAGCCTAGTGTCTACTGCTAGTGCTGGGAGCACTGAATTACCCAAGCCTTGTGTTCACCAGAAAGGTGCCCGTTATTTGGTATGAAGAGAGCTCTGATCATCATGGTCACACTGAAAGCTGTAGGTGTTGCTCAAGACAACAGAGGTAATGCATTCTCAAACTGTAAATGGTCAGGAGGACTTAAGTTTTTGAAATTAAAATAATATCAGGTTGTGAACACGAATGGGAGAAGCTAACGCGTGCCCAGGACAGGTAACATGCCCAGTGAATGGCCTGATGCAAGAGCAGGTAATGACCCAGTGTTCAGGAACAAGACAGAGGTTTCTCAATACATTTATCCCCAGCAGCTCACAGGACAGCACTGCTTCTCTTATACTATAGTAGTACAGAAATGAAATGTGTAAACGTCTCTGAGAAGACCTCTCCATTCCCCCCGCACCAGGGGAAGCTATCTGTCAGAGGGATGTTTCTTCTCCATCACTCTCCTCAGCACATCCTTCACGTCCTGGTTCCTCAGGCTGTAGATGAGGGGGTTCAGCATGGGGGTCACCACCGTGTAAAACACAGAGGCCACTTTGTCAAGGTCCTGGGAGTGCCTGGAGCTGGGTCGCGAGTACATGGACAAAGCAGATCCATAGAAGAGGGTCACGGCAGTCAGGTGGGATGCACACGTGGAGAAGGCTTTGTGTTTCCCTGCAGCCGAGCGCACTCTCAGGATAGTGGCCAGAATGTAGGTGTAGGAGATGAGGATGGTCAGGCTGGTGACAAACAGATTGAAGCCAACCACAACGAACATCATCATCTCATTGATGGTGGGCTCCGTGCAAGAGATGGCATAAAGCGGGGGCCCCTCACAGTAGAAGTGGTTGATGGTGTTGGACCCACAGAAGGACAGCCGCAGTGCCAGCCCCGTGTGGATAGTGGCGTTCATGATCCCAGCAAGGTACGAGCCAGCTACCAGTGATGCACAGACTCTGCTGGACATGGAGCTGGCGTAGAGCAGCGGGCTGCAGATGGCCACGTAGCGGTCATATGCCATGGCAGCCAAGAGGTAGCACTCAGTGGTGGCAAAGACAGCAAAGAAAAAAAATTGTAGGAGGCATGCCGAGTAAGAAATGACCTTCCTCTCTGCTAGGAGATCTGAGAGCAGTCTGGGGGTGATTGAGGAGGAATAGCAGATGTCCAGGAAGGACAGGCTGCTCAGGAAGAAGTACATGGGGGTGTGAAGCTGGGCATCCAGCCTGATCAGCACGAGCATCCCCAGATTCCCCAGCAGAGTGATCAAGTAGATCACCAAGAAGACCATGAAGAGGACAGCCTGGACATTCCCTTGTGTTGAGAACCCCGAGAGAACAAATTCAGCGCTGGGGGTGCAATTTCCTTTCACCGTCATCGTAACACCGGTGCTGTAGGAAAGCAGAGATGCAGAGAACCACAGAATCAGCATATTCCTGTTTTCCCAAAAACAAATCTTAAAGATTCATTTATTTTTATCAGGAAATACAAATTTCAGGGGCAGGAACTGTCAAACAACATATTCAGTGCTTGTCTCAAAACACACTTTAAACAAAGTGCACAACTGAATTTATTTTCTAATGTTTTTATTCTGGTCTGGTCACTACTAATTTCGTTCGATAAAGTCACTTTGCATATCGGAAAGTTTATTCCACCTCCTGAAGAAGTTCAGTTTGTTACTCATCAGGTCCAAAGAGGTAACCACAGCAATTTATTCTGAGAAATCAGATTGCATTTGACAAAACAAACAAACAAACTTGTTTCAGCAGATCAAAAGAGAGAAAACACTGGTGAGAGATCAAGACATTTGAAAAATAATTTCCTTTAGGAGAGTCAGAACAAGTTAAAATAAAACTCTGATTTCTTCCCTTCCTTCCTGTGAAATTGGGTTTGAAACAGGAGATTTAGTGTAAGTATTAACCCCCTTTTAAATATGGTGATATCTATATCATTCTTGTGATGCCACTGAACTGAGAGATAGTGGAAAGAATTTTACAAGGTTGGTACAGATGGACATCCCAACCAGGCTACAGCACCGTTATGAACCGGGGGCAGTAAGTTGCTGATAATGCAGTTTATATTTTTTAAAAAATATTAATGGTTAGGACTCAGGAACAGTCACAGAAATCGCTCACTAAGGATTTTTGAACTGTTAAAGATACCAAATTTTACTACTGGAAAGGACCCTTCTGCACGAGGAAAGTCCAACGCGTGCCCTTGCTTGACTTATGCACGAGCCTCCCTTAAACCTGGATTTAGTCATACCAATTTTTATATTTCATTCCAGCCTTAAGTCAGTTGCAGAAACTTTCACACCCCTCTCAAACAATGTGAAGTTTGCCACATAAGCCAGGCTTCCACGCCGTGGTCTTCACAGCATAGCACAGGGCGGACCGTGCACCGCCAGAACTCTTATCTGCACCGCGTGGAAGGTCTGAGATAGACCAGGACCTGAGGATGGTGAGGGTTTTTTTCCAGCACAGCATGCCTCGGACCATCCACGCTTTGCAGAGCTACTTCATCAGCTTGTCCAAGCTGTTGCCCTCTCTGGCTGCTGGACAATAATTATGAATCACACTGATCTTGATTAAAATAATCAGCCGAGACTGAGGGGCTGCTGACCTCTGGCAGTGCCTGCGTGTCTCGGCTGGCTTTACTCACACTTCAGCTCGTGGCTGCCTTAAATTTGAAAAAACAACTTACAAAAGCCTGGGTTTGCATCGGTTATCCCGACCCTGGGTGAGTATCTTGTGTGAAACCAGGCTCCTGCCTGAAGTCCTCCCCTTGCAGCAGAGCAGCTCCTCGCGGCGTTATTTAGGCTAAAACTCACCTGTCTTCTCACACCTCAGGGCCTTTTTTGCCTTATTGAGACTTGTTATCTCCTAGACTAAAAGTTTATGGGAGAAATAAACCCAAATTTGTCCCAGTGTTGGCGTTCAAAGCAAGACTGGTTTGCCAGTGGTGAAGGGCATTGACACCTGACCGAGAAAAGCTGCTGTTTATAGGCTTCTTTCACCGAAAGAGCAAGAGCTTTGCCGCTGCCTCCCCTTGGTGTCACGCGGGAAACTCCTCCTGGGAATTGATGGCTTTGGAAACAGCTCCTTAAGGAGAAGACGTGCACAGATGAATAAAGACAATTAGTTTCAGTAAGTTAAATGTAAGCTTGAGTATTTTTTTCCACTTCTTTAAAGATATATATATTAAAAAGATTAAATATATATATAAATTTATCTCTTGGAATATATAATTTACCTCTTGGCATCACAGAGAATTAAAAAGAACTGGTGTAAGAAATATTCAGGGACTAGGAGACAGTTCAGGATTTAGAGCAGTGTTGCAAATGCTGTTGGGGAGGAAGGGAAAACTGTTCAGGAATTCTGAATTCAGGAACATTGCTACTGCAATGGGTTTTAACACTCTCTGGGATATCCTGTCGCTTAAAAACCCAGAGAGTTAGATCCAGGCATCTGAGACAGTCACAGCCAGGTTTATGGAGAAAAGTTTCTCTTTTATTGCTCTTAAAAGAGCAAAACGGCATAGTATCTGTGGTCATATCTCCTAGGGAATTATCTCCTATCCATCCATGGAAAATACAAGTCTTTAGGAGGTTAATATCTGCTGTTAGTGACCTTTGTATCAAAGCAAAAGCATAGCTCTGACACTATCTTCATCCACTTTGCTTTTCTGTTCTTTCCAGAGAGTGTTTTGTGGATGCTGGGCATTCATGCTGAGCTGGATTATAAATTATTGATTCAAAGCTAGTTTCACCTGATCACTTTTGAGTGGGGTTTTTGCAGGACTCCAAAACATCAGCACGGTGAGCAGAAGCTTTCCCTTTAGGCTTAAATGGACTCTTCAGACTATGTGTGACTGCTCTGAACAAAGTTAAGCAGGAAGTGGAGAAAATCATGTGCTTTTTCCAGAAAAATGCTCTCTTCCATGCACTTTTTCCTACCTCACCCTGATGTAGATGTTTAAAATAGATCAGATGAATCAAACCCCCCAAATGCATCGTTGTCTCCAAAAGGGGAACCTATGGTGACTAATGCATATGTGAAAGCCTACAACCAGATAGGATGACTCCTGGGCCAAGGTGACTCAACCCTTGAACCCTGGAAGCAGAAATTATGAATAAGATGCAGCTGGGATGGAAAATAAACTCTGCTTGTATGGAGAGGCGCAAGGAGGAGAGGAACTGGTGGGGAAGTGTTGGACAGTGCTGAGAGTTTTGGAGCCTCCAAATGAGTCAGGTGCATCTGAATACAACATATGGCCAGAAGCATGGAGGCTTTCCGTGCTGCCGGCACCAGACGACAGCCTGGGAAAAGCCAGGACTGCTCAGACAATGTCTTGAAAGACTGTTCCTGGACCAAGCTGAGCAACTGTTTGCCACAGGGGGTAAAACCCCACTTTGCTCCTAAGCAAGGGACACCATCCGTGTGGTGGCTCCAGGCTGGTAGCTCTCCATGGGGCAGACCCATCCAGGAAAGCGGGATGCCCGGCACAGGTGGTCTGAGTGCAATATATATGAAGCATGGGGATGTGCTACTGCCCCTCACCCCCCACCTCCCCACCCCCCAAAGACTATCCTTGGACAGATCAGAGAAGATAATAAATCAGGTTTATTGTACTAAAGCAAAACCTTAAGCAACTATTTAGAAAATTTGAAAACATAGTTATGAAAAACATCACCCCTCCAACATGTAGTCCTTTATTTAGCTTGTCCCCTCCTGCTCTGAGCCTACTCTTTCAGCCCACAGAATTCCATATTGTTATAATATTAAGTAAATCCTCTTTGGTAAAAAGTATCAGCTGTGCATGTTCTAGAGTTGCTTATAAATCCATTTACTCCAAAAGTTTCACTGACAGTGTTTTTAGGATTGTCTCCTGCATTCTTTCCTTCTTTCAGACATTGTAATTACAGGTAATTTATTTTCCAAGGCACCCCCAACATAGGATTAATTCGTAATTCAAACTCTGCAGTGTTTCAGCACGCTGTACAGCACATACCCCTCACCAGCTGTGCAGAAATGTGTGGTGCCCTCCTTCTGTCAGGCACCAGCCTGATTTCTTCTGCTGCCCCGGCTGTGGCAGGTGGCACCTGCTTTGGTTCAGTTACAGCAGGACCTGTGGGAATAGATGCAGGAGAGGAGCGTCCTCATAGCTCTTCTGAGGGTGCTCCTCAACTCCTTGTTCCTCAGGCTGTAGATGAAAGGGTTGAGCATGGGGGTCACCACTGTGTAGAAGATGGAGGCTGTTTTCCCTTGATCTTCTGCATGTCTGGAGAAAGGCTGGAAATACAAGAAAGCTGCAGAGCCGTAGAAGAGAGCAACAGCCATGAAGTGGGAGGTGCAGGTGGACCAGGCTTTGTGCCTGCCCTCTGCCGAGCAGATGCTCCAGATGGTCTGCAGGATGCAGGAATAGGAAGCAACAATGGCCAAGACCGAGGTTGTTATGATGAAGCCAATGCATGCGGCCATCACCATCTTGTTGAGCCAGGTGTCAGAGCACGAGATTAGCAGGAGTGGTGGGATTTCACAGTAGAAATGATTGATGAGGTTTGGGCCACAGAAAGAGAGACGGAGGAGAGCGCTGGTGTGCACAAAGGCATTCAGGCTCCCAGCAGCGTAGGAGCCCACCACCAGCTGGACGCAGAGCCCATGGGACACGGCAGCCAGGTAGTGCAGAGGCTCACAGATGGCCACGTAGCGATCGTATGCCATGACGGCCAGAAGGACGGCTTCTGTGGTGCCAAATACTGCAAAGAAGAAAAACTGTGTGATGCAGCCACTGAAAGAAATTATATTTCTCTCTGCAAGGAGGCCCAGCAGGAGCTTCGGTGTGATGGATGAAGAATAGCAGATGTCCAGGAAAGAGAGGTGGCTGAGGAAGAAGTACATGGGCGTGTGAAGCTGAGAGTTGGTCTTGACAAGGACAATCATCCCCAGGTTCCCCACCAGCGTGGTGACATAGATGAGTAAAAAAATCACAAAGAGCAACTCCTGCAGGTCAGTGAAGCCCAAGAGGACAAACTCAGTCACACTCGAGTGGTTTCCCCCAGCCATTCCCCTGGTACCAGCACAGAGGAGGCAAAGAAATATGGGGAAGAGTTGAAATAATTTCTCCCAGCTCACAGGAGAAGGCAGTGCCTGAGGCTAACGCAGAGTTTGGTGTTTCCTGGGTGAATGCACCCACTTACCTAGAGAAAAATATAATAGTTATCCTCAGTGGGCAGGTTGAAGATCCAAAATAATATATTGAAAAATAATATATTGACAAAATAATAACCAATAGCTTATGGGGAAAAAAATATCTTAAAGCTTAATCTTAAAGCTCACATCTCAAAGCTCCGGCTGCCCCATTATGGCAAGAATCAGTCTTGCAAATGATGCCTTTGCTTGAACATCCAGATTCTTCTCAACATGTGAGCATGGCTGGGAGGGTTTCTTCCCCTCTGTTCAGAGGGGGGGGTGCTCTTATTTAGGGACAAGCAAATACAATAACATCATGCCTTAATTTGCTACGTTAATTAGTGTTGCATTGAATAGATAACTGATCGCATTGGAGCGATTTTCTGACTCTGTACATTTGGGTCAATGAAAATGAGACCAGCATACCTGACAGTAATTTCATGGATGAGTAGCTTCAAGGACAAACCACCCCCTTCTAGTCTGAATTATACTTGTGTTTCACCTTTCTCACACCTCTTGGGTCTGCTAACATCAGGAAATTTTGTCCAAAATTTGAGTTAGGAATTAAGATTCAGAGGTACTGGAGTTTTTTTGTTCAGGAAGGACCTTCGTACCTTCAGTCTTGCTTCATGGAGAGGCTGCTGCTTCTGCAGGGGCTGGACAGGGTTGTAAAGGAAGCCCTTCCCCATCCAGCAAAAAATGGTCTCAAAACCTCTTAAAATTTCACCCTCTCTCTGGTCAATGGCATCTTGAGCCATTCTTGGAAAGATACTTGCTGGCCCTTGAGCTGAAATCAGTGCACGAGCTCCATCGGTCTTTCCAAAACCAGGCAGGTTTCCCTATGACATCCTCTAACACAGCTGAAGATTTATGTTTTACCCCATTCCCACAGGACAAATTACCAAAGGGTCTTTGGGGCACCTGAAAACAGAGTGAGCCTTCCCTGAAGAGCCTGGAATAAACACCAGAATTTCTCACTGAGGTTTCAGGGGTGGGATCCCCAAGGCACATCAGAGGTGATGCCTGCAGAGCCTGAGCAATCCCACTTCTGTACACAGCATCATCATGAGGAGTGAAAAACAAGGCAATGCATTTTTGCTGAAGACTTGAATTTGAAAGGGTTTTTTTATTCTCCAGGAATATGGGAGGAAAAAAAAAAAAAAAAAGCTAAGTAATGAATTAATTTAAGGGAATTATTGCTTTATATTTGCAATGATCAGTTAAATTAATCTTCTTTCATACTACGTATTTCCATAGGGCAGACATGGAAACGTCAAAGAAAAAGTGGAGCAAAGTACAGATATCAATTTGCCATTGTGTTTTTGTTTTCTGTGTTCAAGATAACTTGTCGGTTTCCATTTACACTCGAATATGTTTTCACATCGTTTGCTCCCAGGAGGCAGTCTCAGAGCAGGTCCTGTGAGCAGCACTGCCCAGGACGCAGCTCTCCAGAAGCCTGTCTCCAGGGGGCAACACATCACCCGTGTGTGTGTCGGGACAGTGAACGCAGATTTGGGTAGCTCTCTCCTAGCCATTTGCAATTAGGTGCTTGAATTTCAATCAGTATTTTTCCTTTTCTTTGGTTTTGTTTTTTTTTTTCCTGCTACCCATCTGCTGGTCACACACCTTGCTGTTCAGTATCACTACCATATTACCTGGTATATTTTTCTTTTTCTGTCTTTATTTTTTTTTTTAAATAATAAACAAGACTGCTTCTTGTGCAATTCACTAGGGATGACCTTAGAATATGTGTATTGCCTGTTTGAGAAATGAGCATTACTATGTCTTCCCTTCCCACTTCCCTCTTTCCATCAGCCTTGCTGCCTGGTTTCTGGCACCAGCGAGATGACTGTTTCTTCAGGACGATTCCTCTTCCCCCATCACCCTTCTCACAGCAGCTTTTACTTCCCCATTCCTCAGCTGTAGGTCAGAAGCTCATTGCAGAAAGCCCCTTGACCCACTGCCAGAGCTCTTCTCGGGGTGCTAGCGGGCGTCTTTGCTGCAAGGATGCATTGATGGCTTGTCTATAACTTGGTGGCCACCACAGCCTCCATGTCCTTCTCCATCAAGCTGCTCTCCAGCCTGTCCTGGCGCCTAGGGCAGCTCTTGCCCATGGGCAGGACTCAGTGTTTTCCCTTTTTGAAGTTTATGTGATCCCCATCTGCCCATTCGGGACTAAAAATACTCCACGGACCAAATCTCCCTCGGCAATAAAGGGAGTTGATGGACCCAGCCAACATGTAGACGGCACACAGTATATTTAAATGTGAGGAGACAAGTCCTTCTCCTAAAGACATTTGAGGATTCCCAAATCTAATCACCAAGTCCCTAACCAAGGGGCGGTAGCTCCTACCCCTTCTGCAGTATTTACTCAGCTCTTTATTTAAAACACATTTCACTAGAATTAAGGCAGCTCTGCCTAGAAGCGGAGCCTGTGCGGGGGAAAGGAGCACCACAGCAGCTGGGGGCTAAGCATCACGAATGCAAAACAAGGTGCCAGACACCAGCCATGTCATTGCCCGTTCGTCATGACTCACCAGGAAGGTGGGTGGCAGTGCTGATTGCACTACTGGATGCTCCTTCTCCCTGCCAGACCCACAAAGGTGTTTCCCACTGCCCTCATGGTCAGGCGCTCACCCCCCAAAGCCAGCGACAGCCGTTACACCCAGCTAACCACTCATTTCCCCAAACGCTGCCAGCGCTGCTTGCACAACAGGCAGAGCTTTCGGTTTTGAGAGCAGCAGCTCCAGCACGAAGCCACGACGAGCAAAACGATAGCACCGTAGCCACAGGCTTGTGTTTGCAAGGCACTGAGAGCTCACCTTCCCATTCAGGCACCAGGTGATGGTGGAGGCCAGACCAGCTGGACACAAAGTCGTTAAATATTGGTGTATATCACATACCTCCAAATAATAACAACCATAGGTCACTGCAGCAAGAAGGGATGCTCTGGGACTGTAAATAAAATGTTAAAATTAATCTTGATCTTTTGTTTAAGGAAAAAAGTGTTGATCTTACCCACACCTGAATTAAAGAGCACTGGGAGAGTGCTGGTCAGAGGAGCAGAAGTGTGGGAGAACAGCAGGGGTTACACACAGAGGTCCCAGTTCAGCCGTCCTGATGGACACACCTGGAGACATGGGAGGAGATGAAGAGCAGGGAACCTTGCCTGCTGCAGCTGTGCCCAGCCTCTCATCGGCACAAAACAGGCAGCCTGCCTGTAACGTGAAATAGCTACGGCCAAGTGCAGTTTTTTAACCCATTTCAGGGACAAAGAAAGGATGCGTGAAGGAATTAATAACACCAAATTCTTTTTTACTTGATGCCAGCAGCAAGTGCTCCGGGTGCCTATTGCAGATGCGGGCAAATCTGAGACTTCCTACCGTCGATTTGCAACATGGGGAATTCCAGCTAGAAACAAGGGGAGGAAAAAACCCACCATCAGGGTGGCCAGACACTGAAACAGGGGTGGGGGTGTGTGAAACCTCTGCCCTTGGTGGTCCCCAAGGCTCAGCAGGGCAGCGGGGTCAGAGCTGGCCCTGGCTGGTGTGGGTGGCTGTACCAGAGACCTCCTGGGGTCCCAGCCACGGGGGGTGGGGGGGCATGAGTAGCCCCAACACGGCACAGCTGATAAGAGAGGAACAGAGCAGGAGAGCAAACAGCCTGGGAGGACGTTTGCCCCGGGCTGACAGGGCTAGCCTGGCAGCCAACGGATGGCTGGATTAAATAATAACCAGGGAATTATCGGGAAGCTTTGGGAACAAAGACCAACTCACCCGATTGAGTCTGAGTGCCTGTTAGTTGTGTGTCGGAAATAAATTAGCAAACCCCTTTGATCCTGGTTTGATTTAATCCAACCCAAGTTACTACACATCTCCAGGATAGCACCAAGGCTAAGCCATCGCTCCAGACTTTGCCATGGTCCTGGCAGAGGCTGCAGCCTGTAGGGGCTGAGGCAATACACAAACTGCAGTATTTGTGCTTTTTCACGTATGCAACATTTGTGCACCACCCAGCCGCTCTGTCTGCAGGAAGGCAGCAGGAGAGACGTCAGGGCAGGCAATGGCATCGGTCCAGGCTGGCGTGGGCTGCAGAACATCATGTCTGAAGGAGAAGGCTGCTGAGCAACACTGTAACTCCTGTGATCTGTTCTGGCCGGGGTAGTTGGACATCGTGGCTTGTATTGCTGTCAACAGGGAGAGGGAAAGCAAAGGTGTGGAGCAGTGGATGGGCATTCCGTGATAGTACCTGCCCTGGGGGGATTCATCACTACAGCATCTTAAAATGATTTCAAGGTGCCTTCATGCACAATAGAGGTCACCCAAATACCCTATTTAACTTAAATTTTTAGCTGTCTAAAATTAAATGAGGTGTATGATGCTGTTAATCAATAATGAGGTTTGAATAAGAAAAAGGGAAAATATTTCCTGCATAGTGTGCCAGTTGTTTGCTGTCATCTCTATTTTTCTTGCTAAAGGTGTTGACGTACTCAGACCAGTTATTATGGCCCTTAATGACTTTACAACACTGTCTTGAAATGGAATTTGATTCAGTGGAACAGTGGAATTCATTCCTGTTTATTCTGATTTGCTAAGCAAAAGGAAGAGCAACACACGACACGGTTCATCAGTCGAGTCCAGCCAATCTAGAAATGTTTGCAATATTCTTCTGGTTCAGCTTGGCCTGATACATAGGATTAAATAAATGGTAAAGGGCAAAATTTAAAATGAGAAGTGCATGCTTGTAGTTCTCTACCTGTGTCTTTATTAGGTTAAATTAACTACTAAATATAATTACCAACATCTGGAGGAGTTAAATTATTAGTATTCTCAGCTGCTGATATTGAAATAGCTAGCATATCATGTAAATCAAAGTGATAAAATCTTTTAAGTAAATCTTTTAAGACACCAAAAATGTTGTCGATCTGAGATATTTAACAAAAGGCTGAGTGCATCTCGATTCTATCTGACCATAAATTTAGAACATTCAAGATCATTTTATTTTTGCAAGTCTCCTCAAAGCCTCCTTCACGTCCTTATTCCTCAGGCTGTAGATGAACGGGTTCAGCATGGGAGTCACCACGGTGTAGAGGACCACAGCCCATTTATCTCCTCCTCTTGAGCTGTCTGAGCTGGGCTTTAAGTACATAAAAAATGATGTCCCATAGAAGATGCTCACAGTGATGAGGTGGGAGCTGCAGGTAGAGAAGGCTTTGTGCTTGCCCTTGGCTGAACTGATGCTCAGGATGGTGGAGATGACGGCCGTGTAGGAGACCAGGATAACCAGGATGCTGGATGCACCAAATAAAGATGCTGAAGTTCTTAGGATAGCGTGGCTGAGGGTGATGTCTGTAGTTGAGAGTGATATCAGAGCGGAAATGTCACAGAAGAACAGGTCAATGACACTGGAGCTGCAGAAGGATAACCTGGACATGCCGATAGTCTGCCCCGTGCCATTTATCAACCCCATGAGATATGACCCAGTCACCAGCTGGAAACAGCATTCTGGGGACATGACAAGGGGATACACCAGGGGATGGCAAATGGCCACGTAACGGTCATACGCCATTGTAGCCAGCAGGAAGCACTCGGTTATCCCAAAAAGATCAAAAATGAATACCTGAGCCATACACCCAGCATAAGCAATGCCCTTCTTCTCTGATATGAAGTCAACTAACATCTTGGGGGTGATGACGGTGGAAGAACAGAGGTCTACAAAAGCCAGGTTGCCCAGGAAATAATACATGGGGGAGTGGAGCTGAGGGCTGGCCCTGATTAACACCATCATCCCAAGGTTCCCCAGGACAGTGATGAGGTAGGTGAGCAGAAATATCAGGAAGAGTATGACCTGAGTCACCGGGTCCTCTGTGAACCCCATTAAGATGAACCTGGTCACTTGGGTGCAGTTGCTTTGTGTCATCAGTTGGATGCGTGCTGGAGGTTTCTTCTACAACAGGCAGGTACCTCTCAAGTGGAAAACCCTCTATCCAGTGGGACCTGCACAGAGACAATCATACAGGATCTAAAGGAAGAGTTTAGGCACCGATCAATTAGAAACGGCTTGCCAAAAGTCACATCACCGCACGGGTGAAACAAGCGGGGTGCTGTAAAAGCAAAGCTTTGCTCAGGCTGTGCAGTGCCAGGGCACAGCGTGGTGCCCGGTCCTCTGCCTCGCTTCTCGATGCTCAGCAGTGACCTTTGGGAAAGGCTGTAGGGAAGTTACACACCTGAGTAGCTTTACCTTAGTGCTGCATTTCATCCCGTGTTACTGTTCAGTCTGGGACTTCGAGATCATCCAGCTCAACCTGAACCACAGAAGAGAGGTACTTCCACAGCGCCAAGGACATTGTTCACCCTCTCATCGACACTGGCCAACCACCTGCTTCTTCCCTCTTTGCTGGGATGTCTTCCTAACCACGAAACCCAGCACAGAAGTTTCTGAAGGTTTCCCCCACTCCTGATGCACTGCTCTGGCTATAGAAGCTTTCCCTGGGTCTCCTGCCTGCTCCTAGAGTCTTCAAATGGAAATGAGCAACTCCCGCAGCTGAGCAATCTCTTCTTGAAAATATGTTTGGGGAAAAAATTGTCTTTTGGACTTGCCTGGTCTCAGCAATGGTAAGCTCACTAAAAATTCTTCACAGGAAAGCTTCTGATCCTCATCCCAGAACCCTTTGTGGTCAATGAGGGAGGAAGCTTCCTGGGTGCCCTCTCCAACAGGGTGTCTCCAGACCTGCCACCTTAGCAGTTGTGTGGTGAGGACAGAGGACAGCCAGCTCCCTGGTTTTGGTGGAAAGTCCAGAGTATCATGAAGAAGCAAAGCCCAGGACCCTGCAGATAGGGCAGGAGATGAAGACAGGAGCTGTTTCTTTTCTGCAAGAGAAAACTGCAGGAGATGGGTCCTCAGCATACACTGTCCTTGTCATGGGTCTGGTACACGGAGCTGAAGACATCAACCCTCACACCTCAGCACTACCTCTGCTTCCCTCCTGATGCTCTTGGAGATCGATGTGAAGATGTGCCTGCCTGAAGCTCTGCAGGGGAGCTTGAAAACAAACCACCGCTGGCAAACACCCTTGCTATTTCACCTAACCTGGGGATCTGGGGACTGTACATCTTTTTGAGCCCCAGGAGAGTGCCAAAGCCCAAAGCAGGTCATTATCTTTTCTCCGCACTTCTGAGTTTGGAGAACGTACCCAGAGGAGATGACCTCAGCTGGAGTGAGCAACGGGGCTTTGGGCTCCCTTCAGAGCAAACCACAGAACAACACCTCATCTTTCACGTCCACTCTGAGCATTTCAGGGACACTTGCAGCTCCACAAGTGCCATGTTTGACATGATCATGCCAAGGAGCTGAGGGAGACCTTGCCAATGGGGCACAGTCCCGCAGGAGCTGAGCCAGGGCTGGTAACAGGGTCCATCAGCAGACCCAGGAGCACCATAGACAATGAACCACCTTTCTAACCATTTTATATTTCTTATACTCAAACCATAGCTCACCAGTTTGGCTGCAAGGAGCCAACAGATCATGGTGACCTTGCTAAAGTCGAGGTAAATGCTGTCTGCTACTCTTATTGTCCACACAGCCATCAGTCCTCCCAGTGCCCAAGGCGCTCAGGTTGGTCAGGCATGACTTGTCCTTGGTACCTCCACGCTGGCTATTCATGGTCACCTTCCTGTCCTTCCTCCAGTTGGAGAGGACTTCCAGGGGATTTTGCTTTTCAGCCCCGCTGGGGACTGAAGCAGCCCACAGCCCTTGTGCCCTCCTTCTTGATGATATTTACCTTCTTCCACCCATCGTGCTAGAAACACACCAGCCATAAGGGAAAAATGAGAGCCTGAGGGAGAGGTGCCCAGAACTGGAAAGAAGGTGATGCAAAGGATGAGATGAGGAGAGTGATGAAGGACTGAAAGGGGCGTCGAGAGGGGAAAAGGGCCCTTCTGAAGGGATGAAGGAAAGCTCTAAGGCTGGCCCTGTCTCTGGCAGCTCTAATGGAGATTCCCAAGCCCAACAGGAGGTGCAGGGTACCTCTTCCTACATCCTCTTCCCACCAAGCAAAGGGTGAGTGCCCAGAGCAGCAGAAACCACTGTGGCATCAGGTCAGATGTATTCTGCAGAACGGGAATTAGCTTAGGCACGGAAAGCCCTGACCCACACCCTCGGCTGAGCACCAGGCAGGGCAGCCAGGCTGACACTTCCCAGAGACAAACACAAAAGGAAAGGAAAAGTCAGATGGATTCACACCAGAGCCCAGCCAGACAGAGGCTCTCCCTCTGTTCTCAGCGAGGAAAAACCGCTCAAAGCAGGGTTGGGTTAGACATCACCTCCGACACTGAGAACTGGTGTTTTACAGACTTGGAGCCAGAGGCTGCCCTTCCCCAACAGTGCACCACTGTGAGCAAACCCCCACCATCTGGGCAGCGTTTGGGGTTAAAAACCCTCCCAGGGCAGCACCCTCACCTTTTCCTTTCTCTCCAGCAGAAAAATCAGCTACAGGAGCTGCAGAGCCCAGCGTGATACCGTAGAAGAGTCCTGGCAGGTGCGGTCCTGCCTGGGGCTGAGCCCCCTCCATCCGCCCCCCTGCTGTCAGCACTGCCTCTCGCACCTCCTCATCTCCCCGCTCAATACCAGTCCTGCAGCCATGGACCAGCTGACAGCGGGAGATGGATGGAGCCGAGCCAGCACCGCAGGGTGTGGGACACGTGCGGGGATGTAATGGACACGGGGGGCTTGGGGAGATGGTCCCTGCCCCATTTGCATCAGTCCCAGTCCCAAAAGCCAGTGCTGCCCACACAGCCTCCTTGGCCACCCTGCAGCACACGGGGGCCAGAGGGTTTCTTCTCTGTTACGCTGGCCGCGGGAAGGACTGAAGCACCAACCCCAAAGCAGAAGCAAAGGCTGGGTCCCAGTTTGGAGAAAACAGCCAGCTCTGTGCAAAGCAGGGAGGGATTTCAGCCCTTGCCCAGTGCCACCATCACCGAGGTACCACTGGGGACACAAACTCATCAGCATCCCCATGAAGATGCCCACTGTTCCCTCCAGACCTGTCCCCAGAGCCCCAGCATCCCTCATCACCTCCAAATACACTCCCGTGGTGTGCAGAGATGGTGTCCTCAGCCCCGTTGCAGTTCAGAGGGGAGTGGGGGGCTCCAGAGTAGCTCCTCTGCTTCCCCCATGCCCCAGCCCCCTGACCCTGTGTCAGTCACCTCCCCACATGCATCCCTTGCCCCTGCAGCACCAGCTTGTCCCCATCCATCTCCTGCTGTCAGGCTGGTATTGAGCATCGTGATGGGAGGTGTGGGGGAAGGGGGGCTTAGCCCCAGGGCAGGACTGGGGGTCCTGGGTACCAGTGCAGAGACAGGACCGGCATTCAGGATGGGTGCAGGGCAGGGGGAGCACTTTCCTCCCCCACCACCGACCTGCAGAGGCTTTGCACAAACAGCCGGCACGTTGCGGATGCCTCAACACCTCCCTGCGCTTTAATACCAGGTGTTGGCGGCAGCTGTCGGCTGAGCTGCTGGCGCACGAGCGGCTGCCATGTGCCGGGACGGGTTTTGCCCAGGGGAGAGAGATGGTCGGAGCAGCCCCCCATCTCCCCCTGCCCAGATGTGTGACATGAGGGGGACAAGGAGACCCAAGGAGAGTTGTCTCTCCCCAGCCCAGTGTACCCTGAAATGCAGTGGGGGATCAGCGATGCTCCCAGCCACCCCAGAGCCACCGCTCGCCTCCCGTCCATCATCATCGCATCAAGGCGTGAAGGCAAGTCGGGGAAGGGGGCCGTGCTCCAGCCCCCAAGGACCGCTGCAGCTCCAGCCCCCGCCTCTCCACCCCTAGCTGGGGCATAAAACCCCCGGCAGGCTGCGGGGGACAGTCCAGAGCTGGCGCTGCACGGGGAGGGGTCTTCGGTGGGGTCCCCACTGCCGCCGTGCTGGGGGACGGAGCCACAGCTGCCGCTTGCCCACCCACAGAACACATGGCAGGTAAACCCCCCCCACGGCAATGCTCCCCCCTACCCAGCAGTGGGGTTCCATGGTGTTTTGGGGTGCAGTGAGTCACCCAGACCCACGAGCAACTGGGGTTGCAATGGGGAGGGGGATAAAACCCCAGTAGGGACTCCCCGGTCCTCCCACCCCCTCCAGGGGGGAAGGATGTGATGGGGCAGCTGGTGGTGCACATCTGGGGTGCAGGATCAGGCCTCTTGCAACACCCCTTCCCCTCTCCGCAGCCTTCCTGGGGGGGCCAGGCGAGGGGCCCCCCTGCGGCACTGGCCTCGGGTGGGCAGGTGAGGGGCCGGGGACCAGCAGCAAGAACCGGCGCGTGTGCCACGCCACGGCACGGCTGGAGATGGGCAGCCTCTGGGAGGAGTTCAACCGCCTGGGCACCGAGATGATCGTCACCAAGGCAGGCAGGTAAGTACCAGAGCAGGACAGGGAGGCTGCCGGGTGGGGGGCACCTCCTTCCTACCCCCCCCCTCCTCGCAGGAGGATGTTTCCCACCTTCCAGGTGAAGCTGTCGGGGCTGGACCCGCTGGCTGACTATGTCTTGCTCATGGACTTCATCCCGCTGGATGACAAGAGATACAGGTTGGGTGATGGGGATGCTGGGGGGGGCCGGATCCTGGGGTAGTGCTGAGCCCCCCTGCCCCGCAGGTATGCCTTCCACAGCTCCTCCTGGCTGGCAGCGGGACGGGCTGACCCGGCAGCCCCCGGCCGCGTCCACTTCCACCCCGACTCCCCAGCCAAGGGCGCCCAGTGGATGCGGCAGATCGTCTCCTTCGACAAGCTCAAGCTGACCAACAACCTCCTGGATGACAACGGCCACGTGAGGACCTATCCCTGGGGCGGGCAGTGCAGGAGGACACGATGCGCCCCTGCACGGAGTGGGTCCTGCCCACTCCCCCTATTCCCCCCTCCCCAGATCATCCTCAACTCCATGCACCGCTACCAGCCCCGCTTCCATGTGGTCTTCGTGGACCCGCGACGGGACAGTGAGCGCTTTGCCCACCAGAACTTCAAGTCCTTCAGCTTCCCCGAGACCCAGTTCATGGCGGTGACGGCTTACCAGAACCACCGGGTGAGCTCCAGGGCGGGGGGACATGGGGGACGCCCCCAGAGACCCCCTGACCCTGCTCCCTTCCACAGATCACCCAGCTGAAAATCGCCAGCAACCCCTTTGCCAAGGGCTTTCGGGACGGTGACCCTGAGCCGTGGTAAGGCCCCCCCGCTCTGACACCACGATAAGGGGCTCCATGCCACCCCCCCGCCTGAGCCCCCCATCTCTCTTGCAGGTGCGGGGTGCCAGCAGGGTCCCTGCTGGGTGCAATGCCCCGTGCCCGAGCCACCGCGCTGCCCTCCCGCCCTGAGAAGCAGGAGAAAGGTAGGGGGGCTGGAGGGGGGACTGACCACCCCCTGTTGCTGTCTCTCCCCCCCGCAGGGGCTCCTCGCAGCCATGGAGGACTGGCTGCCGCCGTACCCCCCCCAACCAGCCCCACCAGCAGCTCCCCCCGGCTTCCCTGAGCTGCCCGCACCCCCCTTCCAACCCCTCGCCTGCCCCCGCAGTGTCTATGTGGGGGCCAAGCCCTGCACCCTGCCCTACCCCCTGCCCACCTTCCCCCCGCTCAGCACCTATGGCCCCACCACGGCCCCCACCTTCGGCTACGGGCAGCAGTGATGGGTGGGGGCACAGATGCCGGGACCCCCGACCCAGCCCATGGCAGAGGGGATGGAGACGCGGAGGTGGGGACGAGCCACGGGAACAGCTTTATTCGCTGCCGAGGAGGGAATGGGGAGGATGCTGCAACCGGACCCCCGTGGCCCCTCAGCCTTGGGGATTTGGGGGGACAACGCTGCCCCCCAGCCCCCCTGGCTGAGCTGCCTGCAGCAGGGTGGGGACTGGGTCCGGCCGATGCCCTGAGCCCCCAGCGGGACCCGCGCAGGACGACTCTACTCCCAGGTGTCAGAGGCGAAGGTGAAGGGGCACAGCTTGTACCCGGCGCCCACGTAAAACTTATTCTGAAACTCCACCCTGCCGAGGAGAGTGGCCGGTGAGGAGTGGCGCTGGGGGGGATCAGTCACCCCATCCCACCGGCACCCCACGCCCTCAGCCAGGCTCACCAGTGCAGGCGCAGGGCGTGGAGGAAGGCGGAGAGCCCCTCCATCACCAGCAGGATCGCCACGGTCAGCACGGCGAAGGCGGCGAAGACGGGCACCAGCACCACACCGCCCACGTAGTTCAGCCGCACGAAGCCGTTGCGCATCACCATGGTCCATAGGACCTCTGACAGCTCTAGGAAGGGGGGGACAGGGACAGGCAGAGGGGTTGAGGCTCAGCCCAGCCCCGGGGCAGGGCACGCAGGGGACCGGGGGGACTCACGGGCATGGGCCAGGCTGAGTGCCCAGAGCCGCAGGTAGGATGCGGTGTTGGAGATGCAGCCCAGGCAGTACTCGATGGTGTGGATCGCCTGGTGCATGAAGATCTCGGCAAAGTCCAGGTGCTGCAGGGACGGAAGGGTCACAGGATGTCAGCGGCGGGGCACAGCCACCCCCACCACACCAGCCAAGACCACCAGACCAGTTCCCCTCACCTCAGCGTCAGGGCTGTGCCCCCCGCTCTCCACGTCCTCCTTGGTGGCATTGACAGAGTTGCCAGCCTTCTGCCCCTCCAGCAGTGGCTCCTGCTCCCCCGCCGTCACCAGCTGCAAGGCGATGGCACCAGTGGTGAGACCCCACCGCACCCCCCTGCCCAAGCCCCACCACCCCGACCCCAGCCTCACCGCAGGGCGACCGGTCCTCCGCGTGCGCTGCCGGCAGCACAGGTACAGCGGTGTCCCCAGGAGCAGGACAGGCACCGATGCCAGCGCCAGCACCACCAGCACGGTCTGCACCGGCACCTGCGGCACAGGGGTACCAGATCAGTGTCCTCCACGGCACCAGCCACCCAAGCTGAGAACAGCCCCACCCATGACACAGCGGGAGACCCCCACCACCACCACAGCAGCCCCCACAGGGCTCCCCATCGCTCCCAGCCTGGGCAAGGGGAAGGGTAGGCACTGGGTCCCTGGGTGGGTGCCCCCCATCTTGGTGGGGTGCTACCTGCCCCTGGTAGAGTGGGAGGTTGTCAGCGTTGGAGGTGAAGAGGAACATGTCGATGAAGTGGATGAGGATGCTGGGGGCTACCAGGGAGTCGGCGGCACTGAACTTCACCCACTTGTAGAAGATAAGAAAGACGAGGTAGCCAAAGAGCGCCAGGAGGAAAACCATCTCGGGCAGGAGCTCCAGCACCAACCGGTGCCGCTGCTGGAAGTGCCTGGGCAGGGGGACATCAGCCAAGCTCAGCCCAGCATGGCACACCCTCGCGTGACCTGGGCTCCCACCCAAATGTAGGGGTCCAGGACTCCACTCACCCACCCCACCCGGGTGAGTCCAGTCCCTTTAGCATGATCATGGGTGGCCAGATCCCACAGCCACAGGGACTCACACATGGTTGAAGACCCCCAACAGGACACCGAAACCCATGTGCACGATGCCCAGCACCACGGACATCTTCATCTTGAAGGAGTTGAGGAAGTTGAGGTGGTTGGTGGCCAAGCTCCAGATCTGTCGTGGACAAGGTGGGTGAGACTCTGGGCCACCCCACCGAGGGTCCCACCCCATCCTCTCCCCCACAGGACACTCACTGGGTCGATCCCGAAAGGATAGGGCCCTCGGAAGACGCCGGTGATGTTGGGATCCAAGGTGAGGGATGGGTGGGTGGCAAGGTAGGCAGAGCTGTGGGTAGAGCAGGGGGTGTCAGTACAGGCAGGGACACAGGCAGGGTTCACTGGGGGACTGGGAGTCACACCTCCAGGAGGAGTGGTTGGCCATGGCGGCCACGCTCCAGGCAGAGGGGAAGATGACAGTGGCTTTGCTGAAGCACTCATTGTAGATGAAGCCAGTGTAGATGGAGAAGGCCCCCATAAGCAGGATGAGGTAGCGCCCCTCGAAGAACGTCAGCCAGATCTGGTGGGGGCAAACATGGCTCCTGCATCTACCACCTCCCATGCCCCACACTGTCCCCCTCCCACACCTCCAACCCTGCCCCATACTGCCTTTGTCCTGTACTACCACCCCCATCCCACACCTTCAACCAGGTCCCCACACCCCCAACCACGTCCCGCTCACCTCGTTGCTGGCCTGCTGCAGGCTGGGGCTGTTCTCGTACAGCACCATCCAGAGAGCGAAGAGGAACATGAGCAGGCCATGCCCCACGTCCCCAAACATGATGGCGAAGATGAAGGGGAAGGTGATGATGGCGTAGGGCGCTGCAGGGACACAGGGATCATGTCACACAGGGTGTCCCCCCCCACCAGTCTGGGATGCTGCAGGGGGTCGGGGGGCCTTACCGGGGTTCACCTCCTGGTAGCTGGCCACCCCGTAGGCGTCCACAATGCTCTGGAAGCCAGCAGTGAACTTGTTGGTGCGGATGAGGGTGGGGGGGTTCTCCGAGGTGGGGATGCGCTGCACGAAGCACTCCACGCTCGAGCCGCTCTTGTACTGTGGGGAAAGCACCCAGTGCCTGACACAGGGCACCCCCTGCCTCGCACCCCGGCACGAGGACACGGATGGGGACACCGAGCAACCCTGAGCATGGGGACACCGAACAAACCCTGGCACAAGGACATGGTAACACCAAGCAACCCACCGATCCCTGGCGCAGGGCGTCCTGCACTTGCGTGAGGTCCCTCACGGGGCACCAGACCTCAGCGATGAGGCACTTCTCGGTGACATCAAAGCTGCACTGGTTGAGGATGAGGTAGATGGCCTTCATCTTCTGCACCTGCACCCGCCAGGTGGGCAGCGCCAGCGCCACCTTGTCCAGAACCTGTGCCAGGTACTGCTCCGTCTCCTCCAGCACCTGCGGGTGCCCAGCACAGGTCAGGGACGGGGGACCCCCCATGGCCCCCCCGGTCCCCACTATAGTGCCCAGCTAACCACGCTGAGGTCCTGGATCTGGCTGTGCAGCCCGCTCATGGTGTCCGCCCGGCTGGCCTCGCTCTCCGGGTAGGGGTACATGTGGCAGTGGAAGCTGGGACAGACGGACACCACCGTGTCAGGGGGACCAGAGCTCCCCAAGGTGGCCCAGCCTGTCCCCGTCGCGGGGATCCAGAGTGGGTCTTGCTAAATAAACCTCTGCCTGGCCGGATGCGTGGCGTGGGGCCCCTGGCTCACCAGTCTGAGATCTTGCGGATCTTCTGCCCGATTTGCTCACCCCAGTAGGAGATGAGGAAGATGACCCAGGTGATGCTCTCGCCCTGGAGACAGCACAGCCCATGTCAGCCCCAGTTGTCCTGGCCCCTCTTCCCTGCCAGCCCCCACCCCAGTGCCCTGCTCACCGTGGCCAGGTCCTCCATGGGCTCCGGCATCTCCACGAAGCTGGCCACCAGGTAGCCGCGGCAGGCGCGCCACAGCAGCCGCTCGAAGGCGCTCACCCGCCATGGGTGAATTACACCGGCCACAAAGCTGCAGGGACACGGCGAGGGTGTTGGGACGAGCACGGCTCTGCTGCTGCCCCCACCCCATGGCCAGACCCCTGCCCCATGGCCCTTCCCCAGTCCTCATCCTCCAGCCATGCCCCACGGCCACACCTCTGCCCCACGGCTCATCTCCAACCCTCACTCTACAGCCATGCCCACCGCCCCACAGCCACACCACTGCCCCACGGCCCCTCTCCAACTCTCATCCTACAGCCAAGCCCACCACCCCACGGCCACACCACTGCCCCACGGCCCCGCTCCAACCCCCGCCCCACACACAGCCCCTCTTACTTGATCTTGCGGTCGAGGTGCTGGTGCAGGGAGGGATCGAGGATGGGCTCCCGCTCGGAGAGCGCCCGGGGCCGCGGTGGGGAGCCCAGCGGGGCCTGTGGTGATGGGGAGCACAGAGGTGAGGCTGCGGGGGGCAAGCGGGGCGCAGGGCAGCCCCCACCAGGATGGCGAGCCCCCTCCCCGGACCCACCGGCAGGCTGGTGAAGCGCTGGCCCTCGCGCAGGACGTGCAGGTACTGGCGTAGCTCCCGCAGGCGCCCACGCAGGGAAGCGCGGTTGTGGCTGACCTCCCGCAGCTCCTGCGCCAGCTGCTCCGACTGCTCCTGCACCCGCAGTGCCTCCCGCGCCAGCGGCGCCCGCGGGCTCTCCGGGCACGGCCCCAGCACCCGCCCGGCACCCCGCAGCTCCTGCTGCAGGAAGGCTGCGAGAGCCACCGTCAGATGGTGGGGGGGTCGGGGAGGGGGGGGCACCCCCCTGGAGCAGCCCCCCAAAGAGCCAGACCCGAGCCCCCCCGGCACTCACTGAAGGTCTTCTCCATCTCCTCGCAGCGCCGCACCTCGCCCACGAAGCGCCGCTGGAAGGCACTCACGTTGGGGTTCAGCTGCCAGGGGGGCACAGTCACAGCGCGGCCCCAGAGGGAACAGGGCACCCCAAGCCACCTGCACCCACCCCCTGCACCCAGAGCACCCCAAACCACCCAAATCCAGTCCCCTGCACACATGGCACCCCAAACCACCCACCCCAAGCCCTCTGCATCCATGGTACCTCAAGCCACCCACATCCACCCCCTGCACCTATGGCACCCCAAAGCCACCAGGCTAAACCCACAGCACCCCAAAACACCCGCACTCTCTGCACCCACAGTACCCCAAATCCCCTGCATCCATTCCTTGCATCCACTGAACCCCAAACCCTCTGCACCAACTGCACCCCAAGCCAACCCCCCCCCAATGCCTGCAACCAGGGGGCCCAAACCCCCCAAGAGCAACACCCCTACACCTATGGCACCTCAAGCCCACCTGCATCTATCCCTTGAACCCCAAACCACCCACCTCAAACCCCCTGCACCCGCGGCACCCCAAAGCACCCATCCCAAACTTTCTGCACCCAGGGCACCCCAAACCACCTGCGACCATTCCCTGCACCCAGGGCACCCCAAAGCATCTACCCCAACCCTGCTGCACCCAGGGCACCCAAACCCACCCAGACCAACCCCCTGCACCCATGGCACCCCAAACCACCCACCCCAACCCCACTGCACCCATGGCACACAAACCCACCCACCCCAACCCCACTGCACCCATGGCACACAAACCCACCCACCCCAACCCCACTGCACCCATGGGACCCAAACCCACCCACCCCAACCCCACTGCACCCATGGCACCCAAACCCACCCACCCCAACCCCACTGCACCCATGGCACCCCAAACCACCCACCCCAACCCCACTGCACCCATGGCACCCCAAACCACCCACCCCAACCCCACTGCACCCATGGCACCCCAAACCCACCCAGACTAACACCCCTGCACCCAGAGCACCCTGAGCCACCTGTACCCATCCCCTTGCACCCAGGGCACCCATCCCCACCCAGACCAACCCCCCTGCACCCATGGCACCCCAAACCCCCCTGCAGCCCCCCAACCCCTACGTACGTCCCTGAACTCGAGCAGCCCGCGCTCGCCCAGCTCACTGACGCAGCTGTAGGCCGAGGCAGACTGGAGGAAGAGCTGGGCCAGGCAGACCTCCTCGCTGCGGAACAGGGACCCCATGGTGTCCCCCGGGGACCCCACTCCCGCCCTGGGGTGCGGAGGCACAAGGGCACCCGCCTGGGGGGCAAGAGGGAGGAGGTGAGGACTAGGGGGGAGCTGGCAGTGGCGCTGGGGGGGTCACCTCGGGGGGTGGCAGTGGGGTTGGGGGGTACCCCGGGGGTGGCAGTGGGGTTGGGGGGGGGGGAACCCTGCAGATGGCAGGGAGGCTGGCGGGGGGGGGGGGGGGGGGGAGCGGGGGGACACCCCGGGGCTTCCAGTGGGGCTGGGGGTGTGCGCAGCAAGGCTGGGGGTCCCCCGGGGGTCTGCAGCAGGGCTGGGGGGCCAGCCGGGCTCCTGCAGCGGCGAGCCGGGGTGTCCCCGGAGCTCTGCCCAGGGGGAAGTGACCCGCCCCGGTCCCACGCGGCTCTTCCCAGCACCGGGCTTGCAAAATACTTTCCAGATCCCCCCGGCCATGCTCCCCCCCCCCGCCGCGGTCCCGTGTGCGGCCCCCGCGCCCGCCCCGCTCAGCTGCAGCTGAGTCAGCGCCACCGCATCCCCCGCGCCGGGCACTGGCCGCCCCCCGGGGCTGCCCCGGCCCCCCCGCCGCCCGGGACCCCCCGCCGCGGGAGCCGCCCGCCCCTACCCGGGAGCGCGGGGCGGGCTCGGCACTTCCTCCTTCCCCAGGAAGGGCCCGGCCGCGGGGAGGGACCGGCCCGCCCCCCCCCCCCCCCCCTCCGCCACCGGGACCCTGAAGGCCCGGGAGCACGGAGCCAGAACACCCCACCCCCCCCCCCCCCCACCCGCACCGCCATCCCCCGTGGAGCATGGAAATGAGACCCACCCCCACACACACCCCCTGCCACCTCCCGGAGCCGGTACCACCAGGGCCCCCCCACCCCCAGCCGCGGGGGCTGGCTGCAGGCAGGGCATCCCCTCCCGGGGAGAGGGGCACGCACTCGCCCCTTGCCCCTGCCTGCCCCCCACGCACTCCCCACCCCAGCCTGCCTCGCCACTGCCACTCGCTTCCCCCCCCCCCCATTCCTGTGTCCCCAGCCTGGCACGGGTGATGGCACCCCCAGGACCCCTGCTCCCCTCCCCAAAATACCCCAGGGGCTCAGGGAAGGGGGGTTGGACCCCTCCCCTGCCCCAGTGCCAGAAAGGAAGAGACACAGAGAAAGCCGGAGCTTTGGGTTAGGAAGGGACCAGAGCCCCCAACACGGACAGGGGTGGCAAAGCCCCCCCAGACCCTTTATTAGGGGAGTGGGGAGGAGACCCGGCTGTCACCGGTACAGGTAATCAGCCTGGATGTTGGCCGCAATCTCTGCCTCCCACTTATCGCCGTTGTTGAGCAGCTTCTCCTTGTTGTAGAGCAGCTCCTCATGCGTCTCCGTCGAGAACTCAAAGTTGGGGCCCTGCCGGGATGGGAGACATTTGCCCTCAAGGCTCACCAGACCCCTGTGCCGCCCCAGGCAGGGGGGCTCCGCACTCACCTCCACGATGGCGTCCACGGGGCAGGCCTCCTGGCAGAACCCGCAGTAGATGCACTTGGTCATATCGATGTCATAGCGGGTGGTGCGGCGGCTACCGTCAGCTCGGGGCTCGGCCTCGATGGTGATCGCCTGCCACAGGGCCGGGGGACACCGTCAGCTCCCGCGCTGGGCAGCCTGCTGACCCCCAGAGCCAGAGGGAGGAAGATGAGGGTGATGAAGGCTCACCTGCGCTGGACAGACAGCTTCGCAGAGCTTGCAGGCGATGCACCTTTCTTCTCCAGAGGGGTAGCGGCGCAGGGCGTGCTCCCCGCGGAAGCGTGGGCTCAGCGGGCCTTTCTCAAATGGGTAGTTGATGGTGGCCGGTTCCCGGAAAAGGTAGCTCAGCGTCATGGCCAGGCCTGGAAGATGGAGCGGGGGGGGGGAGGGGGGATGTGCTGGCATGCTCAGGGGGACCGGCACCCCACAGATGAGCCGGGGGCTGTACGTGGGGAGGTTGAGAGGGGTTTGATCCGCCAGCGGCTGCATCGAGCCAGCTCCAGGCCTCACCTCGGAAGAGCTCTGTCCACAGCAGGGTCTGGGCAGCACGGTCAGTGATGGATCGCATGTCCATGGCTGGCTCCTGGACGTTGACGTACTCTGCAGGGAGAGGGAAGCTGGGCCCAGCCGGCGGAGGGGACACGGGGCAGGAGGGAAGGGCCGGGGGGGCAGCACGCCCCTACTCACTGTAGGAGTCCCGAGGGTGGCTGGTGCTGAGCGGGCGCAGGTAGCCCGGGGGGGCTGGTGGGCCTGGGGGTAGGGCAGACAGAGGGGTGAGGGGGGGGGCTCAGGCTGGGGAAAGGGGGCCAACGGGGGGGCCGGCGTGACTCTTACCTGCGCGGGCAGCCCGGTACAGCAAACGCAGCGCTGCCATGGCCGGTCCTGCTGCCGGCAGAGGGGTCTGGCCTGACGCTCGCTGCCAGCCCTCAGGTGCTGGGCCAGCCAGCAGCTGGGGGGGGGGGGGCGGTGCTGGCCCCCCCACTTCCCACAGGGGAGCCAGATGTCCCAGCCCCCACCCCTCCACCAGAAGAGACCCCAAGCCTCGAGGCACCCCTCCTCCCACCAAGGACCAGGCATCCTGTCACCCTCCTCCAAGGTGTCCTGTTTACCCCACCAAAGGACCCACATGGCCTGCTGCCAACCCACCCCCCAAAAGGACCCAGGCATCCTGCCCCCCTCTGAAGGGACCCATGTGTCCTGTCCCCCCACCAAGGGACCCAGGCATCCTGTTCCTCTAGAAGGGACCAAGGTGTCCTACCCCACCATGGGACCCAGACATCCTGACATCCCCCAACAAGGGCCTCAGGTGTCCTGTCACCCCCCCCCAAAGGGTCCCTGGCATCTGGACACACACCTCCACCTCCCCCAAGGGACCCAGGTGTGTGTGTCGCCAAGGGACTCAGACACCCTGTGCGTGTCCCCGCAAGGGACCCAAGTGTCCTGTCCGCCCCCCACCTCCTACAAGGGACCCAGATATCCCCCTGCCAAGGGACCCAGGTGTCCCCCCACCTCCCAAAAGGGACCTAGGTGTCCTGTTGTCGCCCCACCACCACCTTCCCACAAGGGACCCAGAGATATCCCTGCCAAGGGACCCAGGTGTCCTGTCTGCCCCCCACCTCCCACAAGGGACCCGAATATCCCCCCACCAAGAGACCCAGGTGTCCCCCCACATCCCACAAGGGACCCAGGTGTCCCGTCCTCCTCTAAAGGACTCGGGCATCCTGTCGTGCCCCACCAGGGGACCCAGGCGCTCTGTTCCCCCCCACCCTCCCCCAAGGGACCCAGTTATCCACACACACACAGGACCCAGGTGTCCTGGGCACCCCGCTCCCCCCGCCGAAAGACCCAGGCAGACCCCCCACCCCATAGCACCCAAAGCCCTACTCCAAACCCCCTCCCCACCCTCCAGCACCCAAGACAAGAGCCCCCCGCCCCAAGGAACCGAGCCACCCCGACACCCCGGCCCCAGGCAGGCTCCGGGGGGGCTCCCAGGCCTCCGGTCCGCACCCTCTCTCCCAGGCGGGACCCGGCGGCCAGGACGAGCCACGACAGCGCTGCCGGGCACCCCACGCAAGCCCCCCCGGCCGCCCGGGCCCCCCCGCTCACCTCCCCCAAGGACCCGGGGCGTCCTGACCCCGCGCGCACTGCGCAGGCGCCAAGGGCAGCGGCGCAGGCGCACAGCGGCGCCGGGGTCACGGGGCGGGCCGCCGTGCAGTGGGCGGGGCAGACGGCGCTAGACTCGCTTCTCATTGGCCCGAGGGGAGCGAAGCTGCGTGGATTGGGCAGGGCGGCAGTGGGGCGGCGCGGCAATTGGCCGAGTGAGGCCGTGGGGCGGAACGGAAGCGTGGGCGGAAGCGGAAGTGAGCGTTTATTGCGGCTCAGAGGAGGGTGCAGGCAGCGCGGCGCTTGGTCTCGGTGGTGGCACGGAGCAGCGGGAGGCGGCGCGGGGCGTAGGGCGGGTACCGGGGGGTGTTGAGGGCTTCTCGGCCGGCCCCGCGGAGCAGCGTGGCCCGCGGGTGCGAGAAGGTGTCGAAGCTGTAATGTCCGTGGTAGTGGCCCAGGCCGCTCTGCCCTGCGGAGCAGCGTCTGTCAGAGCCCCGGCACCGGGCACGGCCCAGGGGAGGTCGGGACGGGTAATCGGAACTCCAGGGGCGGGATTAGTCGGCACCGGGCTAGAGGCCCAACCCCGGGGCTTGGAGGAGGAGGAGGGGGCCCCGACATGGGCACCAAGCTCGGACCCCCAGCCCAGCCACTGAAGGCAGGAGGGTCAGCACTGGGACACAGGTGCCAGGCACAGTCCCGGGGCAGGGGTTCAGGAGCTGCTGTGGGTGGGGTGGTGGGTGATGGCAGAGCTGGAAGGACTCTGGGCAGGATTTCCCCCACAGCAGGCAGGGCCCTGGTCTTGCCTTGCCTGCGGTGGGCAGGGGACCCCTGCAGCACCTTGTTCCCGGGGATGGACGTACCGATGCCGCCAAAGGGCAGCGAGGTGAGCGTCATGTGCATGATGGTGTCGTTGGCACAGAAGCCACCACTGCTTGTCTTCTCCAGCACTTGGTTCACCACCTGGGGAGTGAAAGCAGAGGGGTGCTAAGCACTCACCGGGCACCCCTGGGCTGCACTAAGACACGCACGGCTGGGGACATGGTGGCTTTCCTTCTGTGACCAGGGACAAAGTCAAAGGAGCAGCCCCGACTGGGTGCCTGTGGCTACCCAGACCCCTGCAGCAGGATGCGACCCAGGCTGAGGGGGATGCTGCTCCCAGCCCAGCTCTGCACCTTCTTGCAGGAGGAGAAGACATAGATGGCCAGCGGCCGCTCCCGGGCATTGATGAAAGCGATGGCATCGTCTAAGCTTGTTACTGTGAGGATGGGCAGGATAGGCCCGAAGATCTCCTCCTGCATGACGGGGTCATCCTGCTGCACGTCCACCAGCACCGTGGGGGCTGTGGGGAGAGATCCAAGCCTGGGCTGCCTGGCTGGGGGTCACAGACCATGTCCAGCAGGACCCCCACCCAGCACCTCTGCCCTCCCGACGGCAGTACGCCCCATGCCTCACCAATGTAGCGTGTCTGTGCATCCGTCTGTCCCCCGATGGCCACACGCCCGCTGCGCAGCAGTGCCTGCACCCGCTGGAAATGCTTGTCCCCCACAATTCGGGCAAAGTCAGGGGATTCCTGAGGGTTGGGGCCGTAAAACTCAGTAATGGCCTCACGCAGAGCGACCAGCAGCTTCTCCTGCATCTCCAGGCTGCACAGCACGTAGTCGGGTGCCACACAGGTCTGCCCCGCATTGAAGAAGCGGCCCCAGGCCACGCGCCGGGCCACGTTCTGTACATTGCAGGTGTCGGACACGTAGCAGGGGTTCTTACCCCCCAGCTCCAGTGTTACTGGTGTCAGGTGCTTGGCAGCAGCTGTCATCACGATCCTCCCCACGGAGGGGCTGCCTGAAGGTGGGGGGAGCAGCATGAACCCAGTGTGGTCATACTTCCCAATGGATCTGCACCCGGCTTGCCGGGACAGCTCCACACCCGTCTCCCTGCCTTGAAGAGAGGGCTGGGACTGAGTATTCCTGAGGGATGTACCGGTGAAGAAGATGTAGTCAAATTTGTTCTCCAGCAGCCTGGTGGTCTCCTCTGTGCCAGCAGTCACCACGGCAAAGCAGTCCTGGGACAAGGAGGGGAGGTGGGAAGTGCAGCACCAGAGCCGGGCAGGAGCAGAGAGAGTGCTCGGTGGGGATGTGGCTTGGTGAAGCAGGTTTGGGACACAGAGGGGCAGGTGTCCAAGGAGAGGGAGGTGACTGCAGCAGAGGGTTCTCCTACCTTGTCCAGGTACCTGGGCAGTGTCTCGGCCACTAACCTCTCCACATTCCTGCTGATTTCAGAGGGTTTCATGACAACGCAGTTACCTGCAGGACAGGAGCTCCCTCTTGTTAAGGCCCTCACTCTTGCAGAGCAGACATGCCCCCAGTGCGGTCCCATCACCCCATTCCCACTCCCAGGAGGACATGGGGCACCCCCCAGTGAGGTTCTGGTACCTCCCAGTATGGCAGGGACACAGCCCAGCCGCACCTGCAGCGATGGCCCCAATGAGGGGCACCAGGAGGAGGTTAATGGGGTAGTTCCATGGCCCGATGATGAGCACCACCCCATACGGGTCCTTGCGGATGAAGGCTGAGTCCAGCTGTGTCGCCTGTGGAAGGAAGGATGGTGTGAGGGACACCTGCCTGCCATGCCATACGTCCCCAGCCAGCCACTGCCCCATACCCAGTTCTTCTCCACGTGCTTGTCCTTCATCCAGGTGCCCAGGTTGTTAAGCGTGTGGTTGAGCTCACTCCTGCAGATGGAAATCTCTGAGAGTTCCACTTCGAAGGGCGGCTGGGGACACACAGGAGGTCATTGTGGTCACCGCTTCGGGCACAGCCCCGTGGCCGCCCCACAGTGGTTTATCTCCACAGAGGTCACCGTGGAGTCTCCTGGCAGCTGTGGCAGGATGTAACTGTCTCTACTGGGGCAAGACACCCACAGGGACACCCTGCGGCCATACAGTGGCGTGGATGGGTGGCACAGCCACCCCTCCAGTGTGCCGCCCGCATTGTGGCACGCCACCTATCCCACTGTTGCTGGAACACAGTAGAAGGTGATGGTTGAAGTCGGGGATTTGGTGTCTCAAGAAGTTCAGCTGCACCAGACAAGGCATGATGAAGACATGGCTCTGGAAGCTGGAAAGGGTACAATGGCCCCCAGATGCTCCCACTGGAGGCTGCCCTGGAACTAATTTGTTCTATTTCTGTGTGGCCAGGGGATGTTGCTGTGTGGTTCCCCCCACCAGGGCCATCCCCAAAGGCTATGCTGAAGATAACTACAAAAAAATAAAGGCCACTGCTCACCGGGCGCGGTGCCCAGCAGCCAAGCACACAGCCAGCCCCTCTGCACTCCCCTGCAGTGGGACCAGGAGAGGCTGGGAAGAGCCAAAGCAAGAAAATGTGGGTCAGGATACAGAGAGTTTTATAAATGAAGGGGAGGGGGCTGCAATTTTTAGCGGTGGAAAGGAAAGCATTCCCTACTGGCTGCCTTGCCCACGGTGGTCTCACCTTGCCCATGTCCAAGGCAGTGGCATCCAGGATGTCCTGCTTCTTCTCGTCCAAGAAGCGTCCCAGGGCTTCCAGCTGGGCTACGCGGTACTCCATGGGCCGTGTCTTCCCCGAGAGCCAGGCTGCCCGCAGGCGGCTCACCAGCTCCGTGTGGGCACTCATGCTGGGAGGAATCTCTCAGCCCTGCTCTGCTGAGGAGGAAATATAACTTATCTCAAATCGGATGTGAGCATCCAGAGCCAGCCACGTGTTAAAAACCTCGAGCGTGGGCTGGGTGATGCGGCTGAGCAGCCCCACGTGGGGACTCGTCCTGAGGAGGCGCTGAGCACTGCCTGCTGCTGAGGAAGTATCACTTCCCTCGGGTCAGGCAAAGGCGTCCAGCTCTGACCACGCAGTAAAATTCCAGGGAAGGGCTGGGTGACTGGCAGGGTGGTGTGTGTGTCCCCAGCCTGACCTAACGGTGACTCCATTGGGCTCCAGGTGGGTCTGGGGGTTTGCCCGGGGCAGCACACCTACCACGGGTAGTGGGTGTGCTCTAACAAGCAAACCGAGCGATGCCTGGGGTGAGGCCAGGAGGACCCTGCATATCTCACCCTGCATCTGTACCATCCATCCCCACCGAATTCTCAGCCGTCCGTGCCAAACCGCTGGGCCCCACCGACCTTCCAGAACCGCCACCTTGCAAAGGGCCAGTCGGCACACAACAATTCACCTAGCCCCACCTTGCCGTGAGTATAGATCTGGCATTTATAATTTTTTTTTTCCTTTTAGGACAAGAACTCAAGCTACAGGACAGCTGGACAGGCTCGGACCCCTCTCCTCCCTGAGCAGGGCCGCCTCTTTGGTCAAATTTGGATTTCGACTACATCAGATGCTACCCGGACAGTTGTGTCACCAAAAGCACTGAACACTTACCCCCAGCCCGATTTTTGCGGTAAGTGCGTTTATCATTGGCAATCCTGAACTTGTACCTGTCACCTTAATAAATCTTCTCTTTTTTTCAACTTTGCGAAACTGTTTTGGTGGAAGTCCTTAAACTGGGCTCAGGCAGGCAAACACTGGCTCTGGCGAGTCACCACGTAACCCCTCCGACCTGAACCCACCGATGCATCTGGGAGGAGACGCTGATCCCGCTGTGCCTGGACTCCTCTCTGAAGAATTTGGAAAGTGAGAGGATCCTTTCCAAAGCTCCTGGCTCAACGTGAGGGCTGTCCCCCCACCCTCCCAGCTACTCGTCAGGGTCTGAATGCGACACGGCTGCAGCGACCGGCCCATGGACACGGCCACCGTGTTCCCTCCTGCCCCGGCAGCAAGTGGCCAAGCAGAGGGACCCCCTTCCCCAGCACAGCCAGCTCCCCAAGCTGGGGGGGAGCAGCACGGGTGAAGGAGCAACCTGGTGTGCCCCTCTACCCTGCCAGGGACTAAGCACTGTGCAGGGATGTGTCCAACGGGTTTTTGTGCTGGAGAGGCAGTGGGTTGCGTCTGACCTGGATTCTCCATTTGCAGAGCACGGGGTGGGGGTAGCGGGAGGGGAGGAGCAGCTGGGATGGAGGAACGGAGCCCAGAAACCCACCAGGATGGAGCCGAAGCAACCAGGACAGCGTGGTCAGGGGCTCTGGAGGACGGCACACCTGGAAATGCTGCAGAAGGCTTCCCGTCCCTGCTGCACCTCACTTGTCCCTCTGCTCCAGACTCGGCTGCCTGTGCTGCGCACCAGGATCTCCGTGGGATTGCCGAGATTGCCAGCCCACAGGAGATAAGGGAGAGCAAATTGCAGGGCATGGGGCAGAAGAAATGGATGGTTCCAGTCCATGGATTTGGGAGGAGGGTGTTGCTGTGGACTTTCTCGGGGGAGAGTCCCATCTCTGTGGGACTGCCAAGATTGCCAGCCCACAGGAGATAAGGGAGAGCAAATTGCAGGGCATGGGGCAGAGGAAATGGATGGTTCCAGTCCATGGATTTGGGAGGAGGGTGTTGCTGTGGACTTTCTTGGGGGAGAGTCCCCAAGGCAGGGGGTGCAGGCATCCCCTGGACCACCCCCCCATCCCACCTGCTCCCCTGCTGCAGTGGGGCTGGCAGGGATGGAGGCAGAGGGTGATGGCACTGGGATGGAACCCATCAAGGGGGCTGCAGGACCTGTGCATGGGGAGATGTGGGGCACAGGAGACATGTTGGGCAGAGGGGCTCCCAATGGGGCTCTGTCACAAAACTTCTGCCCCAGGTGCTGGCAGGTTCCACCTTCCTGCTGGCTTCACCCCTCCCTAGATCTCTCCCTTCTGTTGGCCACGGCTCCATCCCATCTCCCGATGGGCAGGGAGGTGGGAAGGAAGCACACAGGAGGTCACCGGTTGCAGGGAAGCACCTTTCATTGCACATGGCCACCACAACTACCGCGGCTGGCAGCAGGAGATATGGCAGGGGACCCTCAGAGCAGGGTGCGGGACCCTCAGGCTGTGGGACCCTCAGAGCAGGATGCAGGCCCCCTTGCGCTTCACCTCGGAGGCAGCCCGGACGATGCCCAGCTTCTGCCGGCTGTAGGGCGGGTAGCGCAGGCTGTTGATGGCCTCCCGGCCCATGCCGCGGTGCAGGCAGCCACGGTGGTGGCTGAACGTTTCGAAGGTGAACTTGCCATGGTACATCCCCAAGCCGCTGCTCCCTGCAACACACAGCACAGGTCCCCAGTTGGTGGCTGGGTCTGGCCATCGCTTGCCCACCATTAGGGCTAACAAGGCCAAAATTCAGCTCCCAGCGCCCAGAGGATGCGGGGACGATGGAGGCTGCTTGTGTCTGTGGACGGCACCACATCTTCATCCAGCTGCTTTCCACCAGGGTTGGCAGGGAGCGCTGGCCATGGCCACTCTTCCCTTGAAAGCAATCTAAAGGGGATCATGGAGGGGGGCTAGGTGGCCACCCAAATGATGCTTGAGGGATGTTTGGAGTGAGAAGACCAGGCTGGGAGGAGGAAAGGTTCCCCATAACCCTCTCACCAGTCTGGATTTCACCAGTTCAGGTGACACGTTTAGCACCGGTGCAGAGCTCACCGCATTAACGCAGGCCCAGAAAAATCTTCATGGAATAAGAGTTCCACAAAACGTTGTGTTCCCACCAGGAGGGACTGCACCTTGAAGGATTTCTGAGGAAACCAGCTGCAGGCTGGAGCCTTTCACGTCATCCTGCTGCTTTGCGGGGAGGATCTGCAGTGCCCCCACTTTGCTGGCAGATGGGGGGAGCGGAGGGACCAGGAAGGGCAGCACATTCAGCGTGGTGTGGGGAGGCAAGAGCTCTGATTGCTGCCCTCCCGTCCTCACCCTCCGGGGGGGAAGCAGCATTTTATACTAGCCTGGAACAGGTCCATGCCCTTGAGGATGCTGCGAGATGTGTCCCCATCTCCAACGATGCTTAAGCAGCTAAAACGCTCAGTAAAGACAATTAGTCTTGTTTCTATACCTTCAACTCTTTAGCAGGTGCTTCCCACATCCCCTTTCAAGTTTCTGTTATCTTTTTACTCTAATTCGGAAAACTTTACTGCTTTTTTAAAATAAATAAATAAATAAAACAAACTTTTTGATCGTGAAACCTCTCCTGGTGCCAGAGCGACTGGGAATCACCAAACTGATGATGTAGTGTTGGAGTGGGCAAGATGCTGCTGCCAGAGTTGCTTCCCTACCACAGGGATACCCTCCGAAACACATCCTTCCCCCCACCCTGCTGGCTCCAGCCCCGCTGCAGGCAGAGCTCCTGGAGCAGGAAGCAGTGACAGTCGAGGTGGCTTTGTGACAATGTGACCCATCTCCAAGGACGACTGAAGTGGCTGTTGGGAGGGGAAAGCTGGCTGGGCAGAACCAAGCATGGGGAAGCCAGGCAGGCTGGCAGGAAACAAGGAAATCCACTGGTGTGCTGATAAGAGATGTGATGAAATTCTGTGAGTCAGACTCCCTGAAGAAATGCAAATCCTGGTCAGTCCTGGGTTATGTTTGGCACCTCACACGTCACCAGCCCCGACACAGAGGAAGGTCACCGGGTGGCTTGGGTGGAGAATATGAGCTGGTTTTCCATGGTAGTGAAGGTCATCTAATCAAGAGTGGGTATCTCCATCACCCAGCCCCCCTCTCCAAGGGAAGAGAGCAGCTCTTCTGAGCGTGTTTTGCCAGCCCAAGTGGACATCCAGAACAGGGCAGAAGGGATACAGCCCCGAAGTGCTGCTGCTGCCTGTGAGCTGTGCAACGCCATGTCACAGGGCTGTCGTAGGAACCAAGTTTCCTTGGATTCAAGGAGAGCCTGGGCCAGCACGTGGAGGCCAGCACCCTTCACCGAGCATGCAGGGACCCTTCTGGCTTAGCAAACCATCTGAGCTGGAAACAGATGGAGGCTGGAAGACTTTCAGGAGTAAAGACTGTGGATGCTTGCTCTGTTCGTATTCATGCATCTGCATAGGGTTGTGGTGGAAGAATGCAGAACTAGGCACAGCTTTGTTCTGAAGCCTTTAAAAGAATGCAAGTCTTGTTTTCCTGCTGATGCTCCGGATAGAAAACATCCCGTGGGAGCTCAGAATCATGTACATCAACTGAAACATGAGCGCTACACAACTTACAGCTGATGGTAGAATCACAGAATCTTTTTGGTTGGAAAAGACCTTTAAGACCATTGATTCAGAATAAAATTTAGACCTTTTCGGGGTCTGTGGGTTTACAAAAGCTTTGTGTGAAGCAACATGGAGGACCATCAGAAACTGCACATATAAATAAATTTGCCTCAAAAATAGCCCCCTTGGGTGATTTGTTAGTGCGGGGATGGGCTGATGGCAAATGCTTGCAAGGATTTTAATGCTCATTGTATCTCTGCTGGGCTGTCATCTGGGTCCCCTGCTGCTCACTCAGTGGTTTTATCCAATATAGATCTCCAGGAGTTTTGATAAAGGCACCTGTGTACGTTTGGGAATCCATAGGAAATTGTGCTGTCTTCAGACTCAGAGTCCAAAATGGAGATCCATTAAAAACTGAAATTCCGAGTTCCTGAAAACTGTGGGTAAGGGACAATTTCCAAGTGTTCTCCTTCAGAGAGAAGGGGTGGCACAGCAGCGGGGTGGGTGTGAGGGGCTGCCTGCCAGCACCCTGCAGAGACACTGCGTGTAGAAGGGAAGGTATGGAGATGTTTCTGTGGTGGGCACACTCAAATTCCCTACCTTTTAAACAAGACATTTGCACGTACACAGGGAACACCGTGCTTGGGGGGTGGCAAACACAGAGAGAAGAAACCTCACAGTGCTCCACACACGTCCAGCAGAAATGGGGCTGCAAAGCCTGAGAGCTAAGCCCTCACACAGTGATGCCAGGGGCCTCTGGTGGGGTCCTGGCAGGGGCACAAGGATTTCCCTCCCAACCTTTAAGCCCCCTGGACCTGGGACCCAGGCCTGGGTGCCCCAACTGCCCCGAGACCCTTCCACACCGTGGCCAGCACGGCTCAGGCACCGTGGGCAGGATCACACCCGGTGCACGTTGGCCAGGGCAGGCAGCTTGGGGGCTTTGGACCTACCAATTCCACCAAAGGGCAGCGAGGTCAATGTCACGTGCATCAGGGTGTCGTTGCCACAGAAGCCGCCGCTGCTTGTCCGCTCCAGGACCTGTTTCACCACCTGGGAGGGAAGCAGAGAAGGTGGGGATGGGTCTCGTGCGTGGTTCCCACACCTCCAGCTGCAATCCTTCCCCCACAGCCAGGGCTGTCTGCTGTAAAGAAATTTTTTTGAGCATGAACACTGCTGAATACACCTGCCAAGGAGCATGGGGCAAGCGTAGCCCTGGCCTTACACAGCCTGCACACCATACCTTGTCGTCGGAGGAGAAGGCATACACAGCCAGTGGCCGCTCAAGGCTGTTGATAAAGTCAATGGCTTCGTCCACACTGGCCACAACAACAATGGGCAGGATGGGGCCGAAGATCTCCTCCTGCATGATGGGATCAGAGTGCTGCACGTCCACCAGCACCGTGGGAGCTGTGGAGAAAGAAACCCGGAGGCATCAGCCATGCATAGAGGTTGGAGATGACACCTTGGTCCTCTCCCCAAGACCCACACCCCCTCTAAGGCAGGACACCCCAACCAAGCTACCCGACTCCCACGCAAACCTTCCCTAAATGTCCCTTCCATCTAGAACCTCCCCTCCAAGAATGAGACCCACTCCAAAATCCAAGTCCACTCCACGCAAGGAAGGAGACATATGTGAAGTTCAAGCCCGCACCGATGTAGCGCTCCTTCTCGTCCGTCTGTCCCCCGATGGCCACACGCCCGCTGCGCAGCAGTGCCTGCACCCGCTGGAAGTGCTTGTCCCCCACCATGCGGCCAAAGTCGGAGGATTCCTGCGGGTTGGGGCCGTAAAACTCAGTGATGGCCTCACGCAGGGCAGGCATCAGCTTCTCCTGCATCTCCAGGCTGCACAGCACGTAGTCGGGCGCAATGCAGGTCTGCCCCGCGTTGAAGAAGCGGCCCCAGGCCACGCGCCGGGCCACGTTCTGCACATCGCAGGTGTCAGACACGTAGCAGGGGTTCTTGCCCCCCAGCTCCAGTGTTATGGGCATCAGGTGCTTGGCGGCAGCTGTCATCACGATCCTCCCCACGGAGGGGCTGCCTGTGGGCAGGGAAGAGATGCATCATGGTGAGGATCCCACCAGCTACGGCCCAACCCGTGGCCTCAGCCTTATCAGGAGCCAGAGCCAGAGAAGACATGTCAAGTCCTCTAGCACCCTCTCCAGCTCCACCATGGCATTCCCCATTTCAGCCATTATGGCTATTAGATCGTCAAACATGTGGGTGGTAGATCCTGTACTGGATCCTGACACCAGATCCCCAACACAATGAGCTCTGCCTTCTCTGAGGGCAGGGAAGGGGTCCTCTGCTTGCAGGCTGGCTGCCCACCATCCCATGCTGACGGGCAGGGTAGTTCACAGCAGGGAGCCTGGTGGGAACTCATCCCACTTTGCACAAAAGCCAGGCAGGGCTCTGCTCTGGCCCACGGGACATACCAGTGAAGAAGATGTAGTCAAACTTGTTCTCCACCAGCCTGGTGGTCTCCTGCACACCCGCGGTCACCACGGCAAAGCAGTCCTGCCACATAAGATGAAGGGTACCCCGCTGTCACCATCTGCCTGGGCCACTGTGTCCCCATCCCCACCAACAGCATGGAGGAAGGACGTGTGGCAGTGCCTGAAGCCAGGGATGGAGTAGTGCTGGCATGTGCAAAGCAGGCACAGCGCTGGGAGGGCACAGGGCATGGCACCCTGTGCGCAGGGGTAGGAACACCCCAGCCATGAGACAGCGACAGGGAGAGCTTCTTACCGTGTCCAGGTAGCTGGGCAGCACTTCACCCACGAGTGTCTCGGTGTTCTTGGTCATCTCCGAGGGTTTGATGATGGCACAGTTGCCTGGGGGGAGATTATAGGACGTTGGAGCAGTGACACAGTGACAGCCAGTCCTGCCGGCACCCCAGCCTGGGGTCGCGGTGCCCCCGCCAGTGTCCAGCACTGTCTGCAGCTGCTGGGTCAGGGCACGTCAGCTCACCGGCAGCGATGGCCCCGATGAGGGGCACCAGGAAGAGGTGGATGGGGTAGTTCCAGGACCCGATGATGAGCACCACCCCGTACGGATCCCTGCGGATGAAGGCCGAGTCCAGCTGTGTCGCCTGCAGGACACCCACCGCATCAGGAATGCTTCATTGCAGGATGAGTCCCAACCTGCACCGCCATCTGCATGCCAGCATCCCACCCTGCTCTGCCCAGGAGGTGGGTCCTTCCCCCCATCCTCTCCCTCCCCTTCCCTCTCACCAGATTCCTGTCCACCTGCTCGTCCTTCATCCAGTGGGACAGGTTGTTCAGGGTCTCGTGGAGCTCATTCTTGCAGAGGAGGATCTCTGAGAATTCAGCTTCAAAGGGTGGCTGGGGACACAGAGCAGCCCACGCGTCACCTCGGCACGTGCCACAGCACAGCAGCAGCTCTTGTCCCTACTCTGCATATTTTTTACCCAGGATTTGGGGACCCGAGCCCTTCATGTCCCATGGTGGACACACACTTTGTTCCCACCCCCAAGCCCCACGGCACAGCACCCCACAGAGAGAGGGTGAGCCCCACCGTGTCTGCAGCGCAGGGCACTGGTGAGCTCCAATATCCTGCTGCAATCTCACCGGGGCTGCCCCACGGCAGCGACCTGCCTGCAGCCACGCTTGCCCTGCTGCGAGCTCCCTTGAGGTTCAGGAAAATTAAGTGTTTGGGGAGGAGAGGGGGTCTGTGGAGGCGGGGGTGGCGTCTGGGGGAAGAGAGGGCTTTATAGCAGGACAGGCTATTTTTTCACAACCTGCCAGGGTGCAACTCAAATAAGAGCCTTCAAGGATTTAGCCTGATAAATGAAAGCTCAGAAATGATGCAGGTGCAAGCAGTGTCCTCCCCACCCTTTGCCCCACCGTGGGCATGTCACCGGCATGGGCACAGCGCCGGCGCCGACATCCAGCTCTGCCAGCACCTTCTCACCATCCATCACCACGAGAGCCCTCTGCGTTTGTCCTGCAGTTGGGTTTTTTTCTCACCCAGGGGTACGGTGGAAGGTGAACAGGAACTGGCACGTTTGGTGGATACCAACAGCTGGTCCTGGGGGATATCCACCGGCCAGGTGTTGAGGTTTGGGAGGAAATATGAGAGAAAAGGGAATATCCAGATTTTGGAGCCTGTTTTGTGCAGGCTTTTTTGGCAGAGTGGGATGAGAAAGCGGGGAGGAGATCCACTGCCGAGTCTAGGAAGGAGGGAGAGGGGGAAGCAGAGGCTTCCAGAGGTTGCCCTCAGCAGGGTGGGAGGCGTGATGTTCATGTGGAGAGGGAGCCCGAACAACGGAGGAGTTTGGGAGCACCACCGGTGCGTGGCTCGGCCATGACATGGAGAGGAGAAGCAAGATCAAAGGGGCTGGGTGCCCCTCCAGGGTGAGAGACAGCAGAGAGCACAAGCAGACCGACCTGCTGGATGCCTTTTCCAAGGAAAAGGGAACCTCAGGCAAATGAGGAAGTACAACCGACACTGCCGATGGCTATCAGCCGGCTGCGGTGGGTGTTCGGGCAAGCGGGGTGGCTTGGGTGGGCTGGGGTGGCTGGGCTTGTGGCAGGGGATGCAGCCCAAGCAGGAGCAGAGCACCACGTGTTGGGCTTTCCGAGATGAGGCCAGGTAAAAGGGAGCCTGGTACCTCCCGTAGGGTAGAAGAAAGAAGAAGCAGAGACCCGGCACCCAGGGAGGGTATTACAGGAGGTGTCCAACGTTTCCTGAGAAGAGACGGGAGGAACCGCAGGTGGGATGCTGCTCTGACTCCCTTGTGTGACACCACAGACCGCTCTCTCCACGGGACCAGCAGTAGGTGTCCATGTGTCCATCTCGTTTGCCCTTTCACAGGAGTGGTGGCCCCAAGGGCGGCTCGCACACTGGGTGGCCAGTGGTGCCCGCAGTGCCACGGCAGTGGGTATGGAGCACGGAGCACGCACACGGCACTCAGTGTGGACAGGAGGCAGTGCTGCTGGCTTCCAGAAGTGTTTGGGAGCATCGTGTGTACTTTCCCTGTTTCTGAACCTGCTTCAGTGAGCCTGGGCCGGACGGACCTTCGCTCTCACTCGCTGCACCACCCTTGTGCCCATGTTTGAGCGGGGGTTACTCAGCCATGGCTATGGCCAGTGTCCTGGGGATAACGCTCAGGTGCTGCCAACCCGGGCACAGTGTGAGCAGGCGCAGAGGAAACCATGTCATTAAAAATACAAAACCAAACCCATGACTGTACTGCTGTGAAAGGGTTAATAATTGTACTAACCAAAATGTCAAATCCCAAATTTTAACCCTCAATGGCACTGCCTTAGGCTCATCGGCAGACTTTTTCCATCTCACATCTACCCCTGGGGTGAGAGCAGTTGTGGCTGCCTCCATTTGTCCTCTCTCACACTGAAGGTCGGATGAACAAGACCTTCGCACAAGCTGCAGCCCCGGCCACCAGCTGCTGGCACCACGCCAGCCGCAAGCACCGCACCAGCCGGACCTGAGCGGAGATGCTCAGTACGGGGCGGGAAGGGAAGGTGCTCTCAAATCCCCCCTGCCCAGAACCGGGTCAGCGCCGGCGGCATCGCTTCCCAAATGCTGCCTTGGAGGTTTCCCAGTGCAGGTGGGTGTCAGGCCCCTGCCTGGGTCAGGAAAGGGGAAGCACAAAGGGTGCAGAAGCAAATGAGAAGGAAGGATCCCCTCAGCACAAGAGCTGGCTGCTTAAAAATAGGAAAAATTATGTAGATCCCATCAAACCAGTGTGCAGTAAGGATGGGGAGGGTGTCCAAAGGGAAGCTGTGAACCAGGATGGAGAACAGCAGATGATGATAACCCCCTGTGGTGTGCGAGGCTCCAGCTGTGGGCAGATGAGCTGTACCAAAGGGGGAACTGTTGGGCTGCTGGGGCCAGAGCTGTTTGAAGACTTACAGAGACGCTGGAGATGGGGCTGCTCTGCCCCAGCCCTTGGTGTCCTTGACATCATGGGGAGGGAGGGAGCAGAGAGGTAGGGGACAATGCAAAGCTGGGGGGTCCAGGCTGCGACAGCTGCAGCCTGGGTGTGCACCAAGGGGAGGGGGTGACACTCAGTGGATAGCCCAAGGCAGGGAGCACACGGAGGAGGTAACAGGAGTAGGGATGGACCTGCCCAGAAAAGAGGTAAACTGAGGATGGTGTGTTTGGGAACAGCTAATTATGTCCAGATGCTCCCCACAGCCACCTCTGTCCATGCCGAGGGCAGGGATGAGCTCTGGAGGAGGTGGGCTGGGGTGTGTTCCAGCTCCCTCTCCCCGCCGCCATCTCCACCCACATCCAGCGGCTCCAAGCCCAGCATGGGGATGGAGCACCAAAGCGGTGAGGAAGCTCTGCTGAGACATCACATCAGCCCTCTGTGTGATGGCAGGAGCTGGCAGGGCTGTGGGCAGTCCCTCAGCTCCTCCAGCCACTGGGTCTCCCAGTTCCTGGCCCCCTCACCTTGCCCACGGTGGTCTCACCTTGCCCATGTCCAAGGCGGTGGCATTCAGGATGTCCTGCTTCTTCTCGTCCAAGAAGCGTCCCAGGGCTTCCAGCTGGCCCACGCGGTACTCCATGGGCCGTGTCTTCCCCGAGAGCCAGGCTGCCCGCAGGCGGCTCACCAGCCCCGTGTAGGGGTTCCCGCTGTGGGGACAGGGATGTCAGAGAGACCCCAGCCCAGTCCCTCATGCTCCCAGTGATGAGACGAGAGAGCGGAGCTCCACATTGCCCCAGCCCAGCACCAAACAAAAGCTCCGGGGATGGGGCAGTGCAGCTGGACCCCTCCTGCCTCCCCTCCGTCCTGGCCACACGCTCTCACCTCACAGCATTGCCGTCCATGCTCCCCTTCCCACCACCACCATCATCATCATCATTGGGGGCTCTGCCAGCCCCGCTGCCCAGGGGCTGCTGCTCGAGGGGCTGCTGCATGCCGGACTGCGGGAAGATGCTGCTGCCAGTCTCCACGGTCCCAAGGAAGCAGCACGGGGCAGGTTACGCCGGGGCTGCCCACAGGCTGGGCAGGCTGCCGACACCTCGCACCCTTTGGGCTGCAAACCGCAGCTCCCCTGCCCCAGCTAATGGGGCGCCTTACCCAGAGGAGGTGGCCTCCAGGAGCCGTGCTGGCACCCTGGCACTGCAGCCAGCACCCTGATGAGCTCTGTAGCTGGCGTGGGGCTGGCAGGATGCAGGCAGGGTGCAGGCAGCGTGCAGGCAGCGTGCAGGCAGGGTGCAGGCAGGCAGCTGACCCAGTCCCTGCTACGCAACCCACCGCACTGGAGGAGGGAGCTGGCGGTTTCCTGCTCTGCCCCTTGGCTGCCTGCCCCGGCACGCGTCACCATGGGCTCCGCTCCAGCACAAACCACTTGGGATGCAAAACGCACCCCAAATCCAGCCTGGGGCACCTCGCTGCCACGCAGCCACCAGGCACAGAGTGATGGACGTGGATGCAACCCCAGTGGGGTGCAGTGGTGTGGCTGAGGGTGTCGGTGGAAGGGGTCGTGGGGGGTCTGGGCGCCCACCCCCCTGGGCGTAGCTGCCACATTCCTGTCCAGCACCCCAGAAGCTGGGTGACGGAGGCGCGAGGCAAGGCCAGGCAGGAGAGCTCAATGCAAAGTCTTTACTACAGGCAGGGTTACATGGAGGAAAAAGCAACAATCAGCACTGAGAGGGAGAGCGAGGTTCATCCCAAAAGAAAGGTCCATCTGATGGGAGACGGGGCTAACTGCTGGTCCTCAGCCTCACGGGGACCATTTCTCTGCTGAGAAAAGAAGTACAGGGTGAGAAAAAGAACTTTTTGTCCATTTCAGATGTGTCCTGGTAAACAGTCCAGAGCAGAGGCAGTTGGGGAGGAGCAAGGGTGCAGGAGATGTCCATCCCCACCATCTGACGTGCGTCAGGGTGGCAGCGAGGCAAAGAACGTGGCAAGGGAAGAGGGGACTGGTGCCAAGGAGGGAGAAGCGTGTCAGCCCCTCAGGGAGGGTGATTTTGCTCCCCAGGGTGACCCAGCCAAGAGTTCTCCCCCCCGAGTCTGTGAGCAGCACGGGACAGCCCTCAGAGCAGGGTGCACATGCCCTTGCGCTTGATCTCGAAGGTGGCCGTCAGCAGCCCCAGCTTCTGCTGGCTGTAGGGCGGGTAGCGCAGGCTGTTGAGGGCCTCCAGGCCCATGTTGCGGTGCAGGCAGCTGCGGCGGTGGGTGAAGGTGTCGAAGGTGAACTTGCCATGGTACATCCCCAAGCCGCTGCTCCCTGCAACACACAGCACAGGTCCAGACTTGCTCTGGGGCTCTGCTCCTGCCCACTCCACCTGACCACACACCGTCAACACAAGGAAAATTTTACAGGCTTTTCTCATGCAAATGCTCCCGCTGCTGAGCAACGTGGACACAGTGGAGGAGATCTCACCCTTCTCTGTGCCTTGTCCTTGGCTCAGTTTTCCTCTACAACCTCTACGGTGCATTACCATATAGACCCACGGCTTATAGCCACCAGCGCAGCCCCTGTGAAGGTCAGCTTCATCCCAGAGCTCGTAAAAATTGGAGTCACGTTGACACCACCACCAGTTCTCCTGATTCCTGTGGCTGGTTTAAGCTTGAGGTTGCACATTGTGGTTAATAGCCCAGTGACTTCATGTCCGAGCTGCTGTGGAAGCTTTGGCAAATGCCATCTCACCCTGATGACTTCAGACCCTTTACCTGACCGGGCTACTATAAAATGGCTTCACCTGATAATTTGAGGCAATTTGTCTGAATCATTTCCATAAAGATAAGTTACAGTATGGGAACAACCAAAAATTGTTCCCTGAGACACAGTCAGGTGAAGAATTAATTGTGATTTGCTGTCGTGGTGTCCTATTATGTCTGATTCAGCTGCCAGCCCCAACAAAGATGCTGAGCATGGGCAGCGTAAAACTGAGCTATCTTCCCCAGAGAATATCCTGGGGAAGAGACCAGGAGACTGGGAAAGCACTGGGGGGAAACATTGTCACAGGGTTCCTGGATTCCCACGCTCTTTCCTGGGCAGTGCTACCACCAGGGCCCAGGGCTGAGCAAGGCTTCACTTTACACCTAAGAAAACAATTATTGGTGCCCTTGGCGACCCAAAACTTCCTCTTTGCCAAGGAGGATCTCCAAGTTACCAGAAGCAGGTTCTCCAAACATTTATAAGTGTTTTGCTCCTACTGTTTAGTCCTAAAAGGCAGAATAAATGTACAAGCCTGTTTCTGAGGGATGTTACAGGCTCCTACTGAGCACCACGCTGTCTGCAGGAGGAAGCTCACCTACCCGGGAAGTACGAGTTGGTTGGTTATGCTCCCAGACAAGGAGCAGAGTGATGGATAGACCAAAGGCAGTAGCACTTGAGGAGCTCCCAGGTAAGCCTGAGCAGGGCTGGAACCCAACCCTGGCACAAAATTCACTCATGGTGCCCATGCTGCTCAGAAATACCAGGAAAATAATCAAGCAGTTCAGATTTCCCTACCTTCTATATGAAGTGTTTGCATGTACACAGGGAACATCGTGCTTGGGGTGGCAAACACAGAGAGAAGAAACCTCACAGTGCTCCACACACGTCCTGCAGAAACGGGGCTGCAAAGCCTGAGAGCTAAGCCCTCGCACAGTGATGCCAGGGGCCTCTGGTGGGGTCCTGGCAGGGGCACAAGGATTTCCCTCCCAACCTTTAAGCCCCCTGGACCTGGGACCCAGGCCTGGGTGCCCCAACTGCCCCGAGACCCTTCCACACCGTGGCCAGCACGGCTCAGGCACCGTGGGCAGGATCACACCCGGTGCACGTTGGCCAGGGCAGGCAGCTTCGGGGCTTTGGACCTACCAATTCCACCAAAGGGCAGCGAGGTCAATGTCACGTGCATCAGGGTGTCGTTGCCACAGAAGCCACCGCTGCTTGTCCGCTCCAGGACCTGTTTCACCACCTGGGAGGGAAGCAGAGAAGGGTGTGTGGGTCTTCCACCCTGGCTCTGCAAGTAGCATTTGTCAAATGTGACCCAACTCATCCAAAGACCCTTCAGAACATGCCCCGGGCTGTCAGCAAGGTGGTCACAAGCCCTGCTGCCCCATTTCCCTCAACCTCTTTTCTGGTCCATGGACTACACGCACCTTGCTGTCACAGGAGAAGGCATAGATGGCCAGCGGCTGCGGCCGCGCATTGATAAAGTCGATGGCTTCATCCATGTCGGCCACAACAACAATGGGCAGGATGGGCCCAAAGATCTCCTCCTGCATGGCAGGGTCAGAGGGCAGCACATCCGCCAGCACCGTGGGAGCTGCAGAGAAGGGTTATGGCAAAACATTACCCGGCGCATGGGCACAGGTGGTCCCACAAGCCCCGGGCCCCACATCCTCACCGATGTAGCGCTCCTTCTCGTCCGTCTGTCCCCCGATGGCCACGCGCCCGCTGCACAGCAGCGCCCGGATGCGGCGGAACTGCTTGTCCCCCACAATGCGACCGAAGTCAGGGGATTCCCGGGGGTTGGAGCCAAAAAATTCAGTGATGGCCTCACGCAGGGCAGGCATCAGCTTCTCCTGCATCTCCAGGCTGCACAGCACGTAGTCGGGCGCAATGCAGGTCTGCCCCGCGTTGAAGAAGCGGCCCCAGGCCACGCGCCGGGCCACGTTCTGCACATCGCAGGTGTCAGACACGTAGCAGGGGTTCTTGCCCCCCAGCTCCAGTGTTACTGGTGTCAGGTGCTTGGCGGCAGCTGTCATCACGATCCTCCCCACGGAGGGGCTGCCTGTGGGCAGGGAAGAGATGCATCATGGTGAGGATCCCACCAGCTACAGCACAGCTCTGGGATGTGGCACTCTGGGGAGCCAGCTCCAGGAGAAACATACCAAGTCCCAGCAAACCCTCAGACACACACATACTGGATTCTCCAACAGATCCTGACACCAGATGCCCAACACAATGAGCTCTGCCTTCTCCGAGGGCAGGGAAGGGGTCTTGTTTGCATGCCGGCTGCCCACTGACTCACACTGATGGGCAGGGTAGCTCACAGTGGGGTGTCCAGAGGGAATCCCTCACTGCACAAAAGCCAGGCAGGGCTCTGCTCTGGCCCACAGGACATACCACTGAAGAAGATGTAGTCAAACTTGTTCTCCAGCAGCCTGGTGGTCTCCTGCACACCCGCGGTCACCACGGCAAAGCAGTCCTGCCACATAAGATGAAGGGTACCCCGCTGTCAGCACCTGCCTGGGCCACTGTGTCCCCATCCCCACCAACAGCATCCCGGGCTGCTGAGCGCGGAGGAAGGACATACAGCAGCACCTGAAACCAGGGATGAAGTGGTGCTGGCGTGTGCAAGGCAGGGTTGGGAACACCACAGCCCTGGGGCAGGGACATGCACAAGGACAGGAAGAACTTCTTACATTGTCCAGGTAGCAGGTCAGCATTTCGGCAACAAGCCTCTCTGTGTTCTTGGATGTCTCCGAGGGTTTGACAACAACACAGTTACCTGGGAGGAGACAGACAGGACATGGTGACAGGCAGCCCTTGCGGCATCCCAGCCTGGGGTCAAGGCCCCTGGCAGACCCCCTTGCCAGCACCTGGCACTGCCTGGATCCTCCAGGCCAGAGGAGAGGTTCGGCTCACCAGCAGCAATGGCCCCAATGAGGGGCACCAGGAGGAGGTGGATGGGGTAGTTCCAGGGTGCAATGATGAGCACCACACCATACGGGTCCTTGCGGATGAAGGCCGAGTCCAGCTGTGTCACCTGCAAGAAAGATCATGACCTCAGTGCTGCTTCTGTCGCCTTCTGTCCAGCCTCAGCTGAGCATGCAGTGCTGCCCTCCGCAACCCACTCTGCCCCTCACCACCGACAAGTCACCTCCCCTCTTCCCTTCCCAAGTCAGCCCAGAGCTTCTGCCTTACCAGATTCTTGTCCACGTACTCGTCCTTCATCCAGTGGGACAGGTTGTTCAGGGTGTCATTGAGATTGTTCTTGCAGAGGAGGATCTCAGTGAAGTAAGCCTCAAAGGATGGCTGGGGACAGACATCACATAAGCATCACCCCAACACTGACCCCATCTCCTTCCCTTCTGCAGGAGACATCTTCCCCTCTTCTGCCCATGAAGAGCAGGAGAAGCTATTATTAAGTAGGATCTATCAAGCAGAAGTTCCTATCACCTCCCTGGGGAATATCAGCCCCTGAAATTTTATGAAAATAGGTATTTGGCAGAGAAGAAAAACAATATTTAACATCTTCAACAATATTTAACAGCTTTCTGAGCTCAGCATCTGTGAAATGCTCACCTGGCAACAGAGCCCTGAGCCAAGAGGGGACTAAGCAATGTCACTGGAGCTCCAGAAAAGCTGGTATTGCTGTCAGAGGCAGCTCTGTGCTGCTGGCCCAGGGTGGGACAGTGCTCTTGCACTGGTGTGTTTGTGTCCTGACCACTTGGACACACAAGCTGGAAGCAAAGCCCTGAGCTCCCTCCCATGCACAAAAGCTGAACTTAAAATGTTGCTTTGTTTGAAGAGAAATACAAAGAAGAGCAACCACTTAATTAAACACCCCATGATGGAATTTGGCCGAGTGCTATCAGACTCCCATTCCAGGCAGAAACCCCCTGGAGCTCCTGGAGCTCCTGCACTCGGCTGGCATGCAGCTGGGAAAGGCAGGTCAGGTGAGATGTCCTGGTCAGGGAATTAAACAAACCCAGCAGGTTTCTCCGAGATACACCATCCCAACAGGCAATGACTAAATGGACAGTGACTCGGGAGCAGTGGCGGGACGTCAGAGCCAGCATCCAGGAGCTGCCAAGGCATTTCCTGCCCATGGTGGGTCCTCCCCGCTGCCGTAACTACAGCTGTGAAGCACAGCTCAGGACCGTTCTTGCAGAAGTGTAACGACACAAGAAGGTAACAGCAGGCTCAGTAAATCCCCTGCATTGCCCTGGAGAGCAGGAGGAGCAAAGCTCCTGTGCCATGAATCCATGTTTGCAAAGTGCAGTGGACGCAGCTGTCTGACACCCTCCACCACAACGTCCTCTGGACTCCAACCCCAAAGCATCCCTGGGTGGGAGCCTTCTCATCGCTGCAGCAACACACCACTTTGGGGTTGGAAAGTTTGGTTGCTGACGCCCAGGCAGCAACCTCTCATGCTCCACCACCAAGCCCCAACTCAAGGGACCCTGAGGTCCCTGACACCACTCAAGGGCCTGGACACACGCTGCTGCCAGGAGGCCAAGCTGCTCCTAGACACGAGGGCTCAGCAGGCACATCAGACATGCGGTGAAGCAACGGGGTTGCTCTCAGCCTGAGCTGACAGTTGCATCACTAGGAGGATGAAGAAACTGCTGGTGAAGATGGGCTATCAAGGGTTTTGATGGGGCACGAAGGTTATAAGATGGAACATTAAGTCTGAGGTCATCCAAGCACCTTCAGTCATCAGTGGAGAGTAACTGGCACCCCTGGCGGTGAGGTACCCACCCCAGATACGTAAGACCAGATGAACTGTCCCTCTAACTATGAAGACCCGACTGCATAACAAGCATATTACAAGACAACTGGCTCTAATTACATACAATTAGGAGAGATGAAGGACGCACTTCGAGCATTGATGCCTATCAACCCCTCACTGAAGGAGAAGGCCCTCACCTCAAACAAACAAGGCAATTACAAGCCTTGGGAGATGTCAGGATGTTGAAAGTCATGTCTGAGAGCACAGGCTGCTGTGCTGATGCACCCACAGACACTAATCCTTCGGGTCTGAGTGCTACCACTACCAGACAAGACCAGTTATGCTGCGTCAGGTCAAGCTATCCCTCTGAAAATGTTTCCTAATGCTGCGTGAGCAAAGCGTGCAGTGGTCTGTTGGGCTGCAGCACGTCAGGGTAAGAAAAACCAGGAGAAAAGGGTCCTGAAGCAACTAGACAGAGAAGTGGTGAGCTGAGACTGCTAGACACAGCCACATCAGGAATGCTCCCGCTTCCTCAGCAGACTATCTGGGAGCTCCCGCTGTGCCACAATAACCAGAGCCACATCCAGGTCCCTGCCTGTGCCACCAGCTCAGTGCCATGCCAGCAAAACCAGTCCCTGTGGGGCCAGCAGCCCTGGGAGGAATGTGCAATGCCAGCACCTTGCACAATGCCAGTAATCTCGGGTGCAACCAGGCTGGCAAGAAGCACCCCAGGACAATACCCTCTGTGGAGGTCACATGAAGCCACCCAGGACTCGATGCATGGGGCAGATGCAGAGGGTGAAGCTCAGCAATGCTGAGGGTCCCACCTGGCAGCGCCCAACAGGGCCTTTGGCCAGTTCAAATGCACCGGAGATGGGGTTAGCAGCATCGAGCCTGCCTAGCAGCACAGTCCCGACACATCCTCCAGCTAACCCTGGCTACAAAGAGCTCTGCAGGGACACAGTACCTACAGGTACACCACACCAGCCGTGGAGCACATCAAGGGGGATGCAGGACCCTGATGAGGGGACCCCCATGCCCAGAGCCCCACGCCTGCACCCAGGAGGATGCAAGACCCAGACAAGAGGGTATGAAAGGCCCCAGAGATGTGACCCTGGTGGCCAGCACCCATCCATTCTCTCTCACCTTGCCCATGTCCACGGCAGTGGCATCCAGGATGTCCTGCTTCTTCTCATCCAAGAAGCGTCCCAGGGCTTCCAGCTGGGCCATGCGGTACTCCATGGGCCGTGTCTTCCCCGAGAGCCAGGCTGCCCGCAGGTGGCTCACCAGCCCCGCGTAGGGGTTCCCGCTGTGGGGACAGGGATGTCAGTGAGACCCTAGCCATGTCAGAGCTGAGAGGAGCTCCATGTCATGCCAGCTCCGCATCATTCCAGCCCAGCATCAAACCAGAGTCCCTGGGGAGAGGACAGGGACTCCACACGCCTGAGTCTTTCCCTTGCTGCAGGGAACAAGGTCTCCTTGTGCCCCCTGCACAGCACCATTCCCAGCAGTCCTTTTGTTTACTCCCTTGAGCCACGCTGGGGTGTCGTGGCCCAAGGACCCCAAACTTGTCCCCCAGCATCCCTCATCAGCACTAACCCAGGGACACCATCACCCCAGCACTGCCACAGCACCTGCTGCCCACCTCACCCCAAGCACCCTGTCTCCCTTCTGCCCCTGTCCCCTCGCTCTCACCATATGGCACTGCAGATCACTGGCCCCTTCCCGATGCCTCCGCTGGCCTCGCTGCCTGCACTGCACCCAGCAGCTTTCCCGGCATCGCAGCCCACCGGGCTGCACTTGCCGTAGCCCAGGGGCTGCTGCCCAGGGGGCTCGAGGGGCTGGTGCATGCCAAGCTGTGGGAATGAGCTGCTGGTCTCCACGGAGAGTGTGGTGGCCCTGGGGAGAGACACGGTGTGGGTTACGCTGCAGCTGGAAGCGCCAGAGATGCCGGCTCAATCCCAAGAGTCACGCCGCAGCGAGACACCCACGCCCCGAGCTGGCCGAGGCACCCCGCGGCACCTCTGAAGGGTGGTTGGGTGCTCAGGGCTGTGCTGGCCACCGGCTGACTCAGCCCGGCGCGGCTGCCAGAGGCCCCGGTGCACCCGGCGGGGGATGCCTGGGATTCCCGGGCCCTTCCTGAACTCCGGGATCACCGCCAGCCTCTGGCCATGGACCTGCCTGGGCTGCCCTGCTGACACAGGGTCACCTCGCAGGGACCTCAGGGACCCTGGTGTGGGGCAGCACCCCGGGCTGACCCATGGGGATCCCCAAGGACCCTGGTGTGGGGCAGCATCCTGGGCTGACCCATGGGGATCCCCAAGGACCCTGGTGTGGGGCAGCACCCCAGGCTGACCCATGGGGATCCCAGGGACCCTGGTGCGGGGCTGTGTGAGCTGCAGCAGTACCTTCAGGCACAGCATCACTCCACCAGCACAGACACCCCCAGAGCTGCGGCGCAGAGACGCAGCCCCACATCTTTCCCCACCTCCCTGGCCCTTCTCCATGCCAAATGCACCCACTCTTCCTTGAGAGAACCCACCCAGTGGGGTGCCCAGTGCCCCACAGCCTCCACCTGCATGGGGCCAGCTGAGTGCCACAAAGGGGGGTCCAGTCCCTGGGGCCCCAAGGTGCCTACCTGGGGGGCTGAGTGGTGGCGAGAGGTAAGTGAGGTCAGGCTGGCACTGCTGAGGCTCAGAGTGCCCCTCCTAAATGCTGTGGGGCTGGTGGCCAGGCCCCACGGCCAGGGGCGGGCAGGACTGTGCCCCGCCTCTGTGGGGCTGGCAGTGGGGCCAAGGCCTGGGACAGGATGGGATGGGACCTCCCCCATGGGACAGTGGCACTGGGAAACTGCTGTGGCCACCTAACCAGTGCCACGAACCGTGACCCACAGGGACCCCACAGACACCTCATCTTGCTCTCCTGGGCTACCCTGACCCACAGGAACCCCAGAGACACCCATTGTCCTGTCCCCCGGGGCCACCCTGCCCCCCAGTGCCACCACAGACACCCATCATGCTGATTCCTAAGGGTACCATGACCAATAGATACCCCTCACCCTGCTCCCCTGGGACCACCCTGACCACAGGGACCCCACTGACACCCATCAACCTGCTTCTTGGAACCACCCTGACCCACAGGGACTCCATAGACACCCATAATCCTGATCTTTGGGACCACCCTGACCCAGGAGGACCCCAAAGAAACCCGTCATCATGATCTTTGGGACCACTTTGACCCATGGGGACCCCACAGACATGCCAATGGACCCCACGGGTCCCCTGTCTGCCCACTCCGACCCCAGTGCCAGCTGGTTGAGCCCTCAGCTCACCCTGTGTCCAGCCATGCCTGATGGCACTAGTTTCTCCTGCCCAGCACCGCAACCTTCACCTCCCCTCGGCCAGCTCCCCACATACCCGCTCCTCCACCCGGGACTAATTACCCCGCTTCGTAAACAGGAAGGGCAGCAGCCCTGTCCCACACACCCCGCCACCACATCCCGGCTCAGCCCACATGGCCACACTCCCCAGGGACCGCAGCAGCTCTCCAGGGAAGGCAGAAAGGATCCCCGCTGCTGATAGCCCAGATTGGCACCATGAGCTTGGCCATGATGCCCAGGGCAGCCCTAGGAGCCAGCCTTGGCTTTTGGAGGGCACAGCTATCCCCCAAGCACCCCCTGCCTCCCCAGAAGATGCCACACATCCGCTGGAGAGACCCACTAGGGACCCAAAATGGCCTCATGGGGGTTACCAGGGTCCCCCATCCTAAGGTGGGACATGCCTGGGCAAGAGATGCTCTGCACAGTTTTCTGAGGATGCAGAAAACCAGGGCACTGCTCTCCATCAGACCTGGGGGTTGCATGGTGCTGGGGACCCAAATCAGCCCCAGGGGGGGACACACACTAGGGGGGCTGCACCCCCAGCCTGCCTCGCTCCCCCCATCACTCAGGTTTGGGGCCATAGACCTGCACCCCTGGGAAAGGCCCTTGCCCCCTGGCACCCCGGGGTGGCTCCTCTCACCCTTGCCCAGGGCAAGGGGGCGTCAAGATGGGTGCTGTTCCCCAGCAGCCCCTGGGGCTGCATCCTGCGCTACTGTGGCCCTTCCTGGGGCTGTCCCGCGTCCCACAGAAGCCATGGCCACAGCACCCTCCCCACGTGGTACTGGCTGATCCTCCACCACATCTCAAGAATCCCCCACTACCGGCTGGGCCGGATCCTGCCCTGGCTCCCTGTGAGGGAGATTTCACCCTCCCCACCCTGCCCTGGAGCACCGGCACTGCACAGCCATGGGCACCCCAGCATCGCCACGTGCCTGAGCACCCTCCCAGCCCTGGGTTTTGGGTGACACAAGGACAGGCATGTGCCCCACCACCCCCCAAACCAGCCCTGCACCCCCAAACCGGGATGTCCCCCAACTGAGCACCCTGCCACATCACACAGGCCAGGAAGGGGAAGCGAGAGCAGCAGAGCAGGCACCCAGTGCCACCAGCCACCCCAAGCAGGCAGCACCCACACCAGGGCCTGGTGGGAGTGAGGGGGAGCTGTGGGGGGTACAGGGGTGCTGAGAAGCGGGGTGCTGTGCAGGGGGCGGAACAGACGCTGTGTGTGTTGGGGTGGGTGCTGTGCAAGGCAGGGATGCAATGGGTGCCGTGCTGGGGTGGGGGGATGCAACGGGTGCTGTGCTGGGGGACAGGGTGCTGGGGGGATGCAATGGGTGCTGTGCAAGGGGGGTCTGGGTGCTGTGCAGGGTGCAGATTGGGGTGTGATGGGTGCTGGGGGTGGGTTGGAGCAGTATACCGAGGACGGGTGCGGGTGAGGGGCTCTGGGGGTGCGGACCGGAGGCGGCAGCAGCACAGGCGGGCCGAGTGCGGGACCCGGGGGTGCGGGACCCGGGGGTGCGGGACCCAGGGGTGCGGGACCCGGGGGTGCGGGAGCGGCCCCTTTAAATGCCCCTGTCCCGCCCGCCCCGTCCGAAAGAGGAAGCGGCGGCCGCTCCGCCCCGAGGCTCTGGCCCCGGGTACAGGGGAGCGCGGTCCGGGGGTGCCGGGGTTCAAAGCACATGTGTGCAGGGCCTGGGGGTGCTGGGCACAGGGGTGCAAAACACATGGGTGCAGGGGCTGGGGGTGCACATCTGGGAGCGCTGAATGCGGGGGTGCGGAGCACATGGGTGTCAGTGTTGTGGTGCTGGGCACAGGGGTGCAGAGCACGTGGGTGCAGGGTCTGGGGGTGCAGGACACATGGGTGCAAGGTGCTGGGGGTGCAATACATGGGTGCGGGGTCTGGGGGTGCTGGGCATAGGGGTGCAAAGCATATGGGTGCAGAGTCTGGGGGTGCTGGCACAGGGGTGCAGCTCTGGGGGTACAAGACACATGGGCGCAAGGCTTGGGGATGCCAACAGGGTCCCCCTACCCCATCCAGGCCCCCTCCTGCCAGTGGCAGCGATGGAGAAAGACCCCACCTACTACCAGGATGCGGCCAAAGCAGTGGGGGGCAATGGGCTGGGTGCCGAGGGCACTGAGGCGCAGGTGAGGCTGGGGAGGCACCCAGGGGGACTGGGCTGGTGGCCATCCCCAGAGCTGACAGCTGGGGTCACCTGCAGCTGGACGATTTTGTGAGCACTCACCCCGACTACAACGAGGAGGAGGAGGAGCAGAAGTACTTCCGCCGCAAGCGCCTCGGTGTTGTCAAGAACGTGCTGGCCGCCAGCCTGGCTGGCATGCTCACCTACGGCGTCTACCTGGGTATGGCCCTGCCCCTTCCCAGGGACCCCCTGCTGTGGTGTGGGGGGCTCAGGGCAGGGGTGACAGCCACTGGACCCCCCCAGGCCTGCTGCAGATGCAGCTGATCCTGCATTATGATGAGACCTATCGGGAGGTGAAGTACAGCAACATAGAACTGGAGGATATTGACCGCAAGGTGTTGATGGGCATCAACATCACCCCTGTCGCAGCGCTGCTCTACACGCCCATCCTCATCAGGTATGGTACTGCCTGTGCTCCCCGCCAGCATGTCAGCATGGGCACTGAGGCTTCTTCCTCCTCGCCGTGGCAGGTTTTTTGGCACCAAGTGGGCCATGTTCCTGGCGGTGGGCATCTACGCCCTCTTCGTCTCCAGCAACTACTGGGAACGCTACTACACACTGGTGCCCTCTGCTGTGGCCATCGGGGTGGCCATCGTACCCCTCTGGGCCTCCATGGGCAACTACATCACACGGTAGGCAGCAGAGGGGGGACATGACAGGGGGGCTGGGGGGCACGAGCTTACCCACCGTGCCATGCAGGATGGCCCAGAAGTACTATGAGTACGTCAACTACAAGGAGGAACACGTGCAGGAGCAGCAGCAGGCACCACGAGGAGCCTGCAATACCTACATCATCATCTTCCAGACCATCTTCTACGCCTGCTTCCATGTGAGCACTGGGTGGGGTGCATGGCATGGGCAGGGGGCTGCTCCAGGCAGCCTGGTGCTGAGCATCCCCTGCTATATGTCTTGCAGCTGAGCTTCGTCTGTGCTCAGATGCCCATGCTCTTCTTCCTCAACAACTACCTCTACCAGCTGAACCACACGCTCTTCGGGGTCAAGCACTGTGGTAAGTACATGGACACAGCATAGCAAGGTGGTGTGGGGAACCCCCTGGTTGGGGCTAAGCCGTGGCATGTGCCCCCCCAAACCCCCGGCAGGGACCCTGAGCCATGGCACACTGCCTGGCTTCAACAAGACGGTGCTGCAGAGCCTGCCCCGCAGCGTCAACCTCATCATCGTGGAGAGCGCTTTGATGGCAGCTGCCTTCCTCGCCATGCTGGTGGTGAGTGCTGCGGCGGGCAGGGGATGGGCCTGGATGCCGGCAGTGCCTCACCCACAGCCACACGGCAGGTCCTGGTGCTCTGCGGCTCGGCGTATCGGCCCACGGAGGAGATCGACCTGCGTAGCATCGGCTGGGGAAACATCTTCCAGCTGCCTTTCAAGCATATGCGGGACTACCGCCTGCGCCACCTCTTCCCCTTGTTCATCTACAGCGGCTTCGAGGTGCTCTTCGTCTGCACTGGCTTCTCCCTGGTAGGGCCCAGGGACAGGGCGGGGGGGGGTGACAGAGCAAGGACAGCCTGGCCAGGCAACACTGAGCCTGTGCTTGCTGCAGAACTATGGTGTATGTACCCTGGGGCTGGAGAAGCTGGCGTACCTCCTCATGGCCTACGGCTTCTCTGCCTCGGCGTGCTCCAGCCTGGCCCTCTCCATGCTGCGCCTGCGGCGGCATATCCCACTGCTAGCTGGAATACTCATCCACGCCGCCCTCCTGGTGACTCTTTTCTTCTGGGCACCCGAGCCCCGGCATGTGGTCCAGGCACCTCTGCTCTACACCATAGCCGTGCTCTGGGGCACAGGAAGTGCCCTCAACAAGACCAGCATTAGCAGTGAGTACCGGGAAGGTCCCCAGCACAGCCTCTCTTGTCCCCTGGCACAGCCAGGCTGTCCCCAGCTTTCCAATGCATCCTCTCCTCATGTTCCTGGGCACTGCAACCTGGGTGGTCCCCAGCTCCTTGGACCTGCTGACAAGGAGCAGGACAGACCTGCTGTGGCTGGGTCCTGCTAACAGTGTCCCAAAAGGGGACACCGGCACAAGAGGGGGATGCTGACAACCAGTCTCCTCTGGCGCAGTCCTCCTGGGCATGCTGTACACGGACAAGGAGCGCCAAGACTTTGTCTTTACCATCTACCACTGGTGGCAGGCCCTGGCAATCTTCACTGTCTACCTGTGGTCAGGGCTGCCCATGAAGGTAAGCGTGGCCAGGCAGGCAGTCATCCCCACAGTGCCCCCCCGCTGGCTCCATCACCTCCAGAGCCTGCCAGGCTCAGGGAATGCAATGTCACGCCAGTCTCCCGCTTTGCCCTCCTGCAGGCCAAGCTCTCCATCATGCTGCTGGCGCTTGTGGTGGCAGTGGGGGCCTACCTCTGGATGGAGCACAAGCTGGCACAGCACATGGCGTACCGGCTGCCCCGCATCCCCCGCCCACGCCACAAGATGCATGGCTACCGCTACTTGGAGGAGGACAACTCAGACGAGACTGGCTCAGAGGGTGATGGCGGCAGCAGCAATGATGACAATGACAGGCACCCAGCAGAGGCCACCAATGCGGACGAGCTGCCAAGAGATGATGAGGACCAGCTGGGTTAGAGACAGCCTGCCCTGCCCCACCACGGTGGTCACCCCTCCTGGTCTCTGAACCTGAGCAGGGAGTCCACAGCCCCCCTGGAGCTGCCCAAACCCCCGAGCAGGCTCAAACTTCCACAGCCCTCCCAAGCCAGGCCCGCAGACACCCTTGCCAAGCCTGCAGCCCACCCCAGGCCAGGCCCACCAGACCCTCCTCAGGCAGGCCTACAGCCCCACAAGCCAGTACCACAGACTCCCTTAACCAGATCTGCAGCCCCTCAGGCCAGGCTCACAGCGGCCCCAGGCCAGACCAGGCCTGCGGCCCCTCAAGCAGGTCCACCACCCCTCAGGCCAGGCCTACAGCCCCCCAGACTAAGCCCACACCCCCCCCAAACCAAGCCCACAGTCCTTCAGGCCAGGCCCGCGCCCCCCCTCAAGCCAGGCCAGACTCACAGCCCCTCAGGCCAGGCCGGCAGCCCCCCACCACCAGCTAAAGCGCCACCCCTACGCCAGCCCGCGCCCCCTTATGCTCCTCTACGGCTCAATAAAAGCTCTTCCACCCACCGCCTCCGTGCTTACTGCCACCGTCCTCCGCCTTCGCGTCGTCGCGGCCCCACCGCCCTCCATGAGGGGCAACAGGCACCCGCGCTCCCCCAGCCCGAGGACTACAGCTCCCGGCATGCACTGCGCTCCACCGCGGTGCACGCCGGGAGCTGTAGTCCCCAGACCGGGAGTCTTAATAGCCCCGCCTCCCCAGGCGGACTCCCGCACCCAGAATGCCCCGCGGCGCGGCGGGGAGCGGGGGGGTGAGAGGTCACGTGTGGCGGCGGCGGCGCATGCGCGCTGCGCGCTGTTGTTGTGGCGGCGCGGCCCGCGGCTCACCCGGCCGGGAGCGATGAGCGACAACGATGACATCGAGGTGGAGAGCGACGTGAGTCGGGCCCCCACACCGGGACATCCTCCCCGCCGCTCCCCCCCGGTGCCCGCAGCGCCGGGGAAGGGGTAGCGGGGGGTAACTGTTGGTTTCTCTCTCTCCTTCCCCCCCACCGCGGCCCCGTTTCCCGTCCCGTCCCCCCCCCCTTCCTCTTCCTCCTCTGCTTCCTCCTCGCTGGCCCGTGCCCCTCAGGAAGAGCAGCCGAGGTTTCAGTCCGCGGTATGTGGCTGCCGCCCCCGGGACCGGGAGCACGTGGGGGGGGGGCGGGGGGCAAGTGCGCCTGCGCGGGGGGCGGGGGGGGGCTGGGGGGGGAGGCACGTGTGTTTGGTGGCGTCCTGGGGGTGGGAGGGGGACGGCTGGGGGGCATGGGAGGTACACCTGTGGGAGTGGGGGTCTTCTGGGGGGGAAACCTGTGGGCCTGGGGAGCTTCTGGGGGGGGCACCTGGGGGGCTCGGGGGGGGGGACAGCTGTGGGCCTGGGGGTCTTCGGGGGGACACACCTGGGGGGCCTTGGGGGCTTCTGGCGGGGGGGGCACCTGTGGAGCTGGGAGGTCTTCTGGGGGAGAGACTGCACTGGGGCAGGACTGCAGGTGTTGGGGGACACACGCCTTTGGGGCTGGGGGGTCTTGGAGAGGGGGGTCACTTGCAGGGTCGGGGGTCTTCCGGAGGGGGGATACCTGTGAGGTGGGGGGTCTTCGTGGGGCGACACACCTGTGGGGTCGGGGGTCTTCTGAGGGTGGGGGGACAGAGGCCTGTGGGGCGGGGCTGGGGGACACACACCTGGGGGGCTGGGGGTCTTGGGGAAGGACATGGGTTTGGGGTGTTGCATACAGTGCTTGTGTTTCTTGAGGGGTGCGTGTTTGGGGGGGGGGTCTGTGGGGTGGGGGCTCTTCAGGAGAGAGGGATTGTGGAGCTGTGGCTTTTGGGGGCAGAGTGGGGGCGTCTGTCTTCGGGGGGGGGTACATGTGGGCCTGGGGCTCTTTTGGGAGAGGAGACATGGGGGTTATGGCTTTTGGGGGCATCTGGGGAGCTGGCACTCCGGAGGGGCTGTCTCTGGGAGGGGGGGATGTGAGGGCAGATCTTGGGGGTATATGGGGGCGGGGGGGAGTATGACACACAGAGTGGTGCTTTTGGGGGGAAGCCATGGGGTTGTGTCAGCAGAGGTCAGATGGGGAGCCCATCTCGCAGGGGGTGCAGGACAGAGTGCTGTGAGCTGCTCTTGGCCCTTGAGGCTGTGCTGGGCCCCCCTGCTGCCCCAGCTCTGCCCCCCCAGTGGGGTGCATGGCTGCCCCAGCAGCAGGAAGCTGCCTGCGGGCTCCGACAGGGCCGGGAGAAACCGAAAGCAACGGGAGCCACCTCCTTCCCACACCCTCAGCTGCCGCTGCGACGGGAGCAGGAGGCGTCGCGGCTGCTGCACCGCCCAGCCAAGGGCAGTCGGGGCTTCGGCCAAGCTCCTGCACTGGCTCCAAGCCCCTCATGCCAAGCTGCCAGCACGGGGTTTTGGGGTGAAAATCAGCAGCCTGGCTCCTCCTGCCCTGGCTTCTCTGCCAGGCAAAGCGGGGCAGCTGCTGAAACGCAATGAGGCTTTTCACGCTCACTCCTGGGACTCAGCAGGCTGTCCCGCAGCACCTGGGGAGAGGGGAGCAGGTCGTGGTTTCCCCCACAGTGCCACCCCCTCAGGCTCCCCTCTCCCTTCCTTCTCAGGCCGACAAACGGGCTCATCACAACGCGCTGGAGCGCAAGCGCAGGGACCACATCAAGGACAGCTTCCACAGCCTGCGGGACTCCGTCCCCTCCCTCCAAGGAGAGAAGGTGAGTTTATGGAGCGTGCTGGCAGCCTGGCCATGCGCCTGCCCGGGGTCCCGGCCCGCGGCACTGAGGCTGGACGGAGATTTCCACAATGGTGATGGGAAGCCACAGCAGCAAGGCTGAGCTGCGGTTCCTCACCCGCGGGGCCTGCCAGCTGGCATTCCTGAGGGCAGGTCGTGCACACACCCAGCCTTTGCCACCACCTGGGGTTTTCTGGGGAAGACAAAGGGGGCAAATCCACCCAGTGTGGCTGAATCTTCCTGGCACAGCCGTGGGGCAGCTCTGCCCACCGGGGGTAGCGGCACTTTCCTTGGCAGCTGCACAGGCTGTGGTAGGGCTGTTGGTGCACAGCGGTGGCTTCTTGTTCTGGGATGCTGCTGCAGGACACGTTTTGGCTAGGGCCAGCTCGCAACCCAAGCTGAGCACCATCAGCGGGGTTCAGAAGTGACCCTTCCCAGTGCTAGCAAGGATCTGCCCCGCCATGGGGGTCCCCATGGGGGACAAGAGCTGGGCTTTGGATCACCTGGTGACATCGGCATGTCAGAATAACGGCAAAATCCTTTCTGTTGCGCTGTGGGTGGGACAGGGCAGCTGAAATCCCACTGGTTCCCCCAGGGCTAGGACTTTATCTTGCCTCTGTCTTTTCCCACTATTGCAACAGGCATCCCGGGCCCAAATCCTGGACAAAGCCACAGAGTACATCCAGTACATGCGCCGGAAAAACCACACGCACCAGCAGGACATCGATGACCTCAAGCGGCAGAACGCTCTCCTGGAGCAGCAAGGTGAGCAGGGGTTCTGCAGGAGCCAGGGGTGGGGACAGATGGGCATGCTGGAGCTGCTGGAGGTGACGTGGTGGCCCTGCCTTGCAGTGCGTGCACTGGAGAAGGCCCGGTCAAGTGCCCAGCTGCAGGCCAACTACCCCTCGACAGACAACAGCCTCTACACCAACCCCAAGGGCAGCACCATCTCCGCCTTCGATGGCGGTTCCGACTCCAGCTCCGATTCGGAGCCCGACGAGCCACAGAGCAGGAAGAAGCTGCGCATGGAGGCCAGTTAGGCCCCCCCACAGCCCCCTGCTGCTGTCGGCTGCCCGCCCGCCGGCTGCGTAAGGACTCTCTCCCTTCTCTCGTAGAGGCTCTCGGACTGCAGCTTCCCAGCCTTCCCCGGCCCTTTCCCCACTCCAACCACCACGGCCCTGGGGGGAGCCGGCCAGGCAGGGCCTCGCAGCGCCCACCCAACAGACATGGGGGGGATCTGGGGGCCGTGAGATGTCCCCAGTGCCCTCCCACACCTAGCAAGCTCCTCTGTCCTCTCCCTTCTGATTTTATATGAGCATTTCTATTTATACCTGGGGACCACAGCAGTCCAGAGCTGAAGGGTGAGGCTGCGCAGGAGCCGGGCAGCCCCCCCGAAAAGGCCAGGCCCCACAGGGGAGCTGTGCCTGCCCCCTCCCCTCCACCCCCCCGGCAAGCGCTGGGGGTCTCGCTATTTATTTTCTGCGTGTGCAATTCCACCTGCCCCCAGCACCTGCGAGAGCCGGGGGGCCAGTGCCCACACCCCTCTCTTCACAGCACGGAGCCGGGGGGCTGGGCTGGTGGTCTGCGTGTGCGTCCTGCCCCCTCCTCTTTCCCTCCCTCACCCCCCATGCCTCCCTCGGCCCCTTCCCACCTCCGTGGCATTTTCTGAACTCTAGTGTCCCGTCCCTGCCCCGTAGGTGACCCTGTCCCCCTTTTGATGCCATTCATTCCATGGATCTAAGGTATGTTGTACATACTGCCCAGAGTTGTCTTGCAAGTTAAGGCTTCCCTTTACTATAAGACTATAAATAATAAAAAAAAACAACCAAACTTATTTTTATCCTTCCCCGTGGTAGCCGCGTGTTCTTGGGGCGGGAGGGGAGGTGGCACCAGGGCTAGAAGCAGCCCGAGCTCAGTGTCACCTCCTGTCCCGTCTCCCCAGGGCCACCATGGGTGACAGGCGGTGGCAGCTATGTGCCCTTCCCGCGCACAGGAGACGGCAGGTGTCTGTTCCGCTTTATTGATGCCAAAAGCTCTGCCACGTCCCGTGTCCCCCTCAGCCAGCTCCGCTTCTGCCAGGAGGGCAGCAAGGCACCCAGCATGACGGCAGAAGGAGCTGGTGGCTACGGGGCAGGCCAGTTTTTGGTATTGCTAGCACCCTGAGGACCTCGCTCTGCCCGTCTGCGTCGAGATGCTGCAGCAGCTCCCCACTGGCCTGGGGCAGGGCTGCTCTGCACAGTCTGGGGCCAGCGGGACCCCCTAGTCAGCAGCAGCTGCCGGCTGCAGGCTGGGCACTGGCTGCCGCAAGAAGTGCGTCACCGCTCTTGCCACCTTCTCCGGGATGATGTTGTAGACAGGGTGCGTGGGCTGCTGTGAGAGGGAGAGAGGGAGGAGGTTAACGCTGCTTCTGGTGGTGTAGAGGCCGGGCAGCTGACAGCGATGCCTGGCACCTACCAGGCGGTTCTCGGGGCCGCCCAGGACCACCTCCTGGTGGAGCTCGCCGCTGCCGAAGTGCTGGGCGATGGCCAGCCCACTCAGGCAGTAGCAAGTGTGGTAGAAATCCCGGGACCTGGTGAGGCAGATATTGGGGTGCTGAGCAGGGTGCCAGGGCCCCAGGCAGCCTCCCCAGCCTGGTACTCACTTGCCCGGCTTGTCGAGCAGCCCGCCGGCTGGGCACTGGCAGCACAGGAGGATGTACTCCTGCAGCGCTACCTGGTCAAACATCCATCGGGTCATGCTGAGTGCCGTGTCGCCTGCAGGAGGAAGCTGATGACATGGCTGGGGGGACCCCAGGAAGGCGGCAAATCCCCACCCGGGTCTTCCCGCACACCCCGGGGAACAATCAAGGCGCTGGCCCAGCAGTCAAGCCTTGGTGCCAAAAAGCCCGCGGGGAGGCATGAGTTTCCCCATGATTCAGCAGCCCCCTCCAAAGAACAGGGACACGGGAACACCCAAGTAGCTGTGCTTTGTTCCCTCAGTAAACGCCTTCAGCCACCCCTGGAGATGCCGTTTTGGGGGCGGAGGAGGCTGGGAGCCCCCCGTGGCAGACTCACCCCTGGCGTGGAGGGCACGGTGGAGCAGGGGCAGGAGGCCGGCTTGCCAGAAGGAGTAGCAGCCATCCACCAGCTTGTTGCAGCGGCCCTGGAAGCCGCCCTCGAAGTTCATCTGCCGGCTGGTAACCCAGCGCTGTGTGGGACGGGCGAGAGTGGGTGCCAGTGCAAGGACAGGGACCCCCCCACCGGTCCCACTGAGCAGCTGAGAACCCCTGGCGTCCCAGCAAGAGTGCAGGGTGACTCACCAGCAAGCTCCGGAGGTTCAGCAGATGTTCCTTCTTCAGGATGACCAAGGCTGCCATGCCGCAGAAGGTATACCCGCCGTGGGCCTCCATGCCCGGCACCCCACCAATGCCACCCTCCCAGTTCTGGCACCTGCACGGGCAGCGGGGTCAGAATGGCACAGGCGTGAGGGACCATCCCCCGTCCTCACCCCGTCCCTGGCTACGCTGGCTCTCACTCACCTCACTATCCACTCGGCTGTCCCGGCAAAGAGCTCAGGTGTGAGGATGTTGGTCAGCGAGGCCACGGAGGCAGCGCAGTAGGCGCTCCTGCAGGACAGGGGTGCTCAGGACCACGGCACCGCCCCCCTGCCGCAGCACCCAGCCAGCTGGAAGCACAGCAGAGCCATCCCCTTCCTCCCCACGGTGCTCACCCACCTGACGTCCACCTCGCCGCCGATATGCATGAGGAAGGAGCCATCCGGCTGCTTCAGCGAGTGCAGGTACTGCAGCAGCTTCTTCCTGCGAGAGCCAGCGGTCTGTGGGGGGGGCATGCATCCTGCCTCCCCCCGCCGGACCCCAGCCCAGCACCACCGGCCCTACCTGTCAATGACATCGAATGCCTCCTCCGTGCCGATGATGCACAGTGCGTTGACAGCGGCGTAGGTAGGGGCAAGGTGGGGGTGCTGGCCAGGGCCACCCCCAAAGCCGCCCTGGGGGCTCTGACAGCGGCTCAGGAACTGGCAGACGCTGCAGGGGGGCACGGGGAGGGTGAGGAAGGGGCTCAGCGCTCGCCGGCACCCAGTGGGGGGATACTTCCCACCCAGGTGAGGGGAACCTCCCCTTACACCCCCCCATCCACAGCAGGGGCTCCATGGCTCACAGCGGGGCAGGGGCCAGCCCAGCCCCGGTTCCTCCTCCCAGGTCAAAGCCGGGGGTTATCTCTCTGTCCCCCATCTCCGTCCGTCACAAGACGCTGGAGCACGAGGCGCTGGCCGGAAGAATGGGCGGCATTGATGGCCGCAGAGGAGACAAAGCGCTCCTTTGCTCCTGCCAGCACGCGGGGACAGCAGGAGGTGGCACCTCCAGCATCACGCGGGTGGCCCACGGGGCCTCTGGCCACAGCCAGGTCCACAGTGGGGGTCCCCAGGCTGCCGCTGTGACCCACTCCATCGCAGCACCACTTACTCAGAGGCAACTGACTGGGGAATAGGCTCATCCAGCAGCTCCAAGCTGTGCAGGATCCAGTAGCAGAGCCAGGGACGGCTGGCATCCAGACACTGCGGGGACCAGAGGGGACAGTGAGGGTGGCCAGGGGGTGGCACGGGGCCTGGGGTGCAGGCAGAGCTCTCACAGGAGCAGGTACAGGCAGGGGAGCCCCAAAAGCATCACCATGGGGACACGTGCAATCCAAGGGCACGTCGGGAGCCACTGCTGGCCCTGGGGTGAAGGGCTCGCCTCAGCCAAGGGGCAGAGCAGGAGCTGGTGGCACTGCAGGTACCTCATAGGCTTTGGTCAGCTGCCGGAGGCCTCTCTTCAGGTAATGGCAGTGCTTCTCCCGCTGCAGGACGTACCTGTAAGACAGGCAGGGCTCAGCAGGCAGAGCACCAGCAGTCCAGCTGAGAGGGGGACACCAGCCCTGAGCTGATGTCACCATGACCCCTGGGCTCATGGCCAGCAGAAGGGGCAAGATCCCACCCAACACCCGCAGGAGCAGCTGGTCCCTTGCTGCAGGTCTCGGCAGCTGCCAGAGCCACTGGTTTGGGCGTGGGTTGGTTGTTTATCATTATCAAGAGTTTCTACAGCTGGTGGGAACCAGCTGCCAGAGGAACTTACTGTGAAGCATGATGGCTCATCTTGCAGGCATCAAAGACCTCCTGCACAATGTCTTCCACCTTGGTCTGCCACCAGCCGCAGCGCAGAGGGGAACAAAGACCATGGTGAGCTCTGGAAAATAGCTCTTCCCATCCCAAACAGTCCTGCCAGAGCCCCCCTCAGCTCCTGCCCCACCCCAGGGGTTTATCCAGCTCACAGCCACTCTCCGAGACAGCGGCACCATCTTGTTGCATTCCCCAGGAAAACCAAAGCGATCACAAGCGACTCAGTCCTGCCGGCCCGCGGAGCATCGTAGCTAAGCCGTTAGGAGCTTTGCACCTGGGATTAGCTCCGTCCACTGCCGCTTTTCCAATGCAGCAGTTTTAAAGATGGAGTTTGCTTTGTCCTGGGACCCCCCTGCCACATACAACACCCTCCTCCCGCGAACGCCAGGACAGCATTGCCAGCTAACCGGGGACTTGTCACACTGTCCCCCTGTTTTAAAACTCAAACTCAGGACCCAGCACCCCAGCACTGTCCCAGCCGGGGCAACCCTCCAGAAAACACCCTGGAGGGCAGGGGGGCAAGGATGGGGGGTCACAGGCAGCCCCGTTGTAGTGGATTTGCGTGGCAAGGTTTTGGGGGAAGGGGGGGGCTGCCGGAGTGGCTTCTGCAAGAAGGTGCCAGAAGCTTCCCCTATATCTGATGGAGCCGATGTCAGCCAGCTCCCAGCTGGACCCATCAAGGCTAAGGCCAAGCCTATCGGCAGCAGCGGCACAGGGACAGCGCGGGAAGGAGCAGGGGGAGGAAAATAATCCGTGCTGGCGAGAGGAGCGAATGTGTGTGAGCCGCAGACCCGCAGGCATCAAGGGCAGGGCAGGAGGGGCTCCAGGTGCTGGAGCTGAGGTTCCCTGGCAGCCCACGGAGAGCCCCCAGCAAGGCAGGCTGTGCCCCCAGCCCAGGAAGCCCATGGGGGAGCAGATCCCCCACACACCCCCATAGCCCGGGGGGGACCCACGCTGGGGCAGGGGGTGCCCAGAGGAGGCTGTGACCCATGGGCAGCCTGTGCTGGGGCAGCATGTGAGGGGCTGCACCCGTGGGAAGGACCCCACGCTGGAGGGGTTCATGGAGAGCTGTCTCCCGTGGGAAGGACCCCACGCTGGAGGGGTTCATGGAGAGCTGTCTCCCGTGGGAAGGACCCCACGCTGGAGGGGTTCATGGAGAGCTGTCTCCCGTGGGAAGGACCCCACGCTGGAGGGGTTCATGAAGAGCTGTCTCCCGTGGGAAGGACCCCACGCTGGAGCAGGGTGGAGCGTAGGAGGAAGGAGCAGCAACACCAACATGTACTTGGACTGACCGTAACCCCCATTCCCCGTCCCCTGCCCCCTTGGGGGGACCAGGGAGAGAAATCAGGAATTGACTTAAGCCCGGGAAGAAGGGAGGGTGGGGGAAGGTGTTTTTCTGATTTGAATGGTAATAAATGAAACTAATTTTCCCCAAGAAGAGTCTGTTTTGCCCATGACTAATTGCAAAGTGAGCTCCCTGTCCTTATCTCGACCCCTGAGCCCTCCCTTGTATTCCCTCCCCGCTGCACGGCTGGGGGGCCGCGATGGAGCGGCTGGGTGGGCACAGGGTGTGCAGCCAGGGCCAGCCCTCCGCAGGCACCGCGTCCCGGGGGGCCAGAGGCTCACAGGGCCCCATGGATTGAGAAACCCAGAATTGCCCTCTGCCCCACAGGGCCCGTCCCAGTGCCCGGGGAGCTACCCCAGGGCTGGCTCGGGAGGGGGTCGGGCTGCCCGAGATGCTGCGGGGGGACACGAGTGATGTTCCCCAGGGGTGGCAGCCCCCGGCCCCCTGACACACGCGAGTGTGGGGCGAGCGGCTGCATGGGGGGAGCTGGGGCAGGGATCAGCCAGCAGCCTGGCACCTTCAGAGCCCAGCCCCACACAGCCCAGCCCCACACAACCTGGCACCCTCATAACCAGCCACAGCACCCCACAGCCCTGCCCCAGGGCCCAGCCCCACACGACACGGCCCGCCCCCCCCTCCCAGCACCCGGCCCGGCCCCCCGGACCTGTTCGGCGGAGGTGGGGGTCTGCAGCCCATCGTCCCGCAGCCGCCGCCGCCCGCCGGGGGGGGCCTCCGCTCCCGCCATGCTGCGGGCGGCTCGCGCCGGCGGGGGCAGCCGGACGACGGCGGCCGGGTCGGGACACGCGGTCACGCCCCCGGCTACGCCCCCCGTCACGCCCAGGCCACGCCTCCCGGCCTCGCCCTCCCACGCGCATGCGCGGCGCGGCGGGGCGCGAGGAGGGCGCTACGTCACCGCGCCGTGACGTCATGGTGGGCTACCTGACCGCGGCCTGGTCTGGGCCCTGCCCAGCGCTGCCTTATTGCGTCACTGCCGCGCGGCGTTGCGTCATCACACCGCAGCGCTGCAGCCTCGTCCAGCAGCGTGGTGCTACATCTCGTAGTGTGGCACAGCGTGGTGGCACCGACATGGTGTTGCATCATCACGCTGCAGCGCTGCATCATGGCACTGCTGAGCAGTGTGGCGTCATCCCGCTGTGGCGCGCACTGCCGCGTGGTGCTGCGTCATCACAGCGTGGTGCTGCGCAGTTGCACCGACCCGCTGTGTTGCATCATCGCGCTGCAGCGCTGCATCATCATGCTGCTGTGCAGTGTGGCGGCATCCCGCTGTGGCGCAGCACCATTGCAATGCTGTGTGGTGTTGCATCATCTCAGCACAGCACTGCATGGTTGCACCGACACTGTGTTGCATCATCACGCTGCAGCACTGCATTGGCCCCCTGTGCTGCAGGGTGCACGGCAGCATGTGTGCTGCGGTGCTGCGCTGTGCAGCACCTTCACCACCACGCTGCCCCGTGCGTGGCTTTGCCGCGCTGTGCCGTGCCGCCCTGCCGTGCACCCCCTGGCCCACACTGCACCCTCCTCTGCCGCGTGCTGCACCCCAGCACACAGCGCTGCGCCCCAGAGCTGCACCCCAGCACACAGCGCTGCGCCCCAGAGCTGCACCCCAGCACACAGCGCTGTGCCCCAGAGCTACACCCCAGCACACAGCGCTGCGCCCCAGAGCTGTGCCCCAACACACAGCGCTGCGCTGTGGCATCCAGCACTGCATCCAGCGCTGTGCCCAGCACTGCACCCCAGCACCCAGCACTGTGCCCCAGCACCTAGCGCTGCACCCCCCCGCAGCCCTGCCGTGGCCCTGCTCCAGGCCCCTCAGCCCCGGGCCACCCCACTGCTCCCAGTGCCCCCCTGTTGCCCCCCCCCATCCCTCCATGTGTCACCCAGTGTCCCCTGCAGCCCCTGGGCCGTGTCCCCCACTCTCTCCTGGGGGGGGGGCTGCTGTGTCCCCAGATGTCCCCACGCTCTCCAGTGCACGACCCATGTGTCGCCCCCCGTTCCCAGGGCATTCCCCGGTGCCCCCCGCCCCCGGTGCTCCCTCCCTCCCTCATTCCCCGCGTCTCCCTCCCAGCGCGTCCCCGTGTGTCTCTCCCGGTGCCCTGGTGCATCCCCCGTGCACCATCCGGTGCCCCCCCAGTGCATCCCCCGGTGCCCGCCCCCTCCCCTCCCCTTCCCCGTGTGTTTATCCCAGTGCATTCCCGGTGCATTCCCCGTGTGTCTCTCCCAATGCCTCTGTACACCCCCGGTGCATCCCCCGGTGCGCCCCCGCCGTGTGTCTCTCCCGGTGTATCCCCCGGTTCCCCCTCCCCCGTGTGTCTCTCCCGTTCCATCCCCGGTGCATCCCCCCCGTTCCCCACAGCATCCCCCGGTGCCCCCCCGGCCGCCCGCCCCCGCCCCGCCCCGCCCCGCCGCCCGCCCGGCGCAGCGCTCGCGGCCCCGGCAGTGGTCCCGGCAGCGGCCCCGGTACGGCCCCGGTACGGCGGCGCCGGCCCGCCATGGCCAAGCAGTACGACGTGCTCTTCCGGCTGCTGCTGCTGGGGGACTCGGGCGTGGGCAAGACCTGCCTGCTCTGCCGCTTCACCGACAACCAGTTCCACCCCGCCCACATCTCCACCATCGGTACCGGCACCGGCACCGGCACCAGCGCGGGCAGCGGGCGGCGGGCAGCCGCGCCGGGCAGCGGGAACGCCGGGAAGCGAGGAGCCGTGGGCAGCGGGGAGCCGGGAGCACCGGGAAGCGGGAAACCGTGGGCAGCGGGAGCACCGGGAAACGGGGAACCGTGGGCACCGAGAGCACCGGGAAACAAGGAACCGTGGGCACCGGGAGCACCGGGAAACAAGGAACCGTGGGCACTGGGGAGCCGCGAGCACCGGGAAGCGGGAAACCATGGGCACCGGCAGCACCAGGAACTGGGGAACCATGGGCACCGGGGAGCTGGGAGCACCGGGAAAACGGGAGCATCAGGAAAGGGGAACCGTGGGCACTGGGGAGCCAGGAGCACCAGGGAACCGGGAACCGGGGAACCATGGACACTGGGTAGCTGGGAGCACTGGGAAATAGGGAACTGTGGGCACCAAGGAACGGGGAAACCGGGAGCACCAGGGAGCTGGAAAATCGTGGGCACTGGGAGCGTCGGGGAAGCAGGAACCGGGGAACCGTGGGCACTGGGGAAACGGGAGCAACTGGGAAATGGAAGCACCAGGGAGCTAGAAAACCGTTGGGTACTGGGAACCGGGAAACCAGGAGCACCGGGAAAACGGGAAACTGTGGGCACTGGGGAGCTGAAGAACCGGGAAATGAGCAACCATGGGCACCGGGGAACCGGGGAACCACAGGCACCAGGGAATGGGAAAGCCGTGGGCACCAGAGAACCGGTGACACCGAGGAGCTGGGGAACTGGGAGCATCAGAAAACTGTGGGCACCAGGGAACTGGGAGCACTGGGGAAATGGGAAGCAGTGGGCACTGACGAACCAGGAGCACCGGGCAGCCACATCACAGGGGAACCGGGAGCACCAGGAAACCGTGGGTGCTGGGGGGCTGCGGTACCAGGGAACTGGGAAACTCGGGGAACAGGGAACTGTGGGGCTGGGAAACTGGGGGCACTGGGGAGCCACAGCACAGCAAAACCGGGGCCACGGGGAGCACTGGGAGCAGCCGCTCGGCAGCAGGGCTGGGGCCAGCACCCGCGCAGTGACCCAGCACGGGGGCCGCTGCCAGGCCTGGCACCAGGCACCGGCCCCGGGATGATGCCGGGGCACCGGGCCATGGCTCCAGGCATTGGGGGGGCATGGGCGAGCCTTGGCACCTGGTCTGGCAGCACGGCGTGCCTTGGGATGGGCTGGGAGAGGGTGAGGGGACTGCGGGGACCCTGGTGGCAGCAGCTGCTGTGATGGGGGGGACACCGGGGCACCCCGTAACTGCTCCCCTCCCCATGCCAGGCGTTGACTTCAAGATGAAGACCATCGAAGTGGACGGCATTAAGGTGCGGATACAGATCTGGTGAGTGCCAGGGCTGGGGCTCGGGGGGGGGGGGGGGGGCGGGGATTGGGGGGGTGGTCCTGAATCCCGCTCCCCCCTCCAGGGGGGAGACTGAGCCCTGACCAGCTCGTGCCATGGGTGGTGGTGTTGACCCACTCCCCTCGGCTGCAGGGACACGGCAGGCCAGGAGCGGTACCAGACCATCACCAAGCAGTACTACCGGCGGGCACAGGTACGGGGGGGTCCCATCCTGGTACACAGGAGCGGGGAAACTGAGGCACGGGGGGCTGTAAACGGCTGCCTGCCCCCCTCCTGCAGGGCATCTTCCTGGTGTATGACATCAGCAGCGAGCGTTCCTACCAGCACATCGTGAAGTGGGCCAGCGACGTGGATGAGGTGGGGGTGCAGGAGCAAAGGGGGGGTCCTGGGGGGGTCCCCCCCATGGTGGTGGTGGTGGTGGTGTTCTCACGCCACCCGCTCCTCCCCAGTACGCGCCTGATGGCGTCCAGAAAATCCTCATTGGGAACAAGGCGGACGAGGAGCACAAGAGGCAAGTGGCCAAAGAGCAAGGGCTGCAGGTGAGCGGGGGCTGATATGTGCCCCCGGGGGGGCCAGGGCCCCCCCCTGCACCCCCAGGTTGGCCAGGGACCCCCCTGCACCCCACGGCCCCCCCAGGCCCCTCCTGTACTCCCCAGGGACCCCAACAACTCTCCTGCAGCCCTACTTATAGCCAGGGAGCCCCCAGGCATCTGCAGCCCCTCCCCAGCATGACCAGGGACACCCCCTCCAACTGTCCTGAAGCCTTGTCTGTAACCAAACCCCCTAACCCCCACCAGCTCCCCGTTACCTCCAGGGATGCCCCCCCAGACCCTCTGCACCCCCGGGGCTGCTCTTACGCCTCCCTGTCCCGCTCCTGCAGCATGTCCAGGGACCCTGACACCCCCCTGCAGCCCAGCATGGTCCCCTGCACCCCCAAAGCACCCAGTGCCCCTCCCCAAGGACCCCAAAGCACCCAGTATTCCTCCCTCAGGGACTCCAAAGCACCCAGTGCCCCCGCCCCTGAGACCCCAAAGCACTCAGGAAACCCAAAGCAGCCAGTGCACCCCCGTGAGTGCTCCCTGCACCCAGTGCCCACCTCCCCTGGGACCCCAAAGCACCCAGTCCTCCCCGCCAGGGACCCTAAAGCACCCAGTGCCCCCCACTGTGCTCCCTGCACCCAGTGCCCACCTCCCTCAGACCCCAAAGCACACAGTGCCCCCCCTCAGGGACCGTGAAGCACCCAGGGACAGCACACAGTACCCCCTGCAGGGGATGCCCCCACCCCAGTGCCACCATGGGCAGCACAGCTGTGCATATGCCGGGGGGCAGGGGGGGGGGGGGCAGGGGTGTTCAACACCCCCACCCCCCACAAACCATGGTGCCGCCGACGGCCCCTCGCCCTGCAGCTGGCCAGGGAGTATGGGATGGACTTCTACGAGACCAGCGCCTGCAGCAACCTCAACATCAAGGAGGTGCTGGGGGGGGGCTGGGGTGGACTTGGGGGGTTCGGGAGGGGGGCAGTGGGCTGACCTCCCCCCCATCTCTTCTGCAGTCCTTCACACGGCTGACCGAGCTGGTGCTGCAGGCGCACCGCAAGGAACTGGAGGGGCTGCGGGGCCCCCCCCGCGCCCCCGCCCTGGCCCGCCTGGAGGAGGATGAGCAGCAGCCTCTGGGGAGCGAGGACAGCCCCAAAGCCTGCTGGTGTTGAAGCCTGGCCCCGCCCCGCCCCCCCCCCCGCCCCCGGCCTGTGTTGGGGGGCCCACGGCGGGTGCGGGATTGGGGCAGCCCCAATGGAAGGGGGGGTGCGGCCGGTGCCTGGTGGAGGGGAGTGACCCAGGATGTGCCCCCCCAGGGATGGCAGGGGCCAGGCAGGCATCATGGGGGTGTCCCCCCATCCTGGCACCCTGCATCCTGGCACCCATGCTCCCCCATGGTGCATGGGGTTGGGCGGGGGGCTGTCGTGGGCGCTGTGTGCCCACCCCATGCCCCTGGGGACACCCCCCCCCCCCCCCGAGTTTTGCACACACACACACACACACACACACACACACACACACACACGGTTTGCAGAATAAAGGTGATGCTGGAGGAAGCCAGTGGCTTGTGTGCTGCCGTGGCGGGCTGTGGGCACGGTGCCATGCTGGCTGCAGGGTGCCACGATGGCTGTGCCCCACTGGAGCCGCCCGTACCATGGGGCAGCCACGGATACGCAGGCGAGTGGGGCTGCGTGCCACAGGCAGAGCTGGCCTGCAGCAACCCGAGCAGTTATCAATAATTGAGGCTGCTCCAGGGCTGCCAGGATGGTGTCCCCTTTCCAGGCTGGGGGAACGGGTCCATGGGGGCACCGTGTCCACCACCGCCGGGCTGCTGGAACAGCGACCCAGGGAGGCAGGAGCTGGCCCCAGCAGGGACATGGCCATCATGGTCACACAGCCTAGTGGTGGGCACCAGGACAGTGGTGGGCACTGGGGTGACAGTGGGCACTGGGATGCTGCCATGCGCCAGGATAGGTGGGTGCTAGGATGGTAGCGGGCACCGGGATGCTGCCAGGCACCAGGATGGGGTGGCAGCAGGCACTGGGATGCTGCCAGGCACCAGGATGGGTGGGCACTGGGATGGCAGCAGGCACCAGGATGCTGCCAGGCACCAGGATGGGTGGGCACTGGGATGGCAGTGGGCACAGGGATACTGCCAGGCACCAGGATGGGTTGGCACTAGGATGCTGCCAGGCACCAGGATGGGTAGACACTGGGATACTGCCAGGATCCAGGATGGGCAGGTACCAGGACACCAGGAAGCAGGCGCCACAGCAGATGAGTGCCAGGGTGGATGCTGGCACTGGGACCAGTGGAGCACTGGGACTTGGGGGCACTGGGGGGAAGGCAGCAGGCACCAGGACAGCAAGCACAGGAGGCCCAGGGGCGATGCCAAGGCAGCCCTGGGGAAGATATGCTGGTGCACCGGTTCCCCCCATCACACACCTGGGTCTGAGTCGCCCCCTCCTCTGCCCCGCACAGCCCCAGCTCCTGGAGTCCCGTTATTTCTTGCCTCCCGGGGTGTTCCCAGCTCTCGAGGCCAGCCCGTGCCAGGCTGGTGGTGCCAAGCCCCATGGCATCCCACAGCTCGCAGGCATGGGGAAGAGCAGTCATGCCACACCGCACTGTGCCATGAATTATTGAGGCAGGCAGGAGCATCGCCTTGGTCCTGCAGCACCCGCACCCTCCCTGCCTCTTCCTTCCCCCCTTGCGCGGGTGCCAGCAGGTGGAACGGCTCCGGTTTCTGCCAAGTCACGGTGGGGCAAGAAGACCTTTGGAGCCAGCACATCACGTGGGCACCAGGCAGCCCTTAAGGTGCGCCGACGGGACGCGGGGAAGGCAGACACGCGCTCGCAGCCATGACCGTCCCCATTGCCAAGTCCTTCTACGACCTGAGTGCCACCTCCTTGCAGGGGGAGAAGGTGGACTTCAACGTCTTCCGGGGCCGCGTGGTCCTCATCGAGAACGTGGCATCCCTCTGAGGCACTACGGTGCGGGACTACACCCAGCTCAATCAGCTGCAAGCCCGCTATCCCCGGCGGCTGGTCGTGCTGGGCTTCCCCTGCAACCAATTTGGCTACCAGGTAAGTCCCCGGGGGCCACCGCAGCGGCTGGCTTTGTGTGCAAGGAAGGGGAAAACGCAGCATGGCTCTGGCTTTCTCCTTCCCCGCCGTAGGAGAACGGCACCAACGAGGAGATCCTCAACAGCCTGAAGCACGTGCGGCCAGGGGGTGGCTTCGAGCCCAACTTCACCCTCTTCCAGAAGTGCCAGGTGAACGGGCAGGACACCCACCCCGTCTTCGCCTACCTGAAGGCTCACCTGCCCGCGCCAGCCGACGAGGCGACGCACCTGATGGCTGAGCCCCGCTTCCTCACCTGGAGCCCCGTGCGGCGCTCTGACATCTCCTGGAACTTTGAGAAGTTCCTGGTGGGTCCCGAGGGGGAACCTTTCCGGCGCTACAGCCCCCGCACGCCCACCGCCCAGCTGGAGCCCGACATCCAGCGCCTCCTCAAGCTGGCCAAGTAGGGCTGGCTCCAGCATCCCCCCCTCCCCTCCTCTGCCAGATGCCGCCCCCCGGCACAGCCCCAGCTCTCTGCCGGGTGACAGCCCCCTCTGAAACCGCTGTGGGGAGGGGGTTCGATGGGGGCAGAGGGCTGGAGCCACCGGGGCAGTGTGGGCTGGTGGCAATAAATGAGCTGGAGGGAGCACACCTGCATCCGCGTGGTTTGTGGGGAGCTGCTGGGGACGAGCCGGCGGGAGGAAGCAGCCCTGCAGTGCCAAATCCAGGAAACAGTGGTGCAGGGATGGAGCAGTGCCAGGCTGGCAGCGCCGAGCTCCCTGCAGGTATCGCTGGGGCTGGGTGCCAACAACAGCACCCCACCCCAGGGGAGTGATTTTGGCAGTTGCGGCTCACCCGGCTCCTGCCTGCCCCAGGAACATGCACCCCTCAGCAGGGCAGAGCTGGGTTACACCCCCCAGAGAAACGAGCCCCGGGGGTGTGCCTGCAACGACCCCACATAAGCTCCACACGGCCCCCGGGGGGAGCGAAAATAATTAAGTAACTTCTCAGGGGAGGAATCCCACAGGTTCCTGGGAAGGAAAAAGCCCCCCTGATCCCCATGCTGGGCCCCAACACCCTTCACCACCTATAGGGAGTCCAGGGGGGCGAAGCCCACCCGCAAAGCACTACCACCTGCACCACCGAGCTGTAACACATCACATTTATTGCCCCACACATGTGGGCTCCTGAGGCAGGACAGGGCGAGCAATCTCTTGGACCCCTTTTTGGAGTGACAATACACTAAGCCCCTTTCGTGTCTTCAGCACAAGGGGCGCTCGGGCCGTGGCGCTCCACCCTGCCCCTGCAGCTGGGGTCAGAGCCACCATGCAGCAAGGACAGCTGAGCTGCCGCTGGGTGCATGGAAGCATCTGGCATCAGGCATCCGCCACATCCAGGCTGGAGGTTTGGAGAAGAGAATCACCTAAGGGACTGCAAAGTCCCCTGGGATCTGCTGGTGCCGCAGCTCTGTGCAGTGGGGAGCAGGGAGGGAGGTCCCGGAGCATCCAGGGACTCGTGCTGGGATACAAACCGGCTTCAGAAAAGCGGGGTCATCTGGCGGGGGTCGTCGGGCAGGATGCTGATGGAGTCCTCAGCCCGGCCACAGAGCAGGCAAAGCATGGTGTACTCCTGTGGTGGAACAGGAGGGGGAGCGGATCTGCCACAGCCCCACTTTCCCGCAGGGAAACCCGAGCTAGAGCCGGCACCTGATCCTCGATTGCAATCAGACCTGGAGGGATCTCATTTCTTCCCCCAGGATGAGCCTGACTCCCCTGAGCCCATTTTCCAGTGTTTAGCAGCTGAATAGGAAATGTGCCAGGGAGGAGGGCTGGGAGAGCTGCAGGCCCAGCCGTGCCACCGCCCCTGCCACACAGCCACGTTTTACTGCTCTGGGCCATGCATGTCACTGATATTCCCACGCTGGGGCTGCGCTGGAGGCCAGAGGTGAGCTGGGCTGCCCCTCACGAAGCAGGGGCTAGTGTCAGGGGCTCCAGGTAGCCCTGAGCATAGGGATGCAGCTCTGAAGCCTTCAAGGCTGGTGCCACAGCTTGCCTCTGAACCCACTTGGCTCCAGTCTGTGGCTGCCAGGGCAGCTGGGAATCAGCAGGTAGGTATGGAAACCCGGAGCAGGAGGAACAGCCCAGGGCTCAGCTTAGGATGCTTCTGGAGCCAGAGAGGGGCTGCGGGGGGGCAAGCCGCTGCTCTGGCTGTACCTGGTAGTCATCCACCACACTGAAGGTGTACTCATGGCGCGCAATCAGGTGGTGGCAGTTCTTGCACAGGTCTGTGGAGCAGAGAGGATCGCAGGTTAAGGGGCTCCACTGGCACCACTGACCCTGCAGTACTGCCCCCCCAGCCCTTGGGGACAAGCCCCCATCCACTGGGCCCGCCCTCATCCTCTGGGGCACTGACCCCCAAGTCCCCAGGGTGGGTCCCTGAGAATCACGCCCCCCAAAACCCCCCAGCACCTAACCACCCTTAACAGCCACCAGCTCCTCTCAAGCCTTGACACCCCGCCCATGCATCACCCCTAGCCCCTGCCCACCCAAGAACACCAATCACCCCCCAACCCCAGGTTCCCCCCAGTATTAGCCCCCCCAAATCTTTCCTTCCCAAACTAACCCTCCCTCAGGCCTCCCCCCTCCCCAAGGACCCCCAGCCCTCAGTGTCTCCCCCTACGCCAGACCTCAAATACGTTCCCCCTCCAGCCCTCAGCTCCCCCTGAGCCCCAGATGCCAAACGTCCCCTTCCCAGCCCTCAGCCCCATTGAGCCCCAAACCCCAAATGTTCCCCCTCAGGCCCCCCGAGTACAAGGCCCCAAACGTCTCCCCAGCCCTCAGCCCCCTCCCCAAACCCCAGCCCCCAAATACCCACCCCCAGCCCTCAACTCCCCCCAAATCCATGGCCCCAAATGTCTCCCCCGAGGCCTCAGCCCCCCTGAATCCCGCTCCCCCCAGGCCTCAAGGGCCCCCCAGGCCCCCCGAGCCCCCCCGGAGCCCTCGGCCTCCCCCCAGGCAGCCCCTAGGCCGCCCCCCAGCGCACGGTCGTAGGTGACGATCTCGTCCCCGCCGTGCAGGCCGGCAGCGCGGTTGCCGAGCAGGACGAAGTCCCGGCGGCCGCACTGTGCGCACCCCACGAAGTTGAGGAGGAAGGAACCGCCCTCCAGACAAGTGGTACCCTACGGCGGTAGCACATGGCTGGCGCTGGCCCTGGCCCCGGCCCCGGCCCCGGCCCGCCCCCCGCGGCCTACCCGCTCCGGGTACTCGGTACCCACGCAGCCCCCGCACATCCCGCCACCGCCGCCGCCGCCCCGCAGTTCTCGCGAGACTCCTGTCACGGGGCGGGGCTTAGGGCGGGGGCGTGGCCACGGCGTTAGCCCCACCCCCGGACGGGATTTAGCGCGGGCAGTGCCGCGGCGGCGCGGCTGAGGCTGGGCAGCTGTGTGGGCTCAGCTCCCCGCGACCCCCGGCGCGACCCCGGTTGCCTGCCCAGCGTCTCGGAGCCGCCTGCGCGTTCGGGTGGCCAGCGCTGGGCTGGGGGCAAGCAGGGCTGATTGTGGGGACATTTGGGGCTAGCCTGGAGTGCCTGGGGCTAGCTGCGGGTATCCAGGGCTAGCCAGGGGTGCCTGGGGCTAGCTGGGGGACACCCGGAGCTAGCAGGGGGAGTACCTGGGGCTACCTGGGGGATGCCCTGGGCCAGCTGGGGGGCCTGGGGCTACCTGGGGGATGCCGTGAGCCAGCTGGAGGGCCTGGGACTAGCTGGGGGACGCCCTGGGCTAGCTGGCGGGGTTGCCGCAGGCTAGCTGGGGGACAGTGGAGGCTGGCTGGGGGTGGGACACAGCAGGGCCGGCCCGAGTCACCGGCGGGGGGGGACACAGCGGGGCCAGCCCGGGTTACCGGTGGGGGACACTGAGCGGAGTCACCGGGACAGAGGCACACACACACACACGGAGGGGCCAGCCTGGATTACCGGGGGGGAGGATCCGCGGGGCCAGCCCGGGTTACCGGGGGACACACGCAGAGCAGGGACAGGCCGGGTTACCGGAGGGGACACACACACACGGCGGGGACAGCCCAGTTTACCGGGGGGGTTTTGTGTGTGTGTAGGGGGGAATCAGCGGGGCCAGCCCGGGTTACCAGGGGGAAACACAGAGCAGGGCCAGCACGGGGTACCGGTGGGGGCGGCCCGCCGGGGAACCCCACCCGTGGCAGCGGAGCCCTGCGCCGCTCCGCGCCCGGCCGGTGGCGGCGGCGGCCGGGGGGGGCCGCTGTGCTGCATTGCGGGGCGGGCGGCCCGTCCCCGCCCGCCTGGGCCCGGCCCTCCGGGGGGAGCGGGGCTATCTGGGCCGGGCAGCGCCGCTGGCCCCGGGCAGGAATGTCCCTGCGCGCCCAGATAATGTTATTTATATCCCGGTGCAGGGCGGCTCCGCTCCCCCCGCCCCGCTCCGGTCCCGGCTCCGGCCCCGGGCCCGCCGCCGCTCGTCCGCCCGCCGCCCCGCGCAGGTGAGAGCCGCGGGCACCGCCGCCGGGCACCGGGATGCGCCGCCGCCAGGCACCGGAATGCGCCGCCTCCGGGGAGGGGACGGGGGACGGGGGTCGGGAGGCGCCGGTCCCCGCGGAAAAGCGGGGCGGGGGGGTGCACCGGGACGCGCTGCCCGTCCCGGGGACACCGGATTTGCGGTGCAGCCCCGAGCACCGCGGGGGCTGCGGGCGTGGAGGAAAGTTTGGGAGGGGGACCCCGCCGGGGGAGCTCAGCACCCCCGTTTTCCCGCTGCGGCGGGGAGTCTGCTGTCACCGGGTGTCCCCCGGGGCTGCGATCTCCAGCGGGGACGCGTGGCTTTGGGAAGGACGGGGCGGGCGAGCGGCGGTGACTTTCTGGGGACACCCTGGGGACACTTTCCCTGGGGTGCCAGCCCCGAGCGGGGTCCCTGCACCACTCCTGGGCGCTCCCAGCCAGGCACGTGCCAGTGGGACACGGTGGGCAAGGTGTCTCCGGAGGGGATGTGTGATGGGTCATGGTGGGGCACATTGCCTGGCCTGCCGCCACCACCAACTGGGGAAACTGGAGTTACTGGGAGGAGTTTTTCTGGCTGCTGTGCCCTTGGCCCCATCGTCCCAGCAGCAGGAGGATGCTCATGGGCGGGCATTGGGCTGGGGGAACCCCTGCCCGAACCCCAATAAGCCAAGGTGGGGGGGCAGCTGATTTCCCGGCTCCCCTTTCAGGGCGGCTTTTTGGCTTTGCACATCTCCAGCTCTCGGAGTCAGGGGATTGCAGTCCCCTTTACTCCACTGGGTTAAGCCAAGGAGGAGCGTTTGGGGAGGGTGGCAAGCAAAAGGAGACCCCTGCAACCCTGGTGGATGCCCTCATGGCCCCCCCGAGGAGCATACTGCAGCTATCGGGTGTTTTTAGGGCCCCGGCTGGTGGTTTTGGGGTAGGCGAGGAGGTGTGAGGGGCAGCTCCTAAGAAGGGAGTGGGGCTTGGCCTGGCCATGCACAGGGGAGGCCTATTTATAGCCAAAAATGTCTGTGGAGTGTCAGCACGTGTGTGTGTCACCACTCAGTGCACTGGTGGGTTAGGTGACATGGGACAGTCCTGGCACGGCTGGCATTCACACCAACTCTGGCCCTGGGGAAACCCAAACCTTCGCCCGCTGGGTGGGAGCCGTGGCCGGAGCGGGCATTGCTGGCCAGAGGAGCAGTGCCATGCCCAGGCACCCCGTGCTGTGCCGAGCAACCGTGCTGAGTGGGCCATCTGCTCCTGGCCCTGGCCCTGTGCCTGGGAGGCAGGCAGCTTTCGGGGGGCTGTGGGGGTGCCCCCCGGCTTCTGCCTCTTCCCAATGTGGCTGACCGCACCGTGAGCATGGCTGACCGCTGGCTTGGGGGAGATGCAAAATTATAGCGTTAATTGGTGAATCGAAACAGCTGGGGTGATGCCAGGCAGCAGGGCCCCCAAAGACCCGTCAGGCTGTGGGCGGAGGTGATGGGGCAGCTATTTCGGGGTGTTTTGGGGCACCCCAAGGAGCTGTCATGTGCTGGCAGGTGATGTTTCAGCAGCATGCTGCGGTGGCGAGGGCTGAGCCGGGGAAGGGGCTCGAGGGTGCCATGGGCAGCAGGCACCAAACTGCTCCCCGGCCACCCTTGGGGTGCAGGGGGGACATCACCCGGGGCTGGCAGGGGGGCTCGGCAGCGGCACAGTGCCAGCCCCTCGTGGGAAGTGCTGATTCACGGTGCTGAGCCACTGGCCGGGGAAAGCAACACTGCCTTGGCCCCGGCCACAGGATGCTGGCAGCAGGGCCGGCATCCCGGCGCTCCCGGCTTTTCTCCTGCGGAGCGGGTGGAATGGCAATCCCCAGGTGGCGGGTGCTGGTGGTGGCGTGGCTCTGCCAGACAGGGCTGTTTGGAAGGTGCCAGTGCGGCAGAGGGAGATTTAAAGGGTCAGTGAGCACCACTGCTCGAAATGCATGCTGGCGGCTCCCTTTGGCATGATCACTGCCGCCTCCTCAGATGCTCGTGGCCCCGCTGTGGTGGTGGCGGGGGGCTCAGCCAGGACTGAGGTCCCCCACCGGGCTGTGGTGTGCTGCAGAGACCTGACTCAACTCAGCACATTCAGCCCATTTGCAGTGCCTGGGCAGGGCAGCTGCAGATCCTGCGGTGTTGGGGTGGAGATCCCCGAATTTGGGCTTCCCCAGGGGTTTTCTGCGGTGGGACAGGAGGGCGAGCCCAGTGCCAGCTGTGCTGGCTGGCAGTGGCACAGAGCTAGGGCATGGAGGGCTGCAGGCCCTGCTCTTCTGCGCTCCCACATACTCCTGTGCGTGCTTGCATGGCCTTGCACGCTCTCATGCGCCGCCTTGCATGTGCTTGCGTGCATTCACATGTCCTTTTCTGTGTGTGCATGCTCCTGCATGTCCTTGCTTGCATATGTGTGCTTTTACATGCTCTGGCATGCTCCTATGTGTCCTTACTCACATGTGAATGCTATTGCATGCTTCTACATGTCCTTGCTTGCACATGCACACTCTGGTGCGCTCCTGCATGTCCTTGCTCATGTGTGCACACTTTTGCATGCTCCTTCATGCCCTTGCTCACACATGTATGCTCTGGCACGCTCCTGCATGTCCTGGCTGATGCATGCGTGTTCTTGCATACTCTGGCATGCTCCTGCATGTCCTTGCTTGCATGTGCATGCTTTTGCACGCTTCTTCGTGTCCTTGCACACTCCTGCATGCAAGCCCGCTGCTGAGCCAAGGCCCTGCCTGGGCGGCTGCGATTAGGATGCGGAGCCCAGCCCAGCCCTGCCAGCCCCGATAAAGCTTTCCAGCCCGCCAGCTGCCTGAGGGGTCCCTGGGGGGCTGGGGGACCACAGGCTGTCATGGCTTATGGGGACACAAGGGACTTAGGGGCAACCGGGATTTCCCACAGCTGCACCGGGCGCCCATGGCTGAGGGCTCCCCGCAGCCCCGGGGTGCTGGGGGGGTCCTGGCTGGGGTGCTGGCCAGAGAGGGGCCCAGCCTGGCTCCCTGCACCCCTCAGGGGCCCCAGCAGCCTTCTGCTGCCCGGCTGGGCCACCGACAGCTGCTCGCAGGCATTTTTAGATACTGGCCGTGTCCTATCTGTATCTCAAATGTCCCCGGGGGCGGGTGCCCCCCCCCGGCCAGCAGCTGTCACCCGCTTTCTGCCATGGGTGCCGGCAAAGCCCCTCCATGGCGCAGGTGTTGGGGTGGGTGTGAGCAGCACCCTCTTCTCCTGAGGGCACCCAAGGGTTGGGTGGACACCCATGGGGACCTGGCTCAGGGTGCTGGGGGTGCAGACAGGACCCAGGGCGGGAAGCACTGTCATTCGTAGCCGTGGGCACAGGAGTCTGTGCCAGCAGGGTGAGTCCCCGAGTGGGCAGCACCCGCCGGGTGCCCCCCAACACCTGGGTGAGGCTAAATCCTTCTGAGCAGCTTAACCAGCAGCTCTGAGCTGCAAATCCCCACGTGCGGCAGGGACGGCAAGCGATGCCGATGCCTGCTGCCTCTGCTCTCCCCCAGGGGCCTCTTGCCGGTAGCCGACGGCCATCCGGCCGGGGGACACTGGGACCATGACCTCGGCCAACGACTACGAGCAGCTAGAGCTGCAGCAGCAGTACAGCCGCATCAATGTCCGCTGGGACGCCTCTGACGATGAGCTGGACAACGATAACAGCTCGGCACGACTCTTTGAGCGCTCCCGCATCAAAGCCCTGGCAGGTCAGGGATGGGTCTTGGGTCCCTGTGGTCCTCCCAGGTTGTCCCTGGTGCCGGTGCCACTGTGCCTATTCTCATTGCAGACGAGCGGGAGGCTGTGCAGAAGAAAACCTTCACCAAGTGGGTGAACTCACACTTGGCTCGTGTCACCTGCCGCATCTCAGACCTCTACATGGACCTTCGGGATGGGCGGGTGCTCATCAAGCTGCTGGAGGTGCTGTCAGGGGAGCTTCTGGTAGGAGTCCCATCCAGCCGGAGACCCTGGGACCCTCGCCATGCTCCACCGAGGCTGTTGACCTTGGCATTGACTGAGGCTCCACCAGCGCTGGGGTGGCAGCAGGGGTGCAGGGGTGTCTCTGGGCAGGGGTTGGGGTGCCTGGCATGAAGGAGAGGTTGCTAAAAAATGTCATGCCTCAGCCCAAGCCCACCAAGGGACGGATGCGGATCCACTGCCTGGAGAACGTGGACAAGGCACTGCAGTTCTTGAAGGAGCAGAGGGTACACCTGGAGAACATGGGCTCCCACGACATCGTGGATGGCAACCACCGCCTCGTCCTTGGCCTCATCTGGACCATCATCCTCCGCTTCCAGGTGGGTCTGGGTGGGTGGGGGGCACCCCTTGGCTCAGCACCCCGTGGCTTATTCCCAAACAGGAGCACTCCCCCGTGGATGTCCTCTTCCAACCCTGTGATGTCCTTCTGCCCCCAGATCCAGGACATCATTGTGCAGACACAGGAGGGCCGGGAGACACGCTCAGCCAGGGATGCGCTGCTGCTCTGGTGCCAGATGAAGACAGCAGGGTAGGTGGTTGGACCCACACCCCACCATGCCAGGGACCAGGGCTGCCCAGAGGGTAATGGTGACACCCTTTCCCCATCACAGATATCCCCATGTGAACGTCACCAACTTCACCTCGAGCTGGAAGGACGGGCTGGCCTTCAATGCTCTCATCCACAGGCACAGGTAGGTGTCATGGCGGCAGGCGCTGGACATGCCAGGGTGGTGGCACTGGTGGATGTCCCATGAGCACGTCACTGCTGTCCCTCACCCTCTGTCCCCAGGCCTGAGCTGGTTGACTTCCAAAACCTGACCAAATCCAATGCCCGGCACAACCTGGAGCATGCGTTCAGCGTGGCTGAGCGGCACCTGGGCATCACCCCGCTCCTAGACCCTGAAGGTGAGGCTGCTGCTGCTGCCAAGCCTCCTGCCTCAGTTTCCCCGTTATACCCTGGGACATGCCCAGGCCCTGTGGAGGCACAGAGAGGTCTTCACCCCGTGGAAGGGGGGGCTGGGTGCAAGCAAGGGGGGACCTCATGAGGCCCATTGTCACTGGAGTGATGCCGGGGTGATGCGGGGACTGGGTCAGGACTGACACCTCTCGCTCGCACCGGGCAGATGTGTTCACAGAGAACCCCGACGAGAAGTCCATCATCACCTACGTGGTGGCCTTCTACCACTACTTCTCCAAGATGAAGGTGCTGGAGGTGGAGGGCAGGCGTCTGGGCAAGGTAGGGAATGGCAGTGAGGAGTGGGGGGTTCTGCTGGGGTGCCAGCACCCCACGCTCACTGCCAGCCCTGCCGCAGGTCATTGAGCATGCCAAGGAGACGGAGCGGATGATCGAGGGCTACGGGGGGCTGGCCTCTGACCTGCTCACCTGGATCGAGCAGACCATCGCCTCCCTCAACAGCCGCAGCTTCGCCAACTCACTGGCCGGGGTGCAGCACCAGCTGCAAGCCTTCAGCACGTACCGCACCGTGGAGAAGCCCCCCAAGTAAGCGCTCCTGAGCCCCCCGTGGCCACGCAGGGGTGTTGAGCACCTATGGGTGCCCTGGGCTGAGCGCTCTCTCTGGGGCAGGTTTCAGGAGAAGGGCAATCTGGAGGTGCTGCTCTTCACCATCCAGTCACGGATGCGAGCCAACAACCAGCGCGTCTACACCCCGCACGAGGGACGCCTGGTCTCTGACATCAACCGGGTATGGGGCCCATGCCAGCAGCCTGGCCATGTGCCGTGCTGTGCCGTGCGGACACGCGGCTGCTCCCCCAGCGCTCTGGGGGCAGCTCTTAGCCCAGTATCCCTGGGAGCTTTGCTCCCCAGGCTGTCCCAGGGCAGGGCAGGTCAGGGATGTCCCGGGGCAACTTGGGTACGTTCAGAGGCAGTTCAGGTCCTAGGGCAGGTCAGGTCTATCTCAGGACAGATTCGGTCTGGTCTAGAGCAGGTCAGGTTCATCTCCTGGGGCAAGCTGGGTCCACCCTGGGGCAGTTCAAATCCTGAGGAAGTTCAGGTCCATCTCCCAAGGCAGTTCAGGTCCATCCTGGAATGGGTCCTAGAGCAGTTCAGGTCCAATTTCTGAGGCAGTTTGGGTCCATCCCGGGACACAGCGAGCCCACCCCAGGGCAGGGCAGGTCCATTCCAGGGCAGGTTGGGTTCCTCCATCCATTCTCCCCTACCCATGAGTCACATTGGTGTTCACCAGCAAAGCAGGACTTCGGTGGTGGTGGGGTCATGGGACACAGGTGCCACCCCTGTCCAGTGCCACCTTCCCCCAGGCCTGGGAGCAGCTGGAGAAAGCGGAGCACGAGCGGGAGCTGGCGCTGCGCACCGAGCTCATCCGGCAGGAGAAGCTGGAGCAGCTGGCACGGCGCTTTGACCGCAAAGCGGCCATGCGGGAGGCCTGGCTGAGTGAGAACCAGCGCCTGGTGGCCCAGGTGAGGCTGGGGACACCCACCCGGGGAGTGGGGTACCCCACCAGAGCCTCACCGCGGGCTGTGTGTGGGGGCAGGACAACTTTGGCCAGGACTTGCCAGCCGTGGAGGCAGCCAAGAAGAAGCATGAGGCCATTGAGACAGACACGGCTGCCTACAAGGAGCGGGTGCAGGCCATCGAGGCGGTGGCGAGGGAGCTGGAGGTGGAGGGCTACCATGACATCCAGCGCATCAATGCGCGCAAGGACAACATCCTGCGGCTCTGGGAGCAGCTCCTGGAGCTGTTGGCTGCCCGACGCCAGCGCCTGGAGATGAACCTCACCCTGCAGCACCTCTTCCAGGAGATGCTCCATAGCATCGACTGGATGGATGAGGTCAAGGTGAGCTGCGCGTGCTGGGTGCCACCATGGGTGGGTGCCTTGGTCCCACCCGGCACAGTGTTGGTTGGACCCTGGTGTGGGGGTGCTGGCGGTGGCTTTTGGGTAGCAGTGGGTGCTGTCTGCTGGAGCTGGCAGTGCCTGACAGCTGGGGCTCTCCTGCAGGTGCAGCTGGCATCGCCTGAATCTGGGAAGCACCTTCTGGAAGCAGAAGAGCTGCTGCAGACGCACCGGCTGCTGGAGGGTGACATGGCCCTGCAGGCAGAGAAGACACGGGCCATCAGCGCTGCCGCTCTACGCTTTGCGGACACTGAGGGTAGGCATGCTGGGATGCCCCAGGACCATGGCATGGCTGGGGGAAGCCGGGATGCCCTGCTGATGGGTGCCCACCCTGCTCCCTGGGCAGGCTACCGTCCCTGTGACCCCAAAGTCATCCGGGATCGTGTGAGCCACCTGGAGTTGTGCCGGCGAGAGCTGCAGGTGCTGGCAGCCCGGAGGAGAGCCTTGCTGGAGCAGTCCCGCTCCCTCTGGACCTGCCTGTGGGAGCTGGATGAAGCAGAGGGCTGGATCAAGGAGCAGGAGCAGCTCTACTCCTCCCTGGACTTTGGGAAGGACCTGCCAGGCGTGCTGCTGCTCCAGCGCCGGCATGCCACCTTCGAGGCTGAGCTGCGGAGCCGGGGCAGCCGGCTGGAGCGGGCACTGGCAGCGGGCGAGGGGTTGGCACTGGCGGGCCAGGCGGCCGGGCAGCTGCGGGAGCGGGGGGCGGCGGTGCGGGTGCTGTGGGCGCAGCTGGAGGAGCTGGCAGCTTTCCGTCGCCGTGGCTTGCAGGAGGCCGAGGGCTTCTTCCAGTTCCAGGTGGACATGGAGGAGCTAGCGGAGGGGCTGCAGGATGCCCGCCGGCGGGCGGCCACCGAGGAGCTGGGTCAGGATGAGTCCCGCACCCGTGCCCTGCTGCGGCAGCACCAGGAGCTGCTGGAGGAGCTGGCGGCGGCCCAGGAGCAGCTGGATGGGCTGGCTCGGCGAGCCGAGGGCTTCCCACCGGAGCTGCGGGCCGGCCCCGAGGCGCAGAACCGGCTGGTGGCCCTGCGGGAGCTGCACGCTGAGGCAGCTGCCCTGGCCGAGCGGCGGAGCCGACAGCTGCAGGATGCCCTCAGCCTCTACACTGTCTTTGGGGAGAGCGACGCCTGCCACCTCTGGATGGGGTCCAAGGAGACCTGGCTGCAGCAGCTGGAGGTCCCTCAGGCGCTGGAGGACCTGGATGTGGCACAGCACAGGTAGGGGCTCCCGCGGTGGCGGTGCTGCTGTGCCATGTCCCCAGCTGCTGCCCCTTCTCAGCCGAGCTGTCCCCGCAGGCTGGACGGGCTGGAGCAGGAGATGGCCACCGTGGCTTCCCAGATCACTGCCGTCAACCACGCAGCCGACGGCCTGTTGGCGAGTGGGCACCCCCGCAGCCCCCAGGTTCGGCAGTGCCGGGAGCAGCTCAACGAGAGGTATGGTGGCAGGCAACACCGGGGCGAGGGGGTGACACTGGGACCGTCCCCACTGGCTGCCATCACCCATCTTTGCCCTGCAGGTGGGACCGGTTCAGGCAGCTGGTGTCGGAGCGTCGCCAGGCAGTGGGCTCAGCCCTGCGCCTCCTTAACTACTGCCTGGAGTGCGAGGAGACACGGCAATGGCTGCAGAGCAAAGCCCAGGCGGTCAAGGCCACCGCTGAGCTTGGCCGGGACCTGGCTGGCGTTCTGGCCACCCAACGCAAGCTCTATGGCATCGAGCGGGAGCTGGCGGTGGCCGAGGACCGCCTGGCCACCCTGCGCGCCCAGGCTGAACGCCTGGCTGAGGAACGGCCGGAGGCGGCCGGGGAGGTGGCCGTGCGGCTAGCAGCGACGGTGGCCGCTTGGGATGAGCTGCAGGTGGCCCTGGCGGAGCGGGCGGCCTCCCTGGGGGAAGCTGGGCAGCTCCGGAGCTTTTTGCAGGACCTGGATGACTTCCAGGCTTGGCTCTTTGGGGCTCAGAAAGCGGTGGCAGCCGCTGACGAGGTGCCGGCCTCTTTGGCCGAGGCGGAGGAGCTGCTGCAGCGGCACGAGGCTGCCCGGCGGGACGTGGAAGAGCACACAGCCGCCTTTGTCACCTTGGTGGAGACAGGGCAGCGTGTGGTGGGTGAGCAGGAGGACCCCCAGTACGAGGGGCTGCGGCAGCGCCTGCGTGGTGTGGAGGCTGGCTGGGCTGCCCTGGGCAGGATGGCGGAGGCTCGGCACCACTTCCTTGGCCAGTGCCATGGCTTCCAGGAGTTCCTCCGTGATGCCAAGCAGGCGGAGATCCTCCTCACCAACCAGGTGGGTGCCCGAGGAGGGGGGGTTCCTGGCTCATGGGCACCCTGAGGAGGTGCCGACCCCCTGTTGTGCCCCCCCAGGAGTACACGCTGGCCCACCTGGAGCTGCCCACCACGCTGGAGGGCTCGGCCACCGCCCTGCGCCGCTTCCAGGACTTCCGTGCTGGCATGGAGAGCACTGCCAAGAAGGTCCCCCAGGCGGTGGCTGGTGGCAACAAGCTGGCAGCTGAGGAGAACATCTTTGCAGAGAAGATCGCCGAGAAGTGCCAGGCCCTCCAGGAGCGGTGAGTCTGGCACAGGCTGGCTGGCGGGCAGGCAGGCAGCGCCTGGGCAGGGGACTGATGCCGCCTGTCTCTGGTCGCCCTGCCAGGCATGGGACTGTCACGGCAAAGGCAGAGGAGGCGGCGGGTTTGCTGCAGGACAACCACGAGCTGCAGAGCTTCCTGCAGAGCTGCCAGGAGGTGGGCATTCAGCACGGCCAGCGGTGCTGGGTGGTTGCCACTGGCCGAGCTCTGACACCCTTTGCCTGCAGCTCGATGCCTGGGTGGAGGAGAAGATGCTGACGGCACAGGACGCCTCCTACAGCGAAGCCCGTGGCCTCCATGGCAAGTGGCAGAAGCACCAGGCATTCATGGCCGAGCTGGCATCCAGCCAGGGCTGGCTGGAGAAGATAGAGACGGTAGGTGCCAGCACTGGTGCCTGGAAACCTCCCAGCCCCTTGGCTGGGCAGGAGGTCCCCATGCCGCCATGGAGCCACACCACGGTGGCCACCAACCTCTTTGGTGTTGCCGGCAGGAGGGGAAGGATCTGGCGAGCCGCAAGCCGCAGTACAGTGAGGTGGTGGTGCGGCGGCTAGGTGAGCTGCGCCAGCGGTGGGACAGGCTGCGCGATGCCGCCGAGGAGAAGGGCCGGCAGCTCTTTGAGGCCAACCGCTTGGCGCTGTATGCTCGGAGCTACGAGGAGCTGGAGAGCTGGCTAGGGCGGGCGGAGGAGGAGCTGCGTGCTGCTGAGCAGGCCAAGGACCTCACTGCCACCAAACTGCTGCTGAAGAGGCTGACGGTGAGTGGTGGCACTGCCGGCCGAGTGGCTGGTGAGGGCGAAGGCTGTTGGCACTTTGCCCTTTCCTTTGCGGGGAGTGGGTCTGAGGTGCCGGGTTGTGTCCCTGAATGGAGCTGGCTGGTGCCCTGGGGGTCTCCAGCCTGGCTCTGTCCCCTGGCTCACATGACTTTGCCTTGTCAGAGGCTGGAAGAGCAAGTGCGAGCGTGGATGAAGGAGCTGGAGGAGCTGCGGTGGCAGGGCCCTGCCCCTGCCCAGGATGTGCAGGAGGTTGATGAGCATGAGCAGAGGCTCCAGCAGCAATGCCTCAACCTGCTGGAGCTGCTGGAGAGGAAGAGGAAGGAGCTGGAGACTGCCAAGACCATGTATCAGCTTGCGCGGGATCTGGAGGATGAGACGGTGAGCATCCTTGTGGTGGTGGGGTCTGGTGTGCCGGGGGTACCAGCGGGTGCCGTGCACCACTCAGTGGGTGTTCTCGCCCACAGCTGTGGGTGCAGGAGCGGCTGCCCCTGGCGAGGTCGACGGAGCACGGCACCGACCTCCCAAGTGTGCAGCGCCTGGCCAAGAGGAATGAGGTGAGCCTTGGGTGCAGTGGTGGTACTCACCGACCTGGCCGATGCCTTGGGGACACCCATCCCATGGGTGAGCCCCACCATGACTGCCCACCCCGTTGGCAGACGCTGCAGAAGGAGCTGTCGGGCCATGCCCCCCGCCTGGCTGAGGTGCTGAGCCGGGGCGAGGCAGCGGTGAGCGGGGACAAGCCAAGCCCAGAGCTGGAGGCGCGGGTGCGGGAGCTGCAGGGGCTGTGGGTGACGCTGCAGGAGGAGGCGGCCGCCCGGCAGCAGCGCCTGCGGGAAGCTGGCGAGGCCCAGCAGTACTACCTGGATGCCAGTGAGGCTGAGGCCTGGATCAGTGAGCAGGAGCTCTTCATGGGAGCTGAGGAGAAGCCAAAGGTGAGGGTGGCTCTGTGTGGTGCCCCCATGTCTTGCAGGGGTGCTGGGCTGTGCCATGCTGGTGCATTCTATGTCAACCCAGACAGTGCCGTGCTGTTATCATCCAGTACTACGGTGTGTCATGCCGTTACATACCATCCCATGCCATGCTGTGCTGTTATATGCCATCCATCCCATCACATGCCATCCAACGGCAATTACATGCCATGTCATGCTGTGCTATAACACACTGTCCATCCTATGCCATTACGCAGCATCCCATACCATGCCATCCATGCCACCCTTTGTTATGCCATTATAGGTCATCCCATGCCATGCCTTGTCATTACGTGGCATGCTGTGCCATTACTGATCACCCTATGCTATGCCATGCTTGGCCATTGCAATCCATCCCATGCTAAGCATCGCATGCCTTGGCCGTTACATGCTGTCCTGTGCCAAGCCATGCCGTTACACGCCATGCCATTCCATACCCCACCGAGCTCACCATTGCTCCCTGCTGCATCGGATGGAGGCAGGACATGCCCATAGGGTGGGTGCTGGGGCTGGACCCCGATCCCTCTCCCTCGGCCATGCCCAGTGCTGAGGGCGCTAGTGTCTGCCATGCCACAGGATGAGGAGAGCAGCTTGGTGATGCTGAAGAGACACGTCCGACAGCAGCGGTCCATTGAGGACTATGGCCAAACCATCAAGGAGCTGGCGGGGAGGGCTCAGCAGCTGCTCTCTGCCGGCCACCCTGAGGGGTAGGTGCCACCGGTGTGTGTCCCCTGTCCCTCAGGGCAGCCCCGTGTCCTCAGCACTCGGGTGTGTGGATGGTTGGGCTGGAGCTCCGGCAGGGCTGGCTGCCCTGGCGTCTTGCTCTGCCTCGCTGGCATGGCCCCAGCTGTGGCAGGGAGGTGGTGGCAGAGGGACATGGGGAGCACAGAGCGAGTCGTGTCTCCCCCCCCCACCCCCAAAAAAAAAACCCAGCTGGCAACACAGGCAGGTCAGGGGCATCTTTTCCCGGGTGAGAACTGGGGTGTCTGTGTGCCGGGGCCGCGCAGGGAGCAGATCATCCGGCTGCAGGGCCAGGTGGACAAGCACTACGCGGGGCTGAAGGAGGCGGCCGAGGAGCGCCGCCGGCGCCTGGAGAACATGTCCCACCTCTTCCAGCTGAAGCGGGAGGAGGAAGACCTGGAGCAGTGGATCGCGGAGCGTGATGTGGTTGCCTCCTCCCAGGAGATGGGGCAGGACCTGGACCATGTCACGGTGAGGGTGCCAGTGCTGGGGAGGCGTGGAGGTGTGCAGTTTCGGGGAGGGCAAACTTGACTCTTCTCTCCCCTGTGCAGCTCCTGCGGGATAAGTTTCGGGAGTTTGCACGAGAGACAGGCAGTGTGGGGCAGGAACGTGTGGACCGGGTGAACCTGGCCATCGAGGGCCTCATTGACGCCGGGCATGCAGAGGCGGCCACCATGGCTGAATGGAAAGACGGGCTGAATGAGAGCTGGGCTGACCTCTTGGAGCTGATTGACACCCGCATGCAGCTCCTCGCTGCCTCCTACGATCTGCACAAGTACTTCTACGACGGTGCCGAGCTGCTGGCCCTCATCGCTGCCCGGCACCAGGAGCTGCCCCAGGACCTGGGCGAGGACGCTGGCACAGTGGAGGCTTTCCACCGCATGCACAGCGCCTTCGAGCGCGACCTCCATCTGCTGGAGACGCAGGTGAGGCTGCCTCCCGAAGCTGCCGGGGATGCCTGGCACTGCCGCCACCGGCACTCAGCATCCCTCGCGCTCTCTGGCTCCGCCGGGCAGGTGCAGCAGTTTCGGGAGACGGCAGCACGCCTGCAGACTGCCTACGCCGGGGAGAAGGCAGCGGGCATCCAGGAGCAGGAGCAGGAGGTGGCGCGAGCCCTGCGGGCACTGCTGGAGGCATGCAGCGGACGCCGGGCCCGGCTGGTGGACACAGCCGACAAGCATCGCTTTTTTGGCATGGCACGGGACCTACTCTCCTGGATGGAGAGCACTGTCCGGCAGATCGAGACGCAGGAGAAACCCAGGTATGGCTGCCTCCAGTGGGTGTCCGGTGCCATTTGCTGGGACCCAGTGCCAATGTCACCACTGATGCTGGCACCTCTCTGTCTCCAGGGATGTCTCCTCGGTGGAGTTGCTCATGAAGTATCACCAGGGCATCAGGGCTGAGGTGGACGCCCGGAGCAAGAGCTTCTCCACCTGTCTTGAGCTGGGCAAGAAGCTGCTGCATCGCAAGCACCAGGACTCACCCGAGGTGAGGGCAGCCAGAGCTGGGGGGCAGCAGGGACGGTGCCACCAGGGCCACCGCATGACAGTGTCCCCTCGTAGATCAAGGCAAAGCTGGTGGAGCTGGTGGAGAAGAGAAAGGCCATGATGGAAATGTGGGAGCAGCGCTGGGACCGGCTGCGGCTGTGTGAGTGTGTCCGTGGGGTCTGGGGAGGACCGTGGCTTGTCCAGGGAGCCAATGGTGGTAGGGGGCTGAGCACTGCCTGTCCTTGCCCATAGTGCTGGAGGTGTGCCAGTTCTCCCGGGATGCTTCAGTGGCCGAGTCATGGCTCATGGCGCAGGAACCCTACCTGGCCAGCAGCGACTATGGGCAGACAGTGGACGCAGTGGAGAAGCTGCTCAAGCGGCATGAGGCTTTCGAAAAGTCCTCAGCCACCTGGGAGGAGCGTATCGCCGCCCTGAGGAAGCTGACGACGGTGAGGAAGACTCAGGGTGGGACATGGCCGGTCCTGGCTCATGTCTACCTGCCCTGCCTCAGTTTCCCCACCCCATGTTCCCCTTTAACGCCTTCACCTCCTTCCCTGGCAGCTGGAGCTCCTGGGTGGGCGGACGCTGCGTGAGGGGTTGGCACGGGACGAGGCAGCACACCCCCAGGCTCCTGACTACTGCCTGGATCTGGACGGGGAGCTGGAGGCCGGGTAAGACGTGCCAGCACCATCCCCTGGCAGCTTTGGCAGCATCCTGGGCAGAGGCAGCCCGTGGCACTTGCCTGGCGCATGGGCATCCCTCTTCTCAAAGCATTAAGGGTTTTTTAGCAATCTGCCCTTTCAGAGCAGTAAATGCAGGCGAAGAGCAGGGATGAAGGTCGAGCCCCACCATGCTGGGGCTTTCATCCCTTGCGGGGACAGGAGAGCAGCAGCCAGCCCGGGTCCCTGTGGGACCACGGCTGTGTGTCCCCAGCGAGCTGGCTGGGACAGGCATGCTGAGCAGGCTGCCTCCCTGCCACAGGTCTGAAGAGGAGGAGGAGGAGGAGAAGAGGAAGGGCAGGAGCACACGGGATGCCTCTCCATCTGCCACCGACGGACCAGAGCCGGTCAGTTCTTGAATTTAGCTTTCTCCTTCCCTGGCAGCAAAAAGTCTCCCTGCATGTCCCACAGGCTCCTGGCAGACCCCGTGACCGTGATCGTGACAGTGTCGTGCTGCCGGCTCCCCGCACCCCCAGCCCTTGCCTCGTTCCTTGCCTTGTTCCTTGCCTTGAGTTGAATAAATGCTAAATAACCCCCAAAAGGCCGGGTGGGCACACAGGCACTACACCTTCCCCTTCACCCCCACTCCTGGGGCGGCCGGGGGGCCCCCTGTGGCAGCTTGGAGCATCCCTGCCCCCCATGACCGGGCTCAGGCCAGCTGTCAAAGGCTGGCACCTGTGGGTGCATGGGTGTTTCGGGGATCGGCGCAGCAGCCGGAGCTGGAGTGTCTGCTCTGGGACGGGCAGGTCCCGGCCACCATCCTCTGCTGTCAGCAAGGCAGCGTGCATTCCGGGAGAGACCCCCGGGGACACCGCGTGGCCCCGGCACCATGGCACCCAGCTGGGAATGGGGCCAGCTCTGCCCTGGCATGGAGGGGACATCGGGCAGCACTGCCTACGGACACACAGCAGCAGCGTTCCTGGCTGGCCGTGCTCACGTCAGCCCTGCAGCACACGTGGCCCTTGGGACATTGTCATCACCCCCCCGCGGGGATGTCACCCTGTGGGGCATTGTTACCCCAAGAGACATCGTCACCCTGTGAGGCACCATCACCCTACAAGGCATCAGAACCCTGTGGGGCATCATTACCCCAAACAGCATCATCACCCTGCGAAGCATCACCCCCCCCCCAGGGCACTGCCACCCTTGGGGCACTGTCACCCTGTGTGCCGTCCACCCTGCGCTAGCTGCCAGCCTCTCTACTCCCCCTGCCTGTTCTGCCTGCCCAGGGACAGGGTTGCTTTCTGGTTGCTCTGCCTGCTTGGGGACAGGAACCCCTTCTGCCTCTTCTGCCTGCCTGGGGACACTGGCATCTTCTGGCTCCCTGGGGACACTATCCATCTTTGCCTGCCTGGGGACACTGGCATCTTCTGGCTCCTTGGGGACAGGGTCACCCTCTGCCTGCTTGGGGACACTGGCATCTTCTGGCTCCCTGGGGACACTATCCATCTTTGCCTGCCTGGGGACACTGGCATCTTCTGGCTCCTTGGGGACAGGGTCACCCTCTGCCTGCTTGGGGACACTGGCATCTTCTGGCTCCCGGGGGACAAGATCACTTTTGCCTGCCTAGGGACAGCATCCTTGAGTACCTACTCGGGGACAAAATCACTTCTGCCTGCTGGGGGACGCCAGCATCTTCTGGCTCCTTGAAGTCCCTGCATGGGGACACAGCCATGTTCACCTGCCTGGGGACAGGACCCCCTCTGCCTGCTCGAGGACATGATCCATCTCTGCCTGCCTGCTTGGGGACACTGTCACACCTGGATGCCAGGGACAGCATCCCTCTCGGCAGGGCACTCCGCAGGACCCTGTGGTGCTGGCAGACACGGCTGTGTGGCACTGGGGCCATCTGTGGGCACAAGAGGAGAGGACAGGCACCCTGGGGTCCCTGCACCCATTGGCCGAGCCCCTCCTGTGGCACCCAGCCCCTGGCCAGGCACCCTGCTCACCAGGCACCATGGCCCCTGACCAGACCCCATCTGCCTGCTGACACCCTCGCTGTCCCCAAGCCCCCTTGGTTGGAGGTGACACTGGGGTGGCTCCTGGGGCTGCTTGCCTGCCTTGGCTTAACTTCATCACTCCAAATCTGGGGGGCTCTGGCACCGTCCTGAGCCCAAGGTGCGGGTCCCAGGGCAGGACTGCATCCCAGCTGCTCACTGGGGTCATCCCAGTAGCCACTGGCTCCCATGTCCTGGAGCTGGTGGGTCACTGGCACTGAGAGCTGGGGGTGACCGACCCCCAGCTGGCACCCCCCGGCTTGGGGACTGAGTCCCCCACTGGGGACAGGGACCCGCCACATGCGGGATGCCACCTTAGGAGGGGACAGCACCTCAGGGTGTGGTTTTTGGTGGCGATGGTGACCCCGTGGTGTAACAGGGCTGTTGCTTTGCGGCAGCTGGTGCGGATGACAGGCGATGAGGAGCCAGCATCGCCGAGCCCGTGGCCACCGCGGGAGGAGCCAGAGGAGCCGGCCACATTGCCGGCCCGTACCTGCAGCATCCAGCTGGAGGGCTACCTCGGCCGCAAGCACGACCTGGAGGCAGCCACCAAGCGGGCATCCAACCGGTAGGCACGGCGGTGGCCACGGTGGCAGCACCGGGGGGCATGGGTGCGTGCCAGGCTGATGGCGCTGCTGTGGTGGCAGGTCGTGGAGCACACGGTACTGCGTGCTGCGGGGTGGCCAGCTCGCCTTCTTCAAGGATGCCAAGAGCCGGGCGCTGGGGCTGCCCTGCCACGGCGAGGAGCCCCTGGGGCTGCGGGATGCCCTCTGTGAGGTGGCTGCTGGCTACAAGAAGAAGAAGCACGTCTTCAAACTCAGGTAGGGCGCCAGGTTGGCACAGCACAGTGCGGCATGGCACATCACGGAGGTGGCACGCATCTCATTGGCACCTGCGCTCTGTCCCCAGGCTCAGTAACGGCAGCGAGTGGCTTTTCCATGGCAAGGATGAGGTGAGGGGTGTCCTGGAGGGACACGGGGTGACTGGTGGTGCCTGGGGAGACACGGTGGGGTTGGAGATGGCCAGGGGACATGGGGGTGGCCAGAGATGCCCAGGGGACAAGGGGATGGCCAGAGATGTCCAAGGGGACAGAGGGTGGCTGGTGCTACCCAGGGGACACCAGGGTGGCCAGAGGTGCCCAGGGGGTACCAGTAGTGCCAGCGGACACACTAGGTGACCTGTAGTGCTCAGTGCCACACAGGGTGGCTGGCAGTGCCCACGGGGCCGCCAGGGGTGCCATGAGGACATGGTGAAGGGCAGGCAGTGCCTGTGGTGCTATGGAGGGCTGGGGAGGATGTGGGGCATCTGGCATCACGCCGGGGGCCACAGGAAGGTGATGGGGGGCCAGGGGAGCTCCCCCTGAGCCCATGCCCGTGCCCACAGGAGGAGCTGCAGGCCTGGCTGCAGGGGCTGAGCACAGCAATAAACGAGTGCCGGAGTAGCCGGGGGAAGGCGCAGAGCCTGCCCCTGCCCCTGCCCCCTGCCCCGGCACCCCCCGAGCCTCCCCTGCCCCGCAAGGACAAGGAGAAACGGTTCAGCTTCTTCCCAAAAAAGAAATAACCCCCCCGGGGTGGGGTTGGGCACCCTGCACCCCAGGGACCTGTCTCACCAGCGGTGCCCACTGCCATGTGTGCATAGGGACCTGTATGTGCATGTCTCTATACGTACAGCCAGGGCTATAGGGGCAGCTGCCTGGCATCATGCGCGTGCAGGAGCCGTACAGCCCCGCTGTGGGCACCCCTCACCTCTGTGAGCACACGCGTGGGCCCACATCATGTATACGTGTAGCGGCACATATACGAACGGGCACAGCCCATGTGCGTTGAACACGTGCCTGTGTGCACATGTGTATATATATATATTTGTATTTATATATACATACATTTCCATGCTTAAGGGTATGCACACACCCATGTGGAGGTGAACACACATGTATATGTACGTCCCTGTGGGCGCCCTCCGTGCACATGTCTGTGTGGATGGGCCCCTCCAGGCGTGTGCACCCAGGGCTGCCCCCTTGCACAGGGGTGCACAGCAGCCCCGTGCACACACATGTCCCTGCACGCACACGTGTGCACACGTGTGTCCCTGCATGCAGGTGCACCCACCCCTCCATGCGCACGGCCACACGCGTGCATGCCCCCCACCCGGCACCCAGCACCCACACATGGGGCTGTTGTGGGTCCCCCCCGCCCTCCCCAAGCCATAACGCGCCCCCCCCCACCCCCCACCCCCAGCAGCACGTGGGTGCAGAAGGGGGCACCCCTGGCCCCCACAGGCACCAACCAAAGAGCATCAGCATGTGGGCACGGGGTGGCACCACTTGCCCCCAACCCCCTCCCACAGCCACCACCCTGTGCCCCTGCCGCACTGCTGGGGGGGCGGGGGGCCCCCCTGCACCCTGCGGCCAGGCTAAGCCACCCTGGGGGGAGTGCAGGCGACCAGAGAGGAACTTTTGGTTCGGTTTGGTTTTTGTTTTTTTTCTAATAAAGATGTGAAAGCGAGCTGGGTGCAGTGCTGGGTGCTGGGGTGTGTGTGTGGGGTGCCCCTGCTCCTGGACACATTGGAGGTTCATGGGGTGGCCCTTCTCCTGTGGGCTGGTGGGCCATGGGGTGCCCCTGTTCCTAGGTGAGCTGGAGGGGCATGGGGTGGCCCTTCTTCCAGGTAGGTTGGAGGTCCCCAGGGTGCTGCTCCTCCTGAGAGAGCTGGGGGATCCATGGGGTGCCCCTGCTCTGGGGCAGGTTGAGGGTCCCCAGGGTGTTCCTTCTCCCAGGTGAGCTGGAGGTCCATGGGGTGCCCCTGCTCCTGGGCGGGTTGAAGGTCCCAAGGGTGCTCCTTCTCCTGGGCAGGCTGGGGGTCCATAGGGTGCCCCTTTTTCCAGGTAGGTTGGAAGTCTACAAGGTGCTCCTTCTGAGTGAGCTGGGGGTCCATGGGTGCCTCTGCTTCTAGGCGAGCTGGGGGACTATGGGATGCCCCTTCTTCCAGGTAGGTTGGCGGTCCCCAGGGTGCTCCTCCTCTCAAGTGAGCTGGGGGTCCACGGGTGCCCCTTCTTCCAGGTAGGTTGGTCCACAGGGTGCTCTTTCTTCTGGGGGTCTGTGGGACACCCCTTCTCCCCGTCACCCACCTAGCTGGCGGCATCAAGGGTCTGAAATTTCTGCCGCAGGTCCCTGACGAGGCCGTGGCGGGGGGGCTCAGGGGTGTCGAGGGGCTCGGGGCAGCGCCGCCGGTACTCCTCAGAGGCCTGGTAGGCTTTGCAGCGCTCCACCACCGCCTTCAAGCAGATCTTCTCCCGGGTGGTGGGCGAGCGGATCTGCACGTAGGTGGGGGGCTCAGCAGGCGCCGGCAGCTGCTCCAGCACCAGCACCCGCTGCCCGGGACCCAGGGGAGCCTCCGCTGCCACCCACAGCGCCCCGTCACTGCTGTGCCGTGCCGGCGCTGGCTCAGGGGTGCTGGGACCCCCGCCCGCCTCGGCGCTCCGGCTCCGGCCGCTGCCTCGCTCCTTCTCGGCTGGCCGGCCGCCCCGGCACGGCCCGTCAGGTGCCGAGCGGCTGCGGCTCACCGGTGGGGGCCGTGGGGCACCAAAACGGGCACGAAGCTCCCGCACATCAGGCCAGGTGAAGGGCTCGGTATTGCCAGGGCTGGAGGGACTGCGGGGGACACCCGAGGAGGGGGCCACCGCCAGCCCCCCATGGCGTGGCACACCCACCGAGGGGGTGCCGGTGCACAGGTCCCCCTCCTCTGGCTGTGCTGGGGGGCATCGGGCACCGGCACGGCGGCTCTTGATGCGGAGGCTGTACTGCCGTGCCAGCTGGTACACCTTGGTGCCAGGGTGCGGGGGGGTCAGCAGCAGCCTCGGTGGTGGCCCAGCCGGCAGCCCCTCACCCCCGGCGCCCAGGTCGTCCTCCTCCAGGATGAGCAGCGGCTCGGGGGGCTGCAGCTCAAGGGGCTGCAGCCCGTTCTCCTGGCACGGCTCTTCTGGCGATGCCTCGGGCCCCTCTGGCGCTGGCTGGGCGGGGGGCTCAGAGGCTGCCGGGGGCCGGGGGAGGCCGTTGAGGCGGCAGATGGAGCTTCGCACCAGTCCCTTGGGGATGAAGGAGAGGCTCTCGCGGCGGCGCACGCTGAAGCTGGCGTCCTGGTGCTCGGCGTGCCCGTAGTAGCTCTTAATCTTGTCAAGGAGCAGGCGGTCCCGGCTGGAGAGTAGTGACTCCCGACGGGCTCCGGCCAGGGGCTCGGGTGAAGGGACGGTGCTGCGGGACCCCCCGGGCTCCCCGGCCTCGAGTGGGGGGGCACCATCCAGGCTGAGCGCGCTGCCGCTGCGGCTGGCCGGCCGCCCCTCCAGCGCCAGGCTGCTGCGGCGGGAGAAGCTGCCGCCACCACCGAAGCGCTCCGCGATGACGCTGGCCTGGTCCAGCACCGAGGGGGGCAGGATGCTGCTGGCAGCTCCTTCTTCCTCCTCCTCCTCCTCCTCCTCACTGCTCAGCCCCTGCAAATCCTCTGCAGCGCGCTCCGGCTCCCGCTCCCCGCCAGGCAGCACCGGTGCCGGGGTCCCCGCCGAGGAGGGGGCTTCAGGTGCCCCTGGCCCCTCGGGGTGCTCCCCGGTGCTGCTGGCCTGCGGAGGGGCAGGCAGGTGGGTGCTGGGTCCCTCGGGACTCCCCGGCAGGAGCTGCAGGGCTGCACTGACCTTCTCGCAGCTCCCTGGCCCCCAGCTGCTTGGCCGCTTGGGTCCCTCCAGCGCCAGTGGGTGCCCCCCAGCCTGGGCAAGAGCAAGCGGGGGGTGTCATGGGCTGGGGAGCACCCGGCTGCTCGAAGCAGGACCGCTGCCAGAGGTAAGCCCCAGCCAAACTCATGGCTGAGGACACCACAGCGTTCCCAGGAGCAACATGGGGTACCCCAGGAGTGATGCGGGGTGTTTTGGGAGCAATATGGGGGTGCCCCAGAAGAGATGCAGCCTCCCCTCCGAGTAACATGGGGTGCCCAGAAATGATGCTGGGTGCCCTGGGAGTGACATGGGGTGCCCCAGAAGTAACAGGGTGCCCTGCAAGCAACATGAGGTACCCTAGGAATGATGCTGGGTGCCCCAGGAGTGATGGGAGGTGCCCAGGGTAGCACTATGCAGTAGGTACCCTCTGTGGGGTTTGGGGGGCTGGGGTGGGTACCTGCTCCTCCTGGGGCTCTGGCAGGTCCACAGCGCCAGGCAGCTCCTCCTGGCATTCCTTGTCTAAAGCCTCTTCTTCGTCTTCCTCCTCCTCTTCCTCCTCCACCACACCTTCAGTCACTGCCCAGGTTCTGGGGTGCTGGGGGGGCTCCCCCGCCTCCAGGAGAGCCCCGTCGCTGTCAGCGTGCTACTCGGGGGCGAGTGTCAGGCTCAGGGTCCTGTTCTCTCTACTCCTGGCAAGTAGCGTGCCAGGGCTAGGGGGCCCCGGGCACCCCAACCCACCCTGTGCCCCAGCATTACCTTCAGCCCTGCCAGAAAAGCAGAAAAAAGAGAGAAAAGTAGAGGTTGGGGGGGCAGCGGCACCCCAGAGTGCCTCCCCCAGCCCTCGGACCTCCTCTGCCCACCCCACCGGTGCCAGCAGCCGTGCCAGCTCACCTTGCTCACCCAGCTGCCGCAGGATCTCTTTGGCAGGCTCTGCAGGGAGAAGTTGGGCATCCAAATCAGGTGATGGTAGCGTCCCCCAGCCCACCCATCACTCGTGTCTCCCAGCCCACCTATCCCCAACCCACCAGTATCCCCAGCCTCCCCACCCTGGCTGGGGTCCTCACTCCCTGCATGCATCTGCACCTGACTGCCTGCGCCCCGTGTGCCCGTGCAGCCGGTCTGGCAGTGTCTCCGCACGGTCCCGGTGCTGGAAGGGCTCTGCGGGCACAGGGACGCCCATCAGCACGAGCACCCAGTGCCCACCACCCCGACGGGCATCGGTGCGACCCAGCCATGGTGTCACCCCGGGGCAGGGTCGGCAGCGGTGGTGGGGACGCTGGGGACGTGCGGCTCTCACCGGACTGCCGGCGGCCCTGGCGCAGCTCAGCAGCGGGGTCAGCCAGGGGCTGGCAGGACCAGCTCTTCTTCAGGTGCTCGGGGCTGCAGCGGGGCAGGCGCGGGGGGTCTGAGGGGACAAGGGGTGATGCTGAGGGCTGGGGGGGACAGGCGAGGGCAGGGAGGGGACCGTGGGGCGGCAGTGGCACTCACAGAACAAGTCCATCTCCAGGATGGCTTCCTTAGCCTGGGGGGGAAGGAGGACGGAGAGAAACAGGGGGTGAAGCTGGGGTGCAGCTGCCCCCTCCTTGCTATGCTGGGGGGGGCCCTGGTGCCAGCACAGCACCCATCCTGCTCTGCCCTCACCTTCTGGGGGATGATGGCGTGATGGTTCTCCAGGATGAGCCGCTTGATGTGATGGGTCCACACGCGTTTCTCCTCCACACTTTTGGCCTGGGGCAGGACAGGGAGGGTGGTGGGGTTGGGCAGGGGTTCCCCAGGGTGACCCCCACCCTGTGCCCCCCTACCTGCAGGCTGTGCTGCTGCTTGCCATGCTTGTAGTGAGCCAGGCTGAAGCAAAGCGAGTCCCGTGTGCTCTCGATCAGCATCAGCGAGGAGCACTGAAGGCAGAGGCCATCAGCCCTCCATCCCCAGCACCCCCCAGACCCCTTACCAGCACCCACCCTGGTACCCCCCCATCCCCAGCACCTGCCAGGGTCCCCATCCCTCCCCAGCACACTGCAGTCTCCCCCATCCCCAGCACACCCTGGACACCCATTCTGACACCTATTTGGCTCATCATCCTTAGCACCCACCCTGGTCCACCCCATCCCCAGCACCCACCGAGCTCCCCATTCCTTGCACGCACCCTGGTCCCCTCCATCCCCAACACACTCCGGACCCCCATCCTAGCACTCACCCTGGTCCCCCCCATCCCTGGCACCCATCAGACTCCCCCATCCCCAGCACCCACCCTGGTCCCCTCCATGCCCAGCACCCACCGGGATGTGGCTCTTGTAGACATAGTGGTCACCACGGCGCTTGGTGATGAGGAGGGTCTTGTCGAAGAGGAAGACGGCGCGCTCGTGGCGCACCCGCTGCACCCGAAAGGTGCCCTCCAGCACCAGCTCCCCATAGCTGGTCAGGTCCGGTCCCTTCCAGCCTAGCAGAAGCGACTGGATCTCCTGCGTGAGTGCCCCGGGATGGGTGCATCAGGACACCCACCACCACGGTGGTGCCCATCCAGTGCCGCCCACAACACTGCTGGTGCCCACCTGCTGGCGGATGGCGTGTTCGTGCTTGCGCTTCATGTCGTTGATGTACCAGGCGACACAGGTCATGGTGTCAATGGCCTCCAGCACCACCTCGTAGTCGTCCCCTGACTTGTGCTCAAAGTGCTTGGCGATCTCCTGCCAGCAAAGGACGCGGCATCGGGGGAGATGTGGTGGTGTGCCATACCAGGGGGCTAGGCTGTGCCAGGTGCCCGTGCCATGCCAGGTGTGTGCGCTGTGCCAGGGAAATGTGCCATGCTGGGTGCCCATGCCATGCCAGGGAACCAGGCTGTGCCAGGGAAATGTGCCATGCCAAGCACCCATGCCACGCTGGGGAACCAGGCTGTGCCAGAGATGTGTGCTGTGCCATGCCAGGGGACCAGGCTGTGCCAGGGAAACGTGCTGTGCCAGGTACCTGGACTTTGCCAGGGAACATGCTGTGCTGGGGAACCAAGCTGTGCCAAGTGCCTGTGCCACATCAGCTGCCTAAACTGTGCCAGGAACTCCTGCTCTGCCACTTCCCCATGCCACGCCACACACCTGGCCTGTGCCAGGCACCTATGCCCTGCCAGGTGCCCATGCCAGACCAGGCACCCAGACTGTGCCATATGCCATGCCATGCACCCACCGCACACCAGGCGCCGGTACCCTGCTGGGTGCCCATGCCATGCCATGTCCCCGTGCCACACCAGGCACTCACATCACACCAGGCACCGGTACCCTGCCGGGTGCCCATGCCGCGCCACATGCCGGCTCACCTGGAGCAGCAGGTGGTACTTGAGGATCCTCTGGACGGGCTTGAGCAGGTAGGCACCGAGGGGCAGCGCGTGCCGCAGCCGCTCCTGGCACTCACGGAGGAACCGGGCCTGGGGCTTGCTCCTCATGCACTCGGCCAGCGCCGCCACCGAGCTGCGGGCAGGGAGCAGGATCAGCCCCCTGCCCAGCCCCCTGCCCAGCCAGGCCCCCCCCAACTCACCTGGGGTAGTTGTTGCAGTACTGGGTGTAGATGGCAAACTCCTGGCTCTGCGGGCAGGGGGAGCACGGTGAGAGCCTGGCACGGCCCTGTGCCCCCCGCCAGTGCCCCCCGCCATGCCCACCCTTACCCGGGTGACGAAGCAGACAGCCACGGCCACGGGGTCATTGGCGCAGCTCTCCAGGTTTTGCAGCAGGGTGCTAGGGGGGACAGAGGGGATGGGATGACAACAGCCCCCCCAGCTGTGGGACTGGCTGTGCCCCCCCCACCCGCGGCACAGGGAGCACCCACCTGCTGAGCTCGTAAATGTCCTCGATGTTGCCGAAAAGCGCGCTGACCTGCTCCGGCCGCAGCACTGGCTCCTCCGCATCGATAATCTTGCCCAGGTAACCCTGCCGGGCACCCATGGGTGGTGGCGGCACTGGTGCAACCAGCCAGGCCACCCCCAAACCCCATCTGAGGGGTGTCCCGTGTCCCTCCCCAGCACTCACCTCCACGATGCTGCGCAGGTCACGGGCGTAGGTGCGCTCCGACTCCACAATCTCCAGCACCACCCGCCCCAGGTAGCTGGGCTCGGCCCCGGGGCCACCAAAAGGTGCCAGGGGGTGCCCGCCACGGCCACCCGGCCACCCCCCGGGGGAAGCGTTGTTGTTGCTGTTGCACAGCCCCTCAGCCCACGGCTCGGCCCCGCCGCCAGCCGGCTCCTCCATGGCGTGGCCGGGCTCCAGCACCGGGCTCAGGGCAGGGTGCTGCAGGCAGGCGGGCACCGGCATGCCGGCATCCCTCAGCACTGGCGGGGCGCAGGACGGGTCTGGAAGGGGGGAGAGCAGCATGGTTAGGGGGGTGTGGAGACCCCCCTGCAAAGAGCCCCCGAGGTTGACCTGATGGCCAAACACTTCAGGCCAGGGTGGTGCCAGCACCCCTCAACCCCAAAAATCCCCGGCTACGGAACAGCCGAGGCAGGATACAGCCTGGCCGGATGCTGGCACAGCCCAACAAGGCCCCCCACCCGCCAGGGCCCTGAGAATTAGGGGTTCACCCCCTCCCTTGCCCCAGAGCCAGGTGATGCACTCCAGGAGCCAGAGACCATGCTCCAGGAGGAAGAGGCTCCCCGGTGGGACCAACGCCATCGCCATGCCGAGCCCCCACCCGCTGGCACCCCGCTGTGCGTCACTGCCACGCCTGTGGGACACCTTCCCGGTAGAGCAGAGTGCTGGCCCGCCCTTCCGGACCACCGGTGCCGCCGGCTACTCCCCTACGGCACCAGGATCCTCCTGTGCCACCGAAACCGCGCGGTGCCACCGATCCAGTTGGGGCACCCAAAAACCAGCCGCCAGCAGCAAAGCGTGCCAGAGCGGCAAGGGCTCACCGCTGCGCTGTTTGGCAGAGGGACAGTTTGCAGCAGGGCACCGAGCCCGCTCACCCCAGCAGGTGGGTGGCCCCAGGGACAGTGACCTTCAGCCCGGCCACGTGCCGGCGGCGGGGCTGCCCGAGCCCCCCGGCACCACCGGGGGGGTGCCAGTATTGAACCGGTCAGGCCGGTTCCCGCCGGCTCCTCCCTGCACCCGCCATGCCGCATGGCTGCGATCCCGCCGCCGCCCTCCCCACAGCTTTCCCATGCAAGCCAGGAGCCCCCCAAATACCCACCATGGTGCCGCCCCCAGCCCCACATCCCCAGACTGTGCCGCAGCCCAGGCATCCCTGTTGCTGGCACAGCTGGCTCTGCCATGGGGCACCCCCTCGGCATCCCGGCTCTGAGTGATTTGGGGAGCAGCCCCCCCAGACCCCGAATCCTTCAGCCTTGCCCTGGCCCCATGGTCATGTTGGCCAGGGGAGACCCAGCCCCATGGACACCCTGGCACTGGGTGGGGGGCACCAAGCCCCATGGACAGCCCATCCTGCCGGGGCCACCGAGGCCAGCAGACCCCCAGCATCTACACCCGGCAGGGTACGATCCCCGCCCCCACCCATGTCCTTTCCGGGGGACAAGAGGGGACACCCGGGGGGCACCGTGGGGGGCACACAGGGCACAGCTACCCCACGCCTGCTACGGGGGGATGGTGGCCCAGTGCCCGCGCTGGCTCCCCCACGTGATGCCCGGCCAGGGATTTGCGGCCACCTCGGCTCGTCCCCGCAGGCCGCCCCCGGCCACCCTAATCCGCTCAGCGCGCCGGGATTACTGTGCCGGCCCCACGTCACAGGGACCGTGGCCACTCGCCTGGGCCACCGCTGGCCCACCCGGCTGGGAGCTTTATCCTCTTACCCCCCAGCACCGCCGCGGTGGGCACGCTGCTAGCCAGAGCCCCCCCCGGCTCCCACTTGCCGCCTTCTCCGGGGGGGGGGAGGGGGATTAGCCTTGACCTTCACCCCTGCCGGGACAGGATGCTGCCCCCAACCCCGGGGGCTGCCAGAACCCCGGGGCACCCCCAGCCCTGCTGCTGGGGACAGGAGGGACCCCCGGGGTGCCGAGCTGTATGTGGCCCATGGGTGCTGCTGGCAGCACAGGCGAGGAAGGACACCAGGATGCTGCCGGCTGGCCCCGGCATGGGGGGACCCCAAAACTCCCCAGCAGGGGAAACTGCAGCAGGGGCCGGTGCTGTGCCGAGCCGCCGGTGCCGGTGCTCGCGGGGTGAGGTTTCCTCCCCGCCGCGGGATTGCCGGCCCTGTTGCACATTCCTGCGCGGGAGCCGGGGCGTGAGGCTTAGCCCACGGTGCTTTCCCAGGGCCCTGGCACGGCACGGCACAGCACGGCACGGCACGCCGGGAGACGAGGGTGGGCAGGCCGGGGGTGCAGGGTCGGGCAGCCGGCCGAGCAGGGCTGGAGGAGGCCAGCCTGGCGGAGCCATATAAGGGAAGGCGGTTCACCATTTCCAGGCATTTTCCAGGATCGCAGCGGCCTTGGGAGCGGGGAAGGTCGCTGCCGGCTCCAGCCCAGCTGCCATGGCTCGGCGCGGCCGTCGCTCCTGGCCCCGGCTGGCACCGCCGGTGCCCGGCAGGCACAGCCTGGGTGCTGGCACTCCTGCCCGCAGCATCGCGGTGCCGCAGGCGGTGCGGCACGACAGGGGTCCCCATGCCACAGCAGTGAGACCCCCACACACCACGGCAGCTGTGACGCCATGCCCGGGTGGGACTGGAGCCCGAGCCCGCGGTGCAGAGTGCCCAGAACACGGTGGCATCAACCCCACAGGGCTGCCAAAGCCTCTTAGTGTCCCGCGCCCATGGCGTCCCGTGTGGCCAGCAGCCACCTAATCCCACCGGAGGGGTGCAAGGCACCCCGCTCCACATGCGACTCGGGGTCCCGGTGTGGTACCCCCGTCCCAGCTGCCGGTGCACGCACAGGGGTCACCATCGTGCCCTGCACCCCTCAGCTGGGCCTGGGGTCCTCCCCAGCCCCATGGCTGCCTGTACCGGGTGTCTCCCAGGACCCCCGGTCCCCTGCCCTCCCTGGGCACCCACAGCCCTGCCCCATGGCTCACCAGGGCCCTCCACCCCTATGGCCCCTCCAGCACCCACAGCTCCTGCCCCACTGGGACCCACGGCTGTGGGCACCCCAGCACCCAGAGCTCCCACCCCGTGGGCACCCAGAGCTCCCGCCCCACCGAGACACATGGTGCTAGCCCCACCGGCACCCACACTGCTGGGCACCCTGGGACCCACGGCTCCCTGTCCCACTGGCACCCACAGCACTGGGCACTCCAGGCCCCGTGGCTCCCTGTCCCAGAGACCCACGGCTCCTGCTCCACTGAGACCCACAGCTCCTGCCCCACTGGGATGCAGTGATTCCTGCCCCACCGGGATCCACAGCTTCTGCCCCACCAGGATCCACGGCTACTGCCCCACCGGGATCCATGGCTCCTGCTCCACCGGGACCCGCGGCACCTCCATGATCCACAGCGCCTGCTCCGCCGGGACCCCCGGCTCCCACCCCACCAGGACCCCCGGTGCCGGGCACCCCCGGGGACCGACACCTCCCACTCCACCGGGACCCCCGGTGCCGGGCACCCGCGGCTCCCGCTCCACCGGGACCCCCGGGGCTCGGCAGCCCCCGCCCCCCCGGCCGCCCCCCCGCTGCCCCGGGCCGCACTCACCGCGCGCCGCCGCCCCGGCCCGGCCGTGCCCGCAGGAAGCGGCGGGAGCGCCCCGGGGGCGGGGACTGCGCCCGCCCCGCCCGGCCCGGCGGCGGCTCCGGCCCCGGCATCACCCCCGCCCCGCCCGCCGCCCGCCCGGCGGACAGTCCCGGTCTGGTTCCTGTACGGTCCCGTACTGTCCAGGCACGGTCCCAGTACAGGCCCGGTACAGCCTCAGTACAGTCCCGGTACAGTCCAGGCATGATCCCAGCACAGTCCCAGTATGGTTCCCATACAGTCCCGGTACTGTCCTGGTATTATCCCAGCACAGTCCAGGCATCATCCCAGTAGAGTCCTGGTATGGTCCCAGCACAGCACCAGTATGGTTCCCATACAGTCCCGGTACTGTCCTGGTATTATCCCAGCACAGTCCAGGCATCATCCCAGTAGAGTCCTGGTATGGTCCCAGCACAGCACCAGTATGGTTCCCATACAGTCCCGGTACTGTCCTGGTATTATCCCAGCACCGTCCAGGCATCATCCCAGTAGAGTCCTGGTATGGTCCCAGCACAGTCCCAGCCGGATCCTGGCAATGTCCCTGCACGCACCGAGGCGCAGTGTGGGGGGACCCCACGCCCACTGGGCCACCCCATGGGACCCCAGTCCAGGGGGACACGGTCACCAAGGGGCAGAGCCCGCAGGTGCTGCCAGCCATGGGGCAGATGTGGGGCACCACCAGCGGGACCCCCTTGGGGCCAGGGCAGCGCAGGTGCCAGGGGCAGGGGGATGCACCTGGGACCCCCATCCCTGCCCTTCCCAGTGTGGCCCAGCTCAGCACGGCACAGCACCGCTGTGCCACCGGCACCAGCTCCCGGGGGTGCTGCAGCACCCAGGGTGCTCCAACCCCCGCGATGGAGCAGGGGGTAGGCAGAGCCCCCGGCCCAGGCGCAGCACCCCAGCGCCCCATGGCACCCACCGCCAGCATGGGGCTGTCCTGCCGTGGCCTCGTGCTGCCGGAGCAGGGCTCCCGCTCAAAGGCAGGATTGTTTGGGGCCAGCACGGCGTGCCCGGCCGGGCCCCCGGCACCACATGGCATCGGGGGGCACCGTGCGCACCGTGCCGGCATGGCCGGGCTGGGGGGGCAGAGGGGTCCCCGCCGCCCTCGCTGGGACACCAGCACGTGCTCTGCCAGCAGCCTGGCCCCGCGTGCCTGACACGCCGCGCCGGCGGCAGCTGGGGGGGGGGGGGGGGGGGGGGGGGGGGCTGCTCCGGCCTCCCGAACCCAGCCAGATCCGGTGCCCTGGAGATGCTCCTCTCCCCCCCCCCTCCCCAGGCCCACCCCCTATATCCCCTCCCCATACCCCATCCCCGGGACACCCCATATCCCCTCCACACACCCCATCCTTGGACCACCTCCCTTTCCCCGAGCCCCCCAGATCTTTCTTCCACAAACCTCCTCTGCAAACCCTCTCCCCAAAGCCCCGTTCCCCAGACCCCCTGTCCCCAGACCCCCCGTGCTGCCCCCCGCCCGCCCACCAGGGGGCGCAGCAGCACGCCCCGCCCCTCCCCGGCACCCCCCGCGCCTCCCTTCCCGTGATGCCCCGTGCGGCCGAGGCGGGAAGGCAGGCGGCAAGATGGCGGCGGGCTTGACGGAGCGGAGCTGCTTGGAGCTGAGCGCGGCGGCTCGGGGCCCACCGCGGCGGCCTCAGGAGGTGGCTTTTAGTCCCCCGGGGACGCTTCCGCTCCCAGCTGGTCGCTATGGGGACAGCGCGGGTGGTTTCTGCTACCAGGAGAGCGCGCAGCTCGCCGCCGCCACCAGGAACCGCTTCGTGCGGTGGTGAGTACGGGCCCGGGGGCAGGCCCAGCCCCAGGCCCGGCCCCAGGCCTGCCCCGGCCCCCGCCCCTTCCGCGGCTGGGCCTGGCCCCGGGCCCGGCTGGGGCCCCTCTCTTTGTGCCGGCTTCACTCCCCTCCTGCTGGGGCCCACCTCTCCCCCCACCCGTGCCCGCCGTCCTCACGCCTTCCCCGGTCTCTTCCCTCAGGACCACATCGGGAGACACGGTGGAGCTGGTGGAGGAATCTCTGGACGTTAACTTGCTACACAATGCAGTACGCCTCCGCATCCAGGGCTGCCCGTTTCTGCCGGGTGGTGTGCACCTCTGCGAGGTGCAGAGCCACTTGGTCATCCTGCTGATCACCGGGCAGACGGTGCATCGCCTGCTCCTGCCGCATCCTGCCCGCATGTACCGCAGCGTGAGTACTGGCGTGGCTTGCCTCCTGCCTCTGTCAGCCACCTGCCTCGGTCCTGCCCCTCAGGAGCCCTCAGCAGAGCCAAGTGCATTTCGAAATAGCAAAAGCCTTGGCGTGCTTCTCAGCACAAAGTACTGCTTCTCACCCATACCACTTTTGGCTGTGACAATTATTTTGGTCATGACATAGTTAATTTTGGCGATGATGGAGTTAATTTTCACTGTAGTAGCTTGTGTGATGCCAGGTTTTAAATTTGTGACCAAAAGAGTGTTGATAATGTGCTAGTAATTTAGCTTTTGCTGAAAGCAGCCTTCAAGGCCTTCTGTTTCTCACTCTGCCCCCCATGTGAATAGATTTGGGTGTGTGCAGTGGTTTGGGAGGGGGCACAACTGGGCAGATGACTTGAACTAACCAAAGGGATGTTGCTTGCTGAATAATATCATTTTCAGCAATAAAAGGGAAAAGAGGGTTTCAGGGGAGTTAGCCACCTTTTGCTGGGGAGCGGGCTGGGTGTTGGTCTATCTAGCCTTTGTGTCCCTGGTTTTGTTTTCTTCTGTCTTCTCCTTGTCCTTCACTTATTAAGTGATTATTTTGGGTTTTTTACTTTGACCTTCAAGTTTTCTCACTTTTATTCTTCCATTGCTCTTCCCCCATCCCACTTGTGGGGGGAGTGAGCATGTGGCTGTGTGCTGCTTTGCTGCCCAGCAGGATTAAACCCCAAACCTGTCTTCTTGCAGGGCTTCACATAAACCCTGTCACCACAGTTGTGCCCATCACGTGTGGGCTGGCTGTAGAAATGCTGGAGCTGAGCTGCTGATAGGTATGAAGCTCGGTGTTTCCTGAGCCCTTTCCAATTGGGCTGGATTTTTTTCCCTGCTGAGCAGACTGTACTGGTTTTGACCGGAATGGAGTTGGTTTTCTTTGCAGCAGCTCACATGGCACTGTGTGGTGGATTTGTCACCGCAGCAGAGCTGGGGACACACCACTGCTTGAGCTGTCACCAAGCAGTGCGTGCATGGCATTGTCAGCTCATCTGATTCTCATGCTGCCCCCCAAAATGAGCTGGCTGGGGGTGGGCAGGAGGCTGGGAAGGGGCACAGCCCACCCTGGCCAAGGGGATGGTCCCTGTGCCATACATGATAGTGTTCAGCGACACGGAGGGGAGGGAATTGGGGCAGGCGACTGTTGCTTGGTGCCCAGCTGGGCATCACACTGCTTGGAGGAGGTGGTGAGGGACTGCCTTGGCATTGCTGGGTCTGGGTTTATTTTCTTCTCCTTCCTCTTTCCTTCACTTATATGACCATCTTTGTCTTGACCCCTGAGTTTTTGCTGCACTTATTCTCCTGTGCTCTGCTGAGGCCTGCAGCTGATGACAGTTACCTGCCAGCTGGATCAGTCCATCACGACTGATCTGATTCATAGCTCTGTGGTGGGGATTTGTACCCTGGACTGGAACCCTCCTGTGTGTCCAGAGGCACAAAGCTGGAGCATATCAGGCTCTCTTGAGCTGTGTGGAAACTCTCTGCTTTAGTTACTCTCCAAACTTTTCTAGTTAAATTTCTTTGTAGATGTTATAAACTGCTGAACTCCCAAGGCCTCTGATTCTTGGCCAGATAGAGCAGGTGTGTTCATCCGCATGGGGTAGTGGAAGTGAAAACTGCTGGGGAAAAGAGTCAAATAAGAAAAGCAAGCTGGAAATCTCTGGCTTTGTTTGGGACTGAATGTACTCAGACCACATGCTGGGGAGGCAGAGGCTGTAGGCATCAGATTCGCAGCGTTTGCCCCAGAGCTGAGTGTTTCAGATTGGTGATTAGGGCTCTAATTTTGTTGAAACTTGGTGACATAACCTGAAATGAGGCTCAGAGGTTGGAGGTGACTCTGCTGGAGGTCCTGGGGGCCCAGCCTTGTGACAATGGGGACAAATTACACTTTGAAGGTAGCAACTGAGTGCTTCAGAGGAAAGCCTGGCTGTGTTTGTAACTTGCCCTCTGTACATAGCAAGGTATAGGATATTTTATCTCATGTGGAAGATGGATCTTATGCAAAATTTACATCACATTTACCTGTTTGCTGTGACTTTTTCTCTCGTGTCTGCTTCTGGTATGTCTTGTCAGGTGCCTTCCCTCGCTTGGAGAGCTTATCTCTTGCTTTTAGAGTTCCAGACAGCTTTGCCAAGGGATGATGCTGTGCTACTGCAGAGCTGTTTTTCACGGAACTCATTACCAGCATTTTGCTCTGAGCTGTCTCAAAGCAGCTGATGGACTGCAGAGCTCCTTTGGGAGCGTTATAGTGTATGAGGGAGAGAGCGAGCAAGTATTCTGCTAGAAAATGGCAGGTTTTGAAATCCCTTGCATATCTGCTTGTAAAGGGTTAACAGTAAAGGAAACAGGAGTGGTAGTGATGAAAGTCCTTAACAGAAAAAAATCCTTGTTATCAAGTAGCAGTGTGGCCATTGCCATTCCACAGGTGTCTGGTTGTTTTCTCTGTGCCTTGTGTATGTGTGCTCAGGATTTGTACTCTGCCGTTTCCCTCCAGGACCTGATAACAGAGAGCCAAATGCAGTCCGTGTTTACAGATATCAGCAAAATCAACTTCAGAGATCCTTCCAATTACTATGTGATTCCCAGCGTGCCAGGCCTGGCATCTAATTCTGTCGCCTCAGCGGCGTGGCTTAGCAGTGAGGGGGAGGCTCTCTTCGCTCTGCCCTCTGCTTCAGGAGGGATCTTCGTCCTTAAGCTGCCTCCTCACGATGCACCTGGTAAGGAGCGGGAACAGGCTGCCTCCTCGCATCCGCCTCTGTGAAACACTGCTCAGTGTAGCATCCCCTCTCCCAGCTTTGAACTTCTGTTGATTGTGATTTTTTACGTGTCTTAACATATTTCTCCACATACATACAAGCAAAAGCTTTCCTACATCATGCCTATGAAGCCCCTTGCTGGTGGCAGTGAATATTTTGTTAACGGGTACTCAACGTGTTTCTTAATACCACTTTTATTTTGAAAGGAACAGTTTCGGTTGTGGAATTAAAACAGAGCTCGGTGGTGCAGCGTTTCCTTACTGGTTGGATGCCAACTGCCATCAGGTTAGTGTCTGGTGATGAATAAGTGGAAATAATTTTGTCTTTTTCGATTCCCTCACCTAGAGTTTCTAGCTGAACTCAAAGGCAGGCAAGTCAGCATCTATAAATACTCTGCCAAAAAAAGTTAACTGGGTCACAGGAGCTATCGCAGTACGGAAGTTGGGACTTGAATGCTGGATTACTTCATCTTAATGGGGTCCTGCTGATTCTGTATGTCTGTGTCTCTGAACATGTTATATCTAGTAATTGGCCTCCAAGGATTTGCCCAGGATATGGCTTGCAGCCAGCGCAGATTAAGGATTACAACAGTTGTATGTTCTTGCCCTTGTTCTGAAATGTCAGGCTGGTTCCTGACCGGCAGAGGTTACGTGTGGGTGACACGGATGCTCTGTGTGCAAGCTGGGCTCAGTGTTGGATTGTAATTGTTATGATGTCTCCGACAGCACAAACAAATTCTAGGGACTGTGACTCGGAAATGGGAGCGGGTCTCCTGGTGCCATGAATGACTTTTGACCGTCAGTGGTGCAGTGCTTGGGGCTGGTCGGATCCTTACCTCCCTCCATGTCCTTCGCCCGCATTCTGCAAGTGCTAGGCTGGGGAAGCCAGGGTTGTGTTTTGGCTCTGCCAAAGCAGGTGAAAAACTGGCTGTTACCGGTGTGGTGGGCTCCTCTGCACCTCGGATGCTGACCAACACAGTCCTGAAACGCTGCACTCTCCTCCTGGTCTCACACCACTGATTTATTTGGTTTTAGACACAGTGTGATAGAAACCCTGTGCCATGGATTTATGTGCTAGCCTTGATTTTCTTTTAAGCTGTTGAAATAAGCTCTGTATTTTCAGAGGTGACTGTGGCCCATCGGACCTGCCTATCAGCCTCTCTGTTCACTGCCTAGATCACGATGCCTTTCTCTTTGCGCTCTGCCAGGACCATAAACTTCGGATGTGGTCCTATAAGGTGAGTGAAGCCTGGGTTCAGGGGGGCAGTGTCTTCCGTTACTGCTCAGGCGATAGTCTGAGGCTTAAGGGACAAAGGCTGAGCGGTTGGCAGAGATTTGATCTGCCATCAAATTGTCACTACAACCTCTGCACGCTGGGATTCAGGGCAGTTTGTGAGAACTGTTGTGGCGTGTGTTTGTAGCTGTGTTTGGAGAGCGAGTGGGTTTTCCTCTGCAGCAAAGCCTTGTCCATAGGGTAAGAGGCAGTATTAGGTTATTTACAAACACTGGAGCGTTCAGGAGGGCAGACAGGAGTGCTTCAAGGGTCGAGGAGGCACACCAAATGGATATTCTACTGCTTTAGCAGTAATAAGAGCTTCTTTGTGACATGGCTTCTTGTCAACAAGAAGTTAATAAAAGCCTCTGCTTGCTGCATGCCACTTGCTCCAAATATCAGTGCCAAAGCTAATCGACCAGGGCAACTGCTTTCACGGCTCATCTGCACTGGAATGCGTGCGTGTGTTATGGCAGGGAGGGGAAGCTTTATCCGCCGTGCCTGGACTCTGAAAGCCCATGTGCTTGGTGGGAGAGGGCACAGGTGAGATGAGAAGAGCTAAACAGTGGTTTAGGTGCGCACACATATGGATGCTTTATGTGCATCCTTTAGAAGAAGATCTGGGTAACCTTTGGCCAGGAAGGGAAGGATGAGGGAGAAGTGTGCTTTTTTTCAGTCCTGCATCTTTCCTGTGCTGTTTTTCTGAAATCTTTTATTTTGTGTAGGACCAAATGTGCCTGATGGTTGCAGATCTGCTGGAGTTTGTGCCGGTCAGCAGGGACCTGCGGCTTGCAGCTGGGACTGGGCACCGACTGCGACTGGCCTTCTCCCAGTCCCTGGGGCTTTACCTCGGTGTGTACATGCACGCACCCAAGCGAGGGCAGGTATGGAGGGACAGGGCTTCCTCGCTGTGAATGCATCTTTCTTGGGCTGCATGGAAAATACGTTGTTCCTCCTGGCATCTGGGTCTGTAAGGCAAGAAATAGGGAAAAGCTTCATGGCTGGTCCTCTGGGGAGAGCAGTACTTTCTGAATAAACATCTTTGCTCTCAAAACACTGCAGGATACATGTGCCCTCACCCTGGGAGTGGAATTCTCTGTGTGACTAAGCTGATCTGTGAGCACTTGTTCACCTCTTGTTCCAGTAGGATCCCGAAAGCACATATGTGCCGTGGGAAAAGGAAAGGTCTGAAAGGAGCTAAAAGCCTGGAAATACTGATAGTACGTGTGTGTCAGGCTCCTGGGAGCGTGCGCATGCGTCGCTGCCTTGCCAGACGTTGACTTCTTTAGAACTTCTGCTTTTTGCAGTGAATAATAAATTTAGCAGGACAGGAATGACGGCACAGAGTAGTGTCATCTGTTGGACAGCTTACTCTTTGCATTCTCCAGGGCATTCGCGTACAGAGTAGAAGTGTGTATTGTGACTTCTGCTGTCCCACTAGCACTCTGCTTGCTCTGGTAAGAACATGCAGAGCTTGGTTAGCAGCAAGTGGCTTGGGGATTTTGGACTTTTCCACCTTAGTGTCCTTACTTGCCAGCACTGTGTTGTCACTAGCAGTGCCCAGCAGTTACTGCCCACGTTACTGGTTTTCTGGTTTAGTCTTTCAAAAGACAGCTAGAAATCCTTCAGGTTCAGGCAGAGATGAGTGTCCTTGCTGAGAAGACTGAAGGCAGCAACACCAGTACGTGGTGCAGAAGGTCAGCTTGGCAGGGTCTGTGGCTCAGCTTGGCCCTCCTGCCCTTGGCCCTTTGGGGTCTATTGACTGTAGCATCAGGCGAGGAGAGGGACTGGAGATGAGCTTCCTCATGATGTGCTGGTTAGTGGCTTACATTGTTTAGCAAATTACTTACGAGGTGTGTTTGTAGTTCTGTGTCTTCCAGCTGGTGAGCACGGAGAGTAACCGCTACAGCCTTGACCACATATCCTCCCTGTTCTCCTCGCAGGTGAGTGCTGGGGCCTGGCTCCCCAGAGGGCACTGAGACGATAAGGAAGGGGTTGCTTACTGAGAGATCAGAGGCCTGGACTGCCTCTGTGAATAAAGAACTGTTCCCAATGTTTGGTTAAATGATACGAGGGAATATTTTATTGCTGTTAAGTACACGTGTCTCTATTGTACGTGAATTTATGATAAGAAAGTAAATTTGCACTCTCTCCTAGGAGACTCTCGTTGACTTTGCCTTAACCTCGTCTGAGATCTGGGCGCTGTGGCACAACGAAGAGAACCAAACTGTTGTGAAATACATCAACTTTGAGCAGTGAGTTTCTGTGCTGAATTGGTAGCGTTGATAGCCTCGTGAGGGTATCTGCGGGAGCAGCTCTGCGTGCTGCTCATTAAAAACACTGATAGAGCTCTTCAACATTTCTCCTGTCCTGCTTTGCTGATTGAAGTGTGTGGAGGCGCAGCGGTACCTAGTTCTTCCTATTGTTTCTGTGTTGCGTGCACCACTGTGTCTCAGTGCGTATTACATGGAATTTTATTTTTCTTGGTTCTGTTTTATGATAAAGCTACAGCTCAGCTGCAGGAATGTGAAAAATTTAAAAAGCCAGGCAGCAGGCTTGCTGGAAGTGGAGTCTGCTGTGAGTGTGTCAGAGGGAGGGCTGTACTTCACCGACAGCTCCTTCAAAACATAACCAGCTGGTCTCTTCCAAGAAAGATCATGTTTTGAGGAGACCAGTGATGTGAAAGAATCATCCCTGTCTTTATAAGGATCCTGAGGAATAAGATACAGGAAGCTAAGAGGGCAGACTTGGTGTATAACCAGACCAGGGAGTTAAATAATGGGTGAAAAAGTGCTGTGAGTGTGTGCAAGTTTAGGCAGAAGAATCTAATGGTCAGTCTGAGAGAGAGTCACCTGGTGAGCACATCCAACCTGTTCTGCTAGTTTAGAGCTAAGGATGCCACCGTTAAGCTCTCCTGGCTAAATCTGTTGGTTGTTACTAATCAAAGCTCCTGTTACCAGATCCAAAGGGTTCTGTAAAATCTGTGATTGCTGGTGGAAGTGACAGGTTTAGTTCAGGTGGCTGCTTCTGGGCATTGGAGCACTGCAATGCAGAACTGAGTCCGGCTCTGTTTTTCTTCCAGAAATGTCGCGGGACAGTGGAACCAGGTCTTTGTGCAGCCGCTGCCTGAAGAAGAAGTGACAGTTCGACACGATCAGGACCCCAGGGTGAGCCAACTATGAGATAGCAACAAGAAGTAATGAAGCTGCTCTGTCCAGGAGAACATGAAGACAGTTCAAATGTACAAATGTATTGATTCAGTCTTAAAATGACTCCAAATTAAAGGGGACAGGCCTTAGCCTCTATTACCACAGCATTAAAGCACTAAGCATGGTGATGAAACCAAAAGTTGAGGGATGAGAAGAATGTGGAGTCACTCGAGGGAGCCTTGAGACAAGACGTGTATATAAACAAGATCTGGAGCATGCGAGAAGCAGTGTTTGGTCACTTCAGGAACTGTGAAGAGGCTGGTAGGGGGATGGTTCGAGCAGGATATGGGAATGAACTCAAGTTGGAAAGAAGTACAGATCCAGGGGATGAGTTTGAGAACAGGAGTAAGGATCAGAAGCAGTATCTTAAATGCTCTGCTCCTGACGCATATGTTTTCTTAGATTGTGATCTTTTTCTCTTTGCAGGAAACCTACCTGGAGTATCTCTTCATGCCTGGCAGGTTCACAAATGCAGCTATCCAGAAGGCTTTGCAGGTCAGTGAGAGGGCATTCTGTGCACGTGCTGCTCGGCTTCATCCTTCCTGGCTGTTCAGCTGTGAGGCAGCAGGACTCCTTGGGGCTCTTGGCAGGCATCAGTTTGCATTTGGCAGTTTGTAGACCTGTCAGCAGTCACCGAAGCAAGTTAGCGGCTGTTGTGCCATACTTCATCCAGTGTGTGTGCTGATGCTGGGAGGCAGAATGTGGTTTCCAGTTTTGGGGCTTTCTCCCCCTTAGATAGCAGAGAGGTTGCTGAACTTGCTTTGCAGTGCCTGCTGCTTTAGCCAGGGGAACAGAGACTCTCTCAGCCCACTGTAGTGGTCTTTTTCAGAATATATCTGCTCGGTTCTGGCTCCTCTAGGGCTGTTAAGGGCAACATGCAGTGCCTTTTCAGGAAAAATGGAAAAGCCAAACTTCTGCTCCTGCGACTGATTCTTTGTGCTGTGACCTTGTTAGAGGCCTATAGCAAGGTACAAGAGAGCGCTGCTGTCAAGGTGTGCGTCACTTCTTTCCTTACATTCTGGTGCACTGCCTACCCGGAAGCTTCCTCCATTTCCACAGGAAGAGTGAAGCTGGCTGTACATCTGTGTACCCCACATTCAGCAGCCAGCCATGGTTTTTGATGCTTTCATTTTGCAAAGCACTGGCTGACGCTCTTGTGTTTGCTTTACATCACTCAGTACTGCTTGAACCCTGGGGAGACAGCTCTCTTGCTTTAAAGTAAAAGTTCACTCTGTTGCTTTTCAGATCTTTTCTCAAGGAACTGAGAGACACATGGATCTGACGTGGGACGAGTTAAAAAAAGAGGTTACTTTAGCTGTGGAAAGTGAGGTGAGATTTTCTTTTTTTTTTTCTTCATGATGTTTTGTGCTTACATCTGTTGTATGCAGTATTGTGATGGTTCAGTGAAGTTAAATAAGGTGCAGAGTGATTCCAGGCCTTGTTTTGTCCTTTCTCTCTCCAAAGGAGTTGCGTACATTTTTTAAAAAGTATGAATCACTATCCTTCCTGTCTGACTTCTCCATTCCCTCTTCTTTTTTAGAGTCCTTTCTCAGTGTTCTGCTGTCTCTGCTCCCTGAGTGCACTTCACTGGTAACGCATCATATGGTGCCCATTCCCAGCTCCCTGCAAATGGGTGCTATCACTCGTAATTTTGGACACCAAAGATAATCTGCTTAGGGGACCCATCTGAAAGATCAACTGGCTGTCCTTTTGGGTCTAAATTTCCCCCATTTTATCCTGCTGCTCCAGATTTTACTTTGATATGCTTGACTCTGTAAGCCAGCAGTCCTACCACCTGCTCTTCATCTTGAGGCTGCTTAGAGTATTACTAGAGAGTTTACAAAAAAGGCTATACGTCCTCTATAGCAGTTGTCATGCACAATATTTTTAAAGAGGCCTGCAGTGCTGCCCTTTTTCTTGATATCATTGGTGCTTCTTTGTCTAAGGTTGTATCGATACGGTTCTTGTGAGCTTTGTTCCCCTTGCTGTTTGCTGTGTGATTCAGTGCTGTAGGAAAGGTGGTGGGGAAGAGAACTGTAGCTGGTGTTTATAAACCTTAACCATATAAAGGTGTGACACTGGTCATGAGAAACAAGACAGCAGTCTGAATGCTACAGTTTTTCTCTCTGGTTCACTGCCTGTATTCACCTGAAGTCTTGTTTTGGTCCTGTTAGTTCCAGAGCAGTGTGACAGAATATGAGTGCTCACCGGAGGAGTTCTGGCAGCTGCAGGTGGAGTTCTGGTCCAAGTTCTATGCCTGCTGCCTTCAGTACCAAGAAGCGCTCTCACGGCCCCTGGCCCTGCACTTGAATCCCTACACCAGCATGGTGTGCCTGCTGAAGAAGGTGAGACTGAGCGGCGGTGGCTTTTTGGCCTCTGTGGCCAACTGAAGCAGTGATCTGACAGAGGTGTGGACCTGGGGACCTCAAAGAAGGGCTTTCTCCTCACCTTTCTAGGGCTCCCTGTCTTTCCTCATGCCCTGCTCCTTGGTGGACCACCTCTATCTCCTCTCTAACGAGCACCTCCTGACTGAGGACGATGCTGCAATCTTTGATGGTAAGTGAGATGTGGAGCTTTTTCATTGTTGGAGGTTTAACACTACATGTCAGGGAAACCCTAGACAGAGGGAGGGATGCAGGAGTTCCCAGAGGTCTCTTGAAGAGCTCCTGACTCTTCCATAGTTATGTACATGGAGCTAGGTTTTTTATTTTGGCACTTGTAGGGAGTTTTATTTTGTGAAACCTGCGATCGTGCTCACAACAGGAGTTAGAAAGTGGTGTCTAGGCTGCAGTTCTGCCATGATCCCTTTCAGATAACTTAAAAAGGAAGCATCTCAGATTTGGGGCTGCGTGTTGCTCCATGGTAAGGACCTGCATTGGTGGATCCTTTGCCCTTGTAGCTTTATAAACACTCTGTGTAGGCTGCGGTTAGCTGGTGCCCTCTTCATGCCAGCTCTGTGTGGGGCAGATCTGGGTTGGAGCCCGGTAGTGTGCTGGTGGGGAGAGTGGGGTGCAGTGTTTCTGACCATGTGGGTGACCCCACCAATATGAACCCTGCTCACCATTATCTCGGCTGGGTGCTTGCTCAGCTTTTCCATGCCCACTGAGAGCTGTAAGACCTACTCTGACACGGTCCAAGTGGTTCTGTTTGAGAAATTCCCCAATCTCTGTGTCTTGCTGATGGAGTAAACTCCTTTCGAAGATTACAGATGAGAAGGAAACTTGTGGCTGGGCTCAGCTGCCCAGTTCTGCAAACTTAGTTTTTAGTGCAATGTTTTTGTATAAATGTTTTCATGTAAGCACTGGAGAGGGACCGTGCTGTTCCTTGTCTCAGCGGAGTAAATGCCAGAGTGTGCAAAACCTGTCGTTACTATTGTCGCCACAGTGCCCTCTATGCTTTACTGGCTGTGGAATGACGTTTCACAAGAAAAAGGCAACGGAAAATGTTACCTAAGCTCTACTTTCATGCTCGAGTGATCTTTATATTTTTTATAAAGAAGACTTGTCATCCATTTGGTTGAGCTATTTCTGGATCTGAGGGAAGGAAAGCTGGAGGGCTGGGTTTGGGCAGCTAGCAGTTCCTGCCCTGTCTGTTTCAGACTTCTCAAAAAATCTAACTTAATTTTCAAAACGCATACATGAAGGATTGCATTGCAAAGCAGTGATTTGAACCCTCAGTACTGAATTTTCAGATCACTCCTAAGACTGTGAAAATCCTCTCGCAGCTGTGAGAGGTGGTGCTGCAAACAGATAGCTGCTGAAAGGAGAGTGCTTTCTGCTTGGCAGACCTAAGTTGTCTGAGCCGTTTGCTCTGGGTTTTTTTTTTCTCTTATGGCACACTAATTATTTCCTTTCAACCTGTGGCTGGAGAAAATCCCTTGGAGGAAATTTCATTGTTTTCTTGTTGCATCAGTAGTTTTTACTTTCCAAATATAAAGCCCAAATCTTTCTTTGTTAACCTCTAAGTTTTAATTTGGCCTCATAGCAGGGAAGGGGCAGTTTGGCATGCAGGATTGAGACCAATGTGCTGCTAGTTGTTTGCTGGTAGGAGCTGAACTAACTGGTTTTTGAATGGCCCTCCCACCTTTGCTTTGAAATCTCTTGTAAATATACAGTTAGATTCTTTCATTACAGATTTGGAGATGTCTCGTGATGTTGTCTGTCTTGTCCAGTGCCTTCGACTGATCGGAGAATCAATTTCCATGGAAATGGCATTCATAATGGAAATGGCTTGCTCCCGCCTCCAGCCTCCAGAAAAGGCTGCAGAGCAGATCCTGGAGGACTTGATAGCTAATGACACGTAAGGAGATGTTTTTGCAGAAGCTCCCCTGCAGGGAGGCTGTGATGGCTGAGCAGGGATTGCCTGGAGCCATCCTTGATTGGCATCAAAGCACATTTGAGATGTCCGGGCTTCTCCCTGTGCTGCAGGAGACTTTTCCAGGTCTCCTTAGAGTTGGGGAGCGTGGGTATCAGTGACGTTAGCAGGGTCTTCCATCCAGAACCCCTTTGCTGTTGCTTGGGGTCCTCCAGAAAAGAAATGTTCATGATTCTCAGGTAAGATAGCAGAAGAGGAACAAGTTCCTGTTAGGTAATCATTGCAGTGTGGAAAGCAAGTGCCTGCAGACACTAGGTAGAGGTCAGAGCCTTGGTCAAACCATGTGGTTACTGTGCTAACCTCCTGAAATCATTAGTGGAATGCCAGCTATCTGACTGTTATTTCCTGGTAGCCTGGGGGGGCGGAATAAATAGACTGGTTCCTGCAGGTGCTGTAATAAAACTCCAAGCCAGAAGAGGATTCCCATCAAGAATGTCCAGGCTGATCAGATACACTGCCTTCCAGAGAGGATCAGTAAGGGAGGAAAGGGAGCACTCTTGAGTTTAAATCTCATGTTGCTGATGATTATCATTATTGTTATCTTTTTCACTTTGCAGGGAAAATGTGATGGAGGATATACACAGCAAGCTGCAGGAGGTCAGAAACCCCATCCATGCCATTGGAGTGCTCATCCGAGAAATGGACTATGAGACAGACGCTGACATGGAAAGAGGTGAGAGCTCTACAGCGGTGTGTTTGGGCTGGGAAAGCAGTGTCTCAGCAAGTGTTCTTGTCTGTCTAGTTCCTCCCCTTATCTCAGTGATTTTTATCTTTCAGCTCATCATCTAGCTATGCGCATGAACCTCACCCAGCTGTATGGTAGCGGTACGGCTGTCAGCGTGGTTTGCTGGGGGGTGTGTAAGATTGCTACCATCCGTTTCCTGATCTGTCGGGACCTGTTGATCCTCCAACAGCTGTTGCTCCGGCTTGGAGATCCTGTGAGTACAGCCCTTGAAGCTACTGCTACGCTCTTTGAACTTTTGGGTCTTGGGTTCTGGTGGTGCCAGGCTGTGAGCACTGTCTCTTCCCACAGAACACTGGAGGCTGTTTGAACTAGCCTGAGGCTTGGGCAAGGCCTGTTCTCTTTCTCCAGCTGCTTTTGTCATCCTAAGCAAAGCAGTGCTCACACCCTAACCTCTTTCCACGATGAGCATCCAGGAAGCAAAACTTTGCAGGAGGGCGGCATTGTTTCCAGCCTCCCGTCTGAAACAACACTGCCTGAACATGTAGTTTTCCCATCTGTTCCCCATCCCTCCCCTGGTGCTGCGCAGCCCAGCGTGCACAGGACTGCAGCCTTGTTTTCTGGCAATGCAGCACGCAGCACCTCTGTGTCAGGGCAGCAGTGTTTACCCAGAGGCCGTAGTTTCAGCCTCTTGGAGGCTGCTCCAGCCAGTGCAAACAGCCACCACGATGGCAGCTGTGTTTGTGGTCATGGTGGGGACTGGTCTGGGTCCGTTCTGTGGCCATGTGAGGGATGGTGCTGATGGTTTGGACGCAGGGGTGTGGAACCAGTCCCCAGACAAGAGGAGTGTTGTTTAAACCGATATTATTTGCTTGGAAATATTACTGCAGTAGTTTCTTGGTTGAAAAGAAATCCCCTTCTTCCCGGATAAGGTTGCCCTGGTAGCATTTAAAGCACATTGCAAGGTGCCCTTCTGGAGCCAGGCTCTCACAGACTCTCACAGGGCATGTGACCTGCTGCTTGTTTGATGATGAACTACTGCTTTGCCACCTTGACACAGTTGTGTCCTCCACAGGCATGGATTGCTTTTTCTTCCGTGTCACCTAGCCACGCTGTTCTTGGCTGGAGCCTACAGGGATGCAAGGCTGGGCCCTGGGATGGTCTCTGCAGCAAAGCCGTGATTTCACTCTTGGTGACACTGTTGCGGCAGTGCAAAGTACCTTTTTGCTGGTGTCCCTGGCATTAGCAGGTGTGGGTATTCACAGGCGACAGAAGAACTCTGTGTGCACATAGCTTTGCTTGTTAAACTTTCCCCATGGGGTCTGGGCCACCAGAATAGTTGAGTTGCCCCTTGGTCTGAGGTGACACTAATTTATGACCAGGTTATTCTGGTACATGCAAGAGTCATACTGGTCTCCTGGGTGGGCTGAGTGAACTGCCGGGCTATTGAGCACCTTGGTGTTTGCAGGAGGGACGAGCTGGGCTTGATATAAACCTCAGTGGTTGCCCTTGTACTGCCATGGCTCTGGGCTTGGTCTCTCAGTGTGCCAACCTCTGGTTTGCTTGCAGATGGTTCTGGGAGGGGGACAGCTGTTCCAGTCTCAGCAGGACCTGCTGCACCGCACCTCTCCCCTGCTGCTCTCCTACTACCTGATTAAGTGGGCGAGCCAGTGCCTGGCATCAGATGTCCCCGTTGACACACTGTAAGTCTCTATACTGATACTGTGCCCCTTCTGTCTTTGATTGTAGGCTCCTGCTAAATCCACCTGAAATGCCCTTCCTGATGTGAAAAGCTGGTGGCTGCTGTGGGAGTATCACTCTAGCAGTCAGGTTGTGCTGGGGATGGTTGTTTTTTTTTCTTCCACGTTTTGAGCTGACTCCTTGCCTTGTGCTAATTCTGCCGTGTGAGGTCTTGCTGTTCTGTGCACTGTTGCCTTTTTTGGCAGTAGGAGTCATTTGAGTTGAACAATGAGCGCAATTAAAGCAGGAGGCGTTTTGTTGCCTCTTCACTGATGGCTTTTTTTCTTCTCTAGGGAATCTAATCTGCAGCATCTATCTGTGTTGGAGTTAGCAGACACCACTGTTCTAACGCCCCATAAACTAGGTAAGATGTCCACAGTTCATCAGCTCTCGGTGTTTGTGTTATTTATACCTCTGGCACTCTGTCTTTGCCACCCGAGGGAAATGCTTCCTGCAGTGAGCTAATGGAATGCGTGGTTGAATGACCCCACTTTAGGTGGAGATGTTTGTCATGCCGTCCACCAAAAAACAACAAAGGATCTTGTAGCATTGGACTGGGACCAGAGATGTGGATCTTATCCTCAACTTGAGGAGGATGGGAAGGCCTTGCTCAGCCAAGCATTATTAATGCTGACCCTGGCAATGTCAGCCAAGCTCACCTCTCGCTCACCTACGTTACAGCGGCTGTAGTGGGTCAGACCAGCTCTGTCCTGCTCGCCAGCCTTTATCCCACAGTAAGCAGGAGCAGCAGCTCAGGGAAAGGAGAGAATGTAGCAATACTTCCCCAAAACATACTTGTGCTTCCAGCCCTTTGCAGTTGAGACTGAATGTTGTTCACAGCCGGCGCCTCAAGGGGAAAATTGCAGCTGATAATTCGTTTGCATTTTAAAAGTCTTGCTGCAAAGACATATGCTTTGGGTTACTGTCATGGAGGAGAAATCCCAGTGGGGGAGTACGTATATTTAGGATATAGAATATGTAATTAGGAGGATGTGTACCTTGAAGCAGTTAGGGAGGGAGGTGGTGAGCAGGATAGGGGAGAAAATGCAGAGGTAATAAGAGGCTGCTGTAAGTAGTCTGCACTTTGAGCCTAAGACACTTCGGAGGGAGCTGAGAAAATTGGTGACAAACAGGCAGCAGTGCCACGTGTGCAGGGCTGTGAGCTGGAGAAGAATTTCCTCCACTGGCTTACAGGCCTGGGGCATTTGTGCTCTTTGTAAGCACACTGCAGTCTTTGGAGTCCGAACTCTCCCTGAATGAGAGTCTTGGTTCAGGAGGCAATTGCCTCGATGTAAATGTCAGCACATGAAAGCAAAACTGAAAACATCCTTTGTCTGTGCCAGTGTCGTGGGTTATTTCTTGGCCGGCTCGTGAGGAAAGTCCTGTTTGGCTGCTGTGCTGCAGGAAAAATATGTGAAACGTAGGAAAGATTGAAAGGAGATGGCAGCTTGGGGAGAGGCGTTGAGAACAGTTAGCTAATGGGAGATTGGACTGCTGAGGGTGCTGGAACGAGGATGGAGGCATTTGAACAGATAGCCAAATCAGCACTCCCTCAGCCCTGCCCTGCACAACACTTGGTCGCGCTGGAAAGCTGCAGCTGTGTTGCGAATAGCACAACTGGAGAGCGAGCACAACCCTTTTTTGTCTGTTGTAATTGAGTTGTGGTTAATAAACATTGCAGTATGTGGCTCTTTGATCTCCTGCTACTCCCTCTGACTTAACCAGACGGCAAGAGAAATCCAAAACCAACAAGTCTGAGTATTGAACGTGCTTATTGTTTTGCTCTGTCTTAATCTGTGATGTTTGGGCTGATGAGCACAGCACGATGTAGAAAGCCTGGGATGTCTGCTGCGGGCCCTCTTCTCAGTGTTTCTTTAACTTACATTTTTAGTATCCAGCCCTCAAACAATTGTGGAGCTGTTCTTCCAGGAAGTGGCCAGAAAGCACATTATATCTCGACTCTTCTTACAATCGAACACCTCTTTAGCTGAAACAAGCCTGAACTGGCCCCATCTCATTACCGCAATAGTGACTGACTTTTTGCCGCTTCTGTATCCTTGACTGTAAACCGGCTGCGAGGTGCTCACTCTTGCCGGGCTGGAATCAGGAGGAGTTTCTGTACGGCATGGCAGTGCCAGAGCCCCTGCGCGAGTTGTGTGAGATCCTGATACGGAGCTTCCGTGCATCTGGAGGCTGGGAGGTGGGTCTGTGGGAGGAGTAGTGGAGGCAGTAGGGTGGTGGGCTGCAGAGTGCTTGGGGGCTGTAAGTTGGCCACCTCCGCCACCAAGCCTCATACAACTCCAAAATCAGTGCTTTCCACGCCCACATTTCAAAGGCAAGTCTCTGGAACAAGTGACTTGTTAGCATTAATGGGATTTGCAGGTATTTTAAGATTTCACAGAATCAGTCCTGTTCCGGTGCACAAGAAAGGATTTGAGTTTTTGACTTTAAGCCCTTGAGCTCTAGCAACTTGACTTGGCAAGGTGCGGTGCTGTGAGATTTGGAAGAGTAACAAGATTTGGGTAGTTGTGGATTAGATGTACTAATGGTTTTGTTCTAATATGGATAAATCTTATTACAGAATAATGACTTGTATAAAGAGCAGCTTAATCTTCTCTCCTTTCCCCCCACAAACTGAGTGCAAGAGGCATGCTGACTTTCAGACTAGTTCTGTGCGCTCCTGGGGCTGGATTGTCCCATGTTCCTTAACTGCCGCTCAGATGGCCCAGCAATCCCAGCTTCCTCTTCCCTGAGTGCCTGATGGGGAGCTGTCAGTACACCCAGCTGCAGGTGAGTGCTTTGTGCCGTCTCTCTCACAGGGGCTGAAGGGGGAAGAGCAGGAGCGGGTGCAATAGCAAACACTGTCTTTCCAGGCGTGGGTTTCTTTCAGAAGCAGCTCTGCGCTTTGGCCAGTGCAGAGGTGTGACGCAGTGTGAGCTCTCTGCACAGCTGCCTTATATCTGCTTAGAAAAAGCTCCCCAAAACATCATCTTTCTAGTTGCTGGAGTTTGTTTTGCTTTCTGCTAGTCATTGCTCTCTTGAGCTCAGACACGAGCTAATCTTCCCAAATACTCTGCTCTCACGTCTCCCTTTTGGAGATGATGGGCTGGAGGTTTGTCCTGCAGATGAAACATAGAGCAAGGAAGGATTCTGCTGGGTAATTGATAGAAATCTCTCGTGTAACTATCACAGTGTCGGTGCGGTGAACAAACTGTAAGGTAGCAAATATCTTCCATCTTCCTCATGCATCTGTCTTGTTCCCTGTGGTGTCTGCCTCTGCTAACAGAAGGGCTTTTTGCTAAATATCTCGTACCTAGAAAATGACACAGACAGTTTGCTGGGGAATGATTTCAGGTGGTTGTTTTATGCATTTCCTCTTTCATCTGTTTTCAAGAAAATCCAGGCATAAGTGCTCAGGATTATTATATACCCTTTTCGTGGAGGAGTTCAGTCTCCCAGGGCTTGTCTGACAGCGTGATACTGCATGCAAGAAACATCTTTGCAGAGCTTGTTTAAATATCACAGCAAGCCCATAATCCAGCAGCTTGCTAGCTGCTGATCTACCCGTAGCCTTTCGTGTGGTACCATTGCAAACAGATTGCCCGACGGGAGTGGGGTTCAGGAGGCTGTCTTCAACCCAGCAGCTGAAATAATGCTTCAGGAGGGCTTATTTATTTCTTAAATGTCCTTACTGGTAAAAAACAGAGTAAGAAACATCTGTCACCTTCCCATCCCTGGCTGTGCTCCCAACATCTTGGCAGCAAGACGAGTGAACTACTTTTTTTTTAGGTGTCTCCGTAGACTGCTGTATTTCAGCTGTTTCTCCACTGTCTTCCCATGCTCTTCAAGGGCTTGGTAGTTGTAGCTGCTTGTGCTCTAGTTCTGAACCGCGTGGTTTCTTGTCTGCAGTGCCATGTGACACGCTTCATACCCTGACTGATGGCAGTCCTTGAGGCATGCAGGGCTAGGCAGGCTGTTATTAATGACATGTTTTTTCCTGTGCTTAGCAGATCCTTTTATTCTCACAGTCCCTTACACCTGGGGGCTAAATTGCTGTCTTTTGTGTTCGTGTTGCTTCCGAGAAGAATGTCAAATCTGCAGAGCTTTTGAGCCAGGAAATGCTGGGATGGTTTGGGCAGCATCGTTGTACCTCCTGGCATGTGTGCACTCTCATGGCACGAGCATGCTTTGAATTTCCTTGCATTGCTTTCGCCTCACTTGTGTCCTGCCTCAAGGAGGTACAAGAGACTTTTATATCTGCAGGGGCAGGCTCTTCCTCCTCCCCGCTACCTTCTGTTACGCTTACTGATCCCAGTCAGTCACGTAAACTTGGATTAAGTGCATTGACCTCAGGGAGCTCACACTGGATTTGCCTCGAGCACGAGTACGGTGACCCACATAGAGGTGGAGATACAGGAAGCACCCTGCGAGTAACAGGCGGGCACAGAGAAGGTCTAGTGACCAAAGCACTGGCCTGGGATGAGGGCCAGACCTCTCCTTGTTACTTATTCTGTATGACAAGCTGTTGAGTAAGCCTGGGGTGGGATTTATCTGTTGTAGCTGGCTAATCAGAACAGTGAATCCGGGCTCAGAAGGATGCGTTGCCACGTGGCTTTTAGTGAACGCATGGCTGGGGTAGATGGGGCATATGTGCCGGTGATTTATGCACATGCAAAGATGCAGGTCGTCCAGTGAGACCTTGGCTTTACCGCCAGGTCCTGGCTTCTCCGCCTGCCTCCCTGCTGAGTCCCAGAGTCCTGCTAGTGGGACATCTCTGCTTCTCCAAGTATGAATAGCATACGCTGCTCTCCCAGGCACGAGGGATGCCAACTTTTGAGGTTTTGTCATGCTTCCTAGCTGCTTATTGATAGGTGATGACACTTTGCAGCCCTTATATTATCCTGACGGAGCAGGCATAGGGCCAGTTGTGTTGTTTCACGCTGGCCAGTGTCTGTGTTGTGGCTTTATTTGTGGTGTATCCTCGGTGCTATCAGCACTCCACCCCATCCCTGTCAGTTTATTGCTGCTATCCATGGTCTTCCCTGGCTGCTCACCCTCCCCTGCCCTGCTGCACAGATACTGCTCTTCTAATGCCTGCTTTGCCTGTTCTCCCGCTGCCTTCACAACATGCATGCTCCCGTTGTGCTCTGTGCACACCAGGGTAATGTTTCCTTTGCAGTTCCCGGCAGCAAGTTTGCAGCGGTTGTGGAGAGCGTTGTGTTGGATTTTTGGGGATATTGGGTGCTGATTCTGAGGTCCTTTGTACAGATACTGGAGCTATTCAAAGCAGGTTGTTCCCTGGGAGCATGTGAGGGATGTCCCCCCACCTGTGCGCAGAAGGGACTTTTAGGCTGGGGAAACCAGCCCTCGATCTGGTAGAGCAGGATTTATGCGAGCACCACAGCTAAAGGGGCCACCAAAGCAGCACTTTGGCATTAGAGACCTAACCCTTCCTCTGGTACTGGGTGCCTGCAGGTCATGAGCGAGTGCTGACCTGAATCAAAACTCCTCTTCCTCCTCTCCTGTAGGAATACATCCGCCTGCTGCAGCCATGGTGCCACGTGAACATGGGCTCCTGCTGCTTCATGATGGGCAGGTGCTACCTTGTCATGGGTGAGGGACACAAGGTAAGGCCCTTGTCTCCTCTGATGCTGCCTACCTCAGGGGTCTGGGGCATTTTCCTTTGGGAGGGAGGAGGTGCACAAGTAGGGCCAGCCCTGTTTCTGCTGGGGTGAGTCAGGAAACATCCTTGAGGTCTGCTTCCTTTGGGCAAAGAATGGGGTTGGAGCTGGGCAGCGGGATCTGCTCTTGGGAAAGTTCTCGTTAGCTTGAGGCCAGCAGGACCAGTACACTGGAGCTAAAACAAGTAGCACTGTCCTCTTGCTGGTACAGCAGGGCTGGTCAGTCCCGCAAGGGAGCACACAAGCTGTTTTCTGGTCTGCTTCTAGGCTTTGGACTGTTTCTGCCAAGCTGCATCAGAGGTGGGAAGAGAAGAGTTCTTGGACAGGCTAATCCAGCCTGAGGAGGGTGAGGTGGTCTCCACTCCACGCCTGCAGTACTACAACAAGGTACAGCTGAGCCAGCCCCCTACATGCTCCTGGCCAAGTAAACTGGCACCAAGTTGTTCCACACAGATACTGCTTGGAAAGAGAATTCCTGCTTGGTCCCCAGCTTTCAGAGAAGTGACTTGAGGCTCAGAAAACATGGGTTTTTTTGGGGGGAGGTGAAATCTCGGTGTAGTCAGTTTACTTTCCTTGAGGGCTGCTGATGAGGTGACTACAGTGTGAAAGCTAGGTACTTTCCACCTATTAGTTTTCTAATAGCAGAGGACTTTATTATCCAGCAGAAAAAGGCAGGGTGAGATCCAGCTGCTGGAGACAGAAGCCAGACACGTCCAGGCTAGATGTAAGGTGCTGCTTAAGGGCAAGGTTATTAAGCTTTGAGGCAAATCACGAATAATGTCTTTAAATTGAGATAAGATCTTTCTTCTTGCGTAATACCATGGTTAAGACAGGCTGCGAGCTTAGACCTAGGCTCATTGTAAGGAATTCCCTGATTTTAAACTCCGTAAAGCACAAGGAGTTGTCAGGTGCCCTTGGAGAGGGAACTTCTCTCACTAATACAGGTGCATGTGTGCTTGGGAACAGAATAGTTTACCTCACTGTTGTAGGGGTTTACTGTAACTGTCAGTGCTAAAATGTTTCAGAAAACTGATATGTGCAGAGATGAATCCTCCAGAAAAGCCCATAGCCTGGACCTGTTGTGCTGGGGTTCAGATCTCTGCAACTTACCAAATCTTTCCTGTTTCCAGTCTAGTTGCTTAGAAACATTGGTAAATTTTTTTAAACTGCTCTTATGGTTAGTAGGGGCAGGAGTAGCTCTTTAAAAAAAAAACAAACAAACAAACTCTCACTAGCTTGACCCGTTCTTCAGTACTGCTGTGGCCAGCACTAGAGTATTGTCTTCTCCAGGTTCTGCGTTTGTTGGACATGGTGGGTTTACCGGAGCTGGTCATCCAGCTGGCTACCTTGGCTATCATGGAATCAGCAGATGACTGGAGAAGTCAGGTACAGGTCACTTTTTTGCATCAAGATGTTCTCTTGGGGAGCTTACACAGGAATTCCTTTCTTGAGTTTTATAACTCAAAACATGTTGGTTTGTGCTCTTTGGTGTTTTCAGGCTACTTTGAGAACTTGCATCTTCAAACATCACTTGGATTTGGGACACAACAGTGAAGCATATGTAGCCTTAACACAAAACCCAGATCCCAGCAGGTAGGTGACAGTTTTATGCCTTCGTGTTCACTTGTCTCTGAGGTCCTTGTACCAATTTTTCCATCAAACTGAAAGGAAGATGACGCTTTAGGGTAGAACGTGGCTGCTGTGTTAGGAGGTATTGTTTAGTATGTGTAAAGGTGTGTTTGATGAAGCATACTTCATTTTTGTAAGGACAGCTGGCACTGGCACTAGCTCAAAGGAAGAAACTGGGGGGGAAGTTGATTCAGGGAGGAGCCAGAAGAATGGCTAAAGGTTCACATGCGGCATTGTATGTTGAAAAGCTTTAGGAGTCCTGTCAGTTTAATAAAGAAAAGACTTGGGGTTGAATTTTCAGTATGAGTACCATGTGGGAGGTGACCTGGGTAGAGGAAGCTTCACCCTAGCAGAGGAGGATGTGGTGAGCTGGAATAGATGTTTAGAGGAGAAGCAGGAATGCATTTTAATTGAGGCTGAAGGAAAATCTTACCAAATACAGCTGAGGGAGGTAGACTGCCCTCCTGAGAGACCTTTGCAGAGGATCTCTCCTGACCAGGGTCTCACTTCCCAGCAGAGGAGAAGTCTGAAGCGACTTCTTGGTTCTAATCCAGAGAAAAAAAACCAAACCCACGGAGCTTATTGCAAAGCAGCGCGTTCCTGGCTTAAAGCCTGCATCCTGGAGATGGGTTTGTTCCCGCTTCTCCAGAGCGGTTGCGCTTCTCTCCACAGGCAGCTGGACTGTCTGCGCCAGCTAGTGGTAGTTCTCTGTGAGCGCTCCCAGCTCCAGGACCTGGTGGAGTTCCCCTATGTGAACCTTCATAACGAGGTAATCTGCCTGCGCTGGGAAGCAGCAGGGCACAACCGCTCTGTTTAAAGGGATTGTCGACCCACTGGAGCTTCTGTATGCTGCAGGTCGTGGGGATCATCGAATCACATGCTCGAGCGGTGGACCTGATGACCCACAATTACTACGAGCTGCTGTACGCTTTCCACATTTACCGCCACAACTACCGCAAGGGTAAGGCTCGGGGTGGACACGTTGTAACAGCCCGCCTGGCCTGGGACGCTGCCTCACCTCCCGCTGCGGGGTGGCCTGCCTGGCTTTTGGCCGATGTGTTCCCCTTCTCTCCTCAGCTGGAACAGTGATGTTTGAATACGGCATGCGCCTGGGCAGGGAGGTGCGGACGCTCAGAGGGCTCCAGAAACAAGGAAACTGTTTCCTCGCTGCTATTAACTGCTTACGGCTGATCCGCCCAGAGTACGCCTGGATAGTGCAGCCAGCTTCTGGAGCTGTGGTAGGAAACGCTGAGCTTACTACGAAGCCTCTGACCTGAGCTATTGACTGTGGGGGCACTTAGAGGTGTACATCTGGGAAAGAGCTTCCAAAGTCCTTTCCGATATGAACAGAGGCATTGGTCGCCTTAATCTGCTGCTCTCATCTTCTTGGCCAGCTTGTGCAGAATTGTCTCGCCCCACTCAATGGAGACGTCAGTCCTGTCTGCCAGCCTTGTCTCATTGACCCTCTCTGGAGCAGGGTGGAAGCAGGACAGCTTTTGGGAGGGGGCTGGTGGATATATGTGGGAATATATCACCTTTTGTTGAAGGAGTAGTGAATTTTTTGGGGGAATCTGAACAGCCAGAATACCAGTGAAAAAGAGAATTGCTGTAACATGGTTTGTGTTTCAAATCTGTTTGCGGGGAGGTGGTGGCTGTAGCCTGATCAGCTAGCGCTGTGCCGTGTTTCTGATAGCCAGAGATAAATGTAACCTGAACTGCCAAGTGGGTTGTAATGGCTTTTCTGATTCAAATCAAGGCTTGAAATGGAGAGCTGGTGTTGGGGCTGTAATGTGTTAAGGCAACTTGTCCTTTGGAAACCAGGTGGGCATGAACCCTCTTTCTGCTTTTTCCTGCAAGTATGAACGCCCTGGAGCATCCCCGAAGAGAAGCTACGATGGGGAGTGCACGGCTGTTCCAAGTAAGCGCCTAGTCCTGGTACTTCTAGTGTCTCTTGGGTTTCCACAGCCTCTGCCCTGGCCTCAGAGCTCTGCTGCTCCCGTGTGAGCTAGGAGATGGCTCAGTGCAGCTCTTGCCTCTGTCAGTTCAGTAATTTGGGGGGTTGTAAGGTAGTGTAACTCTCCCAGTGTTGCAATATGCTGCCATGTAACAGCTATTCCCCCTGGAGCTTTTGTGCACACTCCTCTGCAGTTTGATGTTTTGTCAGCACTTTTGCTTTCAGTGGAAATAACTTGTAATTAAAAAAAAAAAAAAAACCCCACACCTTTGTGAGGCAATTTCTAGTTGTTCAAGACTTTTGTTACTTGTGCTTTTGGCAACCCTGCTTGCTGGGAAGGTCTCTGCTCTGCCTGTGTCTACCAAAGCACAGGATGATGGGGTCAGGTTAGACTTGAAATCCTCAGCATAACAGTACAGAAATTTAAGGTCAGGTATTTTTAAAGCAATTACTTCTGAATGAGCTCTTTTGTGGCATATGCCGGGTAGTCAGAGCAGCAGCTGCTACCCAGCGTTAGGTAACATCTCTAATAGAGGAGTGGGAGGTTTTTAACAAGGAGATAGGCACAGTTCAAGGTGGCGTGGAAGGGGCAGCAGAACCTGACCCCTCCTTTGGTGCTTTCTGTGATACAACTCCTCTTAGGAGGGCAGAGGGGTGTAGGTATTTTGCATGATGCCCAAAGAGCCCTTTGTGTCCATCTGTTACAGCAACTCGACAAATTGAGATTCTTGAGCTGGAGGATTTGGAGAAGGAGTGTGTGTTGGCCCGGATCCGGCTGACTCTGGTGCAGCATGACCTGTCAACAGCAGCTGTGGCAGGTAAGAGAGACACAGTGCAGCCGCCTCTCACTTCCCCTGAGGTTTTTGCTAGTTATGGCGCTTTCAGTTGCAGCTCAGAAGAGGAAGCAGCAATTTTGTTCTGACCCAGAGACAAACCCAGGAGCTGGCAGGGACTGTTCGGTTCTCCCTAGCATGAAATCTCACCACCAAGTTCGGCAGCTTTGGAGAGGCAGATCAAGGGAACCAGTTTTAAGGTTTCGACCATTTTTTGGCTTTGCTGAGCTCTAGTAGTGGTCTGCAGCCTGGGGCTGGGGTTAAGCTCGTGTGTTGGGACAAAAAGACATCTTTTTGTCTTGCTGGAAATTCCCCCAGAAGAAGCAGAATTAGAAAGCCCTAGAAAAAACAGTTACTGCAAGACTTTAATTATTGTCCTGGATGATGCAGCTTCGTGACACAGCATTAGCTTATCAAAATGGTTCCTTGTTGGGGAACAGAAAGCTGCAACTCTCCCACCCTGGCCCTTTTAGGTATGTTCTGCCACTCTGATACAAGTTATACAACATGTACACATTTTTCCCCTTTAAGTGTCAGGAGGAGATGACTTCCCAGTAAGGGATTGCAGGGAAAGGATTGAACAGCTCGTTTGAGGGCACACTGGAGATGCAGGGAGCCAAGTGTCACAGTTTCATCTCTCCTCCTGCCACTGCCCCTCCTGCCTGCGCTGGCAGAGCTGAGCTGATGCCTTGTTCACTTGGATACAGGCCTGCTGTGCCAGTGACAAGGCTGTCCCCTAAACAGCAGCAGCACTTGGCTATGGGCTGTATGTTGCTGCCTGCATCCCTCCAGCTGGTGCCTGATCAGGGACAGCTCCATGCGTCACTGTGGCTCTGTGCAGTCCCTCCATGGGTGGCTCCTGGGCTCAGGAGGTGCTCGTGAGGCCAAGAAAGCCTCTAGCCATGTGATGAGAAGTACTGCTGCAGGGGTTTTTACGCTGGGTGGTTGTCACGGTGCTGTTGTAGCTCTGCTGCTGAATTGCACGGGGTCAGGCCCCAGTAAGCACTGGTGTGTGATTGGGGGAGGCATTTACCTGGCCCTGCTTCCCTGCAGGCAACTCCACACCTGAGGAAACGGTTGCTCTCCTGGTCCGGGCCGGCCTCTTTGACACTGCCATCACTCTGTGCCAAACATTCAAGCTGCCCTTGACGCCCATCTTTGAGGGACTCACTTTCAAGTACGTGGCGAGCTTCTCCTCCCCGCCTTGGGTGACGTGCAGCTGGAGACAGGTGCTGCTTGCAGGGTGCAGCTTGCAGCTCCCCAGGGTCAGAAGCCAGCGCTGTCCCGACCTGTCTGCTCGCCGTGGCTGCTAGGGCTGTGCTCGGCCACGGCAGCTGCTGGCGTAGTGGTTTCGGGGTGGAACTTGCTCTTCATGCCTGAAAAGGAAGAATAAGGGAGCCTTGCTGAGCAGGTGGGGATGGGGGAGAGATTGCTCCCTGGTCTCGGAGAGCTGGCATCTGACAATCACAGTGAGATGTTGACAGATTTGCTCAAGCTGCTGAGCAGCTTTCAAATAGCGGTTGGCAGAGCGCTTGCTCTCCTGTCTGATCTTTGTGCTGCCATTTGCTCTCACGCCTCATCTCTGACCACAGGATTCCTCTTCTCCTTTGCCTCTCTGCGCTTCCAGAGGATGCGTTGTGCCTGTGGAGTCATTCAGGAGCTCTGCTGCGACCTGTTCCTGAGGCTGGATGCACAGAGGGCAGCTCTTGCCCCCCAAGCTCAGGCCCTAAAGCTTGCTAACATCAGAGACATTATTAATTCCTCCCTGGCAGCTAGAGCAGCTTAGAAATCGCTCTTAATAGCCTTCTATTCCTGCCAAGCCAGCTAATTCGTAGCTGTTGCTTAGGAATAGTCCTGCGAGGGGTGGCTTTGATGCTGGCAGCTGTGGCGAGGCTGGGTGAAAGGGCTGGACTCTAAAGGCACCCACTTCTGTTGCACTGCTCTGTCTTGCAGGTGCATTAAGCTGCAGCTGGGAGGGGAGGCAGCGCAGGCAGAGGCCTGGGACTGGCTGGCAGCAAACGAGCTCTCCGCTCTGGTTACCACCAAGGAGTCCAGGTAGGTCCTTGTCTGCGGGGCAGAAGAGCAGAGCTGCTTGGTGTGGGAATGAGCGTTAAAGCCTTGCAGGAATCCAGAGGGTCGTGGGTTCATAAAACCCCCTTAAAGCAGACCTGTGGGACTGGGATGTTGGGAGAGCCATGCTTCCGTGCTTTCCCCAGCCTGCTGTACTCGGCACGCCCCACTTGGCTGGGCCTCGAGCGCAGACATTGAACCCGAGCAGTGGTACAGGTCCCCTGGAGCCACACCATGGCCTCACAGGCAGTAGCAGGGGCTACTGGCACAGGTTCTGAAGGGGAAATGTTGCCTTGCAGTGCCACAGATGAAGCCTGGCGGCTGCTGTCATCCTATTTGGAGCGGTACCCATCCCAGAACAGCCTGTACCATCGCTGCGTCATCAACAAGCTCTTGGCTCACGGGATACCGCTGCCCAACTGGCTCATTAACAGCTACAAGGTGAGAACAGGGAGAGGGTCACTGCTCAGCACGTACTGCTTGCAGCCAAATAACCCTAGCTGTGCCAGAGCTGCCCCATCACCTTTGCTTTGTCAGGCACCTCCTGGCTGCAAGCTTTGCCCTACCTTCCTGTTCCCAGCTCCAGGAATCTGTGCTGGATGCTTTGTGCCTGTCACTGAGGCTCAGAGCAGGTTCCTCTCAGCATCGTGATGGCTCCTGGGCATGTTCCCTGGCTGACGTTTCCCTCTTTGCTTGCAGACGGTGGATGCTGCCGAGCTGTTGCGTCTCTATCTGAATTACGATTTGCTGGAGGAGGCTGTGGATTTGGTCCTGGAATATGTAGATGCTGTGCTGGGCAAAGGGCACCGGTACTTCGGAATCGAGGTGAGCTCGCCTGCAGCGTGGGGATGTGGCGGACTGTTCCTTGGGGCGGATCCTGCTTGGGGTTTGGGTATCGTGCACGTGACTTGCGTGACGGTGGTTCCAGAAGTGGGGTGTGGATAACCCCCCCCAGGGGAGAGGGGACCTCTTAGTGGAACCAGTAGGACAAGTGGGTGCCGGGACATGGTGGCTGAGAGTTCTTCCTTGCCGTGGCTGTGAGGAGTCTCTGCCACAAGCACATTACGATGCAAGGGTTCCTCTCCCCTCAGTTCCCGCTGTCCGCCACGTCCCCCATGGTGTGGCTGCCCTACACCGCCATCGACCAGCTGCTCCAGGCGCTGCGGGAGAGCACCACCAACCACTACAACGTTGTGGTAGGTACAGCTGTGCAGGGAAAAGGGCAAGGGGGCTTGTAAACACCCTGCGGAGGGGCCTGAAGGGTGGCAGGGAGCACCACAAAGTGCCCTATGCCTGCTCCTGCCTGAGGAGAAGGAAAATGGGAACTGGGAGTGGGATGGGGTGGGAGCCCTCGTTTCTGACACCTGCTCTGCCCCTCACCCAGCTGTATCAGAAGCTGCATGACAAGATGGAGGACTACCAGCAGAAGGTCAGCATGGCCACCCGGGATCACCTCTATCGCCGCAACTAGCAGCAGCCCTGTTGCCTGCAGGCCCCCTCCTGCCCCAGGACAGCGCCTGCTCAAGGTGACGTCCCTGGGAGGTGACACCGTCCCACCCTGCACTGCCTCAGCCAGTGGTGTGCTGGTTTTACTCATTTTTTCTGTAAGGGTCTGGTCTGGGGAGGTGGAGTGCACCTTTGGCACAGCACTCACCTTGCTGTCCCTGTCCCTTCTGGGGGTGGGGGCTGATCGGTGGCTAACAGAGCTCTGGGCTGCAGCCGTCGCCAGGACCGTCCCCTCGTGCTTATCCTGTACCATACACGGCAGGTTTTGGCATTTCTTTTATTTATTGTCGTGGTTTTGGATGGACTTTAATAAAAGCAAAGTGTTATTACAGGTCTGCGTCTGGCTGGCTGCACCCCTGGGAGCACAGCGGGGGTTTCGGCGGGCTGTAGAGCTTCTCTCCCTGGGATTCTGCATGTACAGCCCTTGCTTACAGGGAGCTCCCTGTAGGACTGCGCTACAGGGCAGACTGGAGCTCTAGGGCCCAGGGGCAGGGCTGTGCTCCGGAGCGGTGGTGTGCCCTATGGCTGAGGGTGGCACCTCGCTATAGGGCCGAGGGCAGCACTGTGCTATGGGGCAGGACGGAGCTGTCAGCCTGAGGGGCAGGGCGCTATAGGGTACCCAAGAGTTGTAGCCCCTTGGAGCAGCACTATGCTATAGGACAAGCCAGGGCTGTGGCCCGGGAGGGCAGCGTTGTGCTATAGGCTACCCTGTATCCTAAGGGCTGTCCTGTGCAGCTGTATCATAAAGGAGCAGCACCACCACGTAGGGCCGGACGGGGCTGTAGGCTCAAGAGGCACCCCGGGGCGGGCTGTAGGGCGGGATGGGGGTCTCCATGGCGGGGGCTTTGGAGCAGGACGGGGGCTCCCCAGTGCTGGAGGGGGCTCCCTGGGCAGGAGTGAGGGGGAGGCTGTCTCTGGAGAAGGGTGGGGGGGCTTTGGAGCAGAAGCGGGGCTCCCTGGGGCAGGAGGGGGGGGAGTCTCTGGGGCGGGATGGAGGGGTACCTCCATGCCAGGAGGGAGGGTCTCCGCAGCAGGGCTGGTAAGCGCGAGGCGCTCGGCCCCGCCCCCCGCCCGCCCGGCTCCGCCCCGGCCTCGCGCATGCGCAGCCGTTGCCCGAGGCGCCGCTCCCGCCGCCGCCGCCATGGGGAAGAAGTCCCGCGCCGCGCCGGGCCGCCGGCCCATCCTGCAGCTCTCCCCGCCCGGGCCCCGCCGCGACGAGGCGCCGGCGGCCGAGGGGGCTGACTCGGGCTCCGAGCAGGGTAACGGGGGGGGCGCCGTGCCCGGGGGGGGGGGCGGGGGCGCTTTGTTGGCGGGGCGCGGCCTGGCGCAGGCCTCGGCGCGGCCTCCTCGTAGCGCTGCGGCCTGCTGGCGGCACCGGGAGGCCGGGGCCCTGCCGCCCCCCGCCCCCCCCCTAACGGCTTTTCCCCCGCAGACGAGCCCGAGGCGGTGGCCGAGCCCCCCCCGCAGCGCGCCCAACCCGCCGCCCCCCGCGCCCGCCGCCGTCAAGCCCACAGGTACGGGACCCCCGGGGGGGCGGGGGGGGGGTAGGGAAGGAGCGGCCCCCGCCCCCCCCCCCCCCCCGCCCAGTGCTCATCGAAAACCGGGATTTTCCTCCTAAATGCCGCTCTCTGGGAGGGGCTGCGGTTGCTCGCCCCTTAAACCTTTTTTTTTTTTTGAAGGATCTGACCGCCCCCCTTCAAATTATTTTTTTTAGGCGGGCACAGCCAACCCCTTCCTACGCAATCTCTGTTCGGGGTGGGATTATCTCTTTTTTAATTATCTTGCATTTTTTTCTGAGGGATGTGATTGTTCCTCCTTAAGTGCCTTTTTTAATTTATCATTGGGGCAGCATGATTGCCTTCTTTAAGTGCTTATTTGTCTGGGGGATGGGGGCGATCCCCCCCCCCCCCCGGTTATGGGGGGAGCAGGGTTATTGCTCCCACTGCACCGTGTGTGGGGTGGTGGGAAACTGCTCCCACGGGCCCCCCCAAGGCGTTTGCAAAGGGGAGGTGAATTCCTGCCTTAAAAATATATTTAGGAGGTGTTTTTCCACCTTGCGTATTTTTATCTGGGGGAAGAAGTGATTTTATTTTGTCTCTTACTATTATTGCCTATTACTAGCTCTTGAATGAAATTAATACCAATTCAATAATTAAAATTTTAATATTTTAGGGAGCAGTGACTCCCCTCTTTGGTTTGCAGGCAGGATATGATATTCCCCCCCCCCCAGTCTTTTTTCAGCGATAGTGGAGCATTTTTTTTTCCCTCCTGGCATTGTTCTGTTGGTTTATTTTCCCCCCAGGAGAGTATTTCCCACCCCGGTGTGGTCGGGGGGCTAGTCCCCCCCTGGTTTTGGGGGTCAGGAGATGTCCCTGTGGATGTTTTGAGGAGGGAGGGGCAGCGTTTATTCCTGAACGCTCATGGGGGGGGGGTGCCCACCCCCTCCAGCTGGCATTGCCGCTCCCTGGGGGGCTGCTCCCCCCTCGCAGGACTGGGGTAATGACAGGACCACCCGGGGGGGGGGGGGGGCAGGGCAGGTCCGCTTCCCTGCGGTGGCAGCAGGAGCCTCGCTGCCTGCACTGGTGGCTCCTGGGTGTGTGTGCCACACTGTGCCTCCCCTTTGCTGAGGGTCTGCTGCTCCCCTCTCCCCCTGTGGCCAGGAGGCTTGTGCCTGCTCGGCGCCTACGCAGACAGCGATGACGAGGAGGGTGAAACCCCGGAGAAGTCAGCCCGTTCCGCGGATGCGAATGGCAATAATTCGTCAGACATTGACAGCACGCTGGCAAACTTCCTGGCGGTTAGTGCGGCACCAGGGGTGTGGAGGGGAGAGGGTGCAGGGGGTTTCCTCCCCGGGAGGGAGCGGGGTGGTGGGGAGAGGGTGGCTTCACAGTCTGAGACGTTGTCCCCTGCTGATAAGTGCCTTCACTCTGCTTTTGTGTCCGCTGGGATTTGATGTTCACGTCGGGATGTTGTGTTCGCAGGAGATCGATGCCATCACGGCACCTCCGCAGCCTGCCGAGCCCAGCACTGCCACCACCTCCTCCTCCGCGCCGCCCCCCACGCCTCCCCGCCCAGAGCCGAAGGAGTCGGGCTCGGGCCAGTCCTCCAGTACCGCCAACGGCGCGGGCTCTGCACCAGCGCCAGAGTGGCAATACGACACCCAGTGCTCGCTGGCGGGAGGTGAGCACTTCACCCGTCCCAGCCAGGCGGGCTGCACCTATCTTGGGGGGCTCCTGACCCTCACTTTGCTGCCCAAAGGGAGCCGAGGGTGGTGAGGAATGGTTGTCTCCAGGGAAAAGGGGGGTGACAACGGCCTGGGGGACCAATCCTGTTCGCGGTGGGACACAGGCTATGCACATCCCCTGGGTGACGACCTGTCCTTGTCCCCCCGGCAGTGGGGGAGCTGGAGATGGGCGACTGGCAGGAGGTGTGGGATGAGAACACCGGCTGTTACTATTACTGGAACACCCAGAGCAACGAGGTGACCTGGGAGCTGCCACAGTACCTGGCAACGCAGGTCCAGGGCCTGCAGCACTACCAGCACAGGTGAGTGAGACCCCAGCCCTGCAAGGGGAAGCACTGGAACATTGTCCCCATGCCCACCCTTCACTCCCTTCTCTCTTCCTCAGCAGCACTGTGGCAGGCACCAACGGCAGCTTCGTAGCAACTGCCGAGCTGTACCCCCAGGAGAAGGGGGCCGCCCCAGGCAGCATCGGCCGTGGGGCCAGCCTCACCAAGCGGGAGGTGAAGAAGGTCAGTCAGATGGGCCAGGCGGTGGCTTTTGGTTGTGATGGGGCTTGTAGGTGCCCTTTTGGGCTTCTCTGGCAGCGAGTGGGTCACTCTGCTCCCATTTGCAGCTCAAAGAGGGGCCCCATCAGCACGGGTTTGCTGCTTGGGGAAGGTGTGGGGCTGGGGTGAGGAGCAGGGAGCAGTGGCCGCTGCCGGAAAGTTCGCGTGGTTGCTGCCAGAAAGCTCGCGCAGCAGCTGCCGGAAATCTCACACAGGCTTTGACCTGCAGGAAGTGAACGAAGGTGTGCAGGCCCTCTCCAACAGTGAGGAGGAGAAGAAGGGGGTGGCTGCAGCCCTCCTGGCCCCGCTTCTGCCTGATGTGGTGAAGGAGGAAGAGGAGCGCTGGAGGAGAAAGGTGATCTGTAAAGAGGAGGTTGAGCCGCCCCCAGAAGAGGAGGTGAAAGCGGAAGAGGTGGCGGCTGCCCCTGAAGAGCCGGAGGCTGGCAGGGATCCCCTGGAAGACACGCTGCAGGAGGATCTGTGCAGCGTGGTGCAGTCAGGGGAGAGCGCTGAGGAAGAGGAGGAGCAAGACACCCTCGAGCTGGAGATGGTGCTGGAGAGAAAGAAGGTAAGGGAAAATACTTTTGTTACAGGAATGAGGCCTCACGTGCAGGGAAGGAATAGCTGGAAATAAACTGGGAACAGCAGATGTTCCCATCTCCTGCCTCCTTTGGAAGAATGATACTGCATTTCCAGTGGAGTCCTTATAGGTCTGGGCGCTGATCAGCTGCAGTTTCACGTGGATGCTCTGCTGGCGTGTCAGCAGCCATTGGCAAACAAATTCTTGCTCGTCTTTGCTGCTGTTAACACCATGCCCCAACTAGAGCAGCCGTTTGCTCTTCTTTCACGGGTGACTTGTAGCCACGGCTGCTCCTCAGGGGAGGTTCAGGTCCCTGAAGTGCCGCTTGCTGTTGTGTGTCTCTGCAGGCAGAGCTGCGCGCCTTGGAGGAAGGTGATGGCAGTGTTTCGGGCTCCAGCCCGCTGTCTGATGGCAGCCAGTCGGCCTCACAGGATGCAACCCGCAGGCTGGCCTCCAAGCGAGGGAAATGGAAACTGTTTGTTGGAGCCACCAGCCCTGAATCTGCGAGTCGAGGCTCCAGCAAAACGGGCCGGGAGAGCCCGGAAGCAGGAGAAGCAGGTAATTGGAAAGGCTCCCTTCGGAGGGAGGAGTGGGTGTTCGGAAAGGCCACAGCCCTCCCCCACCGGGGTCTTCTTTCCCCGAAGATGTGCGGGGTGCCTGCCCGCAGAGCCCCGTGCAGCATGTAGAGAAGCCAGGGCGGGCAGTGAGGTACGTGTGCTGGGTAGGGGACAGGCCTGGAGGGTGGCAGTCACCAGTGTCACACACATCAAGCTCACAGGCCGGCAGCATGAGCCTCACGGGCTCAGGGCAGCATGGGGATGAGCTGGTGCTCAAGCAGTTTCTCTCCTTTATCTTAATTAAAGAGCATAAACAGGAGAGTGCCCCTGTTCAACACTTTTGTCAGGAAAATGAGCAGGGGAGTGCCTGTACTTGACACTGTTATCAAGAGAAGGAACGCAGAAGTGTGGTAATGGCCACTTCACATCCACCGCCTTCCGCTTTCCTCCTGACGTTACAAATCTTAACCCTGGCGGTACATGGGGAACTGTTACCTTCCTCTTTTAAAGTTCTGGTTTTAAGCTGCCTGGTAAGAGTCACCAAATCAGGCAGCCAAAGTGTTCCCCAAGAGCCATTCCAGCTCTGCACTTGTTGGTGTGTAGGAAACGTAAAGAAGGACCTCGCTGCAAGGAAGACCTGGTTCACGTAGGGTGTTTGATACTGGGTGTGTGTGGGATGCATCACCCGAGCAATAACAACCCCTCGGAGCGCGTGTGCCTGTTGGCGCTCCGCTTTCCTGTGGTGCAGCACAGGTCTTTCAGAGACGGTTGACAAATACATGAGGAGCAGTTCAACGGATGTCGCAGAGCATCGTATAAATTTATTGCCTTGGGGAAATCACGTGATTGCAGCTGTTGGCACTTTGCTGCAGCCTGTGCTTCGCTGCCTGTACTGACATTCCTGTCCTCCCCAGCCCCTCCAGAGCCATGCTCCCCGAAACACACTGGCCGAGGTGCTTGAGGGAGCAGCCCGTGCCTGCCAGCCCTGGCACTTCCAGATGTGCCAGTCCCTCCCTGGTGCAAGGTTTGATTCCAGCCACCTGCCTCATGGTAAAGAGGGAGGCAGCACAGAAGGCCGGCTGAATGAATGATAACTGCTTTTCCCAGGAAAAAAATGGTACAGAAGTGCCCTGAGCCTTCAGCAGACTGTGTCCTGCTGAAGTGGGACACAGCACCTGCCCCAAAACAGGGCTGACGTGGCCCTAACTCGCACTGGCTCCGGCAGAGCTGTGAGCTGGGTGGCCTGGCTAGGGTTAAGTGATGGATGTTTGTCCAGGGTGACACTGAGGGATGGTTTCCCCTCTTGCGCCTTGCAGGCTTTCGAGCAGAACATCCCTGGAGCCAGCTCTTCCCATCGGTGCCTGGTTACCTGGGGAACAGGAAGCTGTTACTCTTAAAATAAACCCCAAATAAACCCAAAGTTGAGCACCCAGCTGCCAGAGGGTGACTGAGGGAACTGTCCTGCCCTTGGGTGCCAGAACACGCCAGGAATGTGGTTTTTTTTCCCTCCGAGGGCTTTAGTAGTCCCTTGCAAAACTTTCTTCCCTGGAAATTGTCACTTGGACAGTGAATTAGTCACAGCTGTTCTGTGATGTGACACAGGCAAAACCTTATGGTCTTGACAACTTTTTGGGAGCTCTTCAGTCTTTGGTAATTGTCTCAACTAATACCCAGTACCTTTTCTTGACAGATTATTAAACTGTCAGAGTTTAATGCCTGCCTGCCTGCCTGGCAGTTAGTTCTTCATGCTACCTTGAGCCACTGTGCTCCAGGCTGTTCCTTCTTCCTGCCCTTGTGCTGTAGCAGCTGTAATTCACTGTGTCCCGCACTGTCCTTCTGGAAGGACCCCCACCATCACAACACAGAGGCAGTGACCTTCTCCTTTTTGATTTCAGGCTCTTGTCGCCAGCTTCTGTAGGAAAGAGGCCTCAGCTCTTTCCCCACCGTGTCCTGCATCGGCTTTGGCTCCCTAGCATGGTGTCTCCAGCTGGCTGTTGGCAGCGCCGTGGCAGTGGTGGGAGAAGGGCTGACTTGTTGTTTCTTCTCCTGCAGCAGCGAGCACAGAAGCAGCTGATGCAAATTCAGACAAAGAGGCAGAGCCTGAGGAACCCCAGGAGAAAGCAAAAGCCCAAGTGGCACCAAAAATAGAAGAGGAGGAGCAGGACCTAAAGGTACAGAGATGCAGAGATGCATGTCAGTGAGATCCATCCCAGCTCGCGTAAGGGATGCGGCTGGGCGCTTGGCTGCTCTCCCAGGGGCTCGCCATGCCGCTGGCAGCACGGAGTAACATGCTGGCTCTCTCAGCCACCTCTGCCCAGGGGATGCCACCAGCCAGGGACGCCTCAGCTTTGGGCTGTGGGTTTGGCTCAGCTGCAGTGACCTTGTCCCCCTCTGCACTGCCAGTGTGACAGCTCCATACCCCTGCTGAAGCTGTAAACCTTAGATCCCAGTGTGGCTGCAAGAACAGCTTGCCCGGGCCGGTTGGGCCGGCATCTCTGCAGCCTGGCATCCTGTCTCCAGCAGGAGCCAGCAGAAAAGGCTTTAAAGAAAGGCTTTAAAAAAAAAATTAATAAAAAGGGGGGTGTGGGGACATAAAGACTGAGCCCTGGGTCTTGTTGTGAAGGAGAGCAAACACTGTTGTCTTGACTTTCTTTTCACCAATAACGATATTACAGTCCTCTGGCACGCACCTGTTCAGTTGTCCCGTTTCCAGGCTGAAGACTCCTCGTCCGTAATATCTGTTTCTGGAGGCTGCCGGTACCTGTTGCTGTGCCCTTCGCCCAGCATTACTTTTTGAAGTTGTTAGATGCAAACTGGGGAAGCCCTGGGGATTCCTGCAGTGTTGTGCTTATGTTTTCTTTTCTGAGCCTTGATTTGCTCTTTCTGGCTGCGGCTGAACACCTCCCAGAGCCCCTTCCTGAGCCGTAGTAGTGACACGCAGAGCTACAGGCTCTGGGTGATAGCTCCACAGAGTGGTAGGGGAGATCTTTTCTATTTGTCCTTCTGATTTTCTGGTCGTTGGTTACTGCGAGATCTCCTGCAGTGTTAATTTTGGCTCTGGAATAATTTTGTTTCATTCGCAAACATTATCACTTCTCTGTGTCAGATGGTTTACAGATGGAGAATCACTGGCTTGTGGTGGAAACCTGTAGCAAAAGCTGACCTCTGGCCCTGCCTTTGTTTCCCACCACTTAATCATTTTTCCAGTGTGAAAGGGAAGGGCTTTGTTGTTGTCCTCATGATGGATTTAGCGTATCTCTCATAAGAAGAACTCTTTAACAGAGTTTTGAGATGTGACATTCCCTGCCCAGAACCACTGAGCCTCCCTCAGCATAGCATCTACATGAGGCTTGTCTGATTTTCTAAATTTATTTAAAAAAAAAAAAAAAAAAAGCCTGCAGCAGGACCACGCTTGTTGGCTGCAGTGCCCCAGATGGCTGCCAAAAGCCCTTTAAGCTGTTACGTTTGCTGTCCCCTTTTCTCCCGGTACTGGCGGTGCTCTGTGACGGACTGTGTGCTGTAGCGTGGTGCTTTCCCATGCAGGATCCCTTTAGAGCTGTTGGAGGAATCCCGTCTCCTTGGGTAATTGGTACCGTTTGCTTCATCGGTTTGGGGTAATCTCTCTTATGCCGGCTCTCTGGTTTGCAGGAGATCCGCCGGGTCCTCCGCTGCGAAGTCACCCTCTGCTGTGGGATCTTCCCTGACTTCTCTGTAGCCATGTTAACTCGGGAATTCATTTCCCTGCCTCAGGCTTCCCTAACGCTGCTTGTCTGTCTGGCCTGGCCCCCTCTCTGGAGACAGATGCTGCTTGTCAGCTTTGGGGAATTTCCAAAGCCTCTTCTGAACAGTGAAGGGGGGAAAAAAATAATTTTTAGAGCCCTCCTTAAAGCAATTGTGATGCCACTTGCAGGCGTCCCCATTTCTGCTCTAAATCGCTTTCCAGCTTGTGGCTGCTCTCATGCAGGTCCCCTCAGTCAAGGGGGCTGACAGGGGGATCCCCCTGTCCCCGTGCAGTGCCAGAGTTGAAGGTTTTGCTCCTGTAGGACGCCGGGGTTAACAGTGGTCGCTATGGGCCGGCCTGAATCTTTAACATGGATCAAGTCTCTGCTCCAGGAGTAAATCCAGAGCTGTTACCCGTTTCCTGAGCTTTCCAGCTAGTTCCTCCAGAAAGCAACGATTTACAAAGCCTGAAATTATATCCTGGCCCGTTTCCTTTGGGAAATGTTTGAAGTATCCAATATAACGCTCTGCCCTGGCAATTGCTCTGCTGTAGCTCCAGAGCTGGAGCACCAAAGCAGACCAAGCCCATACCCTCCTTCAGCTGGTGTGAAGCGGTGGCGGCGCCGAGAAGCACTGGGGGCCATGGCTGGGCATAGGGCAAGGTCCGCACGAAGGAGCTGGGGTTTGCCAGCACCTCCTGCTGCTACACAGGAGGTCTCATCCTGCCACTCTGTCCCTGGGGTGCAGGAAGTAGCGGGGCTTAAAGGAGGGGTGGCACGTCCTAGTCCCACCAGGCTGAGGGGCCACGGGCAGTCCTGAGTCTCGTTTGCCGGGGATGGCCTCGAGCTGTGGGGCCGCAGCCGCCCGGTGACGCTACCTGAGGGCAGCTCTTTACTCTCCCCTTTCTCCCTGGCAGTTTCAGATCGGAGAGCTGGCAAACACTCTGACTAGTAAATTGGAGTTCCTGGGCATCAACAGACAATCTATCTCCAACTTCCACATGTTGCTGTTGCAGACAGAGGTAACCGAGCCTTCGCCCCTCGCTCCGGCCTTCTGTTCCGAAGCGGATCAAATACTGTCCGCCGTTTGAGCGCCGAGGGCCGCTGCTGCGTGAACCTCGTGGCCGCGGCAGCGCGGCACCACGCCGTGTGCCCACTCACCCGCCTCCTGCAGGGCCCTTCCTCCGCGGGGGGAGAGCATGGCTTTGCACGGAGGCGGTGTCTTCCTCCTGGCCCCCCCGAGTCCCGTGCCGTAAGGGAACCTCCCAGACCTCGAGTCCTGTCTCGAGGGCCGCTTGCAGCCTCCCTCAACGGCTTCCCCCGGTTCTTGCCCTCTAGACCCGCATTGCAGACTGGCGAGAAGGTGCTCTCAATGGAAACTACCTCAAACGCAAACTCCAAGACGCAGCCGAACAGCTAAAACAATACGAAATAAACGCCACCCCTAAAGGCTGGTCCTGCCACTGGGACAGGTACGCGCTCTCCTACCTTTCTCACCTTTCATCTCTGACATCTCAGACATGATTTGTGACCATCACCACCTGACGACGTGGCGCCGTCCCTCTGGGAGACTGAGAGCAGCTTCTGTTAGCAGTGCTGGGCAGGCAGAGCAACGTCCGGCACTCACAGAGTTTGGGCCAGCCACCAAACTGGAGGATCCAAACGGAGTGCTCAGTGCTTTGAGACGGAGCTGATTCCCTGATCGGACAGAGCTGGTTGCCACTCTTGCGAGTGTAAAGCGCTGTGGAGGGCGGGCCTGGGGGGTCGCGCATGCGAGAGCTCTGTGAACTTTGCAGGATCTCTGGATCACCTCTTCTGACCAACAGCTCTGACAAAGGACAAACTTCAACTCATCGACGGAATGAAGAACAAGATTTCTGTCTCCTGCCAGCAGGTCAGACCCAAACATTTCTTTGTCTATTTGGCTTTCTTGATTAATTTTCCTTTGTTTGAAATCTTTGCTCTTTTGTTTTTCAGCTCCCAGATCCGCTCCCTCTCTCTAGCATTCACTGTGTGTTTGACACCAAGAGTATCATAAAAGCGACCTCCACGCACCACGGGGTAGGGGGGCAGCCGCTTCTCTCCATTGGGCTGTTCCCCGGTGCCTCTTCTTGGAGGGCGACTTTCAGCCAAGGTGGCGGCTGAAAGTCCTGGTGCTAGCGAGACGTCGCTCTGCCGCACGCTGGCCTGCTTTCTCAGCCCTCCCCTCCCTCGGAGCGGGGGGCTCAGGGCGACGTTCACGCAGCCAGCAATGCAAATAGCTTTGAGCGAGCCAGCTCGGGCCTCTCCTGCCTCTGTCCTCAAAGTTGTTTGTTGCGTTTGGGAGAGCGGCAGCCCTGCTGCAGAGGGTCTTCCCTGCGAGAGCGCACCGCTGTCGTGGGCAGGCCCGCCTCGGAGTGTCGGTGGCGGGGAAGGGAATCTAAAGCCTCCTTCTCTTTCTTGTGATTTAGGGAGCATAGACGCTATTTCTATGTTAACGAGCGCTCAGGAGAGTCGCAATGGGAGTTCCCCGACGGGGAGGACGAAGAGGAGGGACAGCGGACCACCGACAGAAAAGCCGACGGTCCTCCTAAACCACCTCCAAAAGACAAGGGAGAGCGCGCCGAGGACCCCGCCGAGCGCCCCGCAGGTACAGCGAGGGGCAGGAAGGGGGGGTCACTGCGGCTGGGGGGGTCCTGGCCCTGAAACGGGAGTGCTGGGGTGCCTCACCAAGCGCTAGAGCAGTACAGGGTGGCACTGGCCTCCCTCCCTGGGCACTTCGTGGTGGCTTTAGCGAAACTGGGACGAGCACCACTCCCCCCTCCCAGCTGTCCCCATCGGTTTTAGGCATTGCAGCGGCACCGCGGAAGGCAGCGGGCAGCTCATCGGTCAAGCCGGTGGCCTGAGCTCTGCCTGCCCGCTCCCAGGCAGGGCCCTGGCAGGGAGGCAGCAGGCAGGAGCAGGCAGCGCGGTCCGTAGCGTGGGTTTTCAAGCCTGTGTCAATATGTATTCTTCAGGCTCCCTTTGTAAAGAATCCTTCTCAGGCCAAGTTCCTGCTACGTCTCTCATGCCGCTCACTCCATTTTGGACTCTGCTTCAGTCCTCTGTCCCGGTACTCCAACCTCCCTTGCCTTTGGAAATGCCTCCGCCGCCTCCGCCTCCACCGGACTCGCCCCCGCCGCCACCCCCACCGCCCCCGCCTCCCGGAGAAGACGGTGAGATCCAGGAAGTGGAGATGGAAGATGAGGGGGGCGAGGAGCCGCCCGCCCCAGGAACGGAGGAAGACGCTCCCCTGAAGCCTCTCCTGCGCCCAGCTGCCGGCAGCAGCCAGGTGAGCAGCGGTCCAGCAGCCGGGCGAAGCTGGGGCTCGGTCATGTCCCACCACCCCACGCCTGGCGCCTGTGGGGCTGGAGGGGGGTCGTTCGGCCAGACCTCAGGGCCGTGTCCGCCCTGGCTCAGCACTGACATTGGCACTCTCTTCCAGGGTGCCGTTGAACCGGGCCCGGCCCCGCTGCTCTCCACCAAGCCTCAGAAGAGGAAAGCCGTGGAGATGAGCCCGGGGCTGATGCAGCGAACGGCCACCATTGGCAGCTGCCCCGTCATCTACAGCCAGCCCCTGATGGCTGCTGGCAAGTACCAGCCTGCAGCCGTGCCCCTCGCCTCCCTGAGGCCGCGCCAGCGGCTGCAGGGCGAGATCCAGGGCCGCCCCAACCTCCGCATGGCACCAGGCCACGCCGGCCCGCAGCCCACCGCACTGGGCCTGCAGTCCAGCTACCTGGGTGTGACAGCACCCGCCGCACCTTCCGTCATGAGCTACTCGGAGTGCGCCGCGCCGGTCAGCCTGGCTGCTGCCGCCGTGCAGCCGGCCCCGGCACGAGGAGCCCTGCCCACTGCCAGCACCACCGAGCATCCGCCGCCCCCACCGCCCCCCCCAGACACCCCCACCTCCTGCCCCCAAGGCACCGCCACCGGAGAAGGAGAAGCCGAGGAAGGGGCGGAAGGACAAGGTAAGCGGGTAACCTGTGCCCATCCTTTGGGGGGTGCTGGGCACTCTCTCCTCCCTTTCGAGCCGCCCTCACCGCAGCCTGTTGCATTTCTGGCACAGGGCAAGAAGGGCAAGACAAAGATGCCATCACTGGTGAAGAAGTGGCAGAGCATCCAGCGGGAGCTGGACGAGGAGGAGAATTCCAGCTCCAGTGAGGAGGACCGGGAGACCACTGCCCAGCGGCGCATTGAGGAGTGGAAGCAGCAGCAGCTGATGAGGTATGAGCCCCAGGAGGCTGCCCCAGCTGCCCTTCCCTGTGGCGCTTTGCCTGGCTTGGCGCTTCCTGGGGGCCTTTTCCTTGTCCTCCATAAAGGCAGGGGGTGCAGATCCGCATCTTGGGCAGGGCAGGGGGCGCAGGAGGGCAGTGGGGAGCATCGCCTCACACCACCCAGGCACTGACGCCCCACTTTGTCCCTGCAGTGGCATGGCAGAGAGGAATGCCAACTTCGAGGCACTGCCAGAGGACTGGCGAGCGCGGCTGAAGCGGAGGAAAACTGCGTCGAGCACATGAGGTGTGCACCGCACACTTTGTTGGTTTTTTTTTTTACAGATGTACAGTTCAGAGCCCTTCACTTGACCGTTGTCCAATAAATTGTAGCAGTTTGGGATGTACTGTCTGGTTGAGTGGAGCTGTTCTTGCCCCTGCCACGGGGCCAGGGGCAGTTCAGGGCTGGTGTGCGTGTTGGCCCTGGCTCAGGCTGATGCCGTGGGAGCCCTCTGTGGCCCCGCTCCTCTGGGTGTCTGCCAGGATAACGCAATCCCTTTGGCTCCTTTCCTGGCTTCGGGACCGCCCTGTCCCTCCCCAGTGCTAGCTGGTCGCTCAGCGACCGCGTCCTAGTCACCAGAGAAGGGTTTGCTGGGCCTTTGCCGGAGCTCTCGCAGCCATGCAGCCCAGCCCAGCAATCAGGGTTGAGGGACTGGGGGGGGTTCGGTGGCGAGCTGGTCCCCGAGCCCTACGACAGCTTCATGTACAGCCACCTGCGCTACTACGGCTACTTCCGAGGTGAGCCTTGGCTGCGGAGGGGCCCTGGCCACAGGGACACGTCCCCTCATGTCCCCAGCTCGGGGCTGCAGCTGCGCTCTCCCCAAGGCCAGAAGATGGGCGGGCAGAAGAGCCCGGTGTTCCCAGGGGGCTCTGCTGAGCAGCACGCCTCCGAGGAGCCTGGCACCGGCAGCACCAAACCTGGCTGGCTGCGGGGTCCTGGGCAGGAGCTGAGCCGTGAGTGAGACCCCGTTGCCGCCCGCAGTTCCCCGGCAGTGCAGTTGGTGCTGCCCTGGGGCTCAGAGCTGTGCCCTCCTGGCGTGCAGAGCACAGTGGCTGGGTCCTCTCCCTGCTTCGGGGTAGTGGGTGGGTTTGAGGGGGTGTCCCCACCCCAACCCTCACAGCTTGGGCTTCCTGCTCTGCCACGAGTGCATCAGAGCCCCCCAGCCCCTCTTGGTCTTCTTGCAGCCCCTGGGGTGCTGGAGCAGACCCCCCGCCAGGGCACACTAGTCCCCTCAGTGCAGTGCCGTGGGTCCCTGGGGGAACCGCGGGCTCTCTTTGCCCTTCCCTCGGCACGGGGACCCCTACCTGCTCCCCACTGGCCTGTCGAGTGCGAAGTCATCAAGGAAACGATCAAGCACATCGGTGAGGGAGTGCTCCGGCCATCCCCCCACCTCGCCACTGCGCCAGACACCCATGGTGCCCACAGCGCCTGTCTCTGTCCCTCCCTAGAGTGGGTCCCCCCTGAACCGGAGCCCTTCTGCCAGCCCGTGGGTCCTGAGCAGGCTCCAGCCACCCCCAGCAAGGAGCCTGGCACTGTTGTCTACCACCTCAACCCAGGTACTGGGGAGGGGGCAGCACCCCTGGGTGCCCCCTTGGTCTCCCCAGGCCCCCATCGCTGTCCCTCTGGGCTTCCCCCCACAGCACCCCGAGGCTCCTGCTTCACTCATGCCCGGGTCGGGGGGGCCCCTGGTCCCCTCTCCTCACCAGCGGCCCCTTTGGAGGGTCCCCAGGACACCACACTGCTCTTCGAATCCCGCTTCGAGAGCGGCAACCTCCAGAAAGCTGTCAAGGTGTAAGAGAGGGTCTGGGGGCCTGGGGGCAGGCAGCAGTAGGGCTGGGAGCTGGAGTGTGGCCTGTCCTGCTGCACAGGGGCCCCTACGAGTACGTGCTGACGCTGCGGCCAGACCTGTACACCTGCAAGCACACCCAGTGGTTCTACTTCCGCGTCCAAAACACCCGGCAAGACCCTCTCTACCGCTTCACCATCGCCAACCTGGCAAAGCCCAAGAGCCTCTACAGCGAGGGCTTGCGGCCGCTGCTCTACTCCCAGCAGGATGCCCAGAGCCGTGGCATCGGCTGGCGCCGCGTCGGGACTGACCTCCGCTACTACCGGGGGGGTGGTGGCGGGAAGGACCCGGCCACCTTCTGCCTCTCCTGGACAGTGCGCTTCCCCCACAACGATGACACCTGCTTCTTCGCCCACTCCTACCCCTACACCTACTCTGACCTGCAGCGCTACCTGCGGGCACTGGCAAGTGACCCAATGCGTTCACAGTACTGCACGGTGCGGGCGCTGTGCCGCAGCTTGGCCGGTAACACCGTCTACCTGCTGACCATCACCAGCCCTGCCGGTGTGGCGGCCAAGCGGGTGGTGGTGCTGAGTGCCCGCGCACACCCCGGGGAGAGCGGCAGCTCCTGGGCCATGCAGGGCTGCCTCGACTTCCTCCTTGGTGCCCACGCTGATGCGCAGCTCCTGCGCCGGCTCTTCATTTTCAAGGTGGTGCCCATGCTCAACCCCGACGGGGTGGTGGTGGGCAACTCGCGCTGCTCCCTGGCAGGCCGCGATCCCAACAGGGCTTACAGGACGGCGCTCCGCAGCTCATTCCCCAGCGTGTGGCACCTTCGGGCCATGGTTGAGAGGTGAGGTGGGGGTGCGGGGAGCTGGCAGGTCCATGCCATTCCTGTGGTGGTGCTGGTGGGTTTATCCTGATGTGCGCAGGGTGCTGGCGGAGCGGGAGGTGGTGCTGTACTGCGACTTCCATGGGCACAGCCGGAAGAACAATGTCTTCATGTATGGCTGTGACAGTGGCAGGGCTGGTGCTGGGCCACGGCTGTGCCAACGCGTCTTCCCCCTGATGCTGAGCAAAAACGCCCCCGACAAGGTGGGATTCTCTGAAGCCATCCTCAGAGCTGAGGAATGGCGTCTCAGAGCTGGGGAATGGCATCCTCGCCAAGCTTCATGGTGACACCAGATGGTGATGCAGGGAATGTGGCCACCGTGCCACTTCCCATGCTGCTGTGGTGTCCCTGTGGGGCTTGGAAGGGGGACACATGCCCACACTGTGCCAACTCCGGGGCTGGCCCCAGTTCTCCTTCCTCAGCTGCAAGTTTAAAGTGCAGAAGAGCAAAGCGGGGACAGGCAGGGTGGTCATGTGGCGCATGGGTGTCTCCAACAGCTACACCATGGAGGCAGCCTTCGGCGGCTCCACGCTGGGTGAGGGGCTGCCATGGGCCAGGGGTAATGGTGCCAGGTGTGTTGGCAGACGCATGGTCCCCAGGTTGGGAAGCTGCCACTTGTTTCGTTGTGCCCTGTTCCCTCCAGGCGGAAGGAACTCGCACTTCACTGTCGAAGACCTCAAGTCGCTGGGCTACCACCTCTGTGACACCTTGCTTGACTTCTGCGACCCTGATCCTGCCAAGGTGGGTCAGCAGCTGTGGCTCAAACAACAGCACCCGGGCTGGTCCTGGTGCTGCAGGGAACCACGGTGATGCTGGCTCTGACCCGCAGTTCCAGCAGTGCCTGTCAGAGCTGGACACGCTGCTGAGGCAGCGGCTGGGCCATGAGCCGGGCTCTGGGGGCAGCTGGAGTGATGTCTCCACCTCAGAGCTTGAGTCCAGGTACGTCCCAGCCACGCCGCCCCACAGAGCCCGGCAGTGCCAGCGGGTGCTGCAGACAGTTGTCTCCCTCACACAGCACCAGCGGTTCTGACAGCTCCGTGTCTGATGAGACCCCCCCGGCTCCCCTCTGTGGCCCAGCACAGCCGGTGAGCCCCTGGGTGCCACTGCTTTCAGGGCAGGCATGATGAAGCACCGGGAAGGCGCAAGATGTCGCAGTGTGCAGATGTTCCTATATTGCTTTGCCATCTGGTGCAGCAGGAGCGACAGAGGAGGAAGCAGCTGCGGAGCCGAAGAGCGAGGAATGCCTTGAACCAGACAAACGCTGCCTACCAGAACCATGCCAACATCCCGGTGAGCCTGGACTTGTGAGGACAGTCCACCTGGTCCCAGAGGGGACAGTCCTGGAGGGACCCTTGTCCCTGGTGCTGTCCCAGCCTGGTGCCAGCACTCCTGGGGCTCCATGTGGGTCTAACCCCTCTTCTGTGACCCCCAGGCCAGGCCAGGGCCCTCCAGGACCCACCGGCAGCTGGCTCTCCCCAGGACCCCAAGGGAAGGCAGTGCGGTGGGAGAGGAGCCCAGAGCTGGCTCTGTTGTAACCGCTCCCAGCGCAGCTGCAGTGGGGGGCTGGACGCCGTGCTGCCATCTGGGGATCTCAGCTGGACAGTGGCACCAGTGCAGTGTCGCGCCATCAGCCACTGCTGAGCACCCACCACCCTGGTGTCACCAGTGATTCCTCACGGGATACAGCCCCGGGAGCCAAACTGGGGCTGTCCCAGCGGTGGGGTGGGCAGCGGGGCGGGCAGGCGGCTGCTGCCCGCAGGCACAGGGCACATTCCCACCTCACCACCCACAGCACGGCCTCGCTGCCCGCTGCCCGCCGCTGCTGGGCCTGTGCTCGGGATTAAAGGCTGTACCCGTGGCTGTGCCTCTGTGTGGTGACACTAGTTTTCATCCTGCCATTCCCCTGGGGCTCCTCCTCAGCCTCCAGCCTGCCCAGAGGCTGCTGGCACCCAGCCCCAGGCCCCGGCACCATGGCGGTACCTCAGCCCTGCAGGCTCCGTTGTGCTGCAGGCCCCATCACCACGGCGTCCACTCAGGCCCTATCTCCATGACGTCCCTTCAGGCCCCGTGCCCTCAGGTCCATCGCCATAGTGTCCCCTTAGGCCCCAGACTCTCAGGCCTATCGCCACTGCGTCCCCTCTGGTCCCAGTCCCTCAGGCCCTGTCGCCACGATGTCCCTTCACGCCCTGTCCCCTCAGGCCCATCGCCCTGTCCCCTCAGGTCCTGCCATGTCCCCTCAGGCCTGCAGGCCGTGGCGAGGCCTCAGGCACCGCGGGTGCCGCAGGCCGCGTTGCCATAGCGACGCCTCAGGCCTGCTGGCCGTGGTGACGCCACCTCGTTGCTATGACGACCCGGCGCGCCGCTCCCCGCTCCCCCCCCCCCCGCTCCCCCCCCCGCCCGGAAGCAGGCTGCGGCCGCGCCGGAAGTACCGGGAGCGGGGGGAGGAAGCGGAAACGGTGGCGGTGGTGTCCTTCTGGGCCGTGACGCCGGGGCGGCACCATGGCGGACGCGGCCTCGCAGGTGCTGCTGGGCTCGGGGCTGACCGTGCTCTCGCAGCCCCTCATGTACGTGAAGGTGCTGGTGCAGGTAAGGGGTTGCCGGTAACGGGGGGGGCTGGGGGGGCGCACCGGGCCCGGTACCGGCGACTGCAGGCAGCCTGTCCCCGCCGCAGGTGGGGTACGAGCCGCTGCCGCCCACCCTGGGGAGGAACGTCTTCGGGCGCCAGGTCTACCAGCTGCCGGGCCTCTTCTCGTACGGTGAGTCTGCCGCGGCGGCGCGGCTGCCCGTGTCTCCCGCCCCGCGGGGGTCTGGCGTGGCGTGACGGGGTCCCGCTGCCCCCCCAGCCAAGCACATCGTGAAGGTTGACGGAAGAGCGGGACTCTTCAAAGGCCTCACCCCCCGCCTCTGCTCCAGCGCCATCGGCACTGTGGTGCACAGCAAAGTGCTGCAGGTACCTGGGGGGGGCGCGTCGCAGCCGGCCCCGGGAGGGCTCTGTCGGCCGGCGCTGGGGGCACCGAGACCCCGCATCTCGCCGCTTTGGCCTTGGGGGGTCCCTGCCCTGGCTCCCGCGGCTGTGCTGACCCTGCCCTTTCCATCCCCAGCGGTACCAGGAGGCCGAGCAGGCTGAGGTAGGTGCAAGGCTGCTTCCCCCAGTGAATTCTCTGTCTCCCTTTTGATCCCTCCTTCCATCCCTCCCTCCTTTCCCCCTCCTTCCCCCATCTCTCTTGCTCCCTTCCTCCCTCTCCCACTCCTTCCCTTTGTCTGCCCACCTGCCTGCCTCCCTCCCTCTCCTTTTCTCACTCCCTCTCTCCCTCTCTCTGTGTGCGCCCTGGCTGCAGGCAGAGGCAGCCCAGCATCAAGCACTGCCCCCAGGGAGAAGGGCTCCAGCAGGGCCAGGGGCTGCCGAGCCCACGCTGGGGGGCTGTGGGTCCTTTCAGAGGTGGGGGGGAAGGAGTGGTGCTTTTTGGGGGGCTGTTCCCTGCCTGATGCCTCTTTCTGTCTCCAGCCTGGCACCAGCAAGAAGGAGCCCGTGTCCTCACTGGAGCAGGTTCTCAAGGAGGTGAGGAGGAGGAGGAGGGTGTTAGAGGGGCTTGGTACAACACTGGTGGGTGCTCTGTCTGCTGCATCCCTGTCACCCAGCCCCCCCTGACAGCCCGTTTCTCCTCAGACCTCCCGAGAGATGGTCGCTCGCTCTGCTGCCACGCTCATCACCCACCCCTTTCATGGTAGGTGCCTTCCCCCGTAGCCAGTGCACGGGCATAGTGACTCAAGTAACGGGTGCGTGTCACCCCTGTGTTCCTCTGGAGCATCCCTGTACCCCCCTGACCCTCGCGCTGCCTGTCTCTGCCTGCAGTAATCACCCTACGCTGCATGGTGCAGTTCATCGGCCGGGAGACCAAGTACAGGTATGGGGCGGAGGCTGCCGCAGCGGGGGCTGCCTGCCCGCAGGGCCCCCTCTGACTGCAGCACTGTCCTCTTCCTCCCCGGCCCAGTGGGACACTAAGCGCCTTCGCCACGATTTACCGAGAAGAGGGTATCCTGGGCTTCTTCGCGTGAGTGCCATCCATTGGGGCCTGGGGGAGGGGGGTACAGCGGGGTGTCTCCCCAAAATCCATGGGCCTCACTCAGGTGTTGCTCCTCGCTCCAGTTGCGGCGCTGCAGCTCTGCCCTCCCATCTTGCCGGGTTCCAGAAGCACTCCGCCCTGACCTCAGCCGCTGCTGGGGTGCACAGTTTCCTATTCTGCCCTCCCTGGGGGGCTTCCTGGTGTGGATCTGGCAAGCCCCTGCCTTGTAGCCACCAGCCCCGGGGTGTGCAGGTGACATCCAGTACCTGGGGACATTAAAACAGAGCAAAGGTGTAGTAACCTTTTCCCGGGAGCAGTGGCTGGGGGGTGTTTTGGGTCCCTCCAACAGTTCCCCTCTGCGTCCGTGTCCTCTCTGAACTGTCCTGCTCCTGGGGCCAGGAGTTCCCCCTTCACCCAGCTTCTGGGGGAACTGCTGCTCCCTCCTGTTCTAAACTGGCCGTTCCCCAGCTCTCCCTCCGTGCGGCTGGATCCAAGGCTGCACTAGGCTCACGTTCCTGCTGCCTTTTCTCTTTTAGTGGCCTCATCCCCCGGCTCCTCGGGGACATCCTTTCACTCTGGCTCTGCAACATGCTGGCCTACCTCATCAACACGTACGCGCTGGAGAATGGGGTATGGGCTTGGCACCCTGCTTTTGGGGGGCCTGGGGCAGGCTGGGGGCAGTGCAGGGACGTGGCTGGTGTTGAGTTGACAGCAGTGAGGGATGGGGGAGGCTCCAGGGACAGTCTGGGAGGCCACAGCCCTGTTTTGGGGTGGCAACACAGCTCTGTAGGGAATGAAGGTGCCTTTCCCTTTCCTACAGGTCTCAACCATGGCAGAGATGAAGAGCTACTCACAGGCAGTCACTGGAGTGAGTACAGCCCATGTGACGGGGGGGTACACTCATGTGTGTGATGCTGTCTCCCTGTGGGGAGGCAGGAAATAATGGAATCCTCTTTCCCCTGGGAAACAGTGTGTTCCCGTAATCCTGCCTGTCCTGCGGCTGCTACGCTTGGGGGAGCAGAGCCCTGGGCTGTGGAGGGATCGGCCTGCAGGGGAAGGAATGCTCCACGGAGGAGCTCTGTGACCCTGCGCACCCACGGGCTCACGCCGTCGGCCTTGGCCCAGCCCCACATGGGGCCTGTGGGAGAGGGTTTCCTCTGTGGGGTGTCCTTGGGGATCTTTTGGGGGTCCTTACTGCCATGTGGAGTGAAGCGGGGAGATCCCTAGGGGTCCACGTGCCGCTGCCAATCAGCCCTGCTCTCCCTTGCAGTTCTTTGCCAGCATGCTGACCTACCCCTTCGTGCTGGTCTCCAACCTGATGGCCGTCAATAACTGCGGGTGAGTCTGCCACCATCTCCTATGCCGCAGCGAGGGCGAGCCCACGCCTGGTGGGGCTGGCCCGGGTGTCGGCCGTGCCCCTCCATGCCAGATCAGCTGCCAAAACTGCCTTTCCAAAGCTCCCAGATAGCAAAGATGTTTTAAACTTGCTGTGGGGCTAATCCCTGGACGGTAGCACTGTGGTTTGGGGGGGATGTGTGGGGTGGGAGCCTGGCCTTGGAAGGGCCATTTTGGGGTTCAGCCCGGCGTGGAGCTGCAGAGGGGGATGGTTCCTTCCCTACTGGCTCAGCCCTGGGTGGAAATAATTTCCCGTGGGTCTCCTCTCCCTTTCCCAGGCTGGCTGGGGGCCTCTTCCCCTACGCACCCACCTACTCCTCCTGGCTGGACTGCTGGAGCCAGCTGCACAGGGAGGTAAGTGGCTGGAGCGGGGCAGCGCCGGGATGCTGCCTGGCCATGGAGAGGAGCCAGGTGGGAGCCCCGTGAGGTCTGGGGGGGCTGCACCAGGAATCGGGGCAGCCCTGACTCACCTAGCAGTGATTGTCTCCTCCTTCCAGGGCAACATGAGCCGAGGGAACAGCCTGTTTTTCCGCAAGGTGCCCGCAGGGAAGCGATACGTGTGGGAGGAGAGGAGGTTTCGCTGAAGTTGGAGATGAGAGGGCAGTTGTGAAGCCAATGTGGGGCTCTGGAGGCAAAGAATTATGAGAGCGTGTTGATTTCTATACAGTTTTTTAAAATCATTTAATGCTGAGAGGTGAAGGTTGGATGCCTGATTGTCTGTCATGAGGCTGGGGGTTTCCTGGGGAGGGGATTGGCCGATCTCCAGTGTTCCCTCCCTGACTGAACCACCGGAGTGCTGTCCCTATGATTCCCTACTTCCCCCTTATTTCTCTGACCCCTTGTCAGCTCAGCACCCGCACAGACCCCCGTAGGCACAGTCAGCCAGGCTGGGTGCTGGGACAGTCCCACGAGCCACTGTCATGTCCCTCCTGTCCTTGCAGGGACCCAGCACCTGTCTCTTTATCTATAGCCTGGAAGTGTTGGCGCTGCTGAGGCTCCCAGTAAATCCGCTGGCAGAAATCCCTCTCCTGTGGTTACACCCTGGGAGCCTTCTCCCAGCCTTGGACCCAGTCGAGGCTGTTTTGAGGGAAGAAATTCCCCCGCAAGATAACAGGGCCCAGAACCTTCCCCCTCTTACCAATAACCCCCTTGATTTATTAAGACCGGTGGTACCAGTGTCACAGGTGCTTGGGCAGCAATGGTCCCAGCTCCCCCAGGGGCTGCCCCACCCTGCGCAGGGGCTGGGGGCTGCTCGTTAACAGCTGGGGGATAATTGTGGGGCAGTGGCGTGGGTGGTGGTGGGGCCCAAAGGCCTCTGCTCATGCGCCTCAGTTTCCCCTCCCTCATTCCTCCTTGAGGCTGCGGTGGTGGGAGCAGAGCTGGGGGGGATCCCACCGCAGCACCCCTGGGTGAGGGAACACAGGAGTGGCACTGGGGGGCCACACACCCCGTCAGAGGGTTGCAAACTCCCGAACAGGGTTGCACAGCTGGAGAAGGACTTGCACGTGTGGTGGGGGTTGTGTGTGTGCAAAGCTGGGAGGGGGGTTGCACATCTGGTGGGGGTTGTTGCACACCCAGCAGGGGCATTGCAAAGCTGGGGGGGTGGGTTGTGTACCCAGCAGGGGTTGTTGCACACCCAGCAAGAGGACTGCACACCTGGCAGGGCATTGTAAAGCTGCAGGTGGGTGTTGTGCAAAGCTGGGGGGGGGAGCGTTGCACACCCGGTGGGGTCTGTTGCACAGCCAGTGGGAGGGTGGGACACCCAGGGCCGCTGCATGCCCAGGGGTGTGTGTGCAGAGCTGGAGGTGGGTTGCACAGCAGGCAGGGCAGTTGCGCCCCGGGAGGATGTTGCACAGCTGGCGGGGGTGGTTGCACACCCTGGGGCTGTTGCACACCGCAGGGGTTGCACGCCTGGTGGGGGGGTTGTGTACTGGGAGGGGTTGCACACCGGGAGGAGGTTTCATCCCGCGGCTGGGTTGCACACCTGGCAGGAGGGTTGCACGCTGAGGGGGGGGTTGTACGCTGGGAAGTGGTTGCACACCCGGCAGGGCTGTTGTACACCGGGAGGCAGTTGCACATGGGGGGCCGCTTGCACACTGGGACGAGGCTATCCACCGGGGCGGCCGGTTGCACACCCCCCCGGGAGGCCGGAGCACCCCGGCGGGGGCGGGACCGGGCCGGCACCGCCCCCCCCCGGTGCCCGCGGCGCCATGGCGGAGGCGGCGGGCGCGGCGCTGCTGGGCGGTGGGAGCGAGCGGCGGTGCCGGGCGCGGCTGGCGGCGGCGGCGGGGCGGCGGGGGGGGGCGGCGGCGGCGGCGGCCGTGCTGGTGCCGCTGTGCTCGGTGCGCGGCCGCCCCGCGCTGCTCTTCACCCTCCGCTCCCGCCGCCTGGGCGGCCCCCACAGCGGCGACGTCAGGTACCGGCGGCGGGAGCGGGGCCCGGGGCCGGGCTGACGCCGACCCCCCCCATTGCCCTCCCTGCCCCGGCCTTTTGCAGCTTCCCCGGGGGGCGGCGCGACCCGGCGGACGGCGACGCAGTGGCCACGGCGCTGCGGGAGACGCGGGAGGAGCTGGGGGTGGCGGTGGCGGCACCGAGCGTCTGGGGGCAGCTGCGGCCGCTGCCCGACCGGGTACAGGGCACCGGGGGCGGGGGGGGGGGGGGCGAGGTGACAAGGGCACCGGGCTGGGGCTGCAGGGTGTGTGGGGACACTAAGGACGTGGGGATGGCAAAGGGCACGTGAACATAAGGGCGGGGTGGCAGCAGGGACACAGGGTGATGGGGACACAGGGGTTGGCGGGGACACAATGACAGATTCATGGAATGGCAGGGACACGGGTGGCAGCAGGCAAAGGGGTGTTGGGTGACAGATGCACAGTAGGTGCCAGAGTGGGCCACAGGGTGTCCGGGGCTGGGGAGAGGGGATCCAGGTGCGTGGGTGACACTTTGGGGAAGGGGTGACTGTCACCCCCATCCCCTGTGGATGCACCTTCCAGCAGGGACAGATGGTGGCTCCCGTTGTGGCCAACCTGGGGCCCTTGGAGGACTGGACATTAACCCCCAACCCCGATGAGGTGGGTGACCCTGCACTGGCTGCAGCCCCCGCCTAGGCTGAGCACCCGGTTCCCTGGTGCCACTGTGGCAGCCGGCCCTGGCCACCCCCCTGCCACCTGTGCCGGCAGGTGGAGGAGGTCTTCACCCTGCCCCTGGCTCACCTGCTGCGGGAGGAGAACCAGGGCTACACCCATTTCCGCACCGCCGGCCGCTACGGCTACACCCTGCCTGTCTTCCTCAACGGCCCCCACAAGGTCTGGGGGCTGACAGCCATCATCACCGAGCTGACGCTGGAGCTGCTGCTGCCCAACGGCTACCGCAGGAAGACCTACGTGCCGGCACGAAGCCCCTCGACGTGACGCCAGAGGGAACGAGGTGGCCCTCAGGTGCTGGGGGGGGGTATTTTTAGGGGTGGCCTTGACATGCACACCGGGATGGGGTGGGAGGAGGGTGCCGTGAGGAAACCAGCCCTTCCACCCGTGGGTGCTGCTGCCTGCCAGGCTCCACGTGCCTGCAGCTGGCGTCACACACTGTGATTTAGTAAAAAGCCATGTTTGGAACCACTTGTGCCGTGATCTGTGAGTCACGGTGCATGGCTGGCCCTCGGTGCCAACACTATGGGGGCTGGGGGGACACGACAGCTGTCCCCTGTGGCACTGGTACAGGCAGGAGCTGTCCTGGTGCCACCACGGCAGGGAGCATGGTGTCCCCAGGGATGGGCTGGGGGCCATGTAATACCCCAACAGTGTAGTGCTGCCTCTGCCCCCCAGCCCAGCCCAGCGGGGGCCATGGAAGCTCATGGAAAACCAGGATCTCCCTTTGGGGGTGGGGAGGAAATCCATACCCTGGCTGCGTGATCCCCCTGATCCTGGGGATACCCTGCTCCAGGGGAGGCAGGACCCCAAAGCCCCCCCAGTGGTCCCTTCCCAGGTTATGTCCACAGCTTACACCTGTCCCCCCTCCCAGCCAAGCGAGCCTGTGAGCGCAACAGCATTTATTGAGGATCCCTCAGCAGAACCCACAAGTTGCCCAGGGAGCCCCCCCAGTAGGAACAGGCAGGGCCACCACTGCCGGCAGTCCCTGCCCCCCCACCGCCTCCTTACGCCGACACCGCTCGGGCTTTGGCCTCCCCATAGCGCCGCATCCTCTCCTCCAGCTCAGGTCGGAAGTGGCGGATGAGGCCCTGCACAGAGCAAAGGAGATGGGTTAAGGGGGTGGGGGGAAAGGCTGACAGCGCCCCCAGACCCTGCTCCCCGCCCCAGATGCCCCACCTGCACAGGCCAGGCTGCACCGTCGCCCAGGGCGCAGATGGTGTGGCCCTCGATCTGCTTGCTGATCTCCCACAGCGCATCGATCTCGGCCACCTGTGCATTGCCCTGCACAAACCGCGCCATGACCTTGTTCATCCAGTCAACACCTGCAGGGACGGGAAGGCCATGAGGGGCCTGCAGTGTGGCCCCCCAGGCCCCACACCTGCCCGCCCCGGCCCCCTGCTCACCTTCTCGGCATGGGGTGCACTGCCCGCAGCTCTCGTGCTTGTAAAACTCGATGAGGCGGGCGATGGCTTTAATGACATCAGTCTGGGGAGGGAAGGGAGGGTGAGGGCCCTGCCACGGCACGGGGGGGCTGGGGAGGGGGCCCATCCCTTACCGATTTGTCCATGACAATGACGGCGGCCGTGCCGAGCCCACTCTGCGCCTGCACCAGGGAATCGAAGTCCATCAGCACAGTCTCGCACACTGACTTGGGCAGCAGCGGCGTGGAGGAGCCCCCCGGGATGACAGCCAGCAGGTTGTCCCAGCCCCCGCGGACACCCCCTGCCAGAGAGGGGGGACAGGGCGGGCTGAGCTGGGCCCAGCACGGCCCCAGCATGGCTCGGCAGGGCAGCCCATGGTGCTTACCGGCGTGTTTCTCAATGAGCTCCTTCAGCGGCACTGACATCTCCTCCTCCACAGTGCAGGGGTTGTTGACGTGACCCGAGATGTTGAAGAGTTTTGTCCCCGAGTTGCGCTCCCGCCCGAAGCTGGCAAACCAGGCACCACCCCGCCGGCAGATTGTGGGGGACACAGCCACCGTCTCCACGTTGGCCACCGTAGTGGGGCAGCCAAAGACACCTGGAAGTGGTGGGAGCTCTCAACGGCTGCAGCAGGACGGTGGCTTGGGGACGACTGGTTTTGTCCGGTCGCTGCCATTTTATCCCACTCTCCAGCAGTGCCTGGAAATGGCTCATGCTGCCAAGAGCCACAGAAGCAAAGCGGGGAGGGCCGGGAACATACCCACGTCGGCGGGAAAAGGGGGCTTCAGGCGTGGCTTGCCCTGCTTGCCCTCGATGGACTCGATCAGCGCCGTCTCCTCCCCACAGATGTAGGCTCCGGCACCCCTCACCACGAAGACATCGAAGGCATATCCCGAGCCACAGGCGTCCCGCCCCAGCAGCCCAGCCTCGTACGCCTCCCGGATGGCCACCTGCAGCGGGCAAGGACCAGTGGGTCTGGGGCAGCCCCCTTCCCCTGCTGGCTGGGGGCCCCTCGCCCCCATCCGCCGCTCACCTGCAGGTTGGAGGCCTCGTTGTAGAACTCGCCGCGGATGTAGATGTAGGCAGCGCGGGCGCCCATGGCACGCCCCGCCACCAGGCAGCCCTCCACCAGCTTGTGGGGGTCATGGCGCATGATCTCCCGGTCCTTACAGGTGCCCGGCTCCCCCTCGTCTGCGTTCACCACCAGGTATTTGGGTCTGGAGGGGGATGCGGGTGCCGTCAGGGCCAGGCTCCCCGCGGGGGGGTGACGGGGCCAGTCCCGGTCTCACCTGCCGTCCGGGGGCTTGTTCATGAAGCTCCACTTGAGGCCGGTGGGGAAACCGGCGCCGCCGCGGCCCCGCAGCCCTGAGGCCTTGATCTCGCCGAGGATCCAGTCCACCCCCTTGAGCAGGATCTCCTTCGTCTTGTACCAGTCGCCGCGGCGCAGGGCGCCCTGCAGCCTGCGGGCACGGCACGGCCGGTGGCACCGAGCTGGTGGCAACGGGCCACCCCCCGACCCTGCCACTCACCGCCAGTCATGCCGCCCGTAGAGGTTGGTGAAGATCCGGTCCTCGTCCCGTAGCGACCCGAACTGCGTCTTCTTGGGCGCCGTCTGCGGGGACACACGCACTCAGCGCCGGGAGCACCGGGGCCGGCGGACCCCGCCCCGGCGCGCCCTCCCCCGTCCCCGCTCACCGAGAAGGAGGCGGCGGGCAAGCGCCGCAGCGCCAGCAGCTGCCGGGCGGCCATGGCGGGGCGGGCAGCGGCACCAGCACCGGTTACCGGGACCCACCGTCACCTTCAGCCGCCCCCCGCGAGCGGCGCACCGGCGGTGACGTCCGCGGCGAGCGCCGGCACCCGGCGCAGCGGTGACGTCAGCGAGCGGGGCAGGGCTACGCCAGGGGGCGTGGCTAGAAGCGGAGGCGTGGTCACACTTGACAAAGAGGCGTGGTCACACGGACAGGGGGCGTGGCCAGGATGGCTCCGCGCTGCCACGTGCCTCGGGCCCCGTCCCGGGTCGGGTTTCGGGAGCTGAAACCGGAGGCCCCCGCCCGCCCCCCCCCCGGTGCCCCCCGGGGCGCCCCGCTGCCACCACCCCCCCCCCCCCCGGCACCCCGGGGGGCCGCGTCGTGCTGCCCAGCCCCAGCCCCGTGGCGGGTCCCGCTTGCCCCCCAGCTGCCCCCTGCTTTGGGGCCACCTTACCCCTGTCGGTGGCCTCGTCCCGGCGAGGGAGCAGGGCCGGAGGGGCGGGGGGGGGGGCGCGGATCCGGTTTCCCTCCCGCCTGCCCCTGGGGGTGCGGAGAGGGAGTGAGGGCTGGTGGCGACCGGTGGGACAGGGTGGGTGGCAGCATGTTCTTCCTCTTCCGTGGGCCCCAGCGGCGGGGCACCGGCAGCCCTGCGCCCCCCACCTGCCAGGGCATCCCCCGCCCCCACGGCCCCAGTAAGCGGGGAGGCCGCCGCCGCCTCCACCTGACCCCGCAGCTCGTGGGGCAGGGGGGTCCCGGCAATACCGGCACCCTGGGGAGCCAAGGGCGGCTGAGCCATGGCGGTGTGCCCCCCACGGAGCATCGGTGGGCTGCCGAGGAGCCGGGGTCCCAGCTGCCCCCGGCTTTCCAGCAGGTAACCGGCAGCGGAGCAGAGGGCCGGGTCATAGCAGGGCTGGCGGGTGCTGGGGGACCCTGAGTGTCCCCGCGGGGAGGCTGAGGGGCTGGGGAACAGCTGGGCGGCTCCCCACATCTGGAGCAGGGCGGCCAAGCGGGGAATAATCCGGGGGATTATGCGCGGGCGCGGCACCCCCCCCCCCCGCCTGCCCTGCATATCCCCAGATATTCCATAAAAACCTCAAATCCCCGCGCAGCCACGGCCACTATCACACCCGCCCCGGCCCTGGCCCCAGCTTGCCCCGGCGGGGTGGCAGTGCCCAGGACTGCGCCAGCTGGCCCCCCGGGGCCAGGCATGCCCTGCAGCGTGGGGGCAGCCCCCAGCCATGGGCAACTGCACCAAGACCCCTGAGCGGAGGCTCCCCAAGGTAAGACTGGCCCATGCCTGCCCTGGGTGGCCAGCAGGGGGGCTCCCCCCCCTTCGCCGCTGATGCCCGCTCTGCCCTCAGGATGGGAAACCACGCTCCGGCTCCCTGGCCCCTGGCACCGGGGACCCCGAGGAGGCAGCGGAGGCGGCACAGTCTCCTCCGCTGCAGAACTACTCGGTGCTGCAGGGGCTGGTGGGGCCAGCCTGCATCTTCCTGCGGCAGAGCATCGCCATCACCCAGCGGGTACGTGGCCGCCCCCTCCCACACACCACGCGTGCCCGCTGCACTGGGCACCACGCCACTGGCTGCATCCTGTGGCCGCTTGCCGGCCGGCAGGAGATTTAAGGCAGGTTCTCTGGGGGGTCCATGGGAGAAGGACCTCTCCTTTGACTCTTTTCCTTTTCTCTTCCCCAGGACCGGGAGCTGCGGCCCGAAGAGATTGAAGGTGAGGTGCTGCCCTCCTTGGGACTGGGGGTCTTCCCCCTGGTCGGGAGCTGCCCTGGCTGCAGCAGGGTGACAGGCGGGTGGGAGCAAGTGGTGGGGGCATGAGGTGGTGCCGGGGTGCCGGTGGTGACACCACGCTTCCCCCAGAGTTGAAGCAGGCCTTCCGGGAGTTCGACAAGGACCGCGACGGGTACATCAGCTACAAGGACCTGGGCGAGTGCATGCGGACCATGGGCTACATGCCCACCGAGATGGAGCTCATCGAGCTGTCCCAGCAGATCAGTATGTGGCAGGGTGCGGGGGGGGCCCTGTACCTTGCTGGCAGCCGGACCTGGCCCCGGTGATCTCTGCCCCCCTCCCCCCCCCAGTGATACCCTGCTTCTGCCACAGCCGGGGGCAAGGTGGATTTTGATGATTTTGTGGAGCTGATGGGCCCCAAGATGCTGGCGGAGACAGCGGACATGATTGGGATCAAGGAGCTGCGTGACGCCTTCCGTGAGGTGAGGGGATGGGGATAGGGGGATGGCCCAGGTGTGGGCAGGCTGTCGGCACACCAAGGGTGGCTGGCACCGATGGGCACTTGCCCTGCAGTTCGACAGCAACGGAGACGGGCAGATCAGCATGGCGGAGCTGCGGGAGGCCATGCGCAAGCTGCTGGGGCAGCAGCTCAACTACCGGGAGGTGGATGAGATCCTCAAGGACGTGGATCTCAATGGGGATGGCCTGGTGGACTTTGAAGGTAGGGGCCAGGGAGGGGGCCGGGAGCACCCCTAGTAATATTCGGGATGCTCTGCACATATTTTCCTGCCGGCAGAGTTTGTGCGGATGATGTCACGCTGAGGGCAGCGTGTGCCAACATGGGACCCAAGCCCCTGCCGTGCCTTACGAAGAGGAGGGGGCCGTGGAGAAGAATGCCCAGCTGTGGTTGGGGCTGTGCCGGCGCAGCGCAGCGCTGGAGCCTGGGGCGAGGCCCTCACTTCTTCAGCGCTGGAGGCGCTCAGCCTTACCCTTGGCTGCACGCCTGCCCGGCCGCTGAGGTCCAACCGCGGTGCTGGGCGCTGGGGCTGACGCCAGGCCGCTTTTTGGTGCAGATGGCCGGGCTTCGGCCACTCTCGCCCTGATCTTTGCTCTTTCCTGCTCCCCGCCCCACAACGTCCCCCCTTCCCAACCTGACCTCACCCCAAAAAGCCAAACATGCCGGTCCCCTCTCCCCCGGCTGCACCCCAGCCCTGCTGGCTCATCCCTCCCGCCTTCGCTCTGTGCCCTGTACCCGAAGCCGAGCCCTTTGCGTCACCCCCGCTCCCCCCAACCGTGATATAGGGCTAGGCCTGCAGCCACCCCACCGCCCGCCCCCATTATCGCAGCCAGGGCTCAGAGCTGCCCCCGGCCCTGCTCTGTCCTGCTGGGCACCCCAATGCTCTCGGGGCCGGTGGGGCCCCAGGACGCTCCGTCGGGCCCCCGGTGCAGGGGAGGTGCCTCGGGGCTTTGGTGCCCAGCCTGGCTGCCCTCGAGGGGTCAAAGCGGAAAAAAACCGGCAGCCGGGCCCACTCCCCGCCCCGGGCACAGGCTGTGGGGTTTTTGCTCTTTTGAAATTAAACTCTTCGCTCTACGGACTTTAATGTGTCTTTATCTTAGGCTTAAGTAGATTTTCATCCCTCCACCGCTGAGGTGTCCCAGGTACCCCCGGGTGCAGTAAGGGCTGAGGCCCGGAGGTCAGGGTCGCGCCGGGGGGCTCTCCCCCCACACCGGTCCCGGTAGGCCCTGCCCGGGAGCCCGGCCCCCCCCCTACCTGGCCGGGGCTGTGCGGGCGGCACGGGGGGTCCCTGCCCTAGCGGAGGCCCGGTACCGGCCGCGGGGCCCGGGGCTCTCCTCGGCCCCTCAGGGGATGGAGGCGGGGGGTGGGGGGGGAAGGGGCGGGGCGGACGCCGCGTGTCTCCAGGGTGACCGGCAGGCGGGGCGAGGGCGCGCGGCGGCGCGGTGACGTCAGGGCGGCGTCGCGCGCAGGCGTCATCAGGGCGAGCGGCGGTGCCGGTGAGGGGAGGCCGGGTCAGGCAAGGCCGCGGTGGGCCCCGTACAACCGGACCGTGCCGGGGCCGCCGCCGCTCCGCTCTCCCCGGGTCGCGTCGGGTGTGCGGGGCTTGGGCGGAGCTGAGGAGCGAAGGGAAGCGGCGGTACAGCCGGTGGGGGGAGCGCGGGGGGCCGCTTACCGACCCCCCGGCCGCTCTCCAGGGAACCGGGAGCGGCGGGCGGCCGTCGGGGATGTCCTACAAGCCCATCGCTCCCGCCCCCGCTACCCCCGGAGCCGCCAGCGCCAGCCCCGCCCCGCCGGGGCCTGGGGCGCCGCCCGCCGGTGAGCGCACCCCCCCGGTAACGGCGGGGGACCTGGGGGGGCTGGGGCCGGGTGAGGGGCCTGGGGCGGGGGGGGTGCGCAGCCGGTAACCCTCCCCTTCTCGCAGCCACGAGCGTCCCGTCGCCCTCCGGCTCCGTCCCCGGCGGCGCCGCCCCTTTCCGGCCGCTCTTCAATGACTTCGGGCCGCCGTCCATGGGCTACGTGCAGGTGAGGCGCGGGGCGGCGGCGGGCGGCGGGCCCGGGGGCGGTGGGGGCGGCCCTCAGCCCCTCCCTGTGCGCCCCCCCCCGCAGGCGATGAAGCCCCCCGGGGCTCAGGGCTCGCAGAGCACCTACACCGACCTGCTCTCCGTCATCGAGGAGATGGGGAAGGAGATCCGGCCCACCTACGCCGGCAGCAAGAGTGCCATGGAGCGGCTGAAGCGGGGTACGAGGGCGGCGGGGGAAGGGCTGGACCCCGGTCCTGCGTGCCCGGGGGTCCCTTGCCCCACCGAGGGCGGGTTGGGGGCTGATGGAGGGGGGTGTCTGTCTGCTTCTCCCCGCAGGTATCATCCACGCCCGGGCGCTGGTCAGGGAGTGCCTGGCAGAGACAGAGCGGAACGCTCGCACGTAACAGCTGCTGTCACCCGGGACCCCCCGGGACCCCCGGTGGCCCTGCCCCGCTGGCGGCGGGGGGGGCTGCCGTGCTGCCCGTGCTCTCCGCTCTTTATAAATGCGTGTTTTTATAAATAAAGGACGTGGTTGGGAGTCTGCCTCGCGCTGCATCCCCGCGGGGGGTGGGGTGGGGGGTGTCAGTGCCCCGCGGGGGGGTTGTCAGTGCCCCGGGGGCTGCGGCCGGTGACCGGGGAAGGGCTGAGCTGGCTCGGGGTGGGAGGGGGGTGATGTCCGGGAGCTGTGCCTGGGCCGGGAGGTGCGGGAATGTGCCAGCCCCTCTTTTAACACTTGAAAAAAGGCTTTTTTGTATAAATTCCCCCCCTTTCGGGGCCGGCGGTGCCGGCGTCACGGCCCGCAGAGTCGGTCCCTGTGCTGGCGGGGCGCCGGTGGCGACACACGCGGAGTGCCCGTGCAGCGGCGCTCGCCGCCTTCCCGTCTCTGACGTCACGCGCCCCCCCTCCCTACGTCACGGCCGTCTCCGTGGGAACGGGCTGTGATGTCACGAGGCGAGGGGCCGGTTCGGAGCGGCGCAGGTTCGGCGGGGCCGGGGCGCGGCGGGCGGGGGGCAGCGGTGGGACCGGGCGGGCGGGGGGGGCGCGTTGCCATGGCAGCGGGGCGGGTCTGGGGGGCCGAGCGGGGCCGAACCGTGCCGAGCGGTGCCGAACCGTGCCGAGCGGAGCTGGGTCGAGCCGAACGGGGCCGGGCGCCCAGCCGAGCGCTGCCGGGCCGAGCCGAACGGGGCCGGGCGCTCAGCCGAGCGTTGCCGGGCCGGGCCGAGCCAAGAGGGGCTGGGCCGGGCCGGGCTGACGGCCGCCCCCGCAGGCGCTGCCCCCCGCCGCCATGCTCATCAAGGAGTACCACATCCTGCTGCCCATGAGCCTGGAGGAGTACCCGGTGGCTCAGCTCTACATGATCCAGGTGGGGCTGGGGGATGTAGGGGGGCGTGGGGCTGAGCGTGGGGGGTGCAGGGGGCCGTGGGGCTGAGCATGGAGCCTGGGGGATGCAGGAGGCCTTTGGGGCTGAGCCTGGGGGGTGCAGGGGGCTGGAGGGCTGAGCCTGGAGCCAGGGGGTGCAGGGGGCTGTGGGGTGCAGGAGGCTGTGGGGCTGAGCCTGGAGCCGGGGGGTGCAGGGGGCCGCGGGGCTGAGCCTGGGGGTGCAGGGGGCTGTGGGGCTGAGCACGGAGCCTGCGGGGTGCAGGGGTCCGTGGGGCTGAACCTGGGGGTGCACGGGGCTGTGGGGGGCCTGAGGCTGACCCCAAGGGATTAGCAGGGTGTAGGGGGTCAGTGAGGTTTTGGGGGGGGTCCCAGTACTAGGTGTGGGGCTGGGTGTTGTGGAAGGGTGCCAGGTGCCAGCCTGTAGGGGTGCACGGGTCTGGGAGTGGTGGGGGGCTGTGCTCACCCCGTGGCTCGCCCCACAGAAGAAGAGCCGGGAGGAGTCGAGCGGCGAGGGCAGCGGCGTGGAGATCCTGGCCAACCGGCCCTACGCCGATGGCCCTGGCGGTAGCGGCCAGTACACCCACAAGGTCTACCATGTGGGCTCCCACATCCCCAGCTGGTTTCGGGCACTGCTCCCCAAGGCTGCGCTGCAGGTGGAGGAGGAATCCTGGAACGCCTACCCCTACACCCGAACCAGGTGGGACCCGCTGTGGCCGTGGGGTGGGCTGCGGGGCCAGCCGTGGGGTGGGCTGCGGGGCCAGCCGTCCTGCTGGGCTCAGCCCTGTCCCCACGCATCCCCCAGGTACACGTGTCCTTTCGTGGAGAAGTTCTCCATCGAGATCGAGACATACTACCGGCCAGACGCGGGCCAGCAAACCAATGTCTTCAACCTGAGCGCGGCGGAGAAGAGGCAGAGGATTCTGGGTGCGTACGGATGCTGCGAGGCTGGCACGGGGCGCCGGGCAGGACCCGGTGCCTTGCCGGGGCTCCCACGCGGTGCTCCCTGGGCTGAGTGCGTGCCGCCCCGAGGGGCTCAGCTTCCCTGCTGGCTGCAACGTGCCTGGCTTTGCTCTCCCTGCTGGCTCTCACGTTTTGGGGACAGCCTTGGCGGGACCCCGGCAGGGAAGGGCACTGGTGCCCTGAGCCCCCTTCCCACTCCCCTGGCAGTGCTGCTGAACTACAGTCTGCGTTAAGGTGTTTAGGGGGGAAGTTGCGTCCTCTGCCGCCTTCCCTTGCCTGTGTATTTGTTTGCAGCCTTCCCCTTCCTGGTCCCAGCCCTGCCCCACATCATCTGGCACAGCTTTGCCTTCCTGGCCCCTCTCCGGGTATATGTGGGAGCCCACACCGGGCTCCAGCAGGACATTTTGGAGCAGGTGGAGGCAGGGAGGATCTGGAAAAGCATGTCCCCATTTTCCCATCCCCTGCCCTGCTTCCCTTGCTCCCCAGGGCTTTGCTCCAGGTCACTCTCCAGGTCCAGGCCCCTCCACTGCTCTCTGGGGGGAACCGGCAGGCAGAGCCAGGAGCCCGGGGTGGGATTCCTCCCTCGCCAGCGGGTTTGGCCCCGGCCACTGTTGCTTCCCTTTCCCCATGGTGTCAGTCTAGTCGTTTTAGGTACTGGAGTGCAGAGCGTGACGTGCTGCCTCTTAAAATGGAGGCCTAAAATAGGCACTCAGGAAATTATTCATCTGACCTATTTCTGTCATTGGCTCTTGCCGCACCAGGGATGTCCGGCCGGGATGCTGGCAGCTTGGGCCGGGGGGGATGCATTCTGCCCCTGCCACCACCGGCAGCAACCGGGGCCAAGTGGATAGCAGGCAGGGCACAGCCCTGTGCCTGCTGCTTGCTGCCCTGTCTGACTTTTGCCCTGCCGGTGCCTGTCCTGCAGCATCTCGGGGCGTCTGCTGTGTCACATGGGGAGTGGGGCTGGGCTGGGACCAGCCCCAGTGTGGACTCTGCTGGGATTGTGTTTGCCAGCTCTCGCTCTGACCGTGGTGTCCCATAGCACTGACAGATTTAAATCTCATCTCACATTTCAAAAGGCGGTGGAGTAAGGTGGTCTGGGCCAGTCACAGGGATAACTGCTGCATCACCAGTTTTTTTCCCAGCGGTAAAAGCAGACAGACCCACTGGTTGTTGCAGGAGCGATACTGCTGGGAGCCAGTAGATCTCATCCCGGCTCCTCACTGCTGGCCGCAGTGTGCTGCCATCCGAGCCGCTCAGCTGGCACCTCGGGCACTGATTTAAGGGCTCATGTTCGCTTCGCCGCTGCACCTGCCATGTGCCGAGTGCCAGCCTGGGGCTGAGCAGCACTGCTTTGTCAAGGCATCTCTAGTTTGTGTGATGCAGCGGCAGAGGGGCTTTACCCATCGCATAATGATAACTGGGGGGGACAGCGGCACAGGCAGTGGGTGCCAGCCCCGGGGTGCCCTCCTGGCCTCTTGCCGCAGGGTTTGGACACCACGGGTGCTGCTTTCCCAGCCCACAGTGTGTTTTGAAGGCTGGGGAGGTTTGGAGGGTTGGTGGCCCTTTGCGTTGCAGCTGCCCACCACGGGAACAGCCCCGCTTCCAAGCGCCTGCTCTGCAACTGTTCTTTGCTTTTGGAGTCTTAAAAGTCCTCTTCCCCCCCTTTTTTTTTTGGCCCAAGCTGGAGGAAAAGACCAATGGATGCCTCAGGGGCATCAATGGGGGCAAATAAATGTGGGGGCTGGCATGGTCTGGGGGGGCTGGCTGGGGACAGCTCTGTGGGAAGGTCGTGGGGGCTAGCGGGACCCCCGTAGCCCAGGCTGGAGGGAGCTGGCCTGGAGACAGGGCTGGAGCAGCTGAACCACAGGAGATTTTGTGCAGGATTGGGGCTGACTGGCCCCCTCCCAGGGTCTGTTGGCTTATGTTTTCCTGGGTGCCATCCGTGAGCCCCCCTGCCTCCAGTTTTGGGGAGGCCACCCCCATTTGGGGAGAGGAGGGTGTTGCCATCGCACCCCCAAGCTTGAGGGGGGCTCCTCCTGGGTCACATGGTGATTTTGCCATGCTCTATGACCTGTTATCGGGGGACCCTCAGGTCTTGGGGGGTGGGATGGGGTGCAGCTGGTGGGGCTTACCCCTGTGCTGAGCTGCTTCATCTGGCTGTCCTCAGCACCAGCCCCCATGTCCCCCAGGGCCACTCTCCCAGCTGCTAAATCTCCTGGCTAATGCACCTACGTGTGTCAGCCCTGGCTCTTTGCACCCCTGCGCCTCCCCCCATGGCCCCGCCGCCTCTCGCGGCCGCACCACTCCGCACAGTGCCGGATCAGGCCCCCATGCAAGGACGGGATGTGTTCAGGCCCACCCAAGGGTGCCTTTGATGTTATAGCTGCAGGGTGGAGGGTGTTTGCTACCGGCTGTGCTGGGTGCGTGGGTGTGGGAATAATTTGATGGGTGCCCCATCTGATTTTTATGAGTTTTTTCCGCCCGAGGGCAGCTGCCGCCCACATCCCCTCACCAAGTGCCGTGGGGTGACGAGCACTGTTCCCCCCTGCAGACACCATCGACATCGTGCGTGACCCCATCTCCCCTGGGGAATACAAGCCCGAGGAGGACCCCAAGCTCTACCACTCAGCCAAGACGGGCCGGGGCCCACTGGGGGACGACTGGCTGGAGGCAGCCACTGGCGGGCCCCTGATGTGTGCTTACAAGCTCTGCAAGGTGGAGTTCCGCTACTGGGGGATGCAGTCCAAAATCGAGCAGTTCATCCATGACGTGGGTGAGTGTGGGGCAGCTGTGGCGAGCCCTCGACCCCGGCACCTTGGTGCTGCTGTGGGGGAAGGTTTGGGGGACCCCGGGGTGATGCCGGGCTTGCTCCCCCTGCCTTACTCTGCTTCCCCCTCGCAGGTTTGCGGAAGGTGATGCTGCGTGCCCACCGCCAGGCTTGGTGCTGGCAGGACGAGTGGACGGACCTTACGATGGAGGACATCAGGCAGCTGGAGGAGGAGACAGCGCGGATGCTGGCGCAGAAGATGGCCAAGTGCGGAGAGGCTGAGGAGCCCCCTGCCGCTGGGCCCTGTCCTGAGGGGCGGCCAGAGCCAGGGGGTGCCGGTGGGCAGGAGGGGGCCGAGGTGCAGGGGGTGGCTGACGCCTCCCCTGATGATACCTTTGCCAAGCAGTGGTCCACCTCTTCCCGGTCCTCCTACTCTTCCCAGCATGGAGGTGAGAGACCAGGTCTTGCATGGGTGTGACGGGGACCCCTATGTCCCAGCTGCTGCTTTTCTACATAGGAGATCTGTTGAGGGACCCTCTCCTCCCTGGCCTGGGTCTCCCTGGGGGGGGCCTCTGGGTCTGCCAAGTGGTGCTCTAGTGGTGGGTCCCTGGGGTGACCCTGGGGTGGCCCTGGGTCTCTTGGCAGGGGGATCTGAGTGACCTGGGACGGCCCTGGGTCTCCTGGGTGGGCATCTGGGTGACCCTGGGGTGGTCCTGGGTCTCCTAGGTGGGGGTCTGGGTGGCACTGGGTCTCCTGGGAGGGCTCTGGATGGCCCTGGATCTCCCAGGAGTGGCGCTGGGTGACCCAGGGTGGCCCTGGATCTGCCAGAGGGGGGCTCTGGGTGGAGTAACAAGGGGGAGCTTTGGGGAAGGAGTGGGGTCTCGCTGTGGGGGGATGCTGGGTGCTGACCCTGTGCTGGTGGCAGGGGGGGTGTCTCCTCAGAGCCTGTCTGAGTGGCGGATGCAGAACATCGCCCGTGACTCTGAGAACAGCTCTGAGGAGGAGTTTTTCGATGCTCACGGTACGGCAGGGCAGCCCCGTGGCCACAGCTCGGGATTTCAGTGGCAGGGGCTGGGCAGCAGCTTGGGGTGGGCTGGGTGTGCCTGGCTGCGTGCTCTTGGGGTGTGGGTGCAAGCACAGGGGTGCTCCCCCCACCCATGGTCCCCTCCCTGCCACTGCAGAGGACCTGTCCGACAGTGACGAGGTCTTTGCGAAGGAGATGACGAAGTGGAGCTCCAACGACTTCTTGGACACGCTGGAGCGGCCAGTGGAGCTGGATGAGGCACTGGGTGAGCAGTCGGGGGGCCCTGGCCCCAAATCCTGGTGTAGGTGTCCTGGGACGGGGCTGACCCCTGCCTGGGCACCCCAGCCAGGCTCACCGGGGCTGTGTGCTCACAGGGGACGGAGCCAGTGCCACCAAGGTGGATGGCGAAGGACTGGGGGCGACTGGTTTCCCCGAGGTGTGTGCCCCACTTGTCCCTTCCCTCGGGTCGTGCCCCCTGGCCATGCTTGCCAGCACGGGTGCCAAGGGCAGCACTCTCCTTCCCGCAGGGCGGCTTGGTGGAGAGCGCGGCACAGGCATGCCGGATCCACGCGCTCTTCCTCATCCTCCACAGCGGCAACATCCTGGACCAGGGAGTGGGAGAGCCGGGCTCCAAGCAGGCAGATGTGCAGACGCTGGTGGCCACCTTCGACGCCGTCACCCGTGTCCACTTCCCCGAGGCGCTGGGGCATGTGGCGCTGCGCCTGGTGCCTTGCCCACCCATCTGCGCTGCTGCCTACGCCCTCGTCTCTAAGTATGGATGGCAGCACCCTGTGCCAGGGATGGGTACCGTGCCACGAGGCGAGGCAGGGGCTGTCCGCCTGAAAAGCCACCCCAGAGCTGTGGGAGGGGACCAGGGAGGTGGTGGCCTCGAAGAGGAGACTTTCCTTCTCCTGGTGTAGCATCCAGGACAAGTGATGGGATGGAGATAACTTCTGGTGCAGCATCCTGGGGCGAGTGGGTGTCATGCGGTGGGGTGGGGACATTGGGGCAACCTCCTTCATCCTCCCCTCCGTGTCCCTCAGGCTCAGCCCCTACAGCCACGACAGGGACAGCCTGTCCAGCAGCCAGGACCACATCCCGCTGGCAGCCCTCCCGCTGCTGGCCACCTCCTCGGGGAGCTACCAGCACGCTGTGGGTGCTGTCATTGCCCGTGCCAACCAGGCGTACAGCGCTTTCCTGCATTCCGGGGAGGGAGCCGGCTTCTGCGGGCAGGTGAGAGGGGATTTGGGGGAGCCTTTGCTCCGGGCTCCAGCTGGGGCTGTGCCCCTGGGGGCTCTGTCCTTCGTCGCCCTTGGCACGGGTGTGTGCTGTCCGCAGGTGGTGCTGCTGGGGGACTGTGTGGGCGGCATCCTGGGCTTTGACGCGCTCTGCCAGAGCCGGGCAGGTGCAGGGGGCAGTCGCAGCAGCAGCCGCCGCGGCAGCCTGGTGAGTGCCGGCACCCTGCCACGTGCCAGGGGCGGGAAGGGGGTCCGTGCCCCTGGGTGCGGGGTTGACTGGGGTGCTGGTGGGGGTTAAGTGTGGGCCGGGCACTTGCTGCCTCTCCCCCTACAGAGCATGGAGCCCGTCTCCCCCGAGCTGTGTGGCAGCAGGGACCCGCTGGCCGACGGGGCGGACGGAGCCACAGGATCCAGCCAGACCAGCCCCGAGCCGGGGGCACAGCTGCCCTGCCGAGAGCAGGGGGACAGCCACCATCACAGCTCCTCGGGCAGGTGAGAGCAAGCGGGGGGTGGTCTGCAGCACTGTGGCCCATCCCTGTGGGAGCCCTTGGGAGCCCTCCTGGCCTGACTAATTTTGCGCTTTATGGAAAGGGCGAATTTCCCATCCGCACCAGCCTGGGGAGGAGCATTGCATGGGGGCAGCCTGCCCTGGGGGCATCTTGCTGGAGCTCTGCTGCTTCCAGCAGCAACTCCAGACTATCAGAGCCATGCTGGGCACAGCTTTGTCCCCAGGCTGGTGGCAGCGGGACAGTGCTGTCCCTCCCCATGCCCACCAGCCCCACTGTCCCAGCTTGCAGGCCAGCGAGGCTCCGCTGGAGGCAGAGGCACCGCGGAGTGGCCCCATGCCGCTGGACGGGGCAGAGGGCACCAGCACCCGCCTCGACTTTAAGGTATCCGGCTTCTTCCTCTTTGGCTCCCCGCTGGGGCTGGTGCTCGCGCTGCGCAAGACCGTCATGCCCGCTCTGGATGGTGAGGACCCCTGCCAGCCACGGTGCCAGCCCCCAGCCCTCCCTGCAGGGCTTGAACTCTTGTCCCTGACTCGTGCTCCCTCTGCAACCCCCGGGACCTCCCCAAAAACCCTGCCTGGGTTTGAGCCCCTTGTGCACCCAGCCTTGGCTGTGTGGGTGTCGGCACTGGTGTGTGCCCAAGCATCCCCTTCCCTGCACTGTGCCAGCCGCAGCTCGTCCCTGGCTGTCACCGATGTCCTGGGTTTGCCTCCCCTTTCCTCTTACCCAGTCTTGCTTTTTCCACCTTGGGCGTTGAGTTCCCTGCCGCACTGCCCTGTCCCCGCCGGGCTCCTCGCTGCGCAGGCTGGGCAGCCCCGACGCCCCGTCTCTGCCGCAGTGGCCCAGCTGCGTCCCGCCTGTGAGCAGATCTACAACCTCTTCCACGCGGCCGATCCCTGCGCTTCTCGCCTCGAGCCCCTCTTGGCCAAGGCCTTCCACGCTGTCCCACCACTCAGTGTGCCCCGCTACCAGAAGTACCCCCTGGGTGACGGCACCTCGTCCCTGCTGGGTGAGCAGCCCCTACGCCGGGCTGGTCCTGGGCACCCTGGGGTGCGGTGCAGGCTCTAGTGCATCCCAGAGCACCCACGGCACCACAGCAGCCCAGCTGCGGTGGGGGGAGAGTGATGTGCGAGCCCTGCCCACCCCTCTGGGGCTCTGTTGGAGGGCTGGTCCCGGGGTGGGTGGTGTCCCCTTGGGGCTCTGGGTTTCCTCACTTGGCTCTCTCCACAGCGGAGGCCCTGCAGATGCATTCTGCCCTGTTCCTGCCAAAGGTGGACGTGGCTGCACCCCCTACCCCCACCGGCAGCTTCGGGGGCTTCTGGAAGGGCAGTGAACTGGGAGAGCCCCCCACTCCCGCCAGCACCAGTGAAGTTGTCAAGAGTAAGTGCCATTCCCTGCCCATCCCATCCCATGCCGGCACCTTGGGATCTATGATGCAGGATAAGGTCTGGGGATGGATTCATTCGAGCTTTCCCCGCAGTCCTGGAGCGCTGGTGGGGCCCAAAGCGCATTGACTACTCACTGTACTGCCCCGACGCCCTGACCGCCTTCCCCACCATCACCCTGCCCCACCTCTTCCACGCCAGCTACTGGGAGTCCTCCGACGTGGTGGCCTTCATCCTGCGCCAGGTACGGCGGGCATGGTGGGCTGGGCGGCACGGCTCGCTGGGGCTAGCAGGGGCTGAGCCGGGGCTGTGCTCCTTGGCAGGTGATGGAGAAGGAGGGGCCGCAGCCGGCCGAGAGCGAGGAGAGCTCTATCTACAGCCCCGCCATCCCCCGGGAGAAGTGGCAGCGCAAGCGCACCCAAGTGAAGATCCGGGTGCGTGCCTGTCGGCAGCCTGACCCTTCGCTGGGGCTCTGGGGCTTTGGCCGTCACTGGCTGCCGGGGCAGACCCTGGCCACAGGGTGATGCAGCCAGAGGGTTTGCTCCCGTCTGCCAGGAGGATGCCAGGATGGTCCCACAGCCCGGTGGGGCCCCTGTGCCACCTCAGGGGCTCCCTTGGGTGCCAGCTGCATCCCCAGGGCAAGCTGCTGAGACCCTGGTGTCCCTGCAGAACGTGACGGCCAACCACCGGGCCTGTGACGTGATCGTGTGTGAGGGCAAAGCGCAGGTCCTCAGTGGGCGCTTCATGTACGGACCCCTGGACGTGGTGACGCTGACGGGCGAGAAGGTACTGCTGGGTCTGCGGGTGCCACCAGCACCCCATCAGGTGGGGCAGGGATGTCCAGGAAGGAGCGCGGGGCTGGTGTCACCCATAGCAGGGGAAGGGATGTGGTGAACAGGGACTCTGTGTGGGGTGGTGGGTGAGGGTTGTAAGGACTTTAGATTGGGGACGTGGCAGGATCTGGAGGTTCAGTCCGTGCTCGGCTCTTTTCCCTCTCCCAGGTGGACATCTACATCATGACACAGCCACTGTCAGGGAAGTGGCTGTACTATGGCACCGAGGTGACGAGCGGCAGCGGGCGCCTGACCTTCACCATCCCTCCAGACAAGGCTCTGGCCATCGGCATCTACCCCGTGCGCATGGTGGTCAGGTGAGACGCAGGTGTGCTGTGCCATCCCGGGTGCCCCTCCGGCCCCTTGGGCAGAGCTGGTGCTGAGCCCTCCCGCTCTCCCATCCCAGGGGGGACCACAGCTACGCCGAGGCGTACCTGACGGTGGTGGCCCGGGGCACAGAGTCAGTCGTGTTCAGCATCGATGGCTCCTTCACTGCCAGCGTCTCCATCATGGGCAGTGACCCCAAAGTGCGGGCAGGGGCTGTTGACGTCGTGCGGTAGGTGCCCTTTGATTAAGGGGGACAATCCTCCCCTCCTTGCATGGTGTGGTGACAACCCAGTTGGGGTAGCGAGGGGCACTGGAGCAGGCTGCCTTCCCAGGGGTGAGCTGGGGGCTCTCCCACCACCCCTTGGCCCAGAAAGTCTTCACAGTATCTCTGCGCTAGTGCCTTCTTGTGGGAAAATACTCCTGCTTTTGGTCCTGCAGCTGTGCTGTGCCCTCAGCCTTGATAAAGACCCCTGGGAGGAGGCAGGTTTTGGAGGCAGCGCCCACGTGTGCTGTGTTGGGAGATTATTGGTGGCTTCCCGCCAGCAGGACTGTCCCCACACAGGCTCCTGGCAGCAGCGCATGTCCCCTCCTAGGCACTGGCAGGACTCGGGCTACATGATCATCTATGTGACGGGACGCCCTGACATGCAGAAGCATCGTGTGGTGGCCTGGCTCTCTCAGCACAACTTCCCCCACGGCGCAGTCTCCTTCTGCGATGGGCTCACCCACGACCCCCTGCGCCAGAAAGCCGCCTTCCTCCAGAGCCTGCGCACCGAGGTGGGGATGGGGATGCTGGCCCGGCTGGGGACACGGGGTTGATGGTGGTGGAGGGGTAGCGTGGGCTGTGCCACAGCCACCTCCGTCCCGGGGGGTGGGGTAACAGCGCATGCGGAGATGCTCGGAGCTGGACCAGGCTGTGGTGGTGGAGCTGGCACCCTTGCCCACGACGAGGCACAGAGGGGCAGCTCCCAGCCCAGGGGTGTTGCAGCCATCCCCTTGTAAAATGAGGGTGTCCCCGTCCCCTGGGGGTTGCTGTCCCTGCTGGGAAGGGTCGGTCCCTGCCCTAACACTCTTGTTCGTGAGCAGGCAGAGATTACCATTGTCGCTGGCTACGGCTCCACCAAGGATGTCTCCGTCTACAGCTCGCTGGGGCTCACGCCGGCGCACATCTACATCGTGGGTCGGGCCGTCAAGAAGTTCAATAACCAGTGCCAGGTAGGGTGGCGCGGCTGGGGCTCCTGGGGGGAACTGCTGACCCCACCATGGCGGTGTGAGTGTGGTGGCTGGGGCTGCCGGCTCACGCTGTGTCCCCTGCAGTTCCTGTCCGAGGGCTACGTAGCCCACCTGGCTCAGCTGGAAGCCTCAGCCCTAGCCCACTCCCCCAAGGGACCCCCACGGCCTGTGCTGGGCAAAGGCACCTATGGCTGCCCAGCGCCCGTCGACTTCCTACGGAAGCAGAGCCAGCTCCTGCGGTCACGGGGCTCCAGCCAGGCGGAGCGGGATGGGGGACCCCCGCCAGCCCCCCCTGGCCTGCCCCGGGCCAAGCCCCGCAGCGTCAGCCTCAAGCTGGAGGGTGAGGAGTGAGGGTGGCACAGCCACTGTGTCCCCCCTCCACCGCAGCCTTCATTTCCCAGCCGGGAGCACCGGGGGCTGGAGCCTGCCACGGGCCTTGAGCCCATAGGAAGGAGACAAGGGCGCTGGGTCCCCAGAGACTGAGGGGCCCTGGGAGACGGCACTCCGAGCCCTGCTGAGATCCAGGGCGATGCCCTCGGGACTGAGCCACCCTGGGTCCCCCCTGCTGCCCCCCAGCTCTGCCTCCGCCCCGCTGCCCTGTCCCCCTCCGGTCCTTGGGGCTGTAGAGCTGCGCTGGGCAGTGCCTGGTGGAATTTCTCCCCCCGCCCCCCAGCCCCGAGGAGCTGGTGTGTTGCCCTCCGGGGTGATCTGTCCCCAGGCAGCATTGTGGGGGCTGCAGCCCTGCCCCAGGGCGAGCGGCACCCCCCTGCTCCCCTCCTATTTATTTCCGTTCAGTGTTGCCAGCTGCAGGGCAGAGGAAGGGCTGGCATTCAACGGCGGTTCCTCTGTTCTCTTATTTTCGTTTCGGTGTGAATAAAGCAATGTAAAGACGAGGCGCCGGTACCCGTGTCTGCTCTGTACCTGCCAGCCACGGAAGGTGGCACCAGGGCTGCCAGCCACCAGCAGAGCCCTGGCCTGGGGAAGCCTTGGACCCGGGGACACGGTGTCACATGGGGAGGTGGTGTTGGGGCAGCATGGTTTGGTCAGGGGTTGTTTAGGACACGTCATGGCGGGGAAGGGCACAGCTTGGGGTGTCTCTGGGTTGCACCGCTGCTCTCAGGTACGCGTCGATGCCGGCATTAAGCCGTACGCTGCGTGAGCGGTTAGAGCTTTTGTGCAAGAGGAGAGCCATGGTGCTAGGGCAGGGGTGGAGGGAGTGTGGGGCAGGCAGAGGAAAGCTGCTGGCTCAGCCACCCTGCTGTCACCTGTGGGCTGGCGTGGGGTGAGGGCCAGGGGGTCTGGGGTGCTGCAGCGGCGTGGGCTTGGCTTTGACCTCCTGCAGCACCGGGCCGTGGGGGGGCACGTGCTGACACAGCCTCTGTGTGCATCAGAGCTCTTTTACACCGTGAGCCCAGGACGGAGCTTTCTTCCTGTCTCTACACCTTAGAACAGTCATTTAGCAGCTACAACACATCCATTGCTCACCACAGCAAGATAAAGGCTTGTTTTGCAGCGAGTTTGCAAGGCCTCAGGGCCAGGGCTTGCCAGGCTCCACCCTGCTGACCTGTTCCTGGCCTGCCTGCAGGGTTTTTACCTCATTTACCTGTAACAGCAAATTTTCTGAGTGACCAGGTGCCTGTGAGTAGTTTTACTTCTGTTTATATTGGCATAGCACAACCAGAGTTTTATATAGATAGCACTAACAAGCAGTTATTCTATATAAAATATTTACGATGCTGACATGATGATGTACTATAGAGGAAACACCGGCTTGGGATGATAGCAGCAGCCTTGAGAAGTGACGACGGAGGACGTGGCGTGGAGTACAGGCGTGAACGGGCAAGAGCCGGGGCTGAGGCTCAGCAACGCAGCCCCCACGGCCATGAACAGCTCAGCCAGCCCCAGGTGCGGTGGCTCAGCTCAACATAAAGTATAAAAACATCAAACAAAGAATAAAAGAACTTGGCAGAGAGCAGCAGGGTTGAGCTCGTGTCACCCCACGCGTCCGTTCCCGGCGTGATGATGAGCACAGTGTGGAGCCCGGCAAAGAGCTTCCCCTTCTGTCTGTGCTTCAGCCGTGCGCTGTGATTGCTACACGCTGCTTAATACTGCGACTTAAGTGCACTGCCGTGTCACCGGGCCATGGCGAGCTCCCGGGCCACTTCAAATGACTTCAAATAAGTAAAATTTGTATTAAACATTAATAAACATCAATGAACATTCCACATGTGGAATATCTAAAAGGACCTGTTCAGAGAGCGGTGGGCTCTCCGCTGCGACTGTGGGCTCTAGTGCGAGAAGATGCCCTTGAAGCGGATCTTGTCCTCGGCGTCCTTCTCCCGCAGTCGGGCTTCCAGGCTCCGCAGCTCCTTGGAGACGACGGGGCGCAGCGAGGGGTCGAGGGCCAGCACTTTGGCAAAGTCAGCCTGTGCCTCTGCCACGTTCCACACCGCCGCGTGGGCCTTCCCCCGCTTGAAGTAGGCCTTGACGTTGTCTGCGGGGAGAGAGCTGCTGGGCTGGCAGAGCGCAGGGGGGGCTCCCTGGTACCTGCTCGCTCCGCTGGCGTGCACCACGGCTGGCCAGGCTGGCCCGCCGCTCCTTACCCTCGTACTTGTTGAGGATGGAGGAGCAGTGATCCAGCACCTCGTAGTACTCCTCGCACTGCAGCTTGCACTGGCAGTAATTTAACAGGAGGGGTGTGATCTTCTGGTCAAGCTCGATCCAGTCCGGAGAGCCGGGCTGTTCCTGCAGGATGAGACAGAAGAGGGAGAGTGAGGGGAAGCTCCTAAGAGGGCTGCAGGGAAGACTGTATGCCCCCCAGCCAGGGCGGTGGGGGAGCCCCACCTTCATCTGCAGGTTCTTGAGACAGGCGATGGCATCGTAGTATTTGGCAGCTGCCTCCTGCACCTTGCCCTGCCGGTACAGCTCGTTGCCTTCCTTGTGGATCAGGGGTACAGCCTGCAGCTTCTCCTCATCCGTCATGGCCCACGGATCCTGCTGATAGGAGCCGGGCGCCTCCACCTGCCAGCACCCCGTCGTGAGGGCAGAGCCCCAGCGCCCCGCCGCCCGCAGCCTCCACCCGGGGCATGGGTGCCACCGGCCATCCTTGGGCTGCCCCCGTTGGCACGGTGCCTCACCTTGAGCACTTCGATGTCGAAGATGAGGGGCTGGGGGTTCTTCTGGAGCTCGTCGAGGTCGGGGTAGCCCAGGGAGTAGTGCTCGTGCAGCTGGGCGATGCTGCAGCAGTGCCGCTGCCCCTCCAGCGGGTCCTTCCCCGCTGCGATGTTGCGCAGGCTCTTGGACACCAGCGGGTAGAGCACCACGTGCTGTGGGGCAGGGGGAGGTGGCGCTGGGCCGGGCTGCTCCCAGGGTGGGGACAGGGACGTCCCCGGGGTCCCACCGCGGGGCCGGGGGCGAGGCGAGGCGATTGCGCCAAGTGTGAGTGAAGGCCACGCCCCCACACCGGCAAACCACGCCCTGCAGGGCATAAAGCCCCAACAAACCACGCCCCCAAGCGCACAGGCCGCTCACAGCGAGCATCAAGCCCCGGCCCCAAGCCCCGCCCACCTTGGCGTCGCAGCGGAAGCGGGCGCGCTCGCCGGCCCGCATGGTGCGCAGCACCGCCTCCCACACCGGCAGCTTGAACTTCTTGCCCACGATGAGCTCCATGGGCTTCCCCCGCGCCCGGCTGTCGTCCAGCGGCGTCTCCTCGTCCCCACATCGCAGCGTCCGGTAGTGAAAGGTGGCCTGAAGGGGGACAAGGAGGCCGCGGCGTCACCATGGCGACCGGGGGGGGGAGGGGCTGCACATGCGCGCTGCGCCGTCCAGCCCCCCCTCCCCCGCCCCCACCCGTCCCCTCGCCCCCGTCTCCGTCCCGGCGGCGGCGGTGCGGTTCTGACCTTTGTGCCGTCGCGGAAGTCGGGCAGCGGCCCGGTGCCCTCCCGCAGCACCTCCTTGTACACGCCGTCCGCCCGCAGCTGCTCGACCTGCTGCGCCATCGTCCCCGCGCCGCCCGCCCCGCCCCGCCTCGGCCGCCTCCGCCGCCGCTCGGCTCTTTCCGGAGCAACGCGGCCGCGCGGCGGCGCCCCCTGTCGGCGGGGGGTGGGTACGGCGGGGGCGGGCGGGGACTGCGGGCCGTGGGCGGGGCCAGCGCCAGGCAGCGCTTTCCGCCGGCCCCGGGCGCCCTTTGGGGGAGCCACGCGTGGAATTCAGGGATCAAAACCTCTCGTGAACCTCGGCCACCGCCCTCTCCCGGTGTCCCTGGCCCGCGGGGGGGGTCACTGCTAGCCCTGGGGACACCAAAGCCATGTCATCCCCTCTTGCCATTCCCGGCGGGGTCCCCATTCTCAGTGGGGTACCCATCCCTCGCAGGGCCCCCATCCCTGGCAGAGTCCCCGTCCTTGGTGGAGTCCCTATCCCCAGCAGGTCCCCATCCCCTGTGGGATCCTCATCCCTGGCAGGTCCCCATCCCCAACTGCTCCCTGGTTGCCATGTGTGGGCAGGAGGGACAGGCAGCTACAGCCGGTCCCCACTGCACCACCAGCGGGGACGTTCCATGTGACACCAGCACTGGGCTCAGAGACACACACACACACACACCCCCGGCCTCGAGGTGACACAGGGCCATTTGCAGGTGGCAGGCCCCCAGCCCCGCGCGGCGGCCAACAGCATGTGGCGGTGCTGCCCACGCTGCCTGCAGCTGTGCCCCCCGTGTGGTCACACCACCACCAACGGCTGCTGCTGCGTGTGGCCCCTCGCCCGCCTGTGCTTCCGCAGGTGGCTGGGCCCTGCCGCTGCCAGCAGGGTTTGGGGCTGTCACTGTGCTTGTGGCGGTTTTGCCTGGGCGGGCACATCTGCAGCCCCTCACCGCCTGCTGCATCGCCTCCTCCTCACCCTGCACCGCGTCCCAGCGCCCCGGCCCTGCCGTGGCCACCAGCATTGCTCAGCGCTGACAGAGCCTGCCAGATCCCGTGGCCATGGGTAGCTCGGCCCCATCCCCATCCTCACACACAGCTGAGGCCTCGCGGGAGCTCATGCTCCTTCCCACCTCCCACCTCCCCCCACATTGGATTTTGCTGGTGCTCGGTCCCGGCTTAGCCAGGCGGGTTGCCCCTGGCACCAGCTCAGCTCCCTGCTCCCCTCAGCAGCATTAACCGCAGGCAGGTGTGGGCCCGCGGAAGCACGGTGTTCCCGGCAGCGCTGCAGGTGGCTGGGGAGCCACGTGTGGTCGATGCCAACGTCGGGGTCCCTGCCTGGGGGGAAACCGCCTCCTTCCTGCCCGCGCTGTTGCTGGACGCCAGGCACACCTGCAAGCAGTGCCGCCATGTGCCGCCGGCATCCTCAAGGAGCTAGGGACGTGCCACCTGCAAACAGGAGGGAGCCTCGGGGCTGCTTTCACCTCGGTGTCCCCCGCCTTGGGGGTCTCCAAGCATCCCAGGGAGGGGAGCACCCCAAGAATGGGTGCTGGGGTCTTGGGGCTTTGCTCCGTGCTGGTGCAGAGGGCAGCCTCGTGGAGGCTTTGGTAGATTTGGGGGTGAATCCTGTTGCCACAAGGACTGGGCTTCACCGGGCTCTGGCAGCAGGGTGAGCTCCATGGGCGGACACGAGTGGGAAGGGTCCATGTGCCCTGTGCTGGCGGCAGGTGCCTTGGGGAGGCCTGGCCTCCCCCCGAGGACATCCGGGTACCGACCCACCATGGCGAGATGTGTGACGCCAGAAGCGGAGCTGAGCCTCATATTTGGGCACGGAGCAGGTTATTGGAGGCCGGGCCCCGGCAGCTGGGAGATAACCCACTTGATAACGGCTCAAAAGGTGCTGCCGCCTCCATTGGCTCCCTGCTGCGGTGCTGCCCATATATACCCCACCCCACCCTGGGGGGGTCCGGGACAGCAGGATGATGCCTGTCAGGGTGCTGGGGCTTCTGCTGTGTGTGAAGCTCTGGGGGGGTGAGCAGCAGGGCTGGAGGCAGCAGCCATGGGGCAGGGACCCCCCTCCGGCTCTGGGCTCAGCACCCTCCTTGCTGCAGGCACCGAGGACCTGCGGCTGGTGGACGGAGGTGGGCGCTGCGCTGGCCGGGTGGAGGTGAAGCACAGGGACGAGTGGGGCTCAGTCTGCAATTACGACTTCGACTGGGATGCCCGTTGGGCCGCCGTGGTGTGCCAGCAGCTGGGCTGCGGCGCGGTGGCCCATGCATCCGTCTATGCCCCGTTTGGGCAAGGCACCGGCCGAATCTGGCTGCAGCCCTTCTTCTGCCGGGGTGACGAGAAGACGCTGCAGGACTGTCCCCACTTTGGCTGGGGAGAGCACTTCTGCGGCCACGAGCGGGACGTGGGGGTGACCTGCAGAGGTGAGGTGGGGAGACTGGCCATGCTGGGACACCCGCCGTGTGCCAGGGCATCCCTGGGCAGGGCTGAGACCGTGCCGGTGCCCTGGTACAGATGCGGTGGAGCTGAGGCTGGTGGGTGGTGAGGATCCCTGCGCCGGGAGGGTGGAGGTGAAGCTGCAGGGACGCTGGGGCACGGTGGCAGATGAGAGCTGGACCATGGAGGACGCCGAGGTGGTGTGCCGGCAGCTGGGTTGTGGCTCGGCCATCAACTCCTATGACGCCAGCAGCCGCTTCGGCAGGGGGTATGGCCCCATCAACCTGGCTATTGTCAGCTGCCGCGGGGACGAGGCCACCCTCTGGGACTGCGAGATCCGCGGCTGGGGACCCTACACCGGCGTTCACAACTTTGACGCTGCTGTCGTCTGCCAAGGTAGGAGCTGGGTGGCGGTGGGGGACATGCCGAGCCTGGTGCATCCCCCTCCGCTGACCCCCACAGCTGTCCTGGTAGGGTTTGCCCGGCTGATCGGTGGTGACGGTGCCTGTGACGGGCGGCTGGAGGTCTGGCAGCACCGAGCCTGGGCCAGCGTCTGCGAGGACCACGTGGACATGAAGGCTGCCCAGGTGCTGTGCCAGGAGCTGGGCTGCGGCGCGGCACTGGCCGTCCACGGTACCGGCTGGTTCGAGTCAGAAGCGGGGCTGCGGTGGGACCAGGGGTTCAAGTGCACTGGCACCGAGCCCCTCCTGTCCCGCTGCAGCCGCCAGCCGCCCCGTGGCCAGGGCTGCGCCAGCCACGCCAGCATCGTCTGCTCCCGTAAGCGCTGGGGATGCTGGGGGGTGCTGCTGGGGGGTGCTGCCAGGGGGTCCCTGCACCGTCCCCCCCTGCCCTCAATGCCCTTTCTGCCACAGCTTACACAGGTTTTCGGCTGGTTGGCAACAGCTCGAGCTGCACCGGGCGGGTAGAGGTGGAATTGGGGGGGACGTGGGGGTCCCTCTGCGCCACTGGCTGGGACCTGCCTGATACCCACGTGTTGTGCCACCACCTTGGCTGTGGCCCTGCTGCCACCGTGCTCCCGGGAGGCTCCTTCGGCAGCGGGGACGGGCCACTGCAGCGGCACGCCTTGGTCTGCAGCGGGAGCGAGCGGCACCCGGGCAAGTGCCCCACAGCGGTGCTGGGGGAGCCCGCCTGCCCCCCCGGCCACGCCGCTGCCATCAACTGCTCAGGTCTGTATGGCACCCACTAGGAAAAAGCCTGAAGGGGCTTTTGGGACACCCCAAAAATCGGGAGTGGAAGACGCAAGGTCATTTTAGGGCAAAGGGAGGGCCACGGCCCCATGGCCCCGCCGGTGATTTTGCAGGCATTGCCGAGCCCCTGCGGCTGGTGGAGGGGGAGAGCCGGTGCGAGGGGCGGCTGGAGGTTGCCACAAGACCCGGGGCCTGGGCCCGTGTGCTGGCGGGGCTGTGGGATGACTGGGGTGCCAGCGTGGTGTGCCGGCAGCTGGGCTGCGGTGTGCCGGAGAAGGTCTACGCCATGGCGGGCTCAGACACAGCGGAGCTGCAGGGGCTGTGGTGTGCCGGCACCGAGGAGAACGTGGCCCAGTGCAACGTCTCGGGGACGGCCGCCACACCAACCAGCGGCCCCGAGGAGGTGGCCATTGTCTGCTCGGGTGAGTGTGCCGGGAAGGGCCGGGGGTGCCAGCACCCTGAGCGGCTGCCCCAGCCCGGTCCCCTCCGTGCCTCGCAGGCAGCCAGCGGGTGAGGCTGGCGGGCGGCCCTGGGCGCTGTGCCGGGCGGGTGGAGGTCTACGTCAATGGCACCTGGGCCACCGTCTGCCAGGACACCTGGGACCTCCTGGATGCCACTGTCGCCTGCCGCCAGCTGGGCTGTGGGGTGGCACTGGCGGCACCCAGCTCGGCTCGCTTCGGTGCCAGCACGGGGCCGCTGTGGCTGGGTGCCGGTGGCTGCACCGGGATGGAGGCGTCTCTCTGGGACTGCCCGGCCTCGGCATGGCACGGCTGCCAGCGCGGTGGTGGGGCGGGTGCCATCTGCTCAGGTCAGTGCTGTGTCTCCCCAGGTTGGGGACCATCCCCCCCGTGGGGGTCCCAGCCTGGCTGTCCGTGACCCCCCGCACCCCCTTGCAGAGCAGCTCTCCCTCCGGCTGGTGGGCAGCAGCAGCCGCTGCAGTGGGCACCTGGAGGTGCTGTACAATGGCACTTGGGGCCGCGTGTGTGCCAACGGCACCAGCCCCGCCACGGCCACCGCAGCTTGCCGGCAGCTGGGCTGTGGCGACGGGGGGAAGCTGATGGCTGCCTCTGCCCGGGCCTCGGCCCCTGCCTGGCTGGCCTGGGTGAGCTGCAAGGAGGGGTCCCGCTCGCTCTGGCAGTGCCCCTTGGCACCCTGGCACCTACAAGCCTGCAGCCCCGGCGGGGACACCATCATTGCTTGTGATAAGGACATTGATGGCAGGAGCGGGACGCCCACCCTGTCTCCAGGGAGCCACTGCCCAGATGGTGCCGATTGCACAGGTAGCTCTGCCCATGCCAGCAGCCCCCTGTGCCAGGATGGCCGGGGTCCGCCTGCTCACACTGCCTGGCCATGTCCCCACAGATGACCCCAGCAGCATCACCCCGACAGCAGTGGCAAGGACTGTGCCAGTGCCAACGATCCTGTGCATAGTGCTGGGGACACTGCTGTGCCTGACCCTGGGTGTCCTGGCCGTGCAGACGTGCCGTGCCCGGGCTTGGTGCCAAGGTGGGTCCTGGCTGGTGGATGCCAGGGAAAAGCTGGTTTGGGGGTCCCGGGCTCCCCCTGCTGTGGGCAGTGGGTGGCCCCAGTGCCACCCACGCTGCCCATGGCCCCAGGTGAGCACTGCTTATTCTTTCAGGCCCTGGTAGAGCTGCAGGTGCCATGGGTGATGCTGTCTATGAGGAGCTGGAATACGCCTTGACGCCGGCGTACCAGGAGATGCCCAGTCGCTTCGGTCAGTGCCACCCCCCATGCCCGGCACCCTTCCCTGAAGCGGGGGGGAGGCTCTGCCCCCCAGCCTCACCGCAGCACCGTGTCCTGGTGGTGCGGCACTGTGTTGTGGGGGGTGTCCCTGGTCCCACCGTGGCCCCACTCTGTGGCATCGGGCAGTGCCGGCTCTGGCCACCCCCAACACCCCATGTCCCCCCTCCAGGGTCTCTGTCGGAGGGGTCGGAGACAAAGTTGCCGTATTACACTGGGGATGACGTGGAGGAGAGTGACCCCAAGGCAGCCTCAGGTAAGGGCACGGGGGCAAGAAACCAGTGGGGAGCCCTGGGGAGGGGGGACACAGCCAGGTTTTGGGAAGCTGCAGGGACACGGCCGCCCTTGCCTAGGCAAGCCCAGCTTGACTGCAGCTCTCATTAGCAAAGCATCACCTTCGCCTGCCGATGAATCCCTCCTGCAGCTCTGCCTGAGAGCGTGCGGCCCCAGTGCCACAGGCACATCCCCGGTGGTGTGGCTGGAGGGGGGGTGGCACAGCCAGACCCCTGCCATGGCCTCCAGTTCACTCCCATGCACCCCGGTGCCTGTCCCAGACTCCCCTGCCCTGCTTGAGCATGGCGCCCCGGACGGCTATGATGATGCCACGGCCGTGCCAGAAGAGTCTCCTGCTCCCAGCACTGGGGATGTCTCCAAGGGGGTGGCACGGCCGAGCTGGGGCTGTGTCTCACCCACAGGTAAGAGGGGCCACACCTGCCCTGTCCCCTGGAGAGCCACTGCTGGGGGGGGGGGGGGTGTTGGCTGTGGTGGCAGGCAGGGAGCAGGCAGCAAATCCATGGAGGCTGCAGCAAGACCCCACTTGGGGTCTGGCATGAGGGACATAAAGCAGCCCCTCCCCAAGGCACCAGCCTTTGCTGTCCCCCAAGGTGGAAGCAGTCCCCCTCCAAGTCCCCCAGAAGCCACCACAGACCCCCTGGCACAGCCCCCGAGGGACACAGACTATGACGATGCTGATGTCAGCACCCTGGCGACATCACTGTGAGGACACCCGGGCTGCACCGCGGGGTCCCCTGGGAAAATGTCTGCAGGGTGGGGGGGTTCTGTCCCCAAGAAAGGGTGGCCCTGGCCACAGAAGTCACCTCTCCCTGCCCAGAACCGCAGTGCAGCAGCAGAACAGCTCCTGTGTCTCTCCCACGAGCAGTGCTGCAGGGATTATTTTTTATTATTATTATTTCACTGGGAATTTATCTTTTTTTTTCTATTAAAACCCCCAAAATTTTCTATTGAAACTCAAAATGGCTGGAGACTCATTTCCAAGACTGGCACCTCGCTCTGAGGTCCATCAGCCATCCCTGGGGGATGCGGGACAAGAGCTGGACCCACAGACACACCCCTGGGCATGGTGGGGACAGGGGAAGGATGGGGGAGAGCGTAGGGGAATTCCTGGGACTAGCTCTGGGGCTTTTATTTGTCATAGGCAAACACCCGCACCACTATTCCCACTGCCACGTGTGGGAAAATGGGAGCAAGAAGGACCCATGGCTTTGCCGTGACCCCCAGCAGTGGCAGGCAGGGTCTCCTGCCCTGTGCCCCCACCAGGCTCAGACCCGGGGAGGCTTCCCCCCTGCTTCGGCAGCACCGTCAGCTGAGCTAGCAACGGCTCCGGGTGTTGGAGGGACCCCTCCTGAAGGGGGGGAGCACCTTCCTGCCCCCCACCCCCCCGGTGCCCGGCAGCACCCCGCGGTGGAAGGGCAGCCGGGCCATGGCCCCCGTCTGCAGCACATCCTGCTTGAGGAGGTCCTGGATCTTCAGGTTGGGCTTCAGCGCCCGCAGCGCAGCCACCTCGTGCAGCACTTCCTCGTGTAACCCGGACGTGCTCAGGCTAATTTAGATAGAGGAAGAAAAAGAGCAGAGTGGTTAAATCACCCTCCGCTCTCCTGGGTGCCGGGGTGCTGGTGTCTCCCTCCCTGACCCACAGCATCCGACCATGGGGTACTGGCATGGAGGTGCCAGGGATGGAAGGGGGTCGCACCAGGAACCTTACCCCAGGGCCCGCAGCGGGCAGGTGGGATGCCGGAGCTGCTGGCAGAGCTGCAGGATGCCGTCGGCTCCCAGCTCATTGTCGCTCAGGTCCAGGCAGGTGAGGTGGGAGCTCTCCATCAGCCAAGCAGCCAGGGCTTGGCAGCAGGCACCCGTCAGCTGGCAGCTCCCCAGCCTGCGGGACCGGGGCAAACAGGGATGCAGGGTTTGACCAGTGGGTGGGCAAGCTGCTCCAGATGGGAGGGAGGGAGCGCCAGCCGGACCCCAGCCCCTTACCGCAGCGTCTGTAGCCGGCAGGTGCGGGGCTGGAGCCCCTCACACAGCAGCTTCACACCGGCATCACGCAGCCCCTCGCTGAAGGACAAATCCAGCTCCTCCAGGCATGGGCTGGTGCTCAGCGCAGCGGCGAGGTCCTCGCAGCAGGCACTGGTGAGGCGGGTGTACCACAGCCTGCCGCGGACCCGTGGAAAAGACCCTCAGAACCAGCCTGAGGCCCCCCCCCCCCGCCACCCCATCACAGTGGTTGTCCCCTGGTGCCGCTGCTTTTGAACCCTGGGAGAGCAGGACAGAGGTATGGCACCACCCCAGAGAGGCTCTTTCAGGGTACCTCCCCAGCACTCCACCCCATGAGTCTGGCCAACTGGGAGATGCTCATGGTGTGCAGGGGGATGCCCATGGGTGGCAGGGCCACTCACCGCAGGACGCGCAGGCGGCAGCTGGGCTGCCGCAGCCCCTCGCAGAGCAGGTGCACACCGCCATCGCCCAGCGTGCCGTCACCCAGCTCCAGTTGGGCCAGGCTGGGGTGTTGGGCCAGCAGCGCCGCCAGCTCCCCACAGCAACTCTCCGACAGCCCGCACCACTGCAGCCTGCAGGGAGAGCGCAGGGACCCAGGGGCCCATCACCCCTGCCCTGGCTGCCCCAGCACCCTGCCACCTGGCCAATCAGCATGGAGGGACCACACTCACCCTTAGCACAGCCAATCAGCATGGAGGGACCACACTCGCCCTTAGCACAGCCAATCAGCAGGAAGGGACCACACCCTCCTACCTCCCCAACCAATCAGCAGGAAGGGACCACACACTCCCACCTCCCCAGCCAATCAGCAAAGAGGGACCACACCCTCCCACCTCCCCAGCCAATCAGCAGGAAGGGTCCACACCCTCCCACCTCCCCAGCCAATCAGCGGGAAGAGACGACAGCCTCCCACCTCCCCAGCCAATCAGCAGAAAGGGACCACACCCTCCCACCTCCCCAGCCAATCAGCAGGAAGGGACCATACCCTCCCACCTCCCCAGCCAATCAGCGGGAAGAGACGACAGCCTCCCACCTCCCCAGCCAATCAGCAGAAAGGGACCACACCCTCCTACCTCCCCAACCAATCAGCAGGAAGGGACCACACCCTCCCACCTCTCCAGCCAATCAGCAAAGAGGGACCACACCCTCCCACCTCCCCAACCAATCAGCAAAGAGGGACCACACCCTCCACCTCCCCAGCCAATCAGCGGGAAGAGACGACACCCTCCCACCTCCCAGCCAATCAGCAGGAAGGGACCACACCCTCCCACCTCCCAGCCAATCAGCACGGCAGGACCACCCCCCCATAGTCCATGAGGCCGGCGGTGATGCCACGTGGCAGCTGTGGGGTGCCAGCTGTGCCGCCCGTGCCCCGCTGAGCCAGCCAGGGTGCCCAGGCTGTGCCCAGTTCCCTCGCCCAGTGCCGCCCATGGGCTGGGCTTGGTGCCTGCCTCTTACCTGAGCTCCCGCAGGTGGGTGCCCGGGTGCCGCAGCGCTCGGCAGAGCGGGTAGATGGAGGCGGGCAGCTCCTGCTGCCCACCCTGGGCACGAGGGTGTCCTCTGGCTCCTGAGGCACCGGAGCTGCAGGGGGACAGAGTGGGGTGGCACAGGTGGCCCTCATTCGCACCGGGAGCTCCAGGCTTCCACACCCCCTGCCTGCCAAGTAGACCTCACCACCATGGCCTCCTCGAGAGGGACCTTAATGGCTTTGGAGATGCAGAGGCTGGTGAGCTTTCCTGCTGGAGTCACCTGCTCCCAAGCAAAGCCCGGGGTGCACTTAACATTCCAGCAGTGGGGATCCCCCCTTTGGAGGCGAGAAGGGGGGCATGATGCCAGCCTGATGCCTGGGCACGGATGGGTCTGCTCTGGCTGGGGGGTTGAGCCGAGAGGCTCCGTCTCCATCAACCCCACCACGCACAGCAGCCGGAGGAGCCTGCCCAATCCTTATGCTCCCATGATTCCCCCCAAGAATAAGCCAAATCCTCAGCTGAGGAATGAAAGCTCCAGGAGAAGCATAAGCTGGTGTTTGGGTGGAAGGTGCTGAAATGCCTCTAAAAGCATCTTTTGGGGTGAAGGAGGAGAAACCTTTGCGATGTGGGGCTGCAGGAGAAGAGGGGAAGGACTCACCGTGGCACCGACACAGGCAGCTCATCCCCGGGGTCCTGCTGACCGAAGGAGCATCCCCGCAGGGTGACGCAGCCCAGCCCAGCCCACTGCCTGATGCAGAAGGAAAGAGCTGTCTGGTCATACGCCGTCAGCTTGACGTCCTGCAGGTCTATGTCACTAAAACAATCCAATGCACTTTGCACAAGGCTTTTGTCATTCAACTCGAACAAAAAGTGGAAAGTGTCCAACTCAGAAACCTTCAGTGCTTGGCTGGGGCGGGAGGTGCCTCCATGCCTCCCCTGAAGCCACCTCAGCATGTCTTCCCTGGCTCGTGGCAAAATTCTGCACCCGATGGTTTTGTCCGCGTACTCCATTGATTTTTGGCTTACCAGACCAAACAGGAACCGCACCGTCAAGTTCAAATCCTGCCTGGACTTGCTGTAGCTTTCTAATAACATATTTACATCCTTTGCAAGAGCCCTGGAGTCGCTAACCGTCTCCTCATCGTCCTCCAGAACGTAAAACATGGCTGCAAAAAACTCCTGGAGGTGCAGGTGGGTGAAGCTGTAGACGTTCCCGTGGTCTGTGCCTTTCTTTGAGATCTTCTCATTGAGGAAGAGGGGGAGAAGATTCGTCTGGTCCAAGCCACGGTCCTGGATTTCCTTCTCCTCAAAGAGGACCTTGTGCTTCCAGATGCCATCAGCAGCCAAGGAGCAAAGGTTGTGCAGGAACCGCTGGAGGTCCTGCAGGTTGTCGCTGCCTCCACACGTCGTTAACCGGGAGAGGTAAACCAGGCTCATCCACGTGGTGGCTGTAGAGCACTCGACCAGGTTTTTCTTCTTGCAAAGCTCTTGTTTCAGGATGGTGCAGATGGTCCAGCTCATGAGGGGGATGGCGCACAAACTGTAGAGGATCCTGTTGCCCCTGGCAAACCTGAAGGCCATCTCAGCTTTATCGTCATTCTCAAAATACCTGTGGAAATATTCCTCCCTCATGGCTGCCGAAAATCCCAGTATTTCTGCATAATACTCGCCCTCCAGGCACTGCCCCAGGCTTTGAAGAGCTGTTGGCCTCGTGGTGATAAGCAAGGAAGACCTGGGGAGAAGAGTCTTCTTGAACAGGCTCATCAGGGTGGTTTCCAGCGGCTTCACTTCCCTGGGGTCAGAGCTCAGCTCACCTTCGCGCTGAGCCAAGGAAAATCCCAGGGCCTCGAAGCCATCAAAAATGAACAGGATCTTCTCCTGCTCATCCAGGATCTTCCCAGCTGGCATGTGCCCCTGAGGGCAGCACTTTGAAACCAGGTCTGACATGCTTGCTTCCTTGGTTGAGGCAATGTCTTTACAGTCTACGCAGAAGATGTAGTCAAACTGCGTGTAGGTGGTCCCTTCCACCCACTCCACCATCACCTTCCTGACCGTCATCGTCTTCCCCATCCCTGGGGCCCCCACCAGCACCACGACCTGCGGTGTTTGCCCGTCTTCGTCGGGTTCAAACAGCGTCTGCGTGGTGATGGTGACAGTGGCCGCTCTGTTGCTGGTGTTGGCACACTTAGGGCTGGTGCCCACAGCTTCATGCTCACCTCCACGCTTGCTCCGAGGCTTCCTGGCGATGGTCAGGGCGGTGTAGCGGCTGCTGAGGGACAGGTGCTCCCCAAGACACGAGTTCACTTCTTTGTAGCGGAGGAACTCCCGGACCACGTGCTCTTTGTATTTCTGCTTGTACTCTGTGCCGGTGAGAAGCAGAGTCAGTCCCCAGCACACATCGTTTCAGTGACGTAGAGTCAGTCTCCTCGGGGGTTCCCGAGGGGCTCCTACCCAGCACAACTGTGCTCCTGACATGCCAGTGGGACACTTGTTTCCATGCATGGAGCTTTCCTAAGTCTGGCAGAGGCCGTAAGGACGGTGCCTGTGAGAACTGAGGGCCTCTGGTTGGTTCTGGGAGTGCCCTTCTTCTCCCCTGGGTCCCCCGCGGTCACCCTGATCCATCAACCCCTGTTTTAACCCCCCTGCAATCCTTACTCCCCTGGGAGCAAATGCAATTGCCTGGGGCCACCTGCAGCCTCCATCCCCCTCTGCTTGTGCCGCTGGGGCTGAAGGCACCATCCCTGGGCTCCCAGGGACACCTTTGGCTCCAAAGCTTTACCAAACGTGAGCTCTGCAGAGATGTCCTTAATCTCCATCCCAGGAAGAAAGGATCTGCCCAGCCACCTGCCAGGCGGTGCCAAGAGCTGAAGGCTCTTCTCCAGGCAGGGGGGAGTCCAGCAGTCCGTAAGGATGGCAAGAGAGGTCACTGCAGCCCCCAGACTAACAGGGTCGCGGTGGGACAGCTTCATGTTTCCACGCTTCCCCGGGGAAGCCAAAACCTGCTTTTACCAACTTCTCCCTGTCTTCAGGATAACTGAAGGGAAAAAGAGAGAAAGGAAAGCAGAAGGCACGCTGGCTCCCTACCTTTCACCTTCTCATCCAGGAGTTTCTCGGCCAGGCTGCTCTGGTTCACCTCCTCAAACACCCTGATCGCTGTGTCCATCGTGGCATCTTCACTGTGGCTTTCCCTCATGCAGCTGCCAGGCATGGCCAGCGAACCCTCGGAGATATTCCATCCTTCTTCCACCTGAACCTCCGTGAAACTCCTGAACGTCTTTAGGCGCCAGACTTTGCAGTGCTCAGAAGAGGAGGGCTGCTGCGTGCTCTTCCCCTGCCATTATGGGATGTCACCTGAAAATACCAGCGGTTAGAAATCACGGCTGCACCACGGTGGAGGTTTCAGAGCTGGGCACCGAGCTCATCCCATGCATTCCATTTCTTCCTGCGCTGGAAGGGCTGGGGACAGTCACCCCAACACAGCAAGGTCACAGGGGCTGTGGGTGCTGCAGCATTTGGCACATTTGGGATGCCAAAACCACCCAAAAAAGCATCCTGGGGGTTAGTAAGCAGAGCAGGAGCTGCAGCCCCTTGCGGCAGGGTCTCCCCAGTGCCAGGGACAGCCTGGTCCCCACGGCCTGAGTGGCAGGATGGCAGGGCGCTGCCTGAGATCCCCGTCCTGCGCACGGGCAGGGTTTCGCTTTTTGCTGGCAGCCCAGCATCCGGCACACCCTTCCTCCTTCCCGCCACCCGGCACCTCGCCAGCCGTCCTCCGCAAAATCCCCTGGGATGGGCGGCTTCACACCCGAAGAACCCCCAGCAATAAGCCCACAAGGAAAACTGCTGTTCTGGGGGGGAAAAGGTGGATTTAGGGAAGTGCACTGTGGGTGCTGCAGCCCCTCTGCTGCCTCTCGTCTCCCCGGTGCTGGCAGCTCACCCTCCTCCCCACAGCAGGTCAGGGTTTGGCTGGAAAGCCACCGAGCCCCTGAATTTCTAATGCTGCCAGAGTCACCGCGCTTTGCTGGGGGTCCCAAGCCTTTTGGTGGGCTTCGTACGGAAAGTCACTGAGCTTCTCCCCCTCCCTCTTCGGGACTCCTTATTTCTGGTATCACTCTTCTCCCCATTTCCATGTCCCCTGTCTTTAGGAGACCAGTACCATCCTGCAGTTATCCGGGACCAGATCCGCCTGGAATTAGTTTCCTGTAAATTCAGAAAACCAGAGGGAAGCTGCAGTTCCCTGCAGGAACTGCCTCCTGCTGCAGCTTTCACCATGGAGCAAGGGGGACCTCTAAGGGGACCCCATCACAGGCGATGTGAAGCTAAATTTAGATGCTTGCAAAAGCACAGTAGGATAGAGAAATTAAAAATAGCTGCAGGAAGCAGAGAATTAAACTGGGAGCTGTCAGAGGAAGAGGATTATCGGGGTGATGTGTATGAAAGGGAGAGGAAAAAGGAGCTGGGAACAACAGTTGCTGTCCCCATGTGACAGCTATCCTGGGGCCCATGAGGCCGTAGGAATAAAGCACCATTGTGGGTTGGAGAGCGGCACTTCTAGAAATGTCTTCAAGCTTTGGATCCAATGGAAATGAAATAGCTCGATGCCCAGAGCTTGTGCTATGCCAGCCTTTAGTCTGACGTGTGCTAAGGGGCCAGCATGTGCCCTTCTTGCAGCATTAAGTCAGGCTGCCCAGCAGCTGGGTAAGAAACCAGCAGCACCAAGGTGGCTCTAGAAACTGGGAGAAGATGGAGAAGATTTTTCTGAACCAGTGCAGAACTGCGAAGGTGCCAGTGGGATGCGATACCCTACCCCATCAGCCCTTTGCTGGTGAGGCACAGGTGGTTCTGAGTGGCTGGAACTCGGTGTCCAAGCACGGGAAAGCCTCCCTGGGCTCTGCTGGTAGAGGCCAAACAGAGCAGTGGGAATGGTGGCCTGGATGCAGGAGAAAGGGGGAAAATTTGACATGGGCCAAGAAGGACCTGTGGCTTTCAGCAGGACAGAGGAATAGGAGATGCTTGGGTTGGGGTAGTACCTCAGAAAAAAAAAAATGGATCAAAGATATTAAGGGCTCTGGAGAGCATTAAAGGATTTAGGAGAAGATATGACAAAATGGGATGGGAAGGAAAGATGGGATTTGCTGGAAGGAGTGATACTGCAGCTGAGAGGAGCAGCAGCAGGACACCGTGATGTTCCTACACCTCTGCTGCCTCCCAGCTGGCCAAAGTCATCCCTACGGAGGCGGCTTGGGCCCGGGGCTGCCCATACGGATGGGTGCCTGTGTGCCAACCGCAGCAGGACCCTGGGGGCCGCCCTGAGGTTCTGCCCAGGAGATATGAAGGTACCAGTGGGCTTTTGGTGCAGCAGCAAAGAGCCTGTTACTTTAGAACACAGCTGGAGCGTGGACCCTTATCAGACGTTTATGGTGGGATTTCTGTGTCAGCAACACAGAAACCAGAGAAAGGCCGTTACAGAGGGTGAGAGGACAGACACAGGCTTTGCTGGAGGGTGGCAGAAAACCCTGCTCTGTGGGAAGTCCCATCGCCCAGCTGCATCAGTGGGACCTTCTGGTCCCCCATACAAATACTTGTATCTTAAAGAAGCTGAGACTGCTCAGAGTGAAATCATTAAGGACTACTTTCAAGAAAATGTTTCTTGAGAAATTATAAACCCATGTAATTGAAGGAAGAGCATTGAGCTGGAGCCCATGTAGGACATCTCCCGGCAGCGCTGCTTGGGCAGAGGGCCAGTGCCCAGGGAAATGAAGCCCACCACCCCTGGCAGGTGTAGCCTGTTCCTCCCTTTCTAGCCATGGATGGGTTGTGGCTGGGGCTTTTGGAAAGGAGAAAGGATCCCCTGGGGATGCCCAGGGGTGAAATGTGTGTGTGTGTCCTGTGACTTGCTCTTCACACTCCAGTTTATGAACAGGGAACCTGTGTTTTGGCTGGTGGGGGGACGTAAACCCACCCTGTGGAGGAGACAGGGGCTGGGGAACTGGGGTTGAGGCAGGTGGGGGTTTGCAGCTGAGCCTGCCGAGTACCTGCAGCTCTGTGGGGCTGGCCTTCCCACCAGGCACGATGGAAAATGCTTCAGGGGGGCATGTGGTTAGCAAAGCTGCCTTTGAGGGATGCTGGGAAAGGGGGAAAGGATGTTTTAAGGCACACTGAGAGTTTTAGGACGGGGGAAACAGACGTTACTGACAATACCTTGGCAGTCAAGCTTTTGCCCACAGTGCCACCGCTGTGGCAGGGCTTGTGGGGTCTGCACTGTGTGGCTCCTGCTGCCGGGGAATGGAAGCAGCTTTGCTGGGGCAGGGCAGAGCTAGCAGGGACTCGGTTCAACCCAGATAATGTCCCTTCAGCGTTTCACAGGCTCCAAAGTGAGCCTGTTTCAGTGGCACCACGGGCTGAGCTGTGTCCATCTAGCTCAGGGTCCCTGCTCAGAGCCTGTGTCATCCTGTCCCTCTTGCTTGCAGGACACAAAGTCTGGAAACAACCTTTTCTCTCTGACGGTTCAGGGCACACCGTGTTTCTTCCCAGGGATGCTGCTGCCACCAAGCCCCCACCAGAGCAGGGCTTGCAGGGGGGCTCCCCAGGAGCCAGGGCTGTTCTCCCCTCCGCTAACTCATCCTGGGCTACGCTGTGAGCTGAGAGCAAGAAGGAAAAACCTGTGGCATGGTTTCTAAAGATTTCCCTCTCCATCTGACCTTGAAAAAGCTGTTTTCACCTTGCCATGTCTTAATCTGAATTGCTGCTTGCTGTGCCTGTGCCGGCACTCTCCCATGCTGCGTTAAGGGGGGATGTGACCCACTTGCTGCAGGAGACCCTTCCCGTGCCTGGTGCCAGGGGATTTCTGAGTGCTGCCTAGCTCTGCTGCTGCTTTCCTGGCTTCTCCCCCCCTCTACAACGAGGGAGTGAGGTTACTTGTTTTACAGCTCCTTTCCTCTGCTTCCTTTTTTCTACATTGGTAAAAATATTTTTTTCCATTTGAATTCAGAGGCATATAATATCATAAATTCAAAAAGTCTAGGGCATATGAAGGTATCATATGGGGCTGTTTATCTCCTAAGGCAGAGACAGCATGTGTGAACGTAAGGAAATCACGGCCACGACGCCCTGGCCTCAGCTCATCCAGGCTCTGGGGACTGGAGCTGGCAATTTCTGCTTGCTGGAGGCTCCCTCCCCCCTCCCATGCTGCGGGAGGCACAGAGGCCGCGGCTATTTCTGCCTGATGTAGAAGTAGCAAAAGGGTTTTTGAGTCCGGTGCTCAGCTCCCGGGAGCAGAGGCTTGGGTGTCTCTCCTGCATTAAATCACAGGTTTTAATGAGCTTTGCAGAAACTCAGCCTGTCCCTGCTGCTGCCAGTAGATCAAGAGATTTGGGAGGCATTAGAGAGGCGAAGCAGCTGTTTGCAGCTGCTGGATGGTCTTGGCTGTGCCTGGCACAAGTCCCTAAAACAGCTGGGAGGGGTGGCAGGGGGGCTGGCACTGCTGGGTGTGGGAGCAGACAGGCAGCAGAGGGGACAGCAGCATCAGCCACAGCTGATACTGTCTGTGCCAGCCTGCCTCAGCCAAGCAGGCTCCTGAAGCCAAGGACTACATCCAGATAACCTTGCTCATCCCTGCTCTGAGGGAATGCTGGTAGCTGCATCTGAAACCAGCCCCTTCAAGCACAGCCTTTTCTGGGAGGTCTGGGTTTCTCACATCCAGCCCCTGTGTTTTCTGCACTTTCCTTCAAAAACAGTTTTTCTTTATGGTGGGATTTAATCAGCCTGAGTATTTGTAAGCAGAGATGCACACTGCCTTGGCTCTTGTGGGCAGTCTGGCAGAACCAGAGAGGGTCAGTGAAGAAAATACAGATTTTCCTTGGAGTTTCTGCCCTTCCGCACTGAGTATGTTTGTGGCTGAGCTGTTGCTTGGCTGCTGTTTATGGGAGAGAGGAAAACACAGCAGCTGCAGAATTAAAGTGGGTTGTTCTGCAAGTGGCTGAGCTGACAAAGTTGTTTTTTCCTGGGATTCTGGGTATAATGTCCTTAAGATGTCCACGCTTTCTACCAAGTAGCATGAAGCTGGTCAGTGGGTCCCAAATAACTGTATGGAGGAAGATGGGCACGCATCACATAACCTGATTTACTTAGGAAATAAGGGCTAAAAGAGTTCTAGCCAGTCTCAGGATCTGGTTGCAGTTTGGGGTATGAGCAGGGTTTGACCCCAGTGATGTGAATTTGGGACCCATGGCCGGCTGGCAGAGGGGAAGCGGTGGCAGGGGGGGTGCTGGCTTTTGACCAACACATTGCGAAGTGCCGGTGCGGCTGAGGAGGAGGAGGAGGCTGTGTCTGGCACAGCCTGGCTGGGTGTCTGACAGGGCTCCGCAGCGGGACCGGGCTGTGTGCCCAGCTCCAACCTGGCCTTGGGCTGCCTGCTGTCCTTCACAGACCTGGCACCGGTTCTGTAAGGGGAGCCGGACCCCAGCCTGCTGGGGCAAGGGAGAGTTTGGGGAGAAGGGAAGCAGAACTGGCACAAAACTACCCCAAGGCACAGTGTTCTAGCTTCCTCCATCCATCATGCAGAGCTTTTCCTTGGCAAGGCACACTGCCACCCCTTAACTCACTGCTGGGAGACTGTCACACTTGGAAACCCCTTATCCTGGTGAGGGGAGCCCCGTACACCTTTTTTCCTCTTGTCTGCACACAAGCATCCCAATTTATTGGGCTCTCCCCCCATTTTCCCCAGTGTGTTCCCCCACTCCTTTGTGGCTATATTCACTGCAATTGCTGCAAACCCAGGTGGGCTTTGGAGGGGTGAGCGAAGTGGGAGGGGGGTCAGTGTTGCAGGCACAGTCCTGAACTGCCGAGCCAGCAAGCCAAATAGCAGGGGCTGTGAGGTGCAGCTGGCCTGCCTTAACTGCCCGCCAGCCCCCCTCAGCATCCTGCTCCCCCTTTCCCACCCCCACCCCCCCACCCCCCCCAAGTCCCAGCCCTTCCGTCCGGATTGGAGCGCTGCCTCCCCCCTCCTTCCCTGCTCTCCATCTTCATGCGGTCTGCAGAGGTGCATTGTGGGAAACTCCCAAGTTTCCCCCCCCCCTCCTTGCTCTGCCTCCCTCCCTCCTCTCTGCGCAAGAGCCAGCTCCCAAGGTGTGACCGGTGCAGGCGGCCGGAGGACAGGAGGTAAGGGCTGCCGCCTCCGCCGCGCACGCTGGCACCCGGTGGGTGAGGGGACAGAGCTGCCGGGGGTCCCTAGCTGTCACGGCCAGCTCAGCGTCCCTGCTTGGGGTGACATAGCAAAACAGAGGCGCAGATCCACCTGGCCAAGGTGAGTGCCTGCCTCCTTGCAGCTGCCCGGGGGGAGGCCGGCTGGCTTGGGAGAGCATTCCCACACAGCCTCCCCGTAAACACCCGACAGTGCTGCTTTCCCACCTGAAATAACGAGCGGAGCAGGGATGGCTGGCCCCGAGCAGCTCCCTTCCCACCCCAGCTCCCCGCTCCTGCTCCCTGAAGGTCAGGCAGCCAGGGAAGGCGTTTCCGCCGCTGCCTCCGCGTACCTGCCGTCTGCTCTGCTGCCTCGGCGGGATGGCATGTGCCGTGCTTGCCCGGTCCGAGCTGGGCTGGCCACTGCTGGCTGCCACGGGGTTCAGCCAGGGGGATGGCAGCCGGCCTGGGATGGAGACGGGGGTTTTGTGCTGCAGGAGGGCTCTGAGCGTGGAAAAGCGGAGTCGGCCATGTGCCGGAAACAGGGCTGCTGGGAGGGAGGAGGGGAGGCAAGGCAGCATCCCCGGCTGAAACCTCCCAGCCTCGGCAGCAAAGCCTGTACACGTTCCCGAAAGGTTTCCATCAGGCTTCCAGCTGCTTTTCCTCTCCCACCTCCATGGGCGGTGGTATTTGTTTGCCTCTCGCTCTGCCTGGATGGGTTTAACGTCTCCGCTTTGTTGCTGTCAGTCTGGAGGCAAAGCGTGGCTGGGCACAGCCAGCAGCCCTGGCCGTTAGCCTTCCCCTTTCCCAAGGAAGGAACTGGGGGTTGCTCTGTTGGGCAGAGGTGCTTGGAGATCAAAAGGGTTATCCTTTGCTATGGCCCCCTGGCTGGTGTTGGAAAGGAGCTCACAAAGGGAAATCTGCCCAAAAAAGCCTGAAATGGAGGGAGGACAGAGGCAATAGCACCTGTTAAGCTGTGGGGAGGTGGCACCAAATGGGTAGGAGGGAGGAGGACACTAGACCAGGGCTCCTGTATCCAGGTGTGTGTGCTTCCAGGCATGAAATGGATGGGGGATGTCTTGGGCTTTTCAGTCTGATGTCCCTGCCTCTGCACAGCTATGTTTGGCCATGCCTGTGTGTTTGCAGAGACCTGTTGATTTGGTCCCTGCTCCTGTTTAGTGTCACTTCTGGGGGGGGGGGGGGGGGAGCAGAGAAAAAGGATTTTTATTGTTGAATTGAGGTAAGCCCACTGAAACTTTGGCATTGGGGCAATGGGAGGAAGCCCTCCCTGTTGCAGCCCTGTTTTTCTGGGTGGGGCTTGGGCAGGATGCTGTCGGGAGAGGGAGGATGGACTATGCTGGATTGAGCTCCCTGCTCCATCTCGGGACTGACCTCCAAAAGTCTGACCTTCACAGGTTTGACCTTCAGCATTTCCCATCTTTCTGTTTTCAGCCACAGTGTCCAACACCAGTCTCTAACCCTGTGATATTGTGGTAGGATGGGGGAAGAAAATCCAGAATCCCCTTAAATGCAGATATTCATCCCTCTGCATCCATCCCCTCCGCTGGCAGGCTGCCAGGACCGGGGGCTACTGAGCGCCCTGCCACACTCTCCCCATCCTTGATCATGTGCGAGGGCAGGGGGATGGGGCAGAGGGGAGGGATGGAGCTCTCTGAGCAAGCATTTCTGTGCTGGAGGAGCTTTGGCCATCCTTCCCTAGATCCTTCCCAGTTTTCTGCAGGGAGGGAGAGTGGTCTGGTTTTGTCGCACCAGGAAAACGATGGGCTTTACCCCAGAGCATGCCAGGAGCCTCCCCAGAAGGTCACTGCCTCAGGCTGAATGGGCCCCTTGCCTGCCTGCAGTGGCTTCTTACATTTCAGCTGCAAAGCAACAGTTTTCAGGCTGATGCCTGCAGATCTGTGGGCTGGCAGATTCAGGACTTGTCTCTGCACATGCAGAATTGCCTCCTTGGTGGCCGCATCATGAACGGGGGGTGATGCCGTGAGAGCCTGGTGCAGTCCTGCATTGGTCAAATGGGATGGGTTTAGGATACCCAGAAACTGAAGAGAGTTGTTAAATTTGCTGCTGCTTACTGCACTGGTTGGGGCTGTTTTACTGTATCGGAGATACCCTGATCTTCTTTGCTTGTGGATACTAAATTTGAGAGATACAGGACACACTGACTGTCAGGAAGAGGCCGCAGCAGCTCTGTTGCAGAAGGCTGGTTTCCTTTCTGTCTGGCTACCGGCTCCTGGCTGCCTGGGGTGCAGCACCCCAAATGGGGAGCATCTGTCCTCTTGCCAAAGGCAGTTTCCCAAGTGCTGGCAGGCTCAGTACAAAGAGCAGGGCTCTGTGGTGGAAAGGGAGTTGTTCACCCTTCTCCAAGAGGCAGAAAGGAAGCATGAAACATTTGCTGACCCTGCCACAACGTTATTCCTAAGATGACATCGTGGTGCTGAGCAGCATTGAGATGTGCTGCACGGCCCCAGCCGGGTTGTTAGGGTGGATGTCGTGGGGAATTGCTGATTTATTTATTCCCTGGGGAGACCTGAGCATTTTGGGGGTGGCAGTAACCTCCCTCCTGGAGCAAGCAGCTCTCTGGCAGGATGGCTGAGCAGAGCCGAAGGTGGTGCAGACCTCCAGGTGGTGGAGAGGGTGTCACTGGTGCCGAGCTATGAAGTTCTGGTTGGAAGTGTGATAATTACCTTTGCAATAGCAGGGCTGCAACAGGAGGCTGCTGGGCCAGCTTCTGCTGGGGCTGTGGGGCCCTGGTGGCCTCCCTTCTGATCTTACAGGAGGTGCCAGCCCATCCTCAGGAAGGGATTTGCCACCTATCAGTGCAGTAGCTTATCCCCAGTGCCACAGAGTTGCTGGCATTGAATTGTTGGTTCTGGGAGAGCTAGAAAAGCACTATAAAGAAGCAAAATGAGAGTGTTTGTGAAATATTGAGTGTGGCAAAAGCCAAGATGTGGGGAGGTGCCCAGGGTAGGATGCAGGGGTGGCACAGCAGCCTGGGATGCAGGATACACCCAGAGGTTCTGTGGTTCATGCTGCTGGCTGCGCATCTTCCACTGCATCTCCTGAATCGCTCCCCATTGAAACTACTTCAGTGCTTTGACCCAGTGTCCTGTCAAACAGCTGCCACAGGGGAAAAAAAACCAGTCATCCAGAGAAAATCCTTTCCCTTGTTCCCCTAAATTTCTGTCTTCAGGTAAGTGATGCTCCGTCCTGTCAGGGAGAGGCTTAAGATCTAACATCTCATGGGTTTTTTGAAGGGTAAAAGCTACCATCTTGTTCCACCACAAAAAAATGGAGCTATAAAGTGGGAAAACACTGTTCGATTTTGTGTCTGAGGGGGGGCTCAAAGCCAGGAGTAAAGTTGGGACAGCACAGCAAAGTGAGGGGCTCTGAAATTGTTCTAGTTATGATAGTCCCCCTTTGGGGGCCTGTGCAGCATGTTACGACCCTGAGAAACCAGGTTTTGAAGCAGAAGGACATTTTCAACCTAATCTCCCTGAAGTATTTTCAGATTATCTCTAGTTCTAGAAATGCTTTTGCTGTGAACTGCAGCTGAGAGTGCAGCTGGTCCCGCTGCATCACCAGTGCTGGTAGCACTTGAGCAGGTGACCGGTCAGGTGGCTGAGCCTTGCCAGGTGTGAATTCTCCTACCAACAGTGGGTCAGGACCATGCCGGCTGTCACTCGGTGCCCACACGTACGGGCATCAGTCAGAGCATGTGATTGTGTCTCACACTCTCCAGTGGTGCCAGTCTTGTATTTCCCAAGGCTGTTCTGGTAATGCTTTCCTGATTTCTGCCATGTGTTGGGGCAGCCCTGAGCTGAGGCGTGAGAAGGGGCTTTGTGCCGGTCGTGTGTCTGTGCCAGCGTGGTGCTGGGGTGGTGAGTTGCCCCTTTGGGACCGTCCATGGCAAGCACTGGTGGAGGAGGGAAGGAGTGGGCTCGGTTGGGTTTTTTTGGCAGCAGCCTGTATAGTGTTAACGGAGCTGTGGGCAGGAAGCTGAAGTGAACTCCAAGTGCTTTTCAAGCTGTGTGGCTGCAGAGAAATGGCTGGTTCTGGGTCTGCGAGGTGCCCTGGAAGGAGCTTTTGTGGGTGGTGCAGCAGGAAATGTGCAAAGGGAGCTCACCGTGGGGCTGCTGAAGGGCAGGGTGAGGCTGAAGCAAGTTGTCCTTCCCTTGATGCTGCAGGTTTAAGGGCAGAGTCAGTCAGTTTTACCATTTCTCATGGTTCTGATTGCTTTATTTTCACATAGGGCAAGAGAAGATAACCGAACAGAGATGTCAATGTGTTTTTCTATGTACATGGCTGTGTACAGGCAGAGTGCCTGAACAGTGTAAGTTAGAGCTGTGTTTTGGGCTTAAAAAACCAAAAGGACAAAAGCAAAACCTCTAGCAGGGATATGGGGTGTGTGTCCCTGCATTGTCACCTCCACCTCCCAGAATAAAATGTCTGTGGTGCCCATCCCAGTGAGATCTTTGGGGTCAGGACAAGCACGGCTCACAGACATGACGCTTAGCTCGGACCTTATCTGCAGAGGTCATGGTGTAGAAAAGGACTGTTTAGCCTTTTTCTGAGCTTGTGCTGGTGGGGAATGAACTGAGACTGGCTGTGGGGCTCCAAAATGCTGTGTCACCTGCATGGGGAGGGTTGGGCTGTGGCAGGGCAGCCTTTGAAGATGACACTGGCACCTGTGTTGCAAGCTGGCATTTTGCCTCCTCTCTGTGCAGCTGGTGGCCCACTGGTGTACCCAGGCTCTGCACGCCCCAGCCATTCCCTTTGCAGATGTGAAGCAAAGCCAGTTTTGCTGGGCAGCAGGACCCTGTCCTGTTCCCACACCTCACTATGGTGCCAGGTATAGCCTGACCTTTGAATGCTGATGCATCACCCAGGCTGGGAGAGACATTTGCTGTGTCTCGGTGGCACAGGGAGCAAGGAGTAGGGTCTTGCAAGGCTGACCATGCTCTGGGGCTGTGTGAGTGATGGTTGCAGTTCTGGTCATTGCCAGGACCAGCAGGACAGGTGAGGAGAACGCTGGGTCTGGGTGCAGCCGCAGGACTGACGCAGCCGTGGAGGCTTTGCTGGCAAATCTCCCGCTGTGGCAGCGATCTGAAGGTGCTGCTGCCGCCTGTGTAAATACTTTCAGCATCTGACCCTCTCCACATCAAGATTCAAAGGGTTGGTTTGAGAGGGAAATGTTTAATCCAGGGCTGGGGGGAGGGATGTGGGGAGTAGCAAACAACAGATTGGGAAAAGGATTCATAAATATCTCATCAGAGTGAAGTGGGTCAACAGCGTTTACTGTAACTTGGTGCTGCTGCCTCCAAGGCTTGGCTTGGGGGAGGGATGGCACACGCAGCCATCTCCCTGCGCCGCCTGGTCCTGGTGCACTCAGGCTGTTTAAAAGTGTCTATGATGAGCGACTCACGCTATTGCTGTGCTTGCATGGTGTTTTGTCACATTTGCTGTGCATTGCGTCAGGAGTGGGGAGCAAAAATAGACCGTAAGGGAGCTAAAATCCTCCTTGGGGAGCTGCCCACGGCAGCTGAACGAACACAAGCTCCTTATGTAAAGCTGTTTTAATATTTATGGTAATACTGAGAGGCACTGCATTACCTCATCTGTCTTCACAGCACTTCTTGAAGATGGGGAGGAAGGCTTAGTCACACTACTCTGCTGCCACTTACCCTAGGTCCTTGCCTGGTATCTCGTTGCCTTTAGTGTGTTTATTCGCCTGGCAGCTCAGAACAGGGGAGAAGTGCTGTTTGTCCCCATTGGAAACGGGGAGTTGAAGCACTGGGGAAAAAAAATGCGCTGCCCAGCTGCAGGAGGAGGCTGGAATGGGGCAGGGCACTGAACACAAATCCTTCCAGCCCTGACCCATCACTCCCCATGCAGCAGAGGAAATGGGCACAGACCCTTGAGGACACTTTTTCCAAGGACAGTGTCTGGTCCTCCAAGCTGCATTACCTGGGGGTTAGACAAGAAGGTCAAGGGCTCAAGCTTTGACCCCCTTGGAGCCATCAGTACTTTGGGGAGGGGGGGGAAGTTGGGCCTTGCCTATCTTTGATCTCTTTTCACTGATGCTACCCGCAAGCCCTCTGCGGGCTTGCTGATGCAGCATGAGAAGCCTGACCAGCCATGATGGCCGTTACCTGTGGGATGGGCAGAGCACCGGGGAAGAATCTCCCCTTGCTGGGCCAGAGAAACCTTTGGCTGTGCAGGCTGGTATTTCTTTATGGAGAGCAAAGGTCTGTTTGTTGTGTGCACAAGTTAATGAGCAAGATGGAAAGTGAGGCCTCCTCGTTTCCTGCAAAGCACGGCTGCTGCGCAAGCTCAGCCTCCCACAGATGAGCCACTGCTCATCCCTCCCCTCCACCGCGCTAGCAGTCTGCATCTGCTGTGGGCTGGGGACGAGTGCCCCGGGGAACAGGTTAGTGGGGTGCTAGGATGTGTCTTAGTGGGGTGCTAGGATGTGTCAGGCAAGGCATTTCCAGAAGCGATGGGGACCTGGTCAGTCTAAACTGTTGGGTCTGAGTCTGGCCAGGCACTTGGAGTTCAGCTCGGAGCAGAGGCAGGACTCCAGGAGTAACTGGGAAAATGGAAGAGCGCATCTCTGGAGAAAGAATTGGTGAAATGGGGTTTTTGTGGCCAAAGGGAGGGAAGGCAGGGACGAAAGCTACTGAACAGCTCCAATGAAGATACTAAAAGAAGTAGGGCTACATAAATGAAAAGACATGACTAACTGATGATTCTCCTTGGGTTTCCAGAAGCAGTGGGATGCCTCGGTGACTAATACAAACCCTGTGATGGGCAGAGGTCCTCAAAGGACAGTGGAGGTGCTACATTTCAGCCAGTGAGTTTAAGGTGAAGCTCATGGGGGGGAGGGGGGGCCGAAAGTAGGGCTAGCCTGGTGTGAGTCAGCAAGTTGATTCTATTTTCTACTGTAAAATAAGTCAGAAGTGTGATTCCAGCTCTGCCTTCAGCTAGCAGCTGTGGAGGGACAAATCCTGGTGGCTTTGGTTGTTTTTGGTTTTTGTGTGTTTTTTTTTTTTTTTTTTAAATAGGCTTTGATGGTTTCTTGTGTGGTGTTCAATTGAGCTAACCAGGACTTGCACCCCTCCTGTAGTCTGCTCCTTTCAGCCTATGCCCACAGGCCCTCCTTGTCTGAACAATCTTCCAAGCCACTTTGGTGCACAGAGACATTTGCTGATCTCTGGGAGAAGGGAGGTGAACAGTCTTCAGCCTCAGGCTCTTAGGAGGGACACCCCAAACCCTGAGCCTGTGGCTCCCTGAAATAATCCCTTCTCCAGCACGATGTGCCTGACGGCACCCTGGTTTTTTCATTTTGCCATAACAAGTGGCAATGAACCAGCACTGCCCTGTGGCCAGTAACCCCAGACCTCTTTGGAGAGGCCTTAGAATGTCAGAACAGGCTGCCTTTTACTTGGCACTTTCCTCAGCACGTCACGAACTCCTCAGCCACGTGCTCCAGCTGACTTTCCTCTGACCGTTTCAGTCAAGATCTCTTTGGTGATGGTAATGCTCCCTATGACCATGCTGTCTTCCATCTGAGGGTCTCACATTGGTGAGTTCAGCCCCCTGTATCACACTGATTTCCACTGAAGGTGAGAGTGCATGACACACAAAGGTCACAGAGGAAGCCTGCGGCAGCACTTGATCCCCCCAGTAACGCCCCCGGTTTCTAACAGTCCCAGTCATTTCAGCTCATCGCTGCCTTGCCTTTTGCAGTCAGAACACGGCTGCTTTTTTCCCTTTTCAGGAAATGACGTATTTTCAGGTGCCTCTTTGAAGTGGCCAAATTCTAATTTTAATTATTTACATGTGCAGTTTGCCACAGGAACAAAATCCGTGCTCTCGGTCTAAAATTACCTGCTCTCCACCTACCAGCTGGTGCCGGCGCCTGAGCCTGTGATGGTGATTCGGTCCTGTGAGCCAGCTTTGGCAGGTGCAAATTGCACTCGCCAAGGGAAGCTGCCTGTGAAGAGGGCCGTTTTCTGTCCCTTGGAAAGCCAGCTTGGTCTTAAATGACCGAATGCAGACGTGCCAGCTGAGACTTACAGAGCCTGCTGAAGGCACCTGAAATTAATTGGTATTCAGCATATATTCTGCCTCCATGACACTGAAAACCTTTCGCTGTGTGGGTGTAGGAGCAGTTGACTGAAGAATATGAGGACTGCGTTGGGTGGTGTGTTCTCAGGTTCAAAGTCTTCCTGTAGCTTCAGGAAGGAGGGGCCTGATCCTGAGAGGCAAAAGCCACCTCTTCCAGCACTGCTGAGTGCTTTCGGCTCTTGCTGACTTCCAGCTGTGTCATTTCAAAGGGAATTCAGAGTGGGTTTGGTTGCTTGCCTTGTCTCCTTGCGGACAACCTCTGTCCCCAACCCATGAGCGTTAAGCAGACTGCTGCCATGCCTGGCTCAAGTGATGCAGAGTTAAGGGATGGTCCTTGCCCTGGTTCAGCTGCTTCAGGCTAAGGCGTTTGGGGCTGACAGCAGAGATAAGGCAGGAAGGAGCAGTGATGCTTGCCTGGTAATAGGGACCCATTTAATGCTTTGCTCAAATACCAACACAGGCCATGATACTTAAGAGAATGGGGCTTTGGTATTTAGAACTCTCCTTTTTGCCCCAAAAAGGCAAATCTTCATGCCTTTTTTCCAGACGGGTAGGAATGACAAAGGAGTGAAGGGGAGATTAGGGGGTAAGGAAGAAGATTTGAGGATATAGGTCTTTTCTGCCATCTTTGGCTCTTTCTGCACAGCATTGTTACAGGTTGGGCATGGTCAGTAGCTATATCTAAGACTGATGTTTTCAACTGGAGGACACCTGGAGTGTGTGGATGGACCTTTCTTGGAAGTATAAATTCAGATACATAACCCTGCTGTGTTGGTTGAATTCTTTCTTGCTGGTGGTGTCGCAGTTGAGGACCCAATGGAGACTGTCTCCTTTTCATGGAGAAGGGAGAAACCCTGATGTGTGAGCCCTGTGCTCAGCACTGCTGTGACCCCAGGCACATCGGTGCTGGGCATCTTCCCACCGCACCCCAGACCCCAACCCTCTAGCAGCTGCTCAAGTCTCGCAAAGGTCCTGGCTGTCCCTTCCAGCTTGAAACAGCGAGGGGAAGGTTATGGGGCTGGGAGTGGTCTGTGCAGAGGGAAGAGGACCTGCTAATGGTGATATGGTAAAGCAAGCAATGAGTCATCTGCTCAGTTTGGTGCAGGATGGATGCAGGTTTCATCTCTGCACGCAGGAGACAGATGAATAGATGTATTTGCTGGGGGTGGGGTGGAGGGGTGGTGAGGCAGCTCCTTTGGGGAGCTGGGGAAAGCTGTTCCTCACGTTGGCCCTGTTGCTTTGGCTGAGGGCAGCTTGTTGCACTGGGTGAGTCTGACTGCACTGACCTTGAGAGCTACAACAACCAGAAGCATCCCAGGAGAGCTGTGATGTTTGTGTGCTGCTGCTTGCAGCAGCAGGAATTTGGAAGTCTTGTCTTTTCCTTTATCTTTTCCTTTTTCTCCATGATCACTGGTTTCTTGATCTCTGCTCCCTCTTCCCAGCCTGGGAAAGAGCTGGTTAGTGGCTGGCAAGTGAAAACCTCCCTGAAAAGGCAGAGGTTGTTAAACAAAGAAACAGCTGGGGGGAGCAGGGAAGGGAGGGAATTAAATCTCTTTCCCACAAAACCTTATTCCCAAGTGCTGCTGTCTGTGTAGGAGGCAGGGGGGGAGGAATGGGTAGACAGGCAGAGACAGCAATTGAAAAGGAGAGAGAAGGGAGGAATAAATAGATGTGAGGAGCTATAAAGAAGAAAGCAAAGGTAGAGAAACATGCCATTAGAGAAAAAACTTTGTGATGGAATGAGGGAAGAGGAGGAGACAAAGGGCTGGGGAAAATACCCTCATACCTGTATGTGCAGGCTGTTTTTGAAAATGAGGAAAGCACTTTTATTTTCAGCCTGTGGGACATAAAGGTGCTTAAAGATGAGCACATGGTCATGCCCTTTAAAGGCATGAAAGGGAAGGAGAGTGAAAGGAAAGAAGGGATGATACCCAAGGTAGGGAGTCTGCCTGGGAGGTAGCTAATAACGTGCAGGAGAGGGTTAGGTGCTATGATGGAAGAGGATGTGCTGCCCAGAGCACCCTGGGTCTGGAGGAGAGGAGGTTGGCACGAATGGCTGCAGGCCAGCATGATGCTGACCTGGGCAGTGGCTCTGGTGGCCATGCTGCAGCCATTGGGGGCAGAAAAGGTGCTGAGCTTCTCTGGTGTGGTGTTTGACCGCAGCAGCTCAAGCAAGCCAAAGGGTCTGGAGAGATGCTGGGCAGTTCTGTGGCTAGTTCCAGTGATGGCAAACCACTGACAGAAAGTCCTTTCATGTGTATGCTGAAGAAATGCTGGTCTTTATTTTTGGCTTAGTTTGGTTTCTAAATCTTTTAAAACCTTTTCTAACCTTCACGAGAGGCTTGCACTGCTTTTAGTGGAAACTCATTTAGAAATCAAAAGATTCTTTCATGAGCTGTTTGCAGCAGTGCAGGGCACAGCTGCGGGACAAAGCTCCATGGTGCAGCATAAGCTCTGAGCAAAACCAGCTTTCCTGCTTCCAGGAATCTGGAAACCAGATATGATCAATGAGGAGTGTAGATAAACTGTGAGGTGCTTGGGCTGTGCAGAGCCCTCATTTCTCAAAGAGGCCAGTTTGCCCTTTTGGTGATTTACCCCGCCACTTCTGTGGGCTGCACATAGCTTTCCTAGGGAAAGCAGCAGAAGTGTAACACTTGGTTCATGTAGTATAACCACACGAATACTAGACAGTGTGTGAGTAGCCCAGCTAATTGATATCAAAGCAACTAAGCAGGTAATTTAATATTTATGGCATGATGAATCTGACTCTCCCTGCTTTAACCTCCAAGCCTTCTCCAGTCTTGGGCTCCACGTACTATTTCTTTGTGTCACCATTGTACCAGATGTCAAATGAGGAACTGCCCACCTTTCAGACAGCCTTTTCAGTATATGGCATACTGGTGTCGTGGTCACCATGCCTGGTGCAGCGTGAGACCTAAGGACAGACACTACTTCAGTGCTGCGGTTCCCTCTGCCAACTCCAGTTGACTGTCCTTGAAGACGATGGTGGCCATCAAACAAGAGCATACAAGGGAGGGCAGGAAAGGGTTGGGGGGAGCTTCTAACTCATACCAAGCCATAAGATGTTGCCCAGCTTTGCTCTGATCCCAAACCTGGCATTTTCTATGAGTAGGTTTCCTCCAGGCCAGTGTTTTTGCCTAGATGAAGATTATACCGTTAGCTTGTTTCCCAGAATGGTCAGCAGCATAGACCATTGCTGCAACCCTGGGACCTTCCTCCTGCCTGTCATTAAAGGAGCGATCTGCACTCTGAGCTGCTTTGAAAGAAACATCTATCTGTAGAGGTTTTTGAGGAGCCTCTTTATTTCTAAATCCAGACAGCTAATATGCTCGTATTTCACTTAGCGGGCAGAAAGCTCTTGGCAGGCTGCTGGCAGCCCTGAAGGTCAGCAGGGGGGTAATGAAGCAGGCGACTCGGCTCTGACTGTTGCCTCCTGTTTACTCATAATTTCCCAAGCTCAAAGTTGACGTGGTGCTGCTTGATGGCAAGCTGCCCGGCAGGGGTATAGCCATGGGAGCTCCTTCTGGCTCACCCTGCTTAGATTGCCTAGGGAGGCTTGCTGGGGTGATGGTTTCGGTGTGCTTTTTAACCCTTTGAAGACCACTTTGTTTGCTGGATTCTCTGGGTGGAGCCACTGCTTTTGTCAGTTCCCTGGGGAAAATGGCTCCAGCTCATCGCCTGCAGTACACCTAGCATCCTGCTCAGCTCTGTAGGCAAGCCCAGCTAACCACTGCAAGGAGGAGATGGCAGTGAGATCCCTCCATCACTGTGAGATCCAGCTTTACAGTAAATTCATGCGGTTGCGCTGCAGTCAATAACACTGGTTTGCACCAGCTGAGGATCTGGCACTTGCCTTATTTTGCTGTAGCTGCACCAGAAACGCTGACAGCAATAATCCTTGTAGCTCTGATACCTGTGATAACTGAGGAACTAATCCTGGGGGTTTTTGTGCAGTACCCATCTGGATGCAGACTATCACACGAGATCACGTATTAACCACTGCCTAAGCTTAACTTGGGATAATGCTGCAAAAGGAAGGGTAGAGGGTGAGAGAGCAGGGAGGAGCTCTTGATCTGCTTTCTCATAGAACAAAATGTTCTCTCCTTACCCAGGAGGAAGGGAGCTGTGGTGAGCAACTGAAAAGTAAGATTTATTTGTTTGGACATGAGTATCTCCCATCACTGACAAATGGCATTGCATACATGGCCAGGATGGATTTGATTGCACATGGAGCCTAGTTGTGGCAGCCGTAGACAATAGTCAGTCTGACTTGTTTGATGTTCTTGCAGGTACAGGCACTGTAGGAGATGCTTTGAATGCAGCTCACAGTTACTAAAGAAAAAGACAACATTTTTTTCCCCCCAGTTTTGTCTTCTGTGTTGCCTCCAGGTAGAGCGGCATTGGCTTGCTCTGTCCTTTTGCTCACCTCTCATTGCTCTGCTTCCTCTTCCAGGTGCTGTATCATGTCCAGATAGGACACTGCCAGTGTGACAATCATCCCAGGACATCTATTCTGAGGGGTTGAGCTCAGGTGGCTCCTCTGCTTTCTCCAGCAGCCAGGCACCAGAGAAGAGCTGGGATAGCCCCGTGCACGTGGCATCCGATCACTACCCACAGCACTCAGAGGGATGGATTCCAAAGGCAATGTCCGAAGTGGAAACAAACCCGACGCCAAGGCCCCCAGCTCTGGAAAGCCAGAAAAGCCCAACCCTGGGCCTGCCACAAATGCAGACAAGAAGGAGATCCCCAAAGAGCAGCCTGCTCCTGCCACTGCCACCTCTGCCGCCAAGAAAGCGGGTGGTGATGCCGCCGTTGTGAACAACCACAGCAGCCTGAAACCCAGCCCTGCCACCACGGAGACACAAGAGGCCACCAGCCAGTCCCCTGACTCTGACCACAAGGGAAACAGCTCTGAGGAGTCACCAGGCAGCATCTTCGACAACATGAAGCCCTTGATCATCGTCGGAGGAGTGGCGGTGGCTGCACTCGCTGTGATTGTGGGAGTGGCGTTCCTAGCCCGGAAAAAATGAAGACCGAGACGGGGTGGGGATGAGAAACCCAACCCAGCTGTACAGCTCCTTTTGAGACAAATGCATGCAGAAAAATTCTATACATATCTCTATATATATATATCTAGAGTGAGCTAGATAGGTCAACAAACACCAACTGCAACTCCAAGAGTCTTGTTCAAGACAACTGTGCCAGTTTGACCCGGTGTGGGTAACTCCATGCACTCAGTGTGTTCTTTCATGTAATATATCTTGGCTTATACCACTGTGTATAGATTACAGCTTCTCCTGATCAGTGTAAATGACGGTGTCCCCTCCCCTCCCCTGCTGTCCTCCCTGGGAGACACCCCCACCTCTCTTGCAGTCCCCTGTTTTCAAGTCTGAAGTGTTCTACGTCCCATCCAGAGTCCCTGCTTTGTGTTTTGGTTCGTTTGGTTTGTTTTTAAGTTGGGTTGTGGTAAAGAAGGGGAGGCAGAGCCTAGTGCTAAGGCCCAGTTTGCCTGTCACTGTGTTGGGCTGGTGTTCCATGCTGGGGAAGCAATGGGCAATTGCAGGCAGAAGGCAGCTGCCTGACCAAACAGCAAAGCATGATCCCTAATAGGTGTCTTGTGTACCTGCTGCTCATCAACCCACCTTTTGAAAACCCAACTCGAAAGTGCCCCAGAGAAAACAGGCTGGCTGCAGCTGGAGGCGGAGGCTGCAGCATGGTGGAGCTGAGCAGCAACTTGGGACGTGGCATCAAGTCATTTCTTGGGCTGAGCTGCCGGGGGAGCGAGCAGCGGGGCCGTGCGCTGACCGACAGCACAGGCAGCAGTGCACGGAGATACCTCGCGAAGTCCTGTGCTGACCTCCGGCAGGCAGCAGCTGCCACCTGCTTGGTTTCTTGCACGTTGGCAGGCAACCTGCGGGCTCTCGTGGCTTGCCGAGGTCATATGGGCAGCGTGTGGGGATAGAGAGACTTTGTTTTGGATCTAGTATTTCCTAAAGTTAGGCTGGGCTTTGCAGGATGCTATGGCCTCAGCCCAAACTCCCTTGAGGTCAGCTGGACTCTCACTGTTCATTTCTCTGGGCTTTGGATCAGGCCTTTCACCTGATTATTTATTTATTTATTTATTTTCCCCACTGAAGACTATGCTCTCTTGGTACATGAGAAGGTAGAAAAATGGGAGACATGAGCTGGTTTTAAGGGACAGAGAGCACATGGACCCCATGAGAATAACACTGACCTGCTTTATACCAGGGAAACCCTGTTCAAGGGCACTGGAAGCCCACCTGTCGTGGGGGAACTGCTTACCTCCTTCCTGTGGCAGTAGCAGGGATTTGTGATTCCTCCACGATTGGGAAATGGAAACAAATTCCCAGCCCTCTGGAGCAGCCTGGTTTCATGGGTGAGTACCTTGGCTCTAAAGCCAGACCTTGCAAGGGGGAGAAGGAAGGCAGGTGATGAGAGAGGCTGTTTAGTGCATCAGCTGATGCCCTTCTGGTGGGCAGAACCTATTCTGAAAGCTTCCATTAGACGACTCTTAACTGCTGCGCTACTGCAAAAAAAAAAGAGTCTTACAAGAAACACCTTACATCTCATTTTTAAATTAGGTCAGAGATTAGATGAGGTCAGAACCACAGAGCCTTGAGCTCGGTGGCAGTTGCAGCCTGCGGGCAGGGTTTTATAGTGATAAGCAAGAGGTGGTGACAGTTCAGTTAGAGAGCCTAAGCCATACATCTTTAAGTGAGCCTGGATGTATACATTCAGTGGGTACAGGGCTAGAGAAAGGTGTAAGTTCCTCAGGGTCTGCCTCTGCAGTGTCTGCTTCTGGCAGGATTACTGGTTAAGATGGTAGATGTGTACAACCCTATCTGGCAATTCTCTTGGCTCATGTCTGTCTGTCTTACCTCAGAATTTGGCCTGCTGAATGCACATGGCTTCCCCAAACAACAGGTTTTTTTGATGCGGCCTGGCCATTCCTATGGTGGACTTTGTCATCCTCTTTTCCCCTTTTTGTCATTTGCTCATGGAGTATTCCCAAAGGTGCCCAGCCTCTGGGAGTGTCAGATGCTGTCTTCTGAACAACAGCATGCTGCAAAAAGCTGGAGTCTAATGCCTACCTCTACCAGTAAAGAGCCAGGGCTGGGCATGTTGGTTTTTTTTTGGAATGAGTGCTACAGCCCCAGGTGAAATCCTGCAGCTTAAAGCACTCTGCATGTATTGTGGATGTGACTCCTTGCAGCAGTGTGTCACAGCCTGGAGAATTTACCCGATTTGAAGCAGAAGGGTCTGTGGAGGGGTATTGCTATAATGCCACTTTCTCTAGAGAACTGATTTCCCCTCACCCAGTTTTGCAGATGGTCAAAGCTTATTTTTAGGGGCGAGAGTGGAGGGCAAACAATAGTGAAGGAATAGGAAAGGTATTTGGAAAGCAGAGATGTGAGAGAATGTAGCTCAGCAGCAGTGCTAGCACAGCTCCCTGGCAGTGACTGTGGCAGGGCTTTGCAAGAGGACACGGTGAGGCTGCTGCATCCACACGTGGGGTCTGGGAGTGCTGCAGAGCCCCTGGACCCTGGCAGTGCCCGAGGCATGTCCTTTTGCCAGACTGGGGAGGGACCCCATTGCATACCAGCTCCCCCTGCTCCTGCTTGCACCCTGAACTGTGCATTCTGGTTCCCCACAAGAGAAATGTGAGTGCACAAGTCAGAAGCAAACCGCAGTATGGTCCTGCCAGGAACCTGATCCCCGTGACTGAGGGGCCTGTGCCCACTGGGTACCGAGTAATGCATCCAAATTACAGGGCATGGATGTGGGGATGGCTATTCCTGGGCTCCTCTTCCCTCAGATCTCTGAAGCACAAAGCTCTTGGCTGTAGGGAAATTTTGCTTAGGTCACTCATGAGGAAGGGAAACCAGTCGCTCCTGCTCTGATTCATGTTTTGCCAAAGCAGGTTGGTGACTTTCAGACAGCAACTTCCATTTTCAAGTGGGAGCTCTGTCAACAAGAGACACCTCTACCTGTCCTGTCTGCTCTCTCCCTCTCCGACCTGGGCACAGATTATTTGTTTCAGCAGTGGGTGATGACATTGCAGAGAGGGCATCTATCTATTCTGCCCTGGCCAGCATAGATAGATACAAGGGGAGGAAAGAGGAACACTTGCTTCATTTGAGTCTCCTATTTTGCATTCTAAAGTGTTTTTATTTCCCTGACTTAACCTTTGACAACTTCTAGAAGCGGGAAAAAACAGTTCTCAGCCAACGTGAGCCTTAACTATTTCTGTCCACCTCCAACCCCCCCGTGCCCTTAGAGCACTCAGATGCAAGGCCAATAATTTCATCCAGAAATACACCACAGAGCTGGTGATGGGACCGCAGCTCACCAGCTGGGTATGTAACCGCACGTGAACCCTCCCCAGGCAGTGAACATCGTGTGTCCCATTCCTAAAGGGTTTTCCACTTACTGTCATCACCTAGCGTTGCTGTCTGCTGTCCAGATTCACTACCTGGAACCCACCTCTTTGGCAGTTCGGTTTGGAAAACACCTGTGTTTGTGTGTATGTGTATATACACCGCCCTGCCTTGAAGAATATTCTGCATATGTATGTATACATACATGTATGTTTATATGACTGCAGCTGGGGGTGGGGAGAACCAACCCAACCTGGGGATGACCCTTCATTTGTTCCCCTGCATTCACACAAAGTGTCCGTGATGTCTTTTTTGTGCCATTTGCATCATGCCATGCAGCACCTGAACTCCTTTTTTTGTCCTGGTTTCTTCTTAGTGCAAAGAATGTATGGCTAGTGAACTGCTGAATGTACGATGTGCCCATTTGTGCTAGAAGCTCAAAATTACTGTTCCCTTCCCTGGATAGTAGTGTGGGCTACTCGCTTTAAAATAAGGCACTTCTAGACTATACTGAACTAACTATACTGGACTGTGTTGTAGTGCTTTTCGAAGTGTGGGTCTAGTGTTGATTTGAGTCGGGTAGATCAAGCGTAGATGTCATACAAGCTCCTAAGCCGGGGCAACGCACTCCAGTCCTGACTTGCAAATGACATCCTCTTAGCAAACACTTCCTGTTCTGCCTTAATGTGCCAGGCTGTGCAGTGGTTTCATTTTGAGGAAGAAAAAAAAAAAAAATCCAGCGAGAACTAGGCTGAGAAGAGCAAATTCACCTCTCTCAGAACTGAAGTGAGATTGAAACCAAATTTGTCAAAGCAGACGGCTTAAATGACTGAACTCGCTGTGCTAAATAAATAGTTGTCTTTTCTCGTACTGAGCACATGCCGTTATTTGCTTGATGTTATTCTTTGTGTGGTGTTTGTGATATGAAGTCCTTCTAGCGATATCTCCATGGGGAGAATGACTAATGCTTAAAACTAATCAGACTCTGTGCTTGGGATTTGAAGAGATCTAGATTGCTAGTTTACTCTTTTGATAAAGTCTATAAACTTGCAAAACTGAATTCAGCCATTGTAGCTTATCACTAAAGCTATAGATTTAATTACTACACTCAATCTCAATCTATTTTTAAGGAGCCAAAAGTTTTAGTCAAATATAAAGATGTCATTATGCTCTCTTGGACGACTTGATAGAAGGGTTTTAATGCTTCTAGCTTTAAGAAAGGGGAAATGAATTATGCTTTTGCTTCCTCTTTCTACTGACCTACGCTATGGATAAGTCCTGTTATTCCTAACAGTTCTGCCGTAGGACACAAACAAATCTGGAAGCCAAAGGATAATGCAGCAGCATTTTTAGGAGGGTAAGAATGCATTCTTGCAGCTGCTGCTCACCTCTCCAGCTTACGCTTAAGGCGCTGAACAGTTGCTTGCCCTGAAGCACTTCTTGGTTCCCTTAGGTTGAGTGATAAATTAAAAATGGGTTTCTATCTCTGCTGAATCGAAGTGTAGGGGTTGATCCATAGGCTACTGAAAATGGGGAATTTTTCTGTTAGCTTCACCATGCTCTGCTCAGGCCTTTGAGATCTTATTGGCACCAGGGATACGATTGCAGGTCACTGTAAAATGTAAAATGATCTCAATGGCGTGTGGTTTATTTTTTTTTTTAAACTTGACAAAACCATTCCCTAGTCCTTCTGCTGAGTGTAAGGAAAGTAGTTTTCTCTGGTATTAACTGAGGCAGCCTGGCTTACAACCATGCTTATATCTACATCTGTATTTGTATATAAACAACAATGTAACTAAAAGCCCTAGAGTTGGTGAGAGATGATTTCTGCCTCAAAAATTTCCCTTCCTTTCCTGAAAATGCCACTGGGGTTTAGAAATCGGCATCCTTCTAACTGTTCTTAGAATAGGTTGAAAATAACAGTCCTGAAGATTTGAGAGAAAAAATATTCTTCAAGAAACAGAGCAAAAAAGGAAAAAAATGTATTTGAAAGGTGAAATTCTTGGAATGTCAATCAGCTCTACACAAAGCTTCAAGTCAGTGCTTCTGAGAGGGTACAAGAAACAGTACAGAGAAATGCAGAGAAAAAAAGCACGATTTCATTGTCTTAACAGTTTTGGTAAGGGCATATTAATTCTTATACTCTACCCACTTCTTTCTTTTTTTCTTGGACAAAAGCAAAAATGACCAACTCTAATGCCATGCAAATTAACCTTTGCTAACTGACTTTTCCAAATGATCTTTTGTTGGCTCTGTTCAATTTTAAAGGGTTAGTGAAGCAAGAAAAAGATCTGAAGTTTTCTACAACCAACTTTGTACGATTAAGGGAAGCTGCAAGTTTATGATTTGGGCATTTTGAAGGGCTTTCACATGCTTTGCTTTGAAAAGGACTGAAAATCCAACCGACCTGCACTTTGATCCTCTTAGTCTGTGACTTCATGCTAGAGCAGGGATGCTGGTTCCCTTCCCAAGCTGTGTAGCATCTTACTGCAGTTTCATTCCCTTCACCATGAAGCTGGGAGAAATCTCCCAAGCCAGGAAGATCTGCCCACCACAGGGGTAGGCAACTGCATCATATAATCTTTTTCATAAACTGACTGCAGTTCTTTACAGATTAGGCACCTCTCTTCTTGAATAGAACTGGCTTTGATCTGGATAATAAAAATTCTGTATCTAAGTTAATTACATTCTCAGTGCGGAAGGCTGGAATTAGGATATTTCCTGTTGCTTTACACCAGAGGTATTTGGTCTCTTACTCCTTCAGGGAGGAATCCACCGATGCTGAAGATCCAGCCTGGGCTGCCTGCACATTTCAGGTCTTATGAGTGGGGCTCGATTGACAGCTCCGCTGCAGGAGGCAATGAAGCCTGTGCAGCAATCCCCTGGGCCAGGGCTGAAGTACCACCCCCATACTTCAGCATTTTGCTCTGTGGGTTACGAAGAAGCCAGGAGAGTGTGATGAGAGCAGCATCTGCCTAGTACTGTGGATTAAATATTACTGCTCTCTTTTCAGCCCGTCATCCGTCCCTAAACACTTCTGCAGTGACTTTTTCTGCCCTATTGTTCTTTTTAAATCTCTCCTGTCCTCATTCAATTGGAGATTAGTTCTCTTCTGAAGTTTATCCATTTGAAATATTAATTTATCATTAATGGGAAGTTATTTTTTAAGTGGCATTAAGGACAGAGAGCACAGAATAAGATGTCTTAGCTGTCGCAGTGAATACATGGCAAAAATGAGAAGGTACTTGATCTAGGTTCATCAAACTGAAGGTAGCTATACAGAAAGTTGATCTCCTTGAGCTAGATTATCTTGAATTAAGCAGCCGAGGTGATGATGCAAGGTGCTACTGGAGGCACTGCAATTTAGCTGAGACATTGGCTTGGAACATGCCCACGTGCTGTTCAGCTGGACGTGGCTGGGTCTATCCGACACCATTTTTCTGTGTCTTCTATTGTGTCTTGCTGTGCTTCGCTCAGATCCCGTTACTTTGATTGAGTGGCTCTGAGGAATTTAATCTGTTGAGCAAAGGGGGTTTATGATGAATTTTTCCTCTTCTCTTTTAGATCATCAGTCCAGTCCTGTGACCTGCTTTCTTTGTTAATGCCCAAATTCCTAGGCTGGCTGCTCATGCCAGATCTTCAACTGCTACAAACTGTGCGGTTCCATCAGTTTTTGGAGATCCAATTTATTGCTTGTTTTTTACTGCTTCTTTGGCTACTGCACTGTATTCTCTTTCCTTTTTCTACTTTCTTCCCAGACAGCTCTGCAGATGTGGCCTCTCCACAGTGAGGCAGAACCCCTGCCCCAAGGCTGGGGCAGGGTTTGGGTACCTCTACCCAAAAGAGACAGGCATCCTTTGGCTATCGAGCACCTAAGAGGAGTGCAGGCTGTGCGGCACAGCAGGGAATGTACCAGTTTTCATCTGCCCAAACCACTAAGGCTTGAGGGTCTCAGTCTGAAGATGCCAAGTGCTCTTGTCTGTTATAGGAGCTCAGCAGATGAGAGAACCACAGCTGGAAGGTCCCTTTTCCTTGTCCTTCCTCTTCCGTGCCAGTGTCACTGCATGGCCACAAGCTCTGCTCGGGACCGAAGCCTGCCTGATAGCCAGCCGTGAGGTATTCTGGCTGCTTGAGAAATGCTGACACAGCACGAGCATACCCTACGCTTGGCTGAAGCCTTCTTCAGTCCTCCGGTTACCGGACCACAAAAAATACAGGCAGAGAGGTTCCCAAGCACTCCAGAGCTGGCTCTCAGCTCAAATCAGTGACCTGTATTTTTGCTGGCCTTGGAGAATCAGCTCACATGCCGGGGGTGTGCTGCAGGACTGAGGACACAGAAGGCTGCAAGGATTTTTACCATTTGAATGGGCTGCTCAGGTGTTACCATTTGATACAGTAATGCAAGACTGCTGGGCCTTGAAAATTCAGAGCTCATTCAACTAACCGTGCTAATAAGTTGATACCCAAAGCCTGCAAGTTGTGTGACAGATCGCAGCTGTTGGCTTTCCAAAGGTGCGAGTGTGGCTCTACCCTGTGCTCTGGCTCTGCTCGCTGCTTTGGACAGTGTGTGCTGCACTCAGATGCTCTGACGTGCGGTACTTGGGGACTTGTGCTCTTTGATGCTATACTCTTCAAATCAAATAGATTATTTTTTCCCCCTGAAAAACAGGATTTGGGTTAAGTGGGATTTGGACCAACATGTTACTCTTGCTCCTGTTTCTCTTTCAGTTGCTTCCAGATTGAAATTCACAGATGATTTCTTTATTTTTTTATTTTCTCATACTGCAAAGCCCCCATGAACACAGTACCAAAACTCCTGCCAGGAAGAGAGGAATTTTAATCATCTTGGCAACAGTAAAGACCTGCATTGTATCCCTGGTTTTGCCACAGCAGCTTCAAGCAGTGAAGTTTCTGGGGTGATTTGATAAGAACAAGGGTGCCATACAATTTGTCATGTTAAAAAACCAAAACAAAACCAAAAACCAACTACCAAACAAACCAACAAGTTAATAATTTGGCTTTACAAAGTTTTGAGCAGCCCTTCTTAAGCCTGGTGCCTTTTCCCAAGTCACTGGTTAGGACCATTTAAACTGAAATCTTTAAAAGGTGCAATCTCAACTCCCCAGTGAAAACCAACTCTCTTCTAGTGGTAGGTGCAGGTTGTTTACAAATTTTGGAGAAACTACAGTTGTAGAAAGGGAACTCGAAGGTCAGATTACAGGGGATTATTATTTATTTTTCTTTTGGTTTGCTTGGATTCTGTTACTTTTCCAGGGACTGATCCAAAGCCCTCAGGAGTCAGATGGAAAGCTGACACACTGGTAGCAGGGAAATGCCTGCTGCTACCCTGGAAGCCACAGGCATCCTTCCAACGACATCTGTGGGCTTTGAGTGAGCGCCTGAATGTGTTTTCCAAATGGTAGTAATTTTCAGAGTGACACCTTGATTTCTTCCCTGTACAAACAGACCTGCTTGTCACACATATTTACCTGTGTTCAACATACAGGTTTGGGTTTTTTTTGCTTTCAGAAACAATATGCTGCTAGACACATTTCCTGGAGGGAAATGGACACCTACCTACACACAAAGCTATACAGCTAATTTATACCTTGTTGAATTTATAATCTTGTCTATGCTTCTATGGACACTTTGTATGGGCTGCAGCTCAAATCCTAAAATAGTCAAGAATTTTTCCTTTCCCATATAGTATTCTATTTACTTTGACTTAAAAAAAAAAAAAGCGTATAAATGCAATAATGCAGGTAGACTAGAAATACTAGATTGAAAATTAAAGTAGTTTAGCTTGTCCCATTGTGACTGACAGTGTTGTACGACACCCAACGCTGTACCCTAACATTTTCCAGGCTTTCTACGTAGCTGAATCTAGTATTAGCTTTGAAAACCCATTGTATGAGTGGTGGGTGGATGGGTTGAAAAACGTGTGCTCTCTACACACTGTATGTTACTCACATCAGAAGCTGTATGGCCACTCCATATGCTGTGAAACTGTAAATGATTCCCAGTACACCTGTAACTCTTACCAGGATTGTGAGAAATAAACTATATACAGAGATATAAATACACACATAGATATATTGTATAATTCATCATGTGAGCATCTTTGTGTATGTGGGGGTGTGAGTGAAAATGGCTGTTCTCCCTCTCACTCGTTACTCATGCCCATGTTTCCTACAGGCTCAACATTTGCTAGGGTTAGCGACCCCAGGAAGAACTGTAAGAAAAGGCCCCCCCCCGCCCCAGATAAACCCCAGCCTGCCCAAGGGAAGCAGGCAAAGGATGATTATTGTCACTCCCGCATAGGAACTGAAGTGTAAAGACTTGCCCAGAGCCACTGAGGAAATCTTTGTGATCCCAATAATCCCCTGTCCTGCAGGCTGGTCTGCAGGCTTTGCTGCATGGTTTGCTCTGACCTCTCCCCAGCCAAATCAGGGTGTGCGCCCATTCTTGGTTTTGGGTTTAAGTTGGCCTGGGAGCACCTGTCCTCACAAGTAAACAGCCCCCTGAGCACCTGGCTGATGTCTGCAGCGGTCCCAGCACATCTGTGCTAGCCGGGGAGGAGGTTTTGGCAGTACATGTCACTGTGAATAGTTGCTGTCACATTACACCAGCTCCAAACAGGGGCTCTGCAGGAGTCTGCAGGCTTTTGGACCTCAATCTGTGAAGAACTGGGAAGATAAGTATTGTGAACTCCCTCGGGCCAGGAAAAAGGGGCAGCCTTTAGTTGCAAAAGCATTCATTATATGAGATTTTTGCTGCAGAAACACAGCTGAGAATGCAAGTTTTAGCTTAATATTCATAAGAGCAGGACAGCAAATAAATTCTTTTTTTCTGAGCCTGAATCTGAGCAGCTGGGGTGGGTGGGTGACCGGTCCTCCCCACTGCCCCCAGTTAGGGTGTGTGAAATAGCACATACATTGGGGTAGTGGGGTATGGATGAGCAGCAACAGCTGTCTCCTCTGTGGTACCCAGGCGGTGACAGCCCTGCTTCAAGGGAGCTGAGGCTCTTCAGTTCCTAGGAAGGGCAAACATACCCTCATCCACAGAGACCCTGGCCCATCTCTTCTTAAGAGAAGAGGGTGTGCAGCTGCGGCGGGGCTGGCACGGCGGGCGATGCTGCAGCTCGGAAGGTTTCCTGGTGATTTGGAATCAGCAGAGGCACCTGCACAAACTGTCCTCCTCAGCCTGAGACAGAACAGTGCTGCTCACTCGGTGGAGAGGGGGAATGAGCTGGAGAATCTTCCGCTTGTGTCTCCTTCAAACCAAAAACGTGCCTCTTCTCACTGCCAGGGCAGGCGGCAGCACTGGTGCAGGTGTCGGTGCAGTTGTGGTGCCAACATAGGGAGCAAAGCTAGCATCAGCCTGGTGCTTTCAAACACTGGTTTGGGTATCCTCCACCGATCCATTATGTGTTTCATCTACTTCTTCCCCTCCACATATTTATAGGAATTTAAAAAGTATAAAACCCAGAGGCTATGTTCACTATTATCTTAAACTACACATTGCTTTCCCCTGCTGCCTTCCACTCCAGCCGTCATTTAGCCACAGGAAAGGACGCCTTACATGAGACATCAGCTTTAAACACACTTTAAATAAGATGTGTGCTTTAAATGAGAAACACAGCAGTTAGATTTTACCAGACCAGGTTTGAAGAGGAAGCACTCAGCTGACTTCACTTAACCATAACGTCCAGGCTCTATCAAAAAAAACCAGTCTGTGCAAAGCAGCAAATAATTTGTATTGTCTTTGTGATCCTGACACAGTGATAGTTACTACTCATGCTTGTTAACCTGCTGAATTAAGCCGAGAGGGGCTGCAAAGCACATAGGGCGCTTGCTGGAGAAGAATTCAACAGAAGACCATTTGCAAAGCGGTGTTCTGGTAAAACTGAGGCATTGCCACCTACTGAGCAATGGAAGATCAAGTATTAAGACATCACTTGTACAATTTAATCTCCCAGCAACCAGGGCACTCTCACATTTTTTTCTACGTCTTCACCTTAAATCATTGTCAAGTCCTCTGATGTTTTGTATTTTGGGCAGTCTAGGGAGGGTGAGAAGACTGATGGAGTAGGATTTGAGACAGTGGTTTCCATTCTGCTCTTGGATTTAGGAAAAAAGCACTGGCTTCACAAGCATGCGTAAAGAGTGTAAATGTGATGCTCCATGCCATAAAGGCTTAGGCTGCTGGAGTGGCACTAAGTCCCCGCATAGTAGCTGAACTGGACAGTGAAAGATAGGCTTCGGGTTTTTTCTTTTTTAAATTATTTTCTGGTAGCTAAGCTGGAGCAAAGAGAGGAACATCCAGGTTACCTCCACAGTGAACCAGCCTACAGTTTCAGAACACTTTTGGAGAGAAAAAAAAAAAAATAGAGATAGATGATTGAGGAGATGGACAAGCAGCCAGCCTGATGGTGTAAGCTACATTTCCTTTAGGAATCCAGGCTGGAATACATTTATTTTCAAATAAACAAACAAAAAGAATGGTAGAATTGTACTGTCTTTGTTTTGTATCTATGGCTTTATACTGTCATTGTCTCTTTCTAATACAGTAGCAATCATCAAGAGATAAACCTATTAACACAGAGATGCAAAACACAGATTCATAAGCTGAAGAAGGTTTAGAAAAGTTACTTTTCCTCCGGTGAGCCACGGAGCCAAAAGCAGCGAGAGCTGCAAAAACCTGAACATTTTTCTTGCAGAATAAAGGCCCCTTCAAAACTTAAGAGCACGCACAGGGGATACAACCTGGACCAGATATGAAGCATGAGACGGACAGTTTGAGATGCTGGGATGGCTTTATTTAGTTTGCAATTCTCATGCAAAAAAAAAACCAAAATAAAAAAACAAAACAAAACCGTTGCACGGTAGCGGAGGGGAGGCAGGTGGGGCGTGCCACCAGGTGACCCGCAGGATCCACCATGCAGCTCCCGACGGCTTCAAAAGGCACCGCGGCGCTACGGGCACCCCGGGCTATCCCCGTCGCACCGCAGCGTGTTCCCGCCCCCCAGCCGTCCCCGCCCCCCGCGCAGGCGCGGCCCATGAGGCGCCGCCCCCCTCCGCCGCCGCCGCGCCCCGCCGCGCCCCGCGCCATGTCGGACCGGCTGGCCAAGCCCACCTGCCTCATCGTCGCCAGCGCCGCCGCCGCGGGTGAGACTCTCGGGGCGGGGGGAGCCCCGGGCCGGCCGGCTCCGCTCCCGCGGCCCGCGGTGCCCCGGGGTGCGGCCCGGCCCTGCGTGCGGGCCCGCTGCGCCCTGGGCCGGGCCGGTGTCGCCCCGTGGCCTGGGCTGCGCCGTGCGTCGGCGGCACCGAGCGCGGCACCGTCCTGCCACGCGTGTGCCCGCACCGCAGCCCGCGGCGCCGCTTGCACAGCGGTGTGTGCGTGCGGCTCAGGGGTGTGCGCGTGTGCAGGCGTGCGGCTCAGCTGTGCCGTGCGTGTGCAAGAGTCGCCGCGGCTCAGCTGTGTGGTGTGTGTGCAGGCATGTGGCACAGGTGTGCCGTGCGTGTGCAAGAGTGACCGCGGCTCAGCTGTGTGGTGTGTGTGCAGGCATGTGGCACAGGTGTGCCGTGCGTGTGCAAGAGTGACCGCAGCTCGGGTGTGCCGTGTGTGTGCAGGCATGTGGCACAGGTGTGCCGTGCGTGTGCAAGAGTGACCGCAGCTCGGGTGTGCCGTGCGTGTGCAGGCATGTGGCACAGGTGTGCCGTGCGTGTGCAAGAGTGACCGCAGCTCAGGTGTGCCGTGCGTGTGCAAGGGTCACCGCGGCTCGGCAGTGTGTGCGTGTGCAGGCGTGCGGCTCAGCTGTGCGGTCCCACGTGCAGGCTGGCTGCTCAGCCTTGCTCTGCCCAGCCGTGCACACGCGCTGCTCCTGCTTGTGCAGCTGTGTGGTGCGCAGATGTGCTCGCTTTCTGTAGATGCCCACCTGCAATGCACACGTGTCTGTGTGTTCCTCTGCACGCAGCTGTGCCGTTGGATGCGGGCTGGTTTCCCCTTGGCATGTGCCAGCACCAGCGCTGCCCTTGCACGTGTACCTGAGCGAAGCCAAATTTCCTTCGCTCCTGCCTGTTAACCCCCCAGCCAGAGCAAACGGCATACTTGTCATGTGTTTCTCAATACGTTGTTTGCCTATAATGGTGGCGGTGCATTTCTTCCATCTTAAAATAAGTCTGGAATTACTGAGAGCTTTTAAGATGATCAAAAAACCAAGCTCGTGTACTTGGCTAGGTAAGACTACATAGTGTGGCTGGGATTAAAATGTAGTTGTTTCCTTAAGTTGTTGGACTCTGTTTTTCAGGCGTGTCAGCCCAGTCGTTCCTTCACTGCTTTACGCTGACTAGCTCGGCTTTTAATCTGCAAGTCGCAACTCCAGGGGTAAGTGATTTCTGTGATTTCAGTCTGAAACCAATTGATATTTCAAGTGACAAGAGAGAATTATACTAAACTTTTCGGAGAGGTGTCTTATTGGCCTTACAAATTAAAGGACTTAATTTTGTTGTCTTAATATTGAAGTGAATGCATGCTTCCTGTAGTGTGGTTTTGAACTTCTTCATCCAGTATCTGTTACCCACGAAGAGCAGAGGGAGTGCTATTAGAAGCATGGCTTCAGTGGGAAAAATGGAGAGCTTCAGATCTGTGAGAACTGAAGTATCTCGAAATCCCACATGGTTATGCTTCAAGAAATGTAGTGGATGTTTTTTCAGTGATCCTAACGACAGCCTTTGAACCATGCTTCCCCTAGGGGAAATCAATTGATTTTGTGGATGTGAACGAGAGCAACATGCGCTGGGTACAGGACTTTCGTATGAAATCGTACGCAAACCCTGCCAAGTTGGAGTCGATTGATGGTAAGGGATTGTTGTTGGCTAGTATGTCATCTTCATTTATCGGGGAAACAGATGCTGCTTAATGTTAGGCCCTTAGGGAAGAATGACACAGAAAAGATGTAAAACAAGTGTTTTAAGAGGAAGCCCTACCAGCTGCAGTTGTTACTTTCTTATTTATCTTGGATTGGTAGTTTCCTCCTATGTATACATACACAATATATATAGTCTGTTTCTGTGTATATAAACACACTCTGTAGTGTTGTTTTGTAAAAATAAATACTTTGCTAAAGTAGAGGCTAGCAGACATAACAGTTTCAAGTTTTGCCTGGGTAAGAATGGTGTATCAAACGCGTGTTCTTTGTCCTAAAAAGGACCTTTTTCTGGACTCCGTATAGATCTGTTAGTTTCTTTAGTTAATTTGGTTTACACAGTTTTTGACTGACCTGTGTGGTATTGTCTCAACTATGTCAAATCTGAAATGGATTTATGGTCAGGCTTTTGTTTGTTACTGGTATTACAATTGGTTTATCCTTTCCTCCTTACTAGGCGCTAGGTACCACGCGCTGCTGATTCCAAACTGTCCTGGGGCTATGACTGACCTTGCAAACAGTGGGTACCTGGCTAAGATATTGCAGCACTTCAGCACTGAGAACAGTAGGTGAACATTGTTAAATATTGTTAAATAAAATAGTACTACTGTACTGTTCACTTAAGAGTGTTGCCTTCCAATGACTTTAAAATGTTTCCGTAGCTGAAGAGCATTCAGAACTGGAAGGAGCTGCTTTAGAGAAATGTATCTTCTCTCGAAGAGTAACCTTATCAGTAGCTTTTCAATGCTTGTATCAGAAGGGGGTTTTCTGCCTTACAGTGACACAGAAATAGCTGTCTCCACGTTGATGGGATTCAAGGTCTAGAGCCAAATGTGAAGTGTACCAGGATCATCATTAAGGCTGTAGTTAATCAAGACTTGTGTGTGCTTCTCACTTACCATTTGAGTATGTGTTTTTCTGATTGCTGCTGTCTCTGGACTTGGAGTTAATAGCTAGTAACTCTGCAAGACTGGCATAATTCTTACTGTAGTGTGCAGGAGCCTAAGAGGCTATAAATGGTGCAGTATAATTTTATTACAGGAAGGCAACATGCTGTAATGTTGAAGAATCTCATTAACTCATCTAGGTTTTGGCTATTTGAAGATGCTCACAAATATGCTTTGGTATTTCTCTAGAGCCGATCTGTGCGATTGGACATGGAGTTGCAGCTTTGTGTTGTGCCACCAATGAGGATAAATCCTGGGTATTTCAGGGATACAGCCTGACAGGGGTAGGTTGAACTTTCAGGTGACTTTTGCTGTTTGGGGGCTTTTTTGCTGTGTGGGAGACCTGTGATTTCAGGTGCTGGTAGATTTGGTCTTATCCTAGAAGTTCCTACAAATATAAATCATCAGTTTGGTACCCTTGGTTTATGTGCAAGATGTGGAAAGTTATCATTAGCAAAGGGGACCAGCAGTGAGCGTGTGGAGGGGTTGTCGCACTTCACTGTCATGTGAAAAGTGTTTGCCTGCTGATGGTTCAGTAAACTTTAAAATGCTGGAAATGTCTGCTGCAGCTTTTTGAATTCATAGTTGAGGGCTCTTAAGAATTTTTTTTTTGCTTCATGAATGCTGGAGGTAGGTTATATTTCTCAAGGTGCTGTCTTATTTTAAAAGGTAGAGGAAGCTCTAGGGGGGAAAAGGCAGTTTGTACACACTGGCTTGTAATAAAAAAAAATGTAGCTAGATACTGTTGATATTTTATTTACTGTACAGTTATATCTCTCCTCACAGACTACTTATATGGCAGTTGCACCTGTGTGCTGAGGTGATGCAAACCTCTATAGTACAACTTACAGGGTTGAAAATTTACATGCAAAGTTAAGAAATTAAGTTTATGGGACTCGCAAAAACTGTCAGTGTCCTGATGTGCTTGTATTTGGCACTACAGTCCATGACAAAATATTTAAAATAAGGCATGATGTGACCTAGCTACAGTTACTATGGAAACCATAAAATTCTGTTTCCTCCTGTGCATATAAAAACTAAGTACTTCTTATTTTTCTCTGCATGTAAGCAGATTCCCCTATTCATTTAGAAAGCAGAGTACTGTTGTTTGGACTCTGCAAGTGGCATGGCACTTGTGTCCAAATGTTTGTGTCAGCATCCAAACAGGTCTGCGCTTTTTGAAGTTAATTGCATGCACACTGTTCAGTGTCTAGTTGCTATGCAGAAATTGCTGGGTGTCATTCTGTAAAAAGCAAGACAGACTTACTTCCTTTTGATCTTTTTCAGCCCTCTGTGTATGAACTAGTGAGGCAGCCTAATTTTGCCAGTTTATCCATTATTGTGGAAGATTTTGTGAAAGACTCTGGAGCTACATTTAGTGGTATGTCACTCTTCTGTTGTCCAGGTCTTCATGTTTCGTGGCTGCATTCTGGAAATGAATGTGTATGTGCCAGTTTTACACAGCTGAACAGGACTCTGACAGGCTATCTCATCTTGCATTCCCACTTTAGGAATATAAACAGTGAGTGTTTTAATAATAAATGCCACAAAATACTGTGTGTGGAGAAGTAGGGCAGTACAGTACCGTGCACTGTTCTCCGTGGTTGTCCACAGATGCTCTTACACCCCAAGGTAAACGTGAGGTTGCTTGTCCTGCTATGAACAAAGAACTTGTGCTGCAGGGAAGGGTGTGAGCAGGGGAGCTGCTGTCGCTCTGCAGATGCGCAGCCTGTGTCTGTACGGAGGTGTTGTGCCGCAGCTGCTGCCTTCCTGTGCGGCAGAGACCATGTCCGCTGCTGGGAGAGGTTAAGTTCTTGATTTTGGGGTTGTCTTCTATTCAAGCAAATGCTTCGTTAATTAAAGCTGGAGGTGCTAGGCTGCATAGCGTTTTGGTTGCTCTGATTAGTTGCCTTTTAGCAGAACTATTTTACTCTAGCTAGATCTGGCTTTTTAGTATTTTCTTGCTTTGTTACTAATTTCATTAATTATTATTAGTCAAAATGTAAAAGTTTGACTTTGAACTGCAAAATCTGAAGTTCAGTCCTGTAAGAGAAATTAAATCCATTCAAGCACAGAAATGTCACTTTTTCCTCAATTGGATGTGCAGGGAAAAGTGTCATTTTCCTTTACATGCTGCGTTCCTGCAGTACTGAAGAGCTACAGGGAGAATTAAATAATGAGCTGTAAATGGCCCTATTCTTCAGTTGCAGCTGTTGTTCAGTCTCCTGTTTTGTTTAGGTAATTTTTTTTAGAATCCTTAAGAGAATAATGAGATGCCTGTGGTATTTAAGTCATCCTTCAGCAGAATAGTTCCACCTATTGAATTGATTCAGTTAAAGTGGCTAGATTAGAGATTAACTATGCACATGGCCTGGATAGGAAACAGAACCAGGCTCCTAATGCCATTCTTCTGTTTTTCACTGAGAAGAAACACCACTGTCTTATCAAACTGCTGTATATTCTTTGCTTCATTCTCTTCCATCCATGCTGCTGACTGCCTGTTTCTGTGTTTAAATGGCATCTTGATGCTTTTCACATGGGCTGCTGCCGCCACCTTCTGCATAATGAGTCCAGCAAGAAGAGGAAAAAAGCATGTGTGGTTTGAAGGCGCTTGGCCTGTATTTAGGCAGTCAGTAGCTGTGAGAAGGGAAAGAAAACAAGAGTTGTTCATTACTGAAAAACTAATGGCTCTATCTGAAATGAGGTAACTTAAAAATGCTAGTTGGAGTACTGAACAATTCCTGGTAGATATTAACATGTCAGGATATTATAGGACAGAAAATAAGTATTTTTCTGCAGGTTCTTTGTAGTATGGTGATTACAACTTTGATATCCTACATGAGAAGAGCTTACATTGTATCACAGGGTGACTACAATTTTAAAATATATAATTTGAGGGTTTTATTATGACAATCTCTTGATGAGTGCATGTTACCCACCTAGTGTTAACTGAATGATGAGACTGGCCCTGCTGGCCTTTCGGAGAAGGACTTTGCAGTGAAATTGTTTCAAGATTAGGGGCTCAAGATTGTCCCTGTCGCGGTTGTTATAGATCAGCATGTCAAGTTACCCAGCAAACCTGTATGGTCAAAATAGTTAACTTTTGTTTTAGTTTTATCAGGGTTGTGATACTGACATTGAAGTGGTGTCCACTAACACAATGCTTTTGCTTTTTCTCCTGTATTTAGCCAGCATTCCAGATGCTGTACATGTTGTGCTGGACAGACACCTGGTGACAGGACAGAATGAAAATTCCACTCTTCCTGCCGTCCAGAATCTTCTTATTCTTTGCAATGTCAGGTGAGGCAATGTGGGAGATAAGACTTAGGAACAGACAGTGGTGAGCATCTTTTGGTTTCAGGAATATTGTCCCCCAATGGACTTTTTTTTCCCTTTAGTTAACTGCTGAAGCACATGTCATCTTTGTTTGATCTAGCTGTTAATCAGTTATGTCTCTTGGTAAAAAGCATTTGTGATATTAATAAAAGGTAAATTGGTTGGGAAATGCCTAGCTGTCTTATCAGGACTGATAAAGTGAAATGCAGAATAGGCTTCACTACGGCATTCCTGTTGAGAGAAACATCTCTTGTGTCTTTTTCTTTGTGCTTTGGCAAGTTAGCATTTAGTCAGCTGTGTTTGGGGATTCTGGGAAGGAGTGGATTGAAGTCCTTTGGTAAGGGCTTGGCTGTCTGACTGTCTTTTGTCTTGTCAGCTAGAAGGAACACCTAGAAATAACCATAAAAAAAATTCTTTAGTTCAGATGAATGTGTGTTAGAAGTCCTTTCCTGGCTGTGGACTAACAGGTGTCATGTTTGGATGTATTTCATTCAGCAGGAAATGAAGAAGGAGGTGTCTTTCCAAACAGGATGGATGAAGAGCCAGCAGGCTAAGGATTTTCTTGTCTGGTAACTGGATAAAACATCCCTCTAAATTTCTGCCCTGGACTATGAAGTGACTGTGACAGTGGAGTAGCAATGTCAGGTTTTGCATACATAGAATGGATGAAGGTTGTGAAGAAAACATAGAAGTGCATCACACTTGAGAAGTGACTATGAAACCACCTTGCATTTTTGTTGCTACATCTTTTTTCACTGCTTCTTTCTGGACCCTTGACTTACAGATGTGGGGAACTGTCCTTTAAAAAAGAAACACCCAAACCCAACAAACGGAGCAGTTGGTGCTGTGGATACAAATTACTGAAGCTGAAGACCTTGCTCTAGGTTGACAGTTATACTGATTGTTAGTAACTGCCCCAAAGAGCAAGCACTTGGAGCTCTGTGAGCCATCTGGTGTTTGTGTTCAAAATATCAAAATCTACACCTAAAGCTTCATGGAATTGCAATGTCAGATGTATTCTCATTTGGTAGGTCACAAAGTTACTGTCTGAACTCTGAATGTGTCTGGGACACTTGGATATACTTGGAATAGGATGGAAAATGCTTAGCTAAACACTGAATAAAGCAGAGCCAGTTGTCTGAAGGCAGCTTGCTGGTGATACTGTTGGCAAATGTGCCCTTGTTTTCGTCCTTGCCTGTTCACATTATCGGACTTCTGTTTAAAGAGTTTGGTCAGCTGTTTTTAAATGGTCTTCTCACTGGTTATCTGTTCTCCTTTGTGGTGCTTATGTTATAATTTTTTGTTCTCTTTGAAATGTTTGAAATACTTCTCTGGCAAGTATGTTGCAGTTGCTTCGTGCTGGAATTTTATGAACAAAGGAAGTAAAAAATGTAGGCAGCTAGTGTGGACCATGTTATCTGAGGAACCAGCTGTAAGATGAAATCTGCCCTTCTCTTTCCTTTTGAGCAGCAGATGTGGCTTGAAGTTGAACATGGAAAGGAATAATCAGACCAAGAATATTTTTCATTATTGCAAGCTCTAGCATACTAAAACCTATGGGAAAGTAGGCAGACTGACATTTTTCCTTCCCTCTTGGAACAGAGGGCAGCATTTCTGCAGTGCTCTGTGAGGGAAAGAACCTTTGTGGTTGCTTTTCTTTCTTAATGGGATAATACGACACATTGGTTAGAACTAGTCATCAAGCAGGGTAATTTTATGTCTTTTCTGTAGAAATTCAGTTTTTTCAGTTCTGTCTCAAGACTTCTTTGTAATTTTTAAAAGGTAATCTGCTGTGAGATTTGTTGGGTCTTCTGCGGTTGTATTTTGGAGCCCAGTTCACATATTTTTTTGTTTTAATAGAAATTAAAGTTAGAAATTGAAATTAACATTAGGCATTGATAGAAATTAAACTATCAAAGAGCTTTTTGATAACTTAAATTCTGATTCCTGGCAAGTTGCTGTAGGGATTTGTTGACCTCTGTCACCATTGGGGTGTACTTTGTCTGGATTTCTAGTGGGCTGTCTGCTGAAGTGATGTGAAAAGTTTTTGTATTTAGTATTTAGAATTGGGGTAGTTCTGTGTTGAATGCTGTGCACCTACAGCAAGGAGATAATCTGCCACCAAAAGCTTTATTTAGATGGAGGAGGTGAAACTTCATGCCCTGGACTCCACTGATAGCTTGAGCAGGGAACTTGGTGGGCCTGGAGGAGGTGGGTGCAACTTTATGTGGCTTCTGAGTTGTGAGAGCTTTGCCACAACTGACTGCAGCTGCAAAGCTGTTCTACAGGGTCAGTGGATAGCACACAGACACCAGTACAGAAAATAATCTTGAATTACTGTTTGTTTCAAATTAATGCAGAAAATAAGGCAGTATGTGCATACAGAAGGATTAGCATAAAGTACCCTGATTTCAAGCAATAAAACAGATAAGCAAGGCAATGCACCTAATCATTACTACTCAGGGTTGGCTGTAGTGAGTAAGAAAGAGATCACCCGTTGCCCTACTACATTACCATCATCCAGATCCGCCCCTGCTGCAGTGAGGATGTGGAGAGCCTGTCCTGGCAACTGGGGAGTCTACGCAGGGTGTCCCCTTGTAGGGGAGGTCTCCCAAGTCACTGCAAGAGGGTCCAGCATTTATACTGTATTGAATAAACAAGCTCACCTACTTGTAAATGCAGAAACAACTGGTTTCACTCTCCTCTCAGATCCCACCAAAGCCTGGCCGGGGCTCAAGGAGGAACCAAAGAAAGCTCCCTTATCTACTGGATTATAACCACTGGTTTCCAAACAAGGCTGAACATCTGGTTTCGTTGCCTGGTCCACCTGCCTCTAAGCAAGGAAGGATGCACCACAGATAGCTTCGCTCAGGATTACTCTTTATCTAAGCTACATCTTTCGCTAAGGATCATGCATGGTTTGCTAATGATTGGATACTAAATATATACTTAATGTTTGGTTGGCAGGTTTGTCTAGAGGTCAACTTTGGCTCAGGGCCTGTTGCTCAGTTTCTGAAGTGGGAGTCTGAGAGGCTATTAGTCTGTTTTACCATTGAGGCTGCTTCCATTTGACTTTGAAAGGTCTAGTGATTTTGACGTTGCCTGCCTGTAAAAATAGAATATTGCTGTCTACGCCGTGTCCTGTTTTCATTCCTTAATTGTAAAGTTCTGCCCAGGCTTGTTGATAAGCTGCCAGGTGAACAAACAGTATTCAGAGCACTACAGGCTTTGATCAGTTCCCTATTGCACTGTTTGTCCTTTTTTTTTTGTGGCAGCCCAGGCCTGTTGGAACCGCTGTGTGCCAATGTTGGGAAGTACTCTGCCTTTTAGTTTTTTCTAACATTTCCTTGTTCTTCCCATAGGGGAGCAGATAAACAGGAGTTGCTGTGAGCACCTTTCTTTCACATCACACATCCATTTCTGTCTCCTCAGTAATCTAAACTGTCTCCAGTGCTGAAGCTGCTCTGGCAGAATAGAGGAAGAATGGCAGGGTCCAGCGGGAAGTGGCTGCAGAGGTGGTGTTTGCAAGTGTCTGTGCCTACAGCGCTGGTGCGGGTGACGAGGACGCTGGCTGCGTGGATGTGGCGTCACTGCTAGCAGCAAAGCAAAACGACTGGTAAAACAGCCCCCTCTCTCGTGTGGATGGTGGGCTAGCGTTCAGTCACCTTTAAACACTGTGCCGACAAGCTGTGAGCAATTACGATGGCTCTTCTAAGTTCTCATACAGTATGACCAACTTTAGCTAAGGACTGGAAAAAATTATTCTAAGACTGTGGGAAAAGATTAAAATAGAAAGCATGTGAAGCTGTTTCATGTCATGCCAGATATACTCAAGACAGTTTTACTCTGTTTTTTGGGGGGGTGTTATGTCAGTGGGTTAAAACGAAGGCAGTATTCCATCATTTTTGCTTGTTATTTTACTTTCCTTTACCACATGTGTCCAGATTAATAGTCAGGAATGATACATAGTGTTGATGACCTCTTTGTAAGTTTTCATCTAGTTTTTCATTTTGGAAAAGCTTTCAATGTGGCAGTAAACCACTTGACTGTACAGAAGCTTTCAACAACACATCAGCCTATTTCTGTAACTCCTGTTTACTTTGAAACTAAAACCAGCAGGGTTGAAGTACAGGCTTCAAAGGCTGCAGCATGTCTATAGCTTGAGGTATTGCTTAGGTATTTAGTTCCCTGTTAATTGTTCTAAAGATGTAACACTTGGTATTTTCTTTTAATTTATTTTTTGCTTAAAAGGTATTTACATCAACTAAAATTCTGAAGTGACATTATGGAAAGAAGACTGATTTTTGGTTAAGTCTTGCATTTTAAGCTTCCTGTGTGAGGAGTTTGAATACCTTGGTTTGTCTCCTGTACCTTGTGTGCTATGCTTTCTTCCTGGTGAAACTGAGAAGCAGGCCAGTGCAGCATCACATCCCAGGCATCCGAACAGTGATATTTATCCTGAGTTTGTCTTGCAGCACATGATACCATGCCTTAAAATGGCATGGGTTCTCCTCTCCCTGGTTGTAAGAATACAGCATGTTCAAACTGCTCAGGGGTCCAGTTTTAAATACTATTCTTACCCAGTCATGCTTAACAAGACACTGACAAATCTCAGCAGCTGGGTTTTTGCAGGGGCATTAGCATAGGTGAGATGTTGCTTCTTCTTGCCTTGTGCCTGTTGACCTTTGTCAGTGTCTTAGCTTGTGGTACAGTTAGTGTTGTGTCTGCTCCGTGACCATGCATACTAATCTTAAGCTAAAAATTAATTTGCATGTAAAGATACATGTTTATGACCAATCTAGTGATGTGGGTTATAAATCATGTATAACTGATGAGCAATCAGCTAGAGGCAGTTATCAGGAGTCCTGAAAACATGCCAGCTCTTGCCGTGCTCATTTAGCCCGTGTTCTGCAGCGTGACGGCTTTCCCCCCTTAGCTGGATTGAGTGTAGCAATTTGAATGCTGCAGGGAGGACGAGCTTTTGGCAGGGCTTGCAAATGCTTGGTGTTTCGCTGTCTTTGTGACCAGTTGTTTATAGAGGATTCTGGCATTTGAACCACATGACAGGCTCTTTTGTGCCAAAGCCAGAAACTGCTTCTCAAACAAATTGTAATTCTGGAGATTTTCAACCCACGCAAATCCTGATTGTGTTGTGCTCTGGAGTGCTTGGTGCTTTTGCCTTAGGGATGTTATCAGCCAGGCTTATTCCCTTAGAAATCTGTCTGTTCCCGGTAATATCTAGCTGCTGATGATTTTTTTTTTTTTAATTTAGGGAACCACACACACAGTGTGAGACATCTTGCCAGGGCTTAACGCGTGGGAGTGTGTTCTATATTTTCCTCTGTTCTTAGGGGCAGACATTGAAGTATCTGCTAGAAGCATCAGAGTGCTTCTGCAATATATGGAGCAGAAACAGTTTGTGGGATGAATCCAAATGGATAAGGGGCTTTCTCAGATGAGTTATCCTTAAATGCTATCTTTAGGATAATCTTTACAGCAGTTGGCTCACAGCTGTAAAAAAACATTCCTGTATTGCATCCCCACAAAGGATTTCTTCACCAATGAGACAACAGCATGTATCACTATGCATCCCAGCACCGCCCTTGTTAAAGCTGTGTAGCTGGTCCCTGCAAGGAATAAAGGAAAGGTACAGAACATCTTTAAGGTAATAGGAGCCTTTACTGGCAGTTTTATGCAGAAGTTGTGAAACGGGATGCTCAAACAAAACATTTGCAAACTGGTGTAACATTTGGAGTGAGCCCCCAGACTGGCTTGTGAGTGTGATCTCAACTTTAACACTTCTTACACCTTAATTCAATTTAAGTTGTGGCTATAACAATAATGGGAATGTAATCTTTCTAGTTTAACTAACCTAATGTTTACAGGGCAAAAGGTTGCGTGGTGTGAAAGGTGATGAGGAAAGACCAAATCAGCAACAGCTTGGGCTTTGATTGTGAGCCCTCTGTGTTACCATGCCTTTCCTAAAGCTTGATACTGTAGCTGCCATCAGTGGAGATATCTTAGATCCTCAGAATTCAGAGGTGGTATCAGAGACAGCCTGGGAAGACTCCCAGACATCCCACTGGGACTTGGCAGCCAGTAACACTGTGGCACTGCTCTCTCCTCTGTAATGCCAGTGCATCAAAACAAGTACCAGAATAAATGGAAATGAATCTTTAATCCTGATTAGCTTTAACATTTAACGTGGTACCTATCAGATACTGTCGGGCTTGTTTAATGTAGTCTGTAATAGCCTTTGATGGCTGTATTTGATAGGCCTTATAAATGCATCTCCAGGGACTAATTTTAAAGTGAAATTCTATGCTGGGAGGCTGAAAATAAAACTGATGTACTTGCTGTCAGCTTTGTGGACCCTAGCGGCTGTTTACCTAACAGCTCTGCTCTCCTGTACCTCTGCTCTTGCATCCTTGTTTTGAGAATACAGGAGGTGCTGAGCATCCACAGGGAGCAGCAGCCAGGCTCCCCTGGTGCATTGTGTGATGGGATGCAAGAGGGAGCTGAAAGAGGAAGGAAAAGCTTTTCCAGCACCCACCTCCCCCAAGCTTTGCGTGTTTGCATAGACCTGGATGTTCAGATTCGAGAGCTGCCGCCACAAGGGAGGGTGGTTAACTTTGCATTTGTGCTCATCAGTTAATTGCTGCTCTGCGAATCTTGAAAAGGAAGAGGTGCTGTGGGATGCTGCAGCCTCCCCACGTGGTGGTGGTACTGCTCCACACAGACCTTCGCATTCCTCCTCAGCCACCAGCAAACTCGGTCCCTAAACACCAAGTTATTCCTTTTTTCTTGTGAATTCCCAAGGAAGGGCTGCTTCTTCTACCTGTGCCAGGCAGGTGGGCTACAGCTGGAAGAGAGGAAAATCCTTGGATGCCACTCAGGGCTACAATAGCACAAAATGCATATTAACACATTATTAGCACATAAAATGCATATTACACTGAGCTGTGCTGGAAACAACAAGCTATTCCTGTGGCTTCCCAGTAATCTGTGACCAGAGGGTTGGCTCTCCCATGCTCCTTCTTTTCTTAGGAGGATGAGAGCAGCAGAGTTAGAAATTTCGCCATGAAAGCCTCAGTCCTTTGTCATATCCTAAAACATCGTGTGCTAATGCTGCCCTGCGTGATTTCCTTAAATATTGTCCTTCCTCAGCATCACCTGTTCTGTTATTTTCTGGTGTAAAAGTAGTAAAATCCATATGAAATAATTGGGTAGAATCATGTCACCAGGTGAAAATCAGAGCTCAGCAGTTCTTCATGCCTTTTGCCCTTGGACTGGCTGCTTTACCTGGCTCGTCCCTCCAAAACTTCTTGATCCTTCTGCTTCCATGTAAGCTACAGTAAAGCTAAGTTGATCTGAGCTGCCAGTGCATGCTTACTTGTATAAACTTGAACTACTAATTGTATTCTAATAGTTATCATATGCTATTCCCTATGTTACCTCGTACTAAATAATGTATATAGGTCTATTCAGACTGCACGGTAGGTTTGAAACTGTGAGCCGCGTGCTTTGATTTTAATCCCCAGTGCCTTGAACGATGCTGTGGGCTGGAGCAGCGGTTCGTGGGGCTCAGCCTTGTCGCAGAGCCCTGTTTGGCCTTGGGATGAGAGCAGGAGACCCGAGCCTGGCCAGTTCCTGGCCAGGGACAGCCCGAACAGACTGCTGGAGCAGTGGGTGCCTACAGCTGGGCGTCTCTGCTGTGCAAGGACTGTGGGGTTTTATGTCTTGTGTGTCAGGAGCCCTTACCATGAGGCTCTTGGCACGTACCCTAAAGGAATGAATAATAAAATGTGCCGCAGGGAGACCAGACCTAAGCTTGGGATTATTTATCTTCTGGGTTTTTTAAATTAATTTGCTACAAATTGCACTTTTGTGTTGAACACATTTTCCACAGCTTTGTACTGAATATGACAAATGCTTTTTAGCCAAGAAGCCAATTCTCTGAAATGGGTTATTTCACATTTTCTTTTTGAAACATACCTGCAGAAAAAGCCAGGAGGCAAAATGTTGCATTTCACCCCAAATAAAAGGTATTTCAGCTCTTTTACATCCAACTATCCTGCTTTTAAGTCCTGAGTTTGTTTCTTTGCTGACGTGCATGTTTTGTGTGTGTGTTTTTTTGATTCTGTGAACAAACCAGAAATCATATATTTGCCAGCTGTATTCTGTGCTCCCAAGCTAAACTGTCTGGGCAGTCTGTTAAACAATGTTTGCTTTCTCCAGGGGGTTTGTTTTCTTAATAGTTCTGCTACTTACTTCGCTGCCTGAGGATTGCAATGAAAATAAAGAGTTCAAAATGTTCATTTAGTTCACTTGCTGAGCTTTGAATACAGCCTGCTGTTGCTGGAGGCTCTAATGTTTAATGAATGTTTTTTCTCTTGCAGGAATACTCCAGGACTCTTGATATGTGCCAGGATCTCTGATGGCAGGTGCTACTTGCACAGAAACTTCAAGGATCCTGCTGCGTAGGCAAGATGCACGTGTATGGGAAGATACAGCACTGTTTTCTCTTGGGATTTGAGGATGGTAGAAAGAATGCCCTTTCCCAGCCTGGTACACCAGCAGCCGTGTGGGGTGTGTTTGCACTCTGCCTGCAGAGGGGCTGTGCCCGCTCGCCCAAATCAGACCTGGCCTTGCTCAGCACAACCCGAAGTAATTCCTGCTTTGTTTGGAGCGTTGTGTCTCTTGAAGAGGGCCAACTACAACCTTACGTGTAGGTGTGGTTTGTAGCACTCCGCAGCCTAGGTGCCTAGGCTCTGGCACTTGGATGACAAGCACCAGGAGGAAGCACAGTGCAGGAGTCTGCACTGTGGGAAGGGGCTGGTGGCAGCCCCCTGTGCTGGCTCTTCTGCCGTGGGGCTGGGGAAGCCCAGGTGAAGCCTGTCTCATGCTGAGGGCGTAGAGCAGGTCATAAAGGGAGAATTTCCCTCCCAGGAGGCTGGAAAGGTTTACTCTTTGTGGCTGCTGGGAGGTGTTATGGCTCTGGTTGTGTTTAATTAAGTGGAAGGATGCTTTTAAATAAATTTTTAAAGTGTATGTATTGGTTCTTCAGGATTTATACACACACACACACATTCTGTTTGTCCCTACTTGCTGAATCGAAGCTTGTCCTTGTGGCTGTGATAGCTGAAAACCTTTCTGGGAGACAACAGACGTCTGCTCCTGATAAATCTGAGGAGGTCTGGGGATCTGGGAAGACACTAAAAAGGAGTTTGTAAGCTGGGCTCGGACAGGATCCTGGGAGGGATCCCTCTTTACCTCCTAAAGAGGGATGAAACTGAGGAAGAGTTGTGGGGTAAAGGTGCTTTGTGTGACTGGACAGACACATAGGCTGAAGGTTTATGTAGGTTTTGCGGTTTTGCTCCATTTCAGAATGGATGCGGACTTTGTGACTTGGCCACCTGCACCAGTCACCGCACAGCACCCAGCCTGTGCTGAGGGGAAGAAGCCCCAGTGGTGAAGTGGGAAACTGGAGCTGCTCGCAGAGCAGGTAAGGGACCCTGTGACAGGGAAGTGTAACTTGTTCATCTCCTGCCCCCTCTGGTCTTGAGGGGACCATGTGTCTGTAGGTAAGCGGATGAGGTCTGACTGCTCTTGAGCCACCTTGTCCTGCCTCTTCATACCCTTTCACTGCAGAATTTGATTGAGCAACTTTTGGAATGCTTCAGAGTTCTGTTTGTTGTGGTGTTACTGGCCCTGGCCAGCTGTGTCCCGGCTATGTGAGATGACCGCTCTGGTGGCTGTGCTGGTGGTGTGAGGGTGCAGGGAGGAAGAAGGGGTATTTCTTGCAGAGGCTCAAAGCTTCTGATAGCCCAGCTTCACAGCAAGCTCCCAGATTCTGAATTCCCACCCTGCACGGCACAAAGCTGGTTGCTCACGGAGCTGCGTGGTGTTACCAGCTCAGCAGGGCTTGCGACATGGGAATCCAGAGCAGGAAGCTTTTACTGGGATTCTCATTCCCCAAGTGACCAGCTTTGATCTGTCAGTATTTTAGGGCTAACTAGGAGGTAATATTAGAAAGAAACCAACAATTTTTCTGATTGAGAAAGCTCCAGAGCAAACAGGCTTTGGGGAAAGTGAAAGGGCAGCACTTTGTCAGAAAGACCTTCCTTAAGCAAGACAGTCCTTCTGTGTCGCATCTAGAATGAAGTTGGTATGAAGACTGACCAGTAGGGCCAGGGCTAACTGGGGTAACTGGGCTTTGTGCAGCTTCCCTGCAGTGTAATTGTGCCTGAACACTTCTGGCTGTAAGAATGCAGTAGCAGCCTAAAATACCTCCTAATTCCTTTGCTAAGAGGTCAGGCATTAGGACAGGCTTGTCTCGGTGTACGACAAGCTGTGGCAGGCAGCAAATCATCCAGCTATCAGGTGAAGTTATAGCCTGTAGAGAGGCTTATCGCCTGCCAGTGAGTGTGAGGAAGAAAGATCAGTTTTTCAGGGAGACCAGCAACAACCACACAGCCCTCTCTTGACAGCAGTGTTGTATTTGCTGCTTCTATAGCCCCAGATCTTCCTCTTCATAATACGGGAAATACTCGAGCTCTTCATCTGTGATGTTGTGTTTAACGTTCAGTTTGCTAGATTAAGCAGGGTTGTTGCTGTGGGGCAGGGAAATATTTCTGTCTGGCTAAGGATCCACATCCTACCCTGTCATCTCTTGTGATTATTGTAGTAGCAGTTTTCAGAAAACGTGTTGCAAGTGCCTCCTCAGGAACTGCGTTACCTTTCAGAAGGCAGCGCTGGTTGTGCTGGTTTGCCATGGGTCTCACCGGTCTGGCATCCCTGGAGCTGTCAGTCTCACAGTGGTGCTGTGCAGCTTCGCTATGCCAGGGAAGTGACTTCTGGACCAGCTGAAAGCCTCGTTCTCTTGCCTGAGGGAGCAGTGACTTCATACTTCTGTAACTGGTACCGGCTGGAGCCAAACTTGCCTGTTTGGGAAATTGTGGTCTGTGAAGGAGCTACAGCTCTCCTCTCGTAACCTGGAGCAGAAAGCAGATGCTGGGAAAGCTAAAGCCAAAGCGGGGAGCTTACAGACTTGTACTGGGTGCCTCTGCTGTACTTGGGGTTCGGTTTCCTTTTCAGCAGGATACAGACCCTCTGGCAAGGGTCAGTCATGACTACAGCGATTTAAATCACAGTGCCCTGGTAGGTCAGATGGCCAGTGGCACAGGATAGGGAGGTGGGGGCAGGGTAAAGCTTTTAATGCTTGCTTGACCTTCGAAAGGGAGAAAGGTCACCTTCCTCTGGACAGCTTGCTTTCTGCCGTGGCCTGCTTCTCACTCTGACCTACACCTGCAAAGCAGAGGGGCTTGGATGAGTCCTGAGATGGCCTCAGCTCCCTCTGGTGGGTTGGCACTATTCCTGGCCCGTGTGGGGCAGGTCCAGGGCACAGCCAGGAGCGCAGCACTGCGCAGAGATGGCCGACGGGTTCTGTTCTCAGACCTGCATCTGGTTTGTGAGCGTTCAGCCAGCTGTCACTTTGGCTGAAACAACAGCTCCCAGGTTGTTACAGCAATGTCCTGACACCAGTGCTGCCGCGTCACTGATGTCAATGATTGACTGGTCCCTTGGCTAGTTTTTCTTATATTATTCAAGCTGGATATAGAATGTGTGTATAGGTATTGTAGCCTCAGTGCTGCCTTTTTTCCTTCTTTTAAACAGGTTAAGTTCAGGCAACTTGACCAGGAAACAGTTAATTGTGTCCACATATAAACAGGAACCTCTCAGAATCATTTAGGTTGGAAAAGACCTTTAAGATCATCAAATCCAACTGTTAACCCAGCACTGCCAAGTGCATCATCACTGAACCATGTCCCTAAGCACTGCATCAACATGTCTTTTAAACACCTCCAGGGATGGTGACTCCACTTCCTTGGGCAGCCCATTCCAATGCTTAATAATCCTTTTGATGAAGAAATTTTTCCTAATATCCAATCTAAACTGCCTGTGGCACAACCTGGGTACATTTTCTCTTGTCCTGTTGCTTGTTCTTGTCTACCCTTGATGGAACTGGACCTACATAAACTAATAAGATGTATTTAATTAGTCTTTGTGAAATACAGCATGAAATGTAATCACAAGCATCCCAGCTTAATGGAAAACCCTGTAATTGGTAAGTGCTGTATTAGGATTAGGTCATTCCCAAGGAAAGCTGCCACATAGCTGTTTGTTCCTCTCTCACAAAATCAGCAGCTTAAGGAAAGTGAAGAAAGGAGGTGATAGAACTTAAAAATACCCTCAAACCCACAAAAACCTCAAAACACAAAACCCCCTTATTTGTGGGGTAGAGTTGGCAGTAATCCCATTACTATTACATAAAGAAAAGCAGTAACTCCTCCAAAGACAATATACAATTGAGTTGTATCCACATGTTCACTCTGTCAGCTTAGATTACCAACTGTCAAGTGATTTTATTAACTGCTTGAGAGACTTAAGATTTTGAAAATGTAGTCTTTGAATGAGGCTTATGCGCCTGTTGTAATGCAGTGGCATTTTCAGCTTCAATCAGTTCCATGTTCTTCCTGTTACCTTGCTTTGGGCTCTTACACAGGTGGTATTGATATTTAACAAAAACCAGAAACATTTCTTAGACACAGCTTCCCTTCCCCCCCCCCCTTAAAAAGCCTTGAAATACTAATTCTGATGACATTCACCAGGTTTGCCAACTCATAAGTCACTACTGCTGCCGCCTTGGCTGCAGAAAGAGGAAAGGAAGGGACTGGCGCTTAGTTGGTTTAGTGCATATATATATATATATATTATATATTCCTATAAAAATATGTGTGTGTTTTGTAAGAGTACCTGCAGGTTTTGTACCAAGGAGGGCTTTTGAAACCTGGATCTTTTGCCTTTCATGCTGTTTTACTGTAACTAAACTGCTTGCTTAATGTGTTGGGACTGTAACTTAAATAGGAAGTTAATTAAAAAATTTAAAAATCAATTATCAGGTGTCTCCAGCAGTGAAATGAACACATTACAACAGAAGTCTGTGTTAATTTGCATGTATTGACAAAAGTGCCACAAAAATCGGAAATTCTATTTGTCCCTTTGCAAATTGATAAAAAAGCATGATACAGAAATCTATCCATATATAGCATGAGACTTTTACAGGTAAGACATTTGTACATCCATTTAAACTCAGATGGTCCACTCATTCAGCCTTGACCACTCAGGAAATTTCTGATTTTTCTACTTTCCATTTTCAGCACTGAACATTCGCTCCTAGAAAGAAAGAAAGAGCAGCTGAGTAAGAGTTTGGGAACTGTGCTTTAGCAACGCACACTTCAGTTGCTGTTAAGTAATTGTCAGTCAACAAGAACAAGTGCCTAGATATGGCAGAGTTGGTGTGTATTTCTTCCTCCCAAAACACACAGTTTATTAATCCCATTTGAAAGATTCTCCATAAACTGACAGCAGACTTTCATGTGGCCTGGCTATACTCGGTCTGTGTGTTCTTGATGCCTCCTATGCCAAGTACAAACATGATTTACTTCCAGCTCGCTATCTGAAGATTATTTATGTGTCCTGTACCACTGCTGACAGCTAACAAGTTTAGAATTAGACTTAAGGGACTTCTCACTTTGACAGTGTTATCTTGATTAGGTGCCAGTCTAAACACTGCCTTGAGCCTCAAACAGCAGGTGTGGCCATATACATCTGGCATGAATTCTTTCTTGAGATGCAGTGAAGTTGACCAAGTTCATTTAATTTAGGTGGCCAGTTTTCTAGCTGCCTGTCATACACAACATGTTCTGCCTGTACAAAAACCTGATCAGACTTGCTGACAGGTTCCTAATCCTTAGCCATACCACAAGGGACTGTGGGTTAGCTGCAGTACTCGGGAACAAGAGAAGTGGCAGGAGGCAGCATGATACAACACGTACCTTTAACATCCTCTCCAGCTTAATGGCATCTGCAGCAAATCTTCTGATCCCATCAGATAATTTCTCCACAGCCATTTGGTCTTCATTATGGTGCCAGCGGAATGCCTTCTCATCCAGGTGGATCTTCTCAAGCTCACATGCCTGAGCTGTGTAAGGGGAATTGAAACAGAGACAAACCGTATTACCAGACTGTCTAATACCACAGGCTTCCTAAAAGTCGCAAGATTCTGACCATCTCCAGCTGTTGAAAAATTTCAAACACCACTTTCAACGTGACTTACTAAGGGGCACACTCTGGGATGCAAGATTGAAAATGCTCCTGATCAGGGTGGGTTTTTTTGGTTGGTTGTTTTTTGGGTTTTTTTGGGGGAAAGGGACGGAAGTGGGGGACGGTAGCCTAAATAATCAGTTTCTCTGAGAATACAACATTTGTGTATGCCATTATCTTGTATCTGTTTCTACATGGTACGGTACTTAGTTCTTTATAATAAGCCTGAAACAGTCCTACCACAGGGAGATGTTTTAAGCAAATGTGCTGAACAATTAGGTCTTTGAATATTTGGCAAGTCTGTAACAAAAGCTCAATTGATAACATGCCTTCAAGTCAACTAGCACCCTGTAAGCAGCAACCCGTGACTACAGCTGTGCACAAGTCTCATTTACAGAGTTGTAAAGCAGCATTTTAATAAGGCTAGAGAAAAGGAAGAGTAGTGCAATGGGAACGTGAAGCCATCGTGGTGCAGTATCGCTAGATCAAATCACTTAGTCTTCTGGGGTTTCTAGAGGGAAAACACACTTTCTGGCATGTCTAGAGCTAATTGTATCACTGATGCAGCATTAACATAAGATTAAACCAGGTTTAGCATCTTTGCTAATATTCAGTAAAATTTCATCCCAAGCATATGAAGTATAAGCTTGTTTCTGCTCTCCCTGCCCCCTCAGGAGAGGGTGCACAATATTTAAGCACCCTCAGAACCCATCATAACCCAGTCAGCGTGCTCGGTGGGACCCAAGCCCCTAAAGAAGCGACTGTAGCAATACTGTTGTAATGAGGCTACAGTATTTCCATCAGCGAGGGGTGAAGACCCCCCCTTAGAGCAGAATGAAAGCAGGCATCACAGAGCTGAGTGGAACCATGTACTCTCAGCGTTCAAGAAGAAAAAGAGACTGAGCAAGCCCATGTTACATAGAAGTGGACTTACCCTCTTTTACACTGAGTGTGGGGGTTAGCTTGACATACTCTTTGCTGAGCTCTGCCAAAAGCTTGGGTGAAATAGTGAGATAGTCACAGCCTGTAAGTGCTTTTATTTCTCCTGTATTTCGAAACGAAGCACCCATCACAATAGTTTTGTAGCCAAACTTTTTGTAGTAGTTATAGATCTTAGTGACACTCTTCACTCCTAAAAAGGAGAAATCAGCAGCTTTCAGAATAATTCATTTGCAGTACAAATGACTATTTAGAACAAGCTCAAACCCAACATTTTTTCATGAGAGGATTTACATGAGTAAACTGCAGTTTGAATAAGTAGCTATTTATTTTTAACAATATGTTAAAAGGAAAGTTTACCTGGATCCTCTGAAGGCTCATAGGTTTTCTTATCTCCATTTGCGACATACCAATCCAGGATACGTCCTACGAATGGGGAAATCAGAGTAACTCCAGCTTCAGCACAGGCAACGGCCTGAGCAAAGGAGAACAGCAAGGTCATGTTGCAGTGAATCCCATATTCTGCTTCCAGAACCCTGCAGACACAGGCTGGCTTAAAACAGCGGTTTGCTCACCTACCGAATTTATAGCCTAGTAACAAGCCGGTAAGTTAAAACTAATGAATTTCTTGAGTTAAATTAGGCATGTAGTAGAGTTTATAAGCTTTAAAGTTTGAAGCTAACAGAAAACGTTTTGCACTGCCAGACTCTGCTTTACTTAATACTGTTCCTTGAACCAAATGCAGACAGCTTAGCATGATATTTCAGGAAACTGTTTGTGTCCCAGCCCAGCCCAGCCCTTGTATGAACAAACTTTTCCTATTTCAACAGAGAGCTGTAGCAGAGTACCTTGCTTGCTAGCTGTAGCCCTAGTAACAGATTTCCTGCTGCAGTGCTTTCAAAACAATTGTTAATATTTTAAGTGCCCAATGCATTTATCAGGTGCCTGTGACCTGATGCCATGAATCAGCATACCAGGTACAGAAATACTTACTTGCCAGCCTGGATTCCTTCCCACGTTGAAGACAGCTTTATGAGAATACGATCCTTACCAATTCCTGCTTCCTTATAAAGGTCAATGAGACGCCTGGCCCTTTGAATCATTCCTTCCTTATCAAAGGACAACCTTTGAAACAAGAACAGGACTGCTTAAAACTTTTTTTTTTAAATGCTCTCCCCACCAAAACCCATTGAAAAACACTATCTTATCTTATCAGCATTTATACACCAAAAGCAGGTTTTTGTTCTCAGAGATGCTGCCTGGATTGTGAGCCCATTAAGCAGGTGTATGACAGCACTGCTGCTCTTGGATTCAGGGGATCCAGAGCTCAAGATAGCTTTCCTTGAGGAAAGTTATAAAGTTTTCTATGACGAATGCAGAAGCTAAGCATTAGAAGTGAATTGGCAATGAGCAGGTTAACAAGGCAAGTCCTACACAAGTCTTCAAATAAACTGTTAAAACAGATCTCTTGGAACATCGAGAATACATTATCACACAGAAAAGAACGAGCAAAATTAAGTACGCTGGAAGCATGAGGTTTACCTCGCTTCAGAAACAACAGGAAGATTACAAAAATCCAATCTGAGCATTACTTGTTTTCATAAAGTTTTCTCACAGAGTTATAATCAAGCTAAGGGAAATCCATGCTTTAATTAAATATTAACAATATAAACTCTTGCTATCTTGTAACAGTGAGCTGTCCAGTCAAGAACATCTTTCTCCAACTCACATCATGTCTCTTTTTGTATGTACATATATATCCAGGGTAACCCAGAAGAAAAAGAGCCAACCTTGCATCTACTTCTGTGGACACGCGGCCAGGTATCCTCTTCAATATTTCAGCTCCAAATAATACAAAAAGTTTGTCACAAGCGTTTTTGATCTGCTCCTCTTCTGACCTGAAAACCAGAAACAGCAAAATCATTTCGGGGTGGGGGGAATCCTGCATTCACATCTTGCCATGGATTTGAAGATCAAATTTCACAGCCCATTCAACACTAAATTCCAGAGTTCAAGTAGCCACCTCTGCTCTGCTCCATGTTTATGTTCTGCCGTTGGACGCTGTTTCCTATGATGCTGTCAATTCAAGAGTGTTTTCCTGAGCAGTCCTAGGGGGCTACGTGTGAAATGGTGAATGGAGATGTGCTTCTTCAAAGCACATCTGAACTGAGCCTAAGAATTTTTTCCTTAAGGGTTGAGGCTTTTTGGGGTAGCAGATACACCCATGAATATGTGAGGGGTAAATCCCAGTACATTGCTAGTAGTACTGAATGCTATTTGTATAAATAAGGCATCTTAAATATAGATGTATTGAGATTAAAAAAAATCTCTACTTACCCGCCAAGTTTTTTCCCATAGGCAACAGCATCATCCACAAGTTCCTGGTAAACTGGCATCTGAGCAGCAGCTAGTATCAGAGATGGGTTTGTGGTGGCATCCAGGGGCTTGTACTCATCAATTGCTAGGGAAATAAAAATAGCCTGTTTAAAACAACCAGAGCAAGCCTCAGCAATTAAAAGGCTTGTGCTTAAATATGTGACAATGTAAACACTTAAGCAGGATAGATAGTAGTGTTTGTGATGGAGCAGACTAGTGCACAACGATGTTTAAAAACCGCTGCCCGAAAGCTGGCTTGTGCCCCAAGTACCAGAACAAGGTTAGCAGAGCTGCAGTGCTAAGATACGGCAAAGTTTACTCGCTGCTGTAGACACTGCCCAAAAGAAACAGACTTGCAGAGATGACAGATGAAGAAAAGTACTACTAATTTGTAACTTCTCCCATCTGTCCAGATCCTATTCACCAGCACAGCCGAGTTCCAGGAATCACAGGGAGGAAGTAAAGACGAGGGGATCTTTCTTCCCTCCTAGCGGTCAGGCATGTGGGGCTTTGTTTGTCTACAGCCGTTAGGACCAGAACAGGAGAAGAACAATCTGTTAGGCTCTAGCAGCTTTTCTTACTACCTCTTAAAACTTTCACAGATAGTTGCAGACCATTTCTTAGTATCTGTTCTTGTAATTTCCTTGTACTATCAGGCTTGTTTCCTTCCTTACAGGGGATTATGTGACCCTTTGGGTTACCGTAAGCCCTGGGCTATGCCTGTTTGAGGGGACACTGGCTGTTTACGGGGTAGACTGTGGCCATGCCCTCTCTGGCCATAAGCACAGCAGAGCTGCTGGGCAGGCAGAGCCTGACTCAGCAAATGGGCCAGAGCCTCTGCAGGCCATTCCCATATTAACACAGCTAAACGTGAAAACCAGTAAAATTTATTACTAGCCCATTTTCCTCAGCTTTTCTGCACAGCGATAAAAGCCCAAGTTCGAGAGTGCAACTTTTTTTTTTTTTTTTTCCAGTCACAGAGAAACTATTGTTTTTCCATAGCTCCCTCCTAGGCAATGTCATTATCCTGGAGCAAGTCCACTCCATACAAACAGGTCCTTCAAAACATGCTTCAATTCACATGGATACTGCTTTAAATAAAGCAGCACACCAATGAAACTTGGTTCTGAAGCATACACACAATTTTAGAGAAGTGTATTTTGACAGTTTATTACTTCTTTCCAGCCTTGCAGCATTTAGAGACTTACGGATGTCTGGCAACATGCATAGAGGAACCTCGTTAAGTCTGTCACCCTGTCAGGGAGCAGTCAGCAGCCAGTGTTTTAGCTGGGTGGCACCAGCTTTCCACAGGGGATCTGTGACCATCGTGCCTCCTTCCCTCATTGTGAGCACAAAGAAAGCCAGGCTGAAGACTAAGCATATACTGGTCCAGCTTAGTGAAAAAGCAAAACTAGTTCAGGTACTAAAGAGGCCACCACTAGCTATGGCAGGTACTTGCTCCAAAAGCCACTGAAACCAGCACCCCTTCCTCACGGCACCCGACCCGCGTGTTTATCGAGGCACAAAGCTGGTGTTAGCCACAACTGCACCTTCACAAGCATCTGTGTTTAACTTGAACAGGGAGGGAGGTGCTGACTAGTCTTGTTTGGATTGTAAGAGACTCACAGGCCAACAACAGTCAGCCAGAAGTCAAACAGCAAAACTGTTTCAAGGAGCTTGTCAAAACTTTCTGGCAGGCAGCACCCAACCTCCTTACTGCCACCCACACACACACCCCTTGGCCATCACAAGGTTTATTATTATTTTTTTTTTCCATTATGCTTTTTTGAAACCAGGGTAGACAATATAATGTTTTAAATTGATGCAATTTCAGCACAGACTGGGCTTTAAGCCAGGTTTGTTGCTAGTTTTCAAGTAGCACAACTTGAAGGCACACAGATCCAGCAAGGCTGAAGTTACCTAATCACTTTGTGTTAACAGCTCTCTGGATGCAATGTTTGATGAAACTGCATCGGTGCTCCAGCTGCCGCGGCACCGCGGCTGTCTCTCCTGCCAGACCGACTCGTGAAGGCGAGCCATGGTTTCTCCGTGAGGTTTCACGCAGCCTGACGCTCGGAATCAAGCGATCCAAACCGACCAGCAGCTGTACATTCCCTCGAGCTAGCGCGACTCCGTAAGCACAGCCACACGTGGCACGTGTCCGAGCCCTCGCGACCCTCGTGCGCTCTTAATCTTAAATTTACCAATGGCAGACGTTTGACAGTTGCCACTTAGGACTGTTTATTCCTCACCTATAGGATTAGTAAGCAGCAGGCAGATTACCACAGGCCAGGGTGATGGCAGAACAGGATTCAAGCGTTGCTCTACACCACCCCGAAACCTTCGGGCGGGACGTTCAGAGGAGGCTGCGTGCCCAGGCGGGTCTGTCACGAACGGCAGCCCCCTCGCCGAGGGGAGCCTGCTCATGCTCCTGACCTAAGGCGAGCAAAACCACTCTCGTGTTATTCTCTTTGCTTCTGTCATTTGAAGACAAACCCCCAAATGTACGGTGGTTATTGCGGGGGGCATCGTGTTAACCCCCCAGAGCTTTGCTTGTCAGCCTGGCACTTCAGTGACAGCGCGCAGAGCTAAGCACCGGGGTTTGTGGACACTCCAGGTCAAAATGGGGAAAAAAAAAAAAAAAAAAAAAAAAGATAAAATAATTACCGGAGGGGCTGGTGGCTGAGCCACACGGCCCAGCTCGGCCCCCCAGGTCTGCGGCGGGTCTCTCGGACCCACGGGGTTACTGACAGCGGGTCCCAGCAGCCGCAGCCCCCCGAGCAGAGCGGCCCTTCCCGCAACACCGGCCTTGCGCAACGCACCGGCACCGCCACCTCCCCCCCGCCGCCACGGTGGTTCGCTCCGCCTCAGGCGCTCGCCCCTTCGGCCGGGCGCGCCCACTCTCCGCGGAGGGGGATGCGGTGATATCCCCCCCCGCCCCAGCCTCTCACCGTTGAAGTCCCCGGTGTCGGCCACCACGGTGGTGTGGTGCTTGAGCTGGTCCAGCACCGACTCCATCTTCTGCCGCTTTACGGGAGACACCGACATAATGGGCGGGGATGGGGGCTCACGCCGCCTATACGGGACCCTGCGTGCCCGGAGGGGAGCCGGCCTGCGCGCGCACCCGCCGCTCGCTCGCTCCCGACACTCGCGGGGTGGGGCGCGCCGCGCCGCCCGCCAATCTCATCCCGGAGGGAGACAGCGAGCCAGTAAAAATTGCGGAGGCAAGACGGACGCGGCCGGGAGGAGCTCGGATAGGGCGGGGGGGCGGGAGAAAGTTTCTTATTGGGTGATTTGGCAGCTGAGGAGAGGGTCACCCTGGCGACCGGGAATGCGGCGGCCGCTGCGCGCCATTTTCCTCAGAGCGGCGGGCTGCGCTCCCGGTGGGCTGAAGGGGCCCGCCTGTCGCCTCCTGTCCCCAGGAGCTCCCTAGGGCCTCCTCGCGGCCGGGTATGGCGCCTAAGCCGCCCTTCAGGCGTCCGTCCCCTTGGGCCCCCGGGGCCTCGGCGGGACGGAGCCCTGCCAGTGACAGGAGATGGCGGCGGGAGGGTCGCTGAGGGTGAGGCCTTCGCCCCGCTTAGCGGCCCTGAGGAAACTCGCCGCCCTGCTGCCCCTGCGTTAGCCCTCTGCGGGAGCTGAGTGGTGTGGTTCCTCCCTCACTGTTGTAGCAAGGCTTTGGTGGCTTTGCCAGGGCTCTAGCCTGTGCAGCCGTGCCAGAGGGAGGCTCCTGGCCCTGCGAGGCATGCCGCCTTGGGCACATATGGCTCTTCTTCGTTTGCCTAAACTTCATCTGGAGAAGGTGATCCTGTTAACATCGTTGTGCTTGGGCAACGGAACTTGGCTGCAAGTGTTGCAGAAACTGCCACTTGGCCTTTAAACAGAGGCTGTTTGGATCATGCTCTTCCCCTTGTTTTGACATGTTTCAGTTGTGCCACAGTATTTTCCCTTCCTGATGAACAAGAATATGTTTCGTGCTTTGTCCAGCTCAGAGTGGATAATGGAAAGAGGCATTAGGTTTGAGTCCTGTTTGAATTGTGTGACTATGTAGGAAACATGTTCTCGCTGCTTCCAGAGTCCTTTGCCAAGCAGTGACAGAGAGCCTGCCTCGTATCCTCCATCCTTTCTCTTTGTTCTCAGCCCAGCATTAGCTGGCATTGACCAAACTTGGATGTTTTCAGCTTGCCAGTGCAAAACGTAGTCTTGGGCAGTATCTTTGTGTGTAAACGCTGGTATATTGTCTCCGTTGCATGTTCCAGAGGTAAGAGAAATTTGTTCTTCAACACGACAAGAAGGGGGATGTTTTGGATCCAGGTGGTAGCTTTCCCGGTGTTTGATTGCTATCATATGTGGGATTTTCATCTACCCCTGTTTTTACATCCCAGCGATTATCAAGGCTGTAACACCCTTCCTTTTGAATGGCTGTCGTTCCCGTCCCGTTCCCCCCCCCCCCCCCGGGAAACAAAAGGCAACGTGGTTTCAGATACTCTGCTGTGAATCTTTGACTCACAGTGACAAGTTGTTACGAAAAGCCAGCCCTTAACAACTGGCTTTGTGTCCTGTTACTTTAATTTATATCCAAGTGAAAGAGACAGGGATAGAGTTATAAGTATAACTTAACTATTTTAATAAGTCTTATACAGTGCATGGTTATATCATTTTATCCTTTGTTCAATTACATTAATGTACAGTACATTATAGTGTTATCTGCAGGCAATACAAATATAACAGATGCACAGCTTAGTTATATGGAAATTTTAAAAAGTGACTTCTGCAATAAGGTCTTCTGATGTAGTTATGTTATGAAACACTCCCTTGGCTCCTGGCTTTACAGAACTGTTGTGTACTCTGCTATTATAATCCCAGGCAACTATATTTCTGTGTGATTTGCTTTCCTTTATACCCAAAGACAAAAATGATGGTGTGTTTCCTAGCTCACTGTTTTTTTTTTTATTTTCAGTTTAGAAATTATTTCACCTCCTGTGCTTCTGACACCAACGGTTTGCCAGTGTTCACACCTGCTTCCTATCTCCACTCTAATCCAGAGCCAGGGCTTCTCAGGAGGACTGTCCTCATCATTCCTCCCTGACAAGGTGAGTGCCCTTTCAAATTCCAGCCGCTATGGCAAGCCTGCAGGGTTGTGACTAAAATGTGACCCTCCCCTGTAAGTTCCTTGCCTGCACCCTACTTCTGCTGGTGCTGACAATGTCCTTTTTCCAGATTAAGAAAATATATCATCCATTCTAAATGTTTTTGGAAGAGCAAAGCCAAAACTGACAGGTGCATCAGTAGTCTCAGATTTAGACATGTGCTCCCCAGCCACTGCTTTACAGCTGTACAGCTTTTTTAATTAAATGTGCAAAGACAGACCCGAATTGTGCAAAGACATAGGCACAGTGCTTAACCCTTAAAGGAGGTGGGACCATTCACAGCATGTAAAGGAAAGCACATGTGTAAGTCTTTGTGGAGTCTGGGCCTGAATTCCCATTCAACCGAAGTTAAGGTGTGTGAGTGGGGGAGAAAGACAAAGCTTTTCAAGTCTGTGAGCAGTTCCTCTAGATGCGTTTGCTTTACTGCATTCCTATCAAGTTGGTCTGTAAGTAATATACAGATACAAATCCAGTGTCTGCCAAACTTGCTGTGGACAGGCACCTCACTATATGCTTGGTTGATCTTTTAAAACTTTGAGTAAGTTACTGATGCATAATCACTTAATTATGTCTCTAGGGAAAGGGATTTTTTTCCTCATCCCTATTTATAGATTGTAAGAATGAGGGATTTTTTCAGTAGATAGGTTGTATACATATGCACGTAGTGTTATTAAGAAAAACAGGAAGTGAAGAACAATAGCTGCTACTAAATTAGATTGATTTTTTTTTCTTGTGGCCATTTATTCTGTATTAAAAGAGCATTTCCAAGTGCATTTTTGTTTCTTAGATGTTTAGGAAAGATTTCAGATTACTCTTTGCAATGAAGACGTGAAGGTGGGGGTGAGTGGTGAACACCCTGGGGAGTGATTTGGGTGTGACTTGCTTGGGAGCAAATGGTAGGGGCTTATCTCCTCCTTGTTTGAGGCCTGGGTTTGGCAATACTGCAACTTCCCTATGCAGGATCAGTGCCAAGGTGAAGGGCTGCACTGCCTGGAGCCCGAGCCTCTGCTAAGCAGGGATGATAAGGCTGAACTCACCTATTTGCAGATTCACATCACTTCAGTTGTCATTCAGATCCTGCTTGTTATTATGCAATGAAAGCCTGTGTCCACTGTTCAAAGATAGCACTAACTGGTACATGTATGCAAGGAAGCAGCCAATCTTAGGTCCTGTGTGTTGCGATTCTAGCCTTGTCCATCAAGGCAGCATGGGGTGACAGAAGGAGGACAGTGAATTGCCACAGAGCCTTTGCTAGTGGGCTGCAGGGGATATCTGCCACAGAGCAGGAAATAAAACAGTGGAGAAAATACTTTTTTCTGTGGTCCAGACTCTATAAACATTCAGGCTGGCTTGTTCTGTGCTGTGTGCTATGACCTCTTTTCCCAAGCTGTGCTGGCGAGGCAGGTGGGAGCAGGTACGCCCTATGTGAAAAGCTTTGCAGGGTCTTTTTTGCTTGAATCAAACCCTTGTTGTACGTTCAGACACGTGTGAATTCTGATCTGCTCTGATCGCATGCACATAAAATTTCAGTATAAAATATATAGTTATAATAAAAAAAATACTTCATGCAATATTAAAACACCTTTCCCAATGGGGCATGGTCTTATTGTCTACCCTTATCAACAGTGTTCAAGAAATTGTCACTTTGATGGCAATTACACCGCTAAGTAGAGCACTGCTGTCTCTTGTCTGGACTGAAGATCATTGCTTTCATTCCCTTTTTCTGCACTACTATGACTAATAGCTGAAATAAAGCAGATAGATTTTAATTAGCGGAATCAATCCTTTCCTGGCGACGCTTCATGATTTCTTGGAGCTCTGACTCCCCTCTGTTTTTCTAGAAGGGAAAGAAAACAGGAAATTTGAATTTTAACTTCAAGCTGTAGTTAAATTATTGATTTTAACTAATGCTGTGAGAGTAGAGCTAGTCTCAAAGGGCTAAGTGGTTACCAGTAAGAAGGCAGATTCATTAGCGGGGAAAGGGTGACCTGCCTTACAGATCTGGGGCTTTTTTACTTAAAAGGCTTTTCTGCATTTTTAGGTGTGTGTTATTAGTTGTGTGGGTTTTGTTTATTTGGCTTTTTAAAAATTGTATTTGTTAAAATGGCTGTTTAATGGGCTATCTGACACTGCCAGTACAGGCATCCATTCAGGTAGGAATTGTCCAGAAAGCTGCTTACCTCCAGTTGGTTTTTCTCCACTGTGATTTTACTGTATACTCTGTTTCCCTCATCACCACACACTTTCTTCAGCTCCTCTCTGTTGAGGGAGAAGAGCTGAGCTCCAGTAAGGATGCCAAGATGTTCCACTGTCCTGGAAAGACACAAAGTGAGATGATAATTGTGCTACATGTGGCCTTTTGCCAAAGGAGAGTCAGAGATCGAAGGGCTGTAAGCAGCTGATGTGCAGCCCTTGCACCAGGGCCGTATCACATGCAAGGCCCTGGGGCTGTGCCAAGGTGGCAGCTGTTGGGCGACCCAAGCTCTCTGCGGGGATGACAGCAAGCTGTGAGGAGCAGGTGAAGCAAGCATCACCCTGGCACCCGCTGTGTACCCAGCCCCATGGATATTGCAGTGATTTCACTCCAGTTGCATCGCATTGGGGAAGCAATCCTGGAGCTCCTCTCGGCTTGTTGTGCAGAGTGTAAGTTGGCGTTTGTTACTCTGGACCACAAGCAGGTTTTTGGTCCTTCCCTGGTGGCCAGGAAGATTTGCTAGTCCCAGCTGAGGCTCTGGGTCTTCCTCAGAGATACTTTAGGACAGCCTCTCCAGAGACGGGCAGTCATCCGGAATTTGCACTTCAGGACACAGGTTTAGTTAATTAGTTATTTTTCTCTTTAAGTTCAGCACTCTGCTGGCTTACTGATGCCAGACAAGCACCAGTGGTACGATATTGTGTGGTGCTTGGCTGTGAGTTGTGTCAATAAGAAAGACCATTCCTTTATTTGCAGCTACTTGTTAGGTCTCTTGCTGCACAGTAAGACAAGGTTTGTTTGATAGTGTATAGGAAAGAAAGGGAGTAAGTTTGGGCTCTGCATGTACTGGTTACACAGCCTGGTTTAACATGATTAAAATCTAATTTGCAACACAGGCTCTCTAAATAAATACAAGTGACTCGCAATCCGGTGGAAATGTTGCAAGCTGCCTCCCCCACTCCTTTTTAAATGAAGGATCAGCATTTCATAAGGTAGTAAAGTAGGTCTTACTCTTTGCTGAATGACTTTGCCTCCAGCCAAGCTTTGACTTCTTCAGTGCTGGATTCAAAGGTGAGGGGCACAAAAACTTGCTGAGGCTTTTCCACTTTGAAATTCCTCTGGGGGGGCTGAATTTTATTGTTTGTGATCTTCTTTAGCAGCTCATCATTCAGCTCATCCATTTGATGAATAAGTTCTGGGGAAACAAGGCACAAGGTAGAGAACAGGGAATGAGATCAAGTCTTCAGTCACAAATCCTATTAAATTAGTGTGTTTGCAGGGAAATTGTGAGGAAGATCAGAATGTGGCTCAGCATTTTTATTAACTCTGTAAATACACCAAAGGGAAGTGCTTACTTTTGTATTTTAGTTGTAGAGAACAAGCTGAAGTGCTTTGTTAGAGCAATAGATTGAACAATGACGTTTTGACCTTCAAACTTCCATCAGGAACAAATGCATAAAGGGAGACCACCACAGTTTTGGAGGTGGCAGACTGCTGGAGCAGACTGTGGGAATCTACCCTTTCCTCCCAAGCCAATACTCTCAACTTCTGTCAGCTTTTGAAACCTCACTTTCTCTTTGGGAGAAACCTAGATATCTGCAGTTTTTGTCCAGAATGTTGGAGAGGAGGAATCACAAAATAACAGCTAAATGCTCATTGTCCATTCAGCAATCACTGAATCTAAAAAGCTGCTTAAGGGTTTCGTGCAGCATGACTGTCCCCCAGAAAAAGGCATGGTTTGGTATAAGCACTGTGTGTCTGAGATTTTGACCTTGTTATCTCAGGTCTGTTAGCCTAACTGGGGAGTCTTGGAACAACTGCTGCTGTTCCTGGGAGAAATGAAATCTGTGGTTCTGACATTGACCAGCATTGATATGGCTGTGTAATTTCTAAAGGGAAGTGTATTCTCTGTCACAGCATACACCAGCAGACTCTGGGCTGTCTCATTTAACAAGCACATATCCCCCAGTTCGTGTTTGACTGCATAGAGATTGGTCTGGTGTGGAAGAGAACTCCTGTCTGCGGAGGTGTTTGCTTTTAGCCAACTGGAACTAGACTACCAATCTATCTGTTAGAAAATTCGTAGTCAAAAGTACTTGTTGGGGGAAAAGGGTGTCATATTTGGCAAAATAACAGGAGAACATTTTGATAAGAACATGTTCATTTTGCATGACTGGTGTCTGTAGGAGGTGCTGGTAAGAACCTGTATTTTCACCTGTTTTATATACAAATTTATATTGAGACCAATCTTGTTTCTTACGTTGCTAACCTATTCTGTTCATCACACCTCATTCAAAAGACATAAACCCCTGCAACACAGACTAGCAGAAGTTTTTTCAAGGGTGTAAAACTTGATCTGACAGTGACTTTGCTCCCACCGATGCTGTCAAGTGGTGACAAGGGACAGGGTCACTTTTCCCTGATGCCTGATGTTGCTGTTGTGTTTGTGCTTTAGTTTGTCATCTTCCTGTTTTTGAGTTACTTAGTTCTCTTCAGACTATTGAAATAAGGAAATTGCCCAGAAAATTTATCAGCAGGGAGGGGAAAAACCCCTGAGGCCATGTGAGACAGCAGCGCCTGATTATCTGTTTTTGAGAATGAGGTTCCCATTTTTCTGTGCTCATGTGTTGCCATTTGTTTTCTTCTCATTGCCCCTTTGCCGTCACCTGATTAGAAGGCCAGTTCTGCGAGTACCTACAATTAGAATCTTGGTTTTGAGCTGTAGCTCTGCTCCCTCTACTTCTCAGCGTTCCTTGTTACTTCTAATACGTAACTTGCTGATCCAAGTCCTCAGAGCTCCAGCTTTTGCTGCGCAGCTAAATAAAGTGGCAGGAGGCATGAAGTGGGTGGGAGCAGCACGCTCATAAAACTCCACTGAGACATCATCTAGTATCACTTTTTCCATGAATCTCCTGAAGACTGTGGAGAATAACTCAGTGTTATTAATAGGTATGTGTCCATGATGCTCATGTTATGGGGATTTCCATCATCCCCAAAGGGCTTCTGCTTGCAGGAGTCCATGGTGGCTGGACAAGGGATGAACCCCGGCTGTGGCCTCGGGGGGACAGCTTGCTGTGGGTGTATGCAGCGTGTAATAAGGGGGTGAGGTGAGCAGGGCTCCTGGCCTTCCTCATGCTCTATGACACCACATAGCATGTGCAGGGCGAGGGAGTGATGTGAATCTTGTATTTGGCAGATCTGCTGGGTGGGATTTGTCTGAAACCACGTGAAGGAACGGGTCAGGTGGGCACCACATTGTGTGGCAGGAGGCAAGAGCAAAGGAAGCAGGAGGAAGGGATTGACCTGAATGTGTGTGGTTGCTGAGACACTCAGACATTTTGGCAGGGAAAGAAAACTCTCTCCTTAGGAGAAGGAGGAGGAAGGTCAAGCTGGAAGGAGGGTTAAGGTGATCACCTTTTTGCCCTGCTTGTCCCAGGCTGCCTCAGAGCTTGTGACGTGAGTCAGTGAGCTCCTTACAGCTGCTCTGTTGGCTGTTGTACTACCTGGAATCTCTTCCAAAACCACTGCTGATCTATTGCTTATAAGAAAGAAAACCACCAGGACAGAGAGTGAGCAAAAGCACATGCTCGCAGAAACTTCTCAGTTAAGACCTGAAATGCAAAGCCATGGTGCCATGCTCTCTGGCTGGCCGAGGCTGCTATGTGTGGCTAAAAGGTGCCTGAGTGCTGGGAGCGCGGTGTGGGACACATACGTTCTTTGGCGTCCTGGGGAGAGTTCCGTGATAACATTTCACTTCCCCATTTATCCCCAGCATAGCTGGCAGGTAGCTTGTGAGTTGGGCTGGATGGTCCGTATCCTCTGGGGCTCGGGTCTCCTTTGTACCTCTGGTTAGACTAGATGATAAGAAAGAAAAAAAAAAAGTATAAGAATTTTTTTGCCATTTTTCATTTTCTTAAACTTTTTGCCTTCCACCCACAAGAGCAAACTGAGGGACAAATTGCCACATTCTCCCTGTGCTGATCTGGGGCCGCTCAGCTGAGGCTGGTGAGATCTCAGGTGGAGTTGCGTGGAAGAAGTTAATTTCTGGGGTTTCATGGAATGAACAGAACGCAAACCAAAGGCCAAAGACTGCGTGAAGGCATTTACACCCCTGGAGAACGTCACACAGCGAGGCATGGTGTTTTATGCTTGCTTACTACTGCTGTGGATGACATGCATGACTCGGCCCTTTAGCCTTTTGCTATACAGAATTTACTGCTTGTAGGGCCTCCTTGGAGATGGAGAGCAAGGGAAACAAAAGGATTTTTTATGAAGAGGAAACAAACAGAAATCTGTTTTGAAGCTAAAGCACTGCAGCTCTAGTAACTGGATGTAAAGTGGGACCACTGCCAACTGTCTGGAGCAGTCTGAAAAGAGTTTTTTGACATTTTGATTAAACTAACAGGGCTTTTATCCAGAGGCCTGCTGGGGCACCTTATGCTTTGCCCAAGCTGTGAAATACCAAAGTGGGGAAGAAATTCCACACACAAATGCAAGGTGGTGCTTAAGAGCAATATTCGCTTAATACTCACTTTGATGTTATTTCCATCTGCTTCCGCTCCAGTCACTTGTTCCTGCTGCTGAACTGGATGAGGGAACTGTCTGTCTTTAATTTAATCCCCAACAAAAATCTCAGGATTTTTGCTTTTTTTAGCAAAATTTGCTTTTATGGCTGCATTAGCTCTTTCATCCTGTTCACAGCACAGCCCTGAAAGCAGCAGAGTTTTGCAACAGAGGAGGTGGTAAACCATAGGCTGAGAAGAAGTATGTGGGTTTGGGCGGGGGAAGGCACTAGCAAAAGGTGGAACTCTTTCAAGACACTGCAGCCAGTGCTTCTTTGGTGACACCTCATTGCAAGACCTTTTCTGTTGGGATGGCAGGTCCCGGTGCTAGGCTCAGGGTGGGTGTCCTTTTGAGTGAGGGTATCACTTCATAGCAGGCTGCTGCTTATAGCACTGTGCCTGTCCCACAACCCTGCCAGCCAGGCACCACTGGCAGCAGGTGGCATGCTCGGCATCTTGGAGCGGGAGGAAAGCATGGGCCTATAGGTCTTGTTCGGGGAGGGGGAAAGTAACGGTGGCAAAATGTGGGAGTTTTATCATAGGAGACTGAGGAAGCTCCAGGATCCTGGTTTGTCTGCTTGTGAGGGTTCATCGTGACTTGTGCACAGCATCCTAAGAATTCCAGGGAGGTCTAATGACAAGATCATTGTCAGAAGCTGATTATGCCCTGCAGCTGGCTGCCAGTTAAATATCATCTGACTACAGACCTGTTCGAGCTCTTCCAGTTTCACTACATCCAGGATATTATAAGGGACATAACCAGCCTGCCCACTCCGGTTGAGCAACTTCCACCACTGCTTATTATCTTCCAAAACCTGACAGGGGGAAAAATAAATTTGCTAGTGAGAACATCAAATTTCTGGCATCCATAAATGACATGTAGTGGGAGTAAACCACACAGTAACATAAAGTTGTCAGAATAACATCACCAAGACCAGGAGCTGGCACACAGATCTGTTGTGCTCATTTGCAGTTTAGGGCCAAAGCCTTTCCTGAAAAGCATCAGAACTTGCCCTAAGGGTGAACAGGAGAGCATCTCTGGGGGAAAACAGATCTGGGGTGCTGAAGAACTCATAATTACAACTTAATTTGCCTGTTTCTCCATTATTTATTTATTTTTCCCCAGTGACTGAGTTTGTGTGTTGTCTTTTTGCATTTAAAGAAATAAATCAAGAGTGGCTCCTGCCAGAGATGCTGGAGTGTTATCATGGAACTTGATCATATGTCACAACACATAACATAATCACATCATCACTATGATACAGCAAGAAGGTTGCCTGTATCTCCTGTTGTTCCTGCCCCCTGCTTCTTTCAGAAGGCTTGTTTTTATCCAGAACCATGATTTTTTTTTTTAAAGGTTTTTTTTTTTTCAAAGTAAGCTTCCTAGAATGGATCATCTTTGTTGGCAGGACTCACACATATTCCTCATTCTAGCTATGCTTTGAACAGAAGTCTTTTTCTCGAGTCATAGATCTGTCACAGTTCGTGTGCAGACTGTGTCCTACATTCTCTAGCTGCCAATAATGTTGCAGTAAGAGAAAGGTTATGAAAAAGGATGTTTTCATAGAAAATAATTCCTTGGGGCAGGCGGGAGTGGTAATAATGAACCTGGTCCCAGGAAGTTGGTCAGCAGTGTGCTACAGTAACTTGTTTTCCTTCTTCCTCATTGCTAGTTAAGATGTGACTGATGTGTTTCAGCTGAGCAAATGATCCAATGTATACAGTCAGCCTGCTCCAGCTCAGACATAAAGCTTTAGGTTTGAGCAAAGCTTTGTGTTACTGCTCAGAAGACACTGAGCAAAAATGAGTTGGCACTTGCCGGTGTCTCCAGATCCCTCTCCTGCTCCTGGCAAGAGGAGGAGACACCTTTTTCCTTCCAAGCATGTTCACATACCTCCAGGATTTCATCCTTAAGCACTGAGAGTTCGTTGGCATTTCGTGCAGTGAAATCATAGCGGATTTTGGCATATCTCTTCGGCAGAGCCATTCCCTGTGCCTCAAAATTCCTGCAGGAGAAAAAAATCAGAGTTTTAATGGAGGCCCATCTAATAACTTGGCCAATACAGGTTCACTGGTGAAAGGGGAGTGCTGATGGCTGTGTGCCGGTGCAGGTAGAAGGTAGAGAGCCAGCTGTGCTCGTGTTAGCCTGGGGGGGGGGGGGGGCAGTGCCCCTTTGCTCCTCTATTTTGTGGAAGATTTTCACCCCTTATTTTAGCAAAACATCCCGCATTTGGAAACAAACCAAAAAAGCTGTCCTGCTGTTTGGTTAGTGGCCTTTTTGGGGACCTGTGAGGCTGCTGCTTTCAGGGTAGAAGAAAAGGCTTCCTCCCCTGTCAGGTGGTGCTTTGCAAGGGTTAGGGAGACTGACAAAGCACAAACAAAATGCTCCGATTGCACCTCCTGTGAAAAATAACAGTGAAGCCCTCCTGTTCTGATAAATGAAAACAGCTGCCCCATATGCCAGGGCAGGGAGCAGCAGGCATCAGGGCTGGGAGAAAGGGTATTGAAAATGAGCAGAGGTAGAACTGTCTGGAAATCTGTGGTCATTTCATCAGGCAACGCTGAGCTACTGAAGCAGAATTTGCAGGTTCCCAGGAAAAGTGAGTTTGAATGTATTCTAAGACTTAATTTGGGGGGAAGAGGAATGTGTTAAAAGTATTTTGCTTGGGAAGTTCTGAAGCAAGAATATACAGCTTTCAATGTTGAACTGCCTTTTCGTTTGGAGAGAGGGACAAAATAAATATGGTAGATTGTCAAAAAAGGAAAATGGTGAGAAAGTGGAATGAAAGATTCTCTTTGACCCAAATGGAAATGTTTTTTTTTTTTTTCATAGGGTTTTTTGCCTGGCTTAGGAAAATTTTTCAGCTCTCATCTTTTTCTTCTCTAGTTAAAATGGGTGTAGCGTTATTTTTTAATTCCAAAAATGTTTGTGGTGTGGAAAAATTGTCTTGCCTTGTTGCATAAGGGCAGGTAGGAACTATTTTAATGCACTTTCTGCTTGTGACTTGCAACCTGCACAGCTGCCTGATGCAGAAGACTCCTGGGTGCTGTATTTACTGGGGGGTCAGGTTCTCCTCCAGTTTTTGTCAAGTTCTGTGTAACCTGGTGAACCTAGTACTTCCAGCACTGCTAGCAACTATGGGTTTTAGCCTGATGTTTTCCATTGCCAAGTTCTTGGGTTTCATCAGTGATTTTAAATCTCTGATCTGTGGCAACTCAGCTCTTTGTGGAATGCTTCTGAAGCATCTGTAAAACCTGCCTTTGAAAAGCAAGACTGTTAGGCTTAGTTTCAGTTCATTTTACTGTCTTTGTTAGATAACCTTTGGTGGTCTGAAAAAGGTTGAAACTGCTGGTTCAGTGGTTTGATATTATGCCTATGGCTGTACTATTACAACTTATATATTGCACATGGCTGTAACTAGACCAAGAGTTGGCCCAAATCAAGCAAGCTAAAGGCAAGTCTGCAGTGGGGGAGAGCTTGGAGCAGACTTTCTGACAGATCGAATCCACCAGTCAAGAAAGGGAGTGGTGGCCTTACCCAGCAGTGCCCTGCAGGCAGGGAGGGGGAGGAAGGCTCAAGTTAGGTAGAAATTACTTCTTCTGTAGCATTCCAGAAGGTAAAGGAGTCATGAGGAGAGAAGCTGCGGGGGGGCTGAGGCTAATGTGTACTTTGCATGGACCTAGATTTTACACAACTGACCTTTGCTAATTATGGTAATACCGTTTGGGGCTTTCATGACACTTCTGTGCAGCCAAGAGCCCTGGTGTAAATAACAATACTGATGCATGGGTATTTTTGCTAATATAGGGTCTCTTGGTTAGGAAACTAGTTCAAACTACTCTGAAAAAAGCATGAGTATGGCAACAAATATGTTTGTCCTAGGACTGTGATCTGGGCAGACTTGGCTGAGGTCTGCTCTGGACTGAAGATGGTGTCTGAGCACCTTCTCAATTTTCAGCATCTGCTTCGATGATGTTAACTTTTGGGGTGTTTTTTTCTTAAATGTTAACCGTAAGGAAAAGTTGCTGTTGATATTCTGAAAGGTAGGTAAAAAGTTACGACACCTATCCCAGGACAAAAGAGATTCTCATCTACTTTTCCATGAGCCCATACTGTAGTTAGGTGGGGTGGTGTCTTAGGGAAAGGGTCACCTTGGTAAAAAGGCACGCTGTTAATTTATATTCCAGGACTTGATACTAGTGTTTGTAGTTTGCCTGTGCTGAGACTAGCAGATGAAAATTTTCCTTGGGTGCATTGTCTACCAGTCTCTAAAGATAGACTTAAATGCTGTTGTGTAAACTAGGTTCTTATTTTTCATAACCTCACTGAGAAAAAGGGAGCTGGAGAAGACGATCATAATTCTTTCCCTACTCAGCACTGAATCTGTACTGTTTTATGGTCCCACTGGGACCTTTGATGGGGTGAATGAGTTAATTTGCTAATATAATAGGATTTAAGGTGTTTTGCTGTGAATTTGAACTTTTTTTTGTAGTAGTAGTGGAGCTTATAGGTCTTTTAGATTAGAACATAAACCCATGAAAAAACAGTCTGGCTTGAAGATTTTTTTTTCACAGTGTTGAGCTAGCTACAGAGGAGTGCAGGGTTAAGTGCTTTGCTGGCTCTGGACTTCCATTCTTTAAAGGTTTGAAGTTGATAACTTCATGCCAAATCACTGCGAAGCAGAGTATGGCATTTGTAATTTGGGAAGAGTTTGTTGAAACTCAGAGATGTTGTGAAAATTTCAAAGGTGTAAGCTCATGTAAACAAGCAGGCCTCTAAACTTTGAGTCAAAAGTACTTTCATAAGGATCTTATACCATGAGTAACTGGTGATAGAATACTGGTGGCAGGGCAGCGTGTTTGCTTAAATTGTGGAAGAGCCATCTTTCCCTTGGAAAAAAGCCTGAGGCAATGGGCTGGCCTGGTTGGTTCTGGTTGGGAGCTAAACTTTCCAAGGCTTCTGAAGAAAGGGGAGGATTTTTCCCTATTTTCTGGTTTTATCTCATTCAGAAGAGCTGTCTGAAGTCAATGCCCTGTCAGTTTCCTGATGGAGAGATGGGCAAGACTGGAAGCACATTCTTGTTTTATTTAGCCTCTGATATATTTTTTTCCTTTTGGTTGTGTCTAAGAGCAAAAGGAAGAGCTGCTGCCTCTGGTGAAGCAAAAGGGTACCTCCTTGGTTAGAATGTTTTCCGTGCAGTGCCACTGAGGTCAGCGCTGCGTTTTCAGCAGCAGAAAGCTTGTGTGGGCTCATGCCTTGGTACAGATTCCTCCTATAAGCATGTTCTTTCTGTGCAAGCTGCTGTGGCTTTAGGATGAGTGGAGAGATACTAACTTCTCTAAATATATAGAGAACAAAAGTGCAGTGCGGTGTCTTTGGCACATGATCTTTAATACTGCTTTGGGCTGATGCTAGGAAATGAGACCTACTATTTGATAGTCAGTCGATATTTTTGACTCTTGTGATGGAAAATGCATGTAACCAACCTCTTTCCTTGTAGACCTGTTGGTGATTAAAAGGCAGACAGCATTTACAAGAATAATCACTCGTCTGATCTTTGAGTTCTCTTGATCTTGTTAACAACTCTGAATTAATAACGTCAGAGAGTTACCTACCAGGGCGTCAAGACATCCTGGTGTCATAATCTGTTGCAGTGTGTGTTTGTGAGGTTACACAGTGGGAGCCAAGGCACCGTTGTCCAGGGTGGCGCTGATACCTTACCTACTTACATGCTGAGTTACGTTCTGTTTAAATGCATCCACAGCTTGTGTCTGGTCAGTGGTCTGGCCACGCTTGAGTGAGGAGTTACGGTAAGGATATCCATTGGCTGATGATAGCTGGAAAGGCAAAAATGGAGTCAGCCTTACCAGAAAAGGGGAAACTCTATCAGAGAAAAGGACAGTGATAGTAGTAGATGAATCACGGAAGCTTTTGGTCACAATGAGGTGCACACCAAAGAAAGGTTCTTCAGGCAAACTTCTGTCCATGGGGCTCAGTTACAGTGTAGTATCCTACTTCCTGTTGTTCAGGAGGTGGGGCTGGTTACTGCTGCCTTTTTCTGGCATAATTTTCTTTCTGTATTTAACTGGAGTGACCAGATCCAACTGAGTTTTGAGCCGACTACTTGTCATACACCATCGCAAACCCCACAGATCTATTTCTCGCTCTGAAAAAGGGGGAGGAAGAGGGAAGAGAGGATGACTGGGGGCACAGGACTAACCTCTTCTTGCAAGTGCCCAATATCTATCTCCCAGGGAGCTCCACGGAAGATTTCCACGGGTGGTTCCCAGCCGTTGCGGAATTTGGGAATGTAGGTGGGGATATTTGCTTCTCGAGGCCATTCAGCTCTAGGACATGAAGCAGGGAATATGTAGTGAGATTCACAAGGAATCTGTTTCTGAAAGCACATCAGGGAGAAGCAGGCACAGCAGGGCATCCTTGACACTTTGACGTGACTATAAAATCAAGCATCCCCTCTGTCTTTTTCAAGAGCTTGGAGAACTTGGTGAGATGTCAGCTCTGTCCTCACCTGGATCGGGTCCACGTCTCTCCCAGGGAGTCCCAGAGATTTATTTCTTTTGGTGTCAGGTGTCCTCTGAGGAAATCTGTGGCGTCTTTAGAAAGAAGTGGGCTGACAACGGACCTGGCAAGCTCAGGGCCACCACAGCTACTGACGATCTGGAATGTGCATACACAAATATGAGGGATTTTGTAGGAAATGTTCAAAATACGAAATCGGCACGTGCACAAAGGAGCAGAAATCAAGGACAGGAAGATCAGTGGCTCTGATCCTTTGAAGTCTCTGTGCCTGCCCGCTCCAAAGGAAGCCAATGTACCCTCCATGGTGCGTACCTCTAAACCCAGGCTAATTCATGTTAGACTTGCAATTCCAAAGTTCTCCTCTATGCCTTCACGTGTAAGGGTGAAGTTTCACAACACAGATGAACTAAATTAATGGTTTGATGCCATCTAAAAGGGATGCTGTGTCCCTCAGCATCCGCTTATTATCCTTGCACTGCACTGATAGTACTTGATTGGCAGATTTTATTAAGAAGAAACAAATAGATAAGGCAAATAGTTCCTGACTGAGTCCTCCATGGTATAAAATGAAAGCCAGAAGGCAAGCCTTCATGCCAGGGGATGGCCTGACTCCTGTTGGCAGCAGCTAATCCTTAGATCAGCTCAGTTGTCTCAAGAAATATCAACCTAAATCTTTGAAGAAGACTGGACAGTTCAGAGAAACACAAGAATTTTTCTATTGGAGCCAAAGCAAGGTCTGATCTAAAAGTTAGCTGTTGTTAAGAGACAGGATACGTTGCAAGCTGGCACTTTAAAAAATGGAAAATCACTTGGTATTTCTGTGTCCCTCCTGGCTTCTTTTTCAAGTGAGGATTTCTGTTTCCTATTTTCAGTGCAAATATTGAACCATGTTTGCCTGGAGATGAGGTCAGGCAGATCCTGAAGGGGAGCCATAGCTGCTTGTGCTTTTCTTCACAGTAGGCCTTTATTAAAGGGGTTTGCATTTACTTCAAGCTGAAAATCAGATCAGAGGCTAGAAACACTGGCATTGTTGCTTCTACACTTTACTGAGAAAGCTTTAGCCAGTTGTGAGCAGTCTTCTAATTCTTCTGCATAATCTAGCCACCTCTAAGTGTGAAATCAACATTTGAAATAAAAAGTGAGTTCACAGTGAAACCTGTGAATAATATTTACCAGTTCCAGCGGCCCAAATAGGAAATGCACCAACTCTGAAGCACTGGGGTTCTGGATGTGCTTTCTCAGTTTGGCCTGAAAAGAGAAAGGAAACCCAGTGTAACCCTAACCTGATTTTTTATTTCCCCTTTCTGTCACACAGGGGGGGATCGTTGCTGACTAATGCATGCTATAGTTAATAACAACCTAAAAAGTACGGAAACTTTCAACAGTGAACCTGAAATCAGGGAAGAAGAGTAAGTGAGTGGGGAGTAGGAATCATTCAGTTTTAGGTCATTCTTATTTTGCGTCCATTTCTAAGGGTGTTGAATTTCAGGAGGGGTGGAGTACCTACTCTGTTAAAATCAGACCCTGTGGAGCTGTTTTGAGCAGAAGCAGGAAACTTTGGCTTATTTTGCAAGTCTTGGTGAGGAAGGGCCGGGCCTATTACTTCTGACTCTTGCAAAGCTGAAAATCCCGCTAGTTCCCGTGAATGAAAATGACAGAGCAAGTGTTTTGGGGGGGTCCCTTGGCAAACTGCTGACAAGGGAAAATCTCCACCAAGGTCTTGGTTGCAGCACCTAGAGCTGCGCTGGCTGCTTAAATGCTTCGTATTTGGGGTAGATGGGTGGACTGGAGGGGTGAACACTTGGGATTACTTTACTGTAAGAACTGCATTTCATTAAGAGCAATCAGCTAAGCTGTGGTGAGAAACCACTTCAGTGTGTGCTTCCTTTCAGCTCTTTTAGTGTCCTGTCCTACTGGCATTGCTGCAATGGAAAACGGACTTCCTCCTCCCTACCCAAATGCAAAGCATTTTAAATGCTGGTGATTAAACGTTAATGTGGAGTGGAAAGTGTGAAATAATGATGGTGACAAGGTGACTAAATGAAATGGCACTTCACAAGGACTTTGCAGCCACGTGGCCTGTGACAGCAGTGTTGGGGAAGACGTGGCAGTGCTCTGCCACTGATTCCCCACTCTCCTTCTTACTTGCCCGTGGCCTCTTGCCAGGAGATCAGTTGCTCTTTGTGAGATTGTGGATAGGCAGGCAGCAAAGTCCAGGCAGGGAGAGCTTGGGCATGTGAATGATTTTTTTACGTGTTGGCTCCCGCACTGCTGACAGAGAGGCAGCAGCAGTGCAGAGCTTGGGGGCCAGAGCATTTGCACAGATGGGCGCTTGTGGTTTTGTTGCACAATTGGCAGTGTCCAGGGAAGGACACTCGACTCCATCACAGACCTGTGCTGTGCTAAGGGTTTGGCTGACCACGCCGACTCTGGTGTATTTATCTCAGCTGTGTCAGCAGTCAGGGCTGGGATGTGACAGCCTGGCTGGGATTTCTTTATGCTTGGAGAATCCTCAGCTGCTGCTTCAGGGAAGCTGACATCCCACTGTGGATATGTGGCATGGTCTTAGTGGGGCACTGGATCGGTTTGTGCAAGACCAGTGATTGCTGGCCAGAGCTGCCACCTCCAAGACTTGGTTCTGGTCCTGAGCAGGCAAAAATTACGTGTATTTGCTTCTAAAAGAAAAGGCTGGAGCTTGCTGTCCTGCATTAAGGTTGTTTACAATCTCTGATTTTCTGACTAATTACTTCTCAGGAAAGATATTAGGCTGTGTTCAACTGGGCAAGTTTGGTCAGAACTGACAGAATTTCCTTCTGGCTTGTTACCCTCCTGGTCTCACATACTTCACTAAGTGGAAGTAGCAGCACTGGGAACATCTTCATGCTCCTACTTTTCATCCCTTTCTTAACAGAGTGACTCTTCCAGAGGAGAAAGAGAGCAGGAGCCAGGAATCTCAGGGCAGTGGGGGATATCAGTTATTGTTAACCAGAGACTTCCCAGGCCTCTGGCTGAGGCAGCTTTACAGCTGCTCTGTAGACAGAATTGGATAGAACAATTTAAAGTAGAAAAGACTCTCCTTAATATTTATAGTCCTCTGTTTTATGCTTGTAAGAGTAGCAAGGACTAAAGCTGTCACAAAACTACCCAGATTTTTAAAGGCCACAAGCAGAAGTGAGTGTCTAGAGTGGGAATATCTATATGTAAGCCTTTCCATGGCTGTCGGCAAGGTGGGCATGGCACATCTTGGCTCCCTAAGCTCAGAACTTTGCAAATGCTTTAAGTCAGGACTGTATCTGAAAAGAGATCCAGGCAAGGCCCTTGGCTGCTCAGTCCTGTCCTGGATGCTGTGCTTCTAGTTTCAGATTAACAGCTTGGCCCAAGAAACCTGCACAAGCCTGACACAATGTTTGTTCCGGATTCTGAAGAATCTGGAATTCATACTTTTTCTCCTTGATAAGTATTTTCGGTTCAGATTTCACTTTGAATGCTTATTGCTGTGATAATGGGGAAAAGCCTTGTCACTGCTTGAGACAAAAGGCAGTGTTTGTTCTAGATTCTGAAGAATCTGGAATTCACATCTTTGTCCCTTGACAGTTCAAATTTCACTTTGAATGCGTGCTGCTGTGAGATGTGCGGAAAAGCCTTATTCGCTGCATGGGATGAAAATACCCCCTGTGTCTTACCAAGAGGTTAAAAGCCAGTTTGGTTTTCTGGAAGCAGTCGATGAACTCGGCCTCGCTTGGGGGTCTTGCTCGAAGGGTCAGCATGCCCTCTTTCATGAGAAGGTGGAGAGAAAAACACTTTAATTAGAGCATCCCTTTTCAGGAAATTTTCATCTTGCTGGCACATGGAAGGCACGGCAATAATGGGTGCTGAGACTAGAACTACTAGAAATCAAGGGTTCAAGAGAAGCCAGAAGTCTTTCCCTGTGTGGGAGGCTTCACTAGGTTCCGTGTGCTCTACAAGAGGTCCCCACAGACCAGCAGCACCTTCCAAACTGGTGTAGCTGCTGTTGGGTCCATAGCCATGCTGCTGCATCAGTCTGGCCTGGCTAGGATGCAAACTGAGCTCTCCCCGCAACCTTCATCCACGCCCCTGCCTTCCCCATTTGTTCTAGCTGCTGCACTGTACCTGCTGGCCCTTTCTTCTTGTTCTTCTTCCCTTTCTTCCTTTGGTTGAGCTGTCTGAATGCCTCTGCAGCCTTCTGAAGCCTGGCGACAAACACTTCAATGTCATCCAGAGTGCAGTTCAGGATTTGCTGTGAGGACAGAAATGCAACAAACCAAGGTAAAAGCGAGCCCAAACTGCACGCAGCTGGGAAGCTCGGATCGCAGAGCGTGCTGCTTTTTGCCTGTTCCAGTTCCTGGAAGAATGCACAGGAATGGGGAATCCAGGCATGAAATTAAGCTGAATTCATCACTTTCCAAACACAAAGCTGTGCCTGGCTGTGTGCTGTACTTCTCAATGTGACAAGTGACCCCTGCTAATGGACATCTGGAAAGTAACTCCAAGACTGGGCTGTGGGCTGGGGAGGAGCAGACCTTCTGAAATCAGCAGAGCTACTTCAGGTCAAAGGACATCATAACTGACCCATGATGGACTCTGCTTTTGTTCATCTTATCTTTATGCACAGCAGTTATCAGGTTAATGATGACTATGCATAAAATGTCTGCTCATGGAGGAGCCCCTTGCTTCCTTTCTCTCTTTCTGTCTATTGCCTGTGCGCTGTTCATATTACCAACCGTTTCTTTTTCAATCTTCTGTGCTAAGATGGCTCGGGACTCTTCATGGTCATGAGAGCTGGAGCCTCGTCGTTCATAGTCTGCAAACAAGGGAGGGAGCGAAAAATACATTTACTATCGGGGTGAAAATAGGCTCCATTAAACGCAGGATGGTAAATCCCAGCTTGGTGTTTTATTCTGGGTTATGAGAGCACCTAAGGAGATCATAAAAAGCAGGAGGTACTCAAAGTTGCCAATTAAATCTCCTAGGGTCACAGAACTTGCCCGCCAACCCTCTGTGTTGATACGCTGCGTGTTTTCAAATATAAGCAATGAATAAATTGTGAGGAGCTGCCAGCTACAGGCAGAGACCTGCAAGCCCCAGTCTCCAGCTGCTGTGAGTCACTGACTCCTTTGCCTTTGATGCATCTGTGCTGCCTTAGTCCCGCAGAGGAGCTCAAGAGCCACCAAGCACTCTGCGTGTATACAAAGTGCCATTAAATTAACTCCCACTATCTTCTAACCTCCAGCTGTCCTCAGGAGCCTTCCTTCTCCCAGAGATGCCAGTTTAACTAAATGGTAGTTGAGAAAGAAGAACTAAGACCTAGAAGTGAATACAACTGTCGCTTGCTAGAAAGCAGCGTGCCAGGAATTCTGCATGACTGATGCTTAGGCAGGCCTGTGTATAAATCGGCATTTTTGTACAAACTTGTGTGCAGTCTTTCAAGTGTTTTAAATTGGTGTTCAAAAAAATCCTTCTGCAATAAAAAACACAGACACCTCCCTGCTTCCAGAAGACAGGTGCTTGGTGAGGGGGTGATGTTCTGGTGTGAACAATTGCTCAGGAGGCCTCTTGCGAAAAGAATAACATGAAATGGAGTTTGGAAGGGCCAGTAGAGCAGGTGCTTGGACAGCAGGATTATAAAGTGGAAGAACTAGGGAGGCAGTTTTGGCAAAGGACCGTGAAAATTTATGTCATCTTTAGGTGTTAAGATGAGGTGATTAGTTTTGACAGGTTTTGTAGAAAAGCAATAAGGCGTGTTTTGAAGGAGAAGCAATCTCGGCAAACAGGCATCATTCAAGGCTTTCTCCTGTCACCTGCTTTCGTGCCAGGCTCTGTGTTCTCAGGTCCAGAAATCCTGCCTGAGTAAATGCCCAACTCTGTTGATGTAAGCAATGGGCTTAAAGCTTTATGCTGTGTCCTGGGAAGGGCAGAGTTAAGGGTGGCCATTTTGTTAAAAACTGCTGTTGCATCAGCATATGGATGTTTATACACGGTCCAGCTCTGAAATATAGATCTTATTTTCATTATGCAAAACTGGACTTGAAATAGGCTCTCCATTGAGGAGACCAGAACCGCTCTTTGGCTTCAGATCCCATCCTGGGGAAACGAGTATTTTCTATCCTCAGCCAGTGTTTGGAGTTTCTCATAGTATCCTGATTACATGTTTTCCTTTAACCTAGAAATTAATTCGAAGAGAAGGTGGTACAATAGGCAGTGATAAGAAAGGCTTACACTTTGCTCGTCATTTTAATCAGATTGAGCTTTTGTTGGAGAGTTTATTTCTGTTATGGGGAGCTTACTTCTGTTACCACTTTCTCCAAAGGTGAATACAAGTTTTTTCAAGCTGGCTCAAACAGGATGAAGTCGGGATGGTTTTGGAGTAAGATTGTAAATCCGCGCATGAGAGAGCTGAGTTCAGATCTGCATTTCTACACTCATCTCTAGGAGAATTCATGCAAACCACTTGATTTCTGAGGGTGAAATCTTGGCTCCTGTGAAGTCATCAGAGCAGGAATTTGGCTTTCTGACCAGGTCTGTCTTGTCTGCATGTTTTAAGATCACTGATGCCTGCTCTGAATGTCATGTGATGGCTCAGTTTTATGAGGGGCTTTCACCTGTTTTGGGAATTTCAGTATCCCAAAATACAGGTGTTATTACAAGTTGTTTCTAGGAGCTTTGAATTATTGAGCTGTTGCTGAACAGAGGATGCCAACTGCTAGCCCAGTGGGTGCAGATGTTTGCTGCGGCCCAATTCTTAGGCATTTATAAAGCACAGCCAGATATGCAACAACATGTTGTGCCTTTGGTATGTGTCTGTGTTGCATTATAATGTGGTGAAAAAACACTGAGCTTCCCTGCACTCCAGCAACACAGGGCCTGAAATGACCACAGACCATTTCAGGAGGGTTGACTATCTGGGCTAATGAGTCCTCCGTCCCCAGGACAGACTTGCTGAGTGCTCCCAGTACCTGGATCGTGCTGGGAAGGGGGTGCCACCCGGTTCCTGTTCATCGCTGAGCCTCGTGTGTCGTGCTGGATTGGGATGGGAGCTGGCCCTTGCGGCGGTGGGAGGATGGATTGTCTCTGCCTGATCTTTTCTTGGTTTGCTCTGCAAGGGAAACAAGCAGAACAACCTTATCAGTGGCTGCTGGTCCTGTTTCTGAGAGGCTGGTGTGTGAATCATAGAATGGTTTGGGTTGGAAGGGACTTTTAAAGATCATCTACTTCACCAGACCAGGTTGCTCCAAGCCCCGTCCAACCTGGCCTTGAACACTTCCAGAGATGGGGCAGCCACAGCTGCTCTGGGCAACCTGTACCAGTGTCTCACCACTCTCATGGTAAAAAATTTCTTCCTTATGTCCACTCTAAATCTACCCTTTTTCAGCTTAAAGCCATTCGCCCTTTTCCTGTCACTACATGCCCTTGTAAAAAGCCCCTCTCCAGTACCATTGTAAATGGGACTTTCTTTTTTTGTGTTTTTTTTGCTTTGTTTTTAACTCCCAGCTGTATCGTGCAGTGTACATACTTGAGTGTCTGTGGCCGTATCTTCTTCCCGTGCTTGTGGTCTGCCAGGGCACTTTCTATATCCTCGTGAACCATCTCCGCCTTAAAGATAAAACGGGGATGTTTTTAAGGCTTTGCTTTGGAAAGGATTGAGGGCTCCAGTGGGCAAAGGAAGGAGGGGCTGGCAGACAGCTAGGAGCATATTTTGTTCTCTGTTTCACACCAGCAAGGAGGGCTCTGCTTACCTCCACCTCGTCACAGTTGAAGAAGTGGATGTCAGGTTTGTGCTGCTCTGAATCCTGACACACCAGAAGGAGGATGGAGGAATAGCGCATCTGATTCAGCACTGTTTGGCAGTGCTGGACTGTCGGCAGAGGGAAGTCTTCCAGCTCCTCCTGGAAGAGGAAGAGGAAGGGGTCAGGCAATGGGGAGCTATGGAACCAGTGGGGAATGGTCCTGTGCATGGACCTCTGGGATCCCTGTTTGAGGAGTGAGACCTGGCAGAGCTTGTGCTTCACAGCACAGTGGCGGTTTGCTGGGCTCTTCAGAGACATGTGTCCAGGTTTGCAGAGGGGCAGTGGCTTGGGACTGCGGAAGAGGAGAGGTGCGTGGCAGAGGTGAGCTCTTGTTTTCCTCTGGGCCCAGCATGAGACTTCAATAATAGGAGCTTTGTTGCTTACCATCATGCTGTGCTCTCCCTGTACTAGTATGCTTGTTGTGCATCCCAGCAGAGCACTGGGAGGGATGATGCTTCCTGTGAGGGGCTCACCCTCCCACTGTTTCCTTGGATGACCTTGGGCTAATGTTGTTTAGTTTCTTATTGTTCAAATTGGGGCAGCACCATCCCTCTCCCACTGTCTGGCTGCTCTTTCCCCTTGGATTAGGTGCCCTCTGTGCATGTACATAGATCACCCGTCAAAATGGGGCACTGCTCTCAGGCAGATATCTTGTGTGCTACTTTATTGTGAGTAGTATGCTACTTTACTGTGAGTAGTATGTCCTTGCCTCTCTGCTTATGCTTTACGTGGATCTTTGTGGACCTGTAAGTCTGCATCTCTCCCACATTGATGGGATTGGCCTGGAGCACAGCTCAAGGTATCTTTCACATTGTGAAAGAGTAGCTGTGCTCTGGAGCTGTGAATAAATCATCTCACACCTACCTGCCCTTTACATTAGAGTCAGCCAGCTGCCACACACCTGGGAGTCGATTTTGGTAGTGATTCGCCCTTGTGTTCCTCAGAAATGGCCCTCCCAGGCAGGATGGGAAGGGTGCGCACCACGCCCCATGCAGCAGCCTGGGGGTAGCTCTCGCAGAACTCTGGGTACCTGTGACTCGCAGTCCAGGAGGCGGATGGACTTGTCGTTCACTTGCAGCAGCATCTCCTGTGTCCAGATCTTCTCTTTGGAGTTGAGCAAGATGAGTTTTCGGATAGCGTCATCCACAGTCACAATGGACTCGCTCTTATCCATAATGAAGGTGGCCAAATGCTGAAGGGGGGGGGGAAGGAGTGAAAAACAGGTAAAAAACCTTTGATAGTGTCTGTACCATAAATCAGCGGTGAAACCTGCTCTAAAGGCTTGAACTGCTGTTTGCCTGTTCTTTGGAGCACAGATGTGAAAGCTGCTGCAGAAGGCGTGCATTCTAGTTGTTAGTACCAGCCTGGCCACAGCGGTGAAAGATCAGGGT